>NC_068940.1:88163432-89363432 GCF_026419915.1 Harpia harpyja
TGAGCATTACAGAAATATGCAATCTTAATTTCCTCTTTCTCTGAATCCTTAATGGATATCACAACTTCTAGTCTACACTCCTCTATAGGGACTTGGAAAATTCATGAGAAGGATGGCAGCTTACACAGAATCAGCTCCTGTACTATCTGATGCAAGCTTTTTGTCCACCACAAAATGGATTAGATAATGCCAAATTCATCTCAAACTGATGACTACATAATCCTCACACAATAAATAATCTTGGTTACTATTGAGCTCATCCACATTTGGACTACTGAAGGAATCTACATCTCATTACCGAATCATATTGTCTGCATTTGTGGATTACAGTCTATTCTAAATAAAAACTGCTTTGTGAACAACAGGTGTAAAATTACTGTATGTCATAATTTTACTCAGGGAACCACAAATCCAATGGTTCGTGTAACCTGTTGTGTGACACCATACTCCTAGGTAATCACAGAGCAATAAACAAAAAGGACAGTTTTATGATAAACATGAGCAGGCACTTACTGTTCAACTTACATGCATGCATGTACTTGCAAGTGTGTGTATGTATGTGGATATGAACAGCTTAAAAAAAAGGCTTCGTAGAATTATGTTCATTCACAGTGATACGGCTGAGAAGGGACATAGGAAATCTACAGAGCTGACTGTCTACTGGTTAGGTTTGATGGCACTCCCAGTAGAAACTCCTGTAAAGCTGAGACTCTAGTAGAGGAGATGGAGAGTCTTGCTGCTCACAAATGAGGTAAATCACACACAGATATCTGAAAGCTGACTGTAATTACATCCATTTTAATTACAGAGCAATAATTACATTCAAAAATCAAACATGAAAGCTTTCTAAGGTATCTCTTAACTGTGGGGGATGGCACGACATGACTAGAAGAAACAATCAAAGCTATTCTGTTGTAGAAGTCATGCTTTCAAAATAACTGCAGTAAAGGACTAATGCCACCACCTTACTCCTTTATTATTCACATTTATTATAGTAAGCCATAGAGGCCACAAAATGCATGCAGGCTCAAATGAGCAATTTAGAGAGGACATATAACAAAATGTGTGGTCAAACTCTGATCCAACACACTCCATTCAGCTACAGAAGTGTCTGCATCGCTTGGAATCACAAAGATGGAAGATGAAATGGGACAAGTGTAATGAAGTCATGACATCTGCACTTAAAAAGCGTATTTATTGTAAATGACTTAAGCAAGAGGCTTAAGAGGTTGGCTACGACTGAACATAACAAATGGCTGGAATGAATAGGAAGAGAAGCTAATATTTCTCTTCAAAGTTTGGGGATACAAATTCAGATGTCTAAAATACTGAATAGGACATTTTGCCTGCGAGTGACTTACCCTTCAACACAAAATACGCTGTTTAGGTTGAGTAGATCTGGTAAGCCTTGTGAAAAAAACAAATAACAGGAAAAATTTGAAATGATGGCCTGGAGCCACTACTGCTCTTTTGACATACTTTTGAAGTCCAATAGCTCGCTAAAGGCCCAATTTTGAATAGCTCTCTCCTGATTCCTTTCTTCTCCCTGACTCATCATACTCATTCCACTAAGGAATCCCTTTCCAACCCTGCATTTAATTTATAATCTCTCATAAGACTAAGAGCTGTGTCAGATCACAGATCCATCTAATACAAAATCCTCTCTCTGTGGCCACAGAAACCTAGAGACAAGCATGAGAACAGGGCAAGCATACAGTATTATTGCCCCACAGTATTTTACTAGTCTCCAGCAATCTGGACCTCAAAGTCCTCCTGAGATAGAGGCTGTGACTAGTAATGGGGAGTCCAGAGGAACAGCTCCACCCTGAATGAGGTGGTCACAACCCTATTGGTATGAATGGAAAGGCACTCTGTTTCTGCACTCGACTCTACGTCTCTTTGTCCCTTGCTTTACAACAAAGAGACATACTAAAGCCAAGTTGGACTCCGTAAAAGGACAGTTAAATGGCAAGTTGTACTACTTTTTGCTATAGGGAAAAAGAAGCACTGGTACCATATATTAACAAAATTCAGCAGAGTCTACCGAAAAGGATTATGATAGTCAATAACCATTTTACTTGGATAATAATTCCCCTCTTTGCTTGTAACAGTATTCATAACATCACACCACTACAATTAAAACAAAGAAGAGATTAAAATATACCAACATATAAGTAATACACGGCAATGGACAGGCTCAATTTCAATATGGAAGACAAAAGGCCTGGAAAGGAAGGTAATGCATATGAACCAAGCACACATGACAGTTTTAAAAACATCTGTGGAATAAAATTGCATAATGAAGGGAGATTAAATGAAATGGCTTCAGGGAGAAACAATCCAGGGGGTATCACAGCCACGGAACAAACATCTGCCAACCTCAAATGAAAACGGAGATTTCCTCAAGAACTGGAGCACATAAAGACTTCACTACTTCCCCTACATACAGTTCAAGGCTGACAGTTACACATGCACTAAGGGCTGCCATTGCAACACTTTGTTAAAACTATATTGCCAAATTAAAGTCAGCCTGCAAAGAATGCAGGGCCAGTGTAATGCAACCCCAGTATCTCAGTCATAAGCACTCCTGGCGCTGCATTCTGATGGAGGAGCTGTGCTGACAGCTCCACCGGCAGAAAAGGACAAGCACCCAGTCTCGTGGTCAGCAAGGACACAGGCTGCTGTCCCAAGGTCATCTTAGGGCCAAACTCCAAGCCCCATAAAACCATTGTATACATAAAGTGTACAGATGTACACCAACAGCACATCCACACAAACAGCAATTTGTGCAAAGATTCATGCTAAATGGATAAAGAATATATAAAAAGTTCTGAACATTAATGAGTCAAAAATCAAAGGCAAGAATGAAAATTCCTTGCAGTTTATTGGCCTCCACAATGAAGTGTGCAGGCTGAGGAACTTAGCCCCACCAGCACAAAGGACTTCACTGGTCATAAGAAATTCCAATTATAGCAAAAATTCTGGGAAACAAAATTCACCCCCTACACATTTGCATATTCCATTCAAGCCAATGAAGAAACACCTACTGATTTCACCAGAGGCTGAATAAGGCCCCAAAATTGGATGCCATTTTTAAACACAGAGTCTCCTCTTTAAAAATAAATTGGTCTGGACCATTACATATTACTACTGCTTTGAAAGCATTAATGACACTTTGCCATTATGCTTTACGTATCTCAAGGAAAATCTAACACACTTACAGGCTAAACGCATCACAAGTTTTCAGCAAAAGCCCACATCCCTGAACCATTATAGGCTTCAGAAACCTGGCTTGACTTAGTTATTCACCTTAGTTCACAAGCCCCTGCAGAAAATCAGAGAAAACACAGCCACTCAATTTATCAGTTAATTAACAGCCACAGCCAACATTACTCCTAACGGGTACACAGCACAGTAATAACTCCTTTTCAATTAAATAAAATATTTCTTCACCATTTGTCAAGGAGTTTTTACCTTTAAGAATAGCAACCATGTTTAGAAACAAGTTGCATGGAAACACTAAATGTATTTTGAGTCAGATAAGTGCTCCAGGTCCATTTTCATTTTGGCCTTTACATGAGTTGACAGGCACTTATTGTACCATATGCCATTCTTTTCCCAAAGAAAGCATGTAGATAACCATCAGTAAAAATATTAATAATCTCTACTACCTCCTAAAGTAGCTTGAGATTACAAGGGAGCCATCTTGGTAGGTTCTCTTAAGGATCTATCCAATTTTCAGCACTCTTTCTGTGAAAACTAAAGTATTACCAGACGGTGTATGGACAAAGAGGAAACTTTGACTTTGTCAAGTCACACTTTCAAGCCAGCACTGTAACACCTACACATCCCAGATACTGGTTTTCGGAGTTACCTATTCCTTTCTGATATGTAACCCCTAATAATTTATACCTTAAGTGTAGATTCTGTACGTTCTACTCTCATAAAATCAACATACTTGTTCACCTTGAACAATAACATCCTGAATCTAAATATCAGATTACAACACAAACATGAGCCAGACATCATTTTTTGGTTTCTTTAGAACACCACTTGTTTAAAGCAAGTCACTCTCTCCTCAGTAATGTGTCCTCTGCTGCCAGCCACCACCCTCGCAGGAGAAATACCACTCTTAACTCCCATTCCCATGAAGGGACAAAGTTATTATTCACACACACTTTCCCAGAGGGACATAGAAATAATGTTCCACCAAGGTAAATCTGATGCTGTTACATTGAAGCAATTGGATCTACTCCAATTTAAAATGTCTTGGATCTGATCTGTGATGTTTATATAATGTCTATATCTGATGGACAGTTTTAAAACTCTATAGCAACTAAGGCAAGAATTGGCTAGCTAAATAATTTTTAAAGATATTCTAGCATTCAGTGGATTCTCCCTAGAAGTGCAAGTCAGTAATAATATGCTAAGCAGTTCTGAGCATCTATCACCACAGACCAATAGATAACACTCAAAATTCATCTGTTTTATTTTTATCCTCCCTCCTTACAGCTACGTATACTGGCACTCAGTTCTGTTCTAACCAATCAAACTTCATAGGATCAGGCTATAACTAGAAAAAATACTGCATTTTCCTGATTAAATCAGCCAAGGTGTTCTCATGGGAGACACGCTCCGCATGAGACCCACTTTTTGGAACATTCTCCTTCCTAGGGCCTATGCTTCACACCGTCCAAGTGCTCTGAAAAGCTCATCCTTCTGCAGCTGATAATTTAAGGTACCAGAGTAGGCTGTGCTTTCTATTACTTTTGTGTGCTTTTTCACTTGAGTCTTGGATGGGCACATGCTGCACTGTACATATCTGAAAAAATATGTATCATAAATATAAACCCACTTGAAAAGAGAAATGTAAATGTAAGGATGCAAACAGTCACCGTCACTTACATCACTTATTATTTCACTGCATTTTCGGGCCAGTTCCATATTTCTGTCCTCAATAACAGGCTTGAGGAAGACCTGTAAGAGAAAGATAATCATTCCAGGTTTATTGTCCTAAAAGGGTAACAAAAGAAGGAAATAAGTACTTTTCAAAGATATTGGGGTTTAACTCACCTTTTCTTCTTCTTCCCCATCCTCATTTTCATCTTCCCGGAGATCCTGAATGACAGATACTCGCATTTTAATACTTTGCAGAAAACAACAATGAAAACTCTAAAAAGGTTCAGCACTGCAGGAAACAGCTCAGACCCTACAGCATGCCTGGAATCAATGGTTCATTTGTGTCCTCGCTGCACTTAACTCTGCCAAGGCTCCTTCCTTATTTAGGCAGCACTTGACGGTCTTTATCTGAACAATTCAGTGTGAGTGAACTGAAAGGCATTGCAGATGGCCTTGCTAGCTATCAGTCGCAGCAGAGCTAATGCTTTCTTACAGATAAAATATAATTAAATGACCTATCCCAGTCAACTATTTTTAAAATGACTATGAACACACTTAATTAAAATACTGTGATGCAGTTAATTCATAACATAAGTAATTTAGTAAAATTAATAGGCTTGAAAGGGGAACATTGACTCTAGGGTTATGGGAAAACTGCCCAGTTCTAAGATTCAAGGCATCACTGACTCCAAAATCAGTTATCACAAAACTTTATTTTGTTGGTCCAATAACAGAGCTTTTTGATTAAAAGAAGCACACTCTTCTCATTTTCCAGTAGATGTAACTGCTAGTATATTTTTCAGGAAATACTCCTTTTCCACAAAGCATATAAAATTCCTTAAATGCTTTGCATATTATGTCAGCTGAAGGTTAAACCTGTGCATACATAGATACAAACACATCTGTACACTTAAAAGTATACACGGCTATGTATTTACACAAACATGAATGTTGCTTCACTGTTAAAAATTGTCATGGTGTGTAGTCTCAAAACCAATCTTTTTCAGTATGAAGTCATTGACTCCAGCTGCAATGAAACTGAAAGATATCCTTATGCCAATGGATATAGTGTCACAGTGTTTGCTTCTGTAAAACAAGCAAGGAGGTATTACAGGACCAGTTGGAGTAACCAGCATTTTAACTTTTTTTTTTTTCTTTCCAAACTGTAGCTTGTATACTTCTCATTTTATAGAGGTCATGATTTTGAACTTCATCTAGCAAAGTGATTCACCGCTACACAGCTTTGCAATCAGGCAAAGATACAAGTAATGTGTGGTCTTAAAAAACCTCTTCAAAGAATTTTAAGTACTTGTGCCCATCCTTAGAGCTTATTTAGAAACATACATTTCCTTAGAAAAATAAACGTTTCAAAGAAGAGAAAAAATACAGCATTTGACTTAGTTAAGGTCTGAAAATTTGAAAAAAATATTAAGAACAAAGGCACAAACTGCTTTCAGTGTATAATAATCCAAAGACAGAATTCTTTATATGTTAATAGTACAGAAAGCTTCAAGATTTTCCATTCCTCTACTTCAAATATAAGCTCCTGAAGTTCAGATTTGGATTGGCATTGCTGAAGTTCAGGTTGAAAACTATAAGTCTGGTTTGTATAGGTGAGAATTACCTGTAATTTATGCTGACTACTTTTGGACCTCAGGATGCTTCATCCTTGTGGAAAAAAATGGTGTGGTCTTATAAGATGGGTATTCACAGAAACAGGTCATTTTTGAAGATTATGGCCACAGCAAATATATTCCTAAACAACAGATTCATGCATGATTTCAAGGACCACAAGTTAAGGAGACCTACAGAAGTACCAGACAGAAATGCACATGAAGGCTTCATTTGGGGATTTTTGTGATAATATTGCAAATACTATATTTTTCCAGCATAGTTAATTTCCCTTTCCTTCCTACATTTAATAATTTTTTTAAGTGGAGACATTGAAAAATATTTGAGAGTAGAGAAGACCTATTAGTAGCTGCAAAGCTTGCTGAATATGGGGAAATCTTTTGCTATTTTTTGCACCGGAAAGCAAATACGTTCAAAATGACAAAGTCAAAACTGTTCAGGTTTGGGGGGGAAGATGGGGCTGTTCAGCTTTTTAACATGCTTACATTGTATCTGGTGGTTTTTCAGCAGCTGGACATACCAAAATTTATGTATTAATTGTGGTTTTCCTGTAATGGTTTCTGCATAATAAAGATGTGCTTTCTCTTTAGCATGATCTTCAACTGATTTGATAGAATTCATTTTTTCCCATTTTTACATCATCTGGGTCAGGCATAACTGAGTGTCCAAATATGCTATGTCCCATGTAACTTCCATAATACAGGGATTGCAAGATAGCTGCTATAACTCATCATATTAAAGAAAAATATAATGCTATGCACAAAGGGAGCAAGGGAAAAAATATCACAGTATCAACTAACCATACACAAGTTATTCAAAATGGCACTCTTCACATAACAGATGCAGTAAGAGACTATATAACACAGAAACCTACCTCCCTTTTTTTATCCTCCTCGAAACACTGAATACTGTCAGATAACATTCACTGTGCAATAAAGCAAGCCTGAAAATTAAATATATCCAGATATAATTCAGAGAATAATCTGTTATAAGCATTTAAGAGTTGCATGGTTTAGAAGTACATTATGATTCTATTAGCAGCCTGCAGGTCAAGAACAAGCTTAGGGTACTTCCGTAAGAGGCAGTAAATAATCTAGGATCAGCAGGCATGTTTGGCATTGCAAATGTTTGTGTATGTTTACAAATATTTTTAAAACTACGCTAAAAGTACTAAATCTAATCTGAATAAAGATCAAGTTAAAATGCTGAGCTTTACATCCCCAAAACAAATATGAAGTATGTTGTATTAAAGAATACTTTTTACCTGCAAAACCTGCATTTTTACCAAAACTTCCAAACTGACACTGCTGAACCACTTTCCACTGTATATATTGGAATAATCCGTAGTCATTTGTTTTGGCATGAAACAGCACAGATTAAACAAAATCCAATTGTACATAATTTTAAGAAAACACTGCAACGGACTGCTAAGCTGTGTATACACAATATTTGCATCCATACAGGGCATGGCAAAATTAGGATTTATTATTGCATTATAGGTATCTTAATACGCACACAAAGGGGACAAATGGGTTCTTCAGGGAAGTACCCAATATGAACTCATTCAAATTTTGTAAGGGAATGTTGCATAGCTCCACATTTCTGCTTCCAGCCACCCTGCACGGATGTTTCACATCTCAGTTCAAGTCTAGCCTTAAGAATGAGGATATTTTTTTGAAGAAACTGCAACGAAATGAAGCTGCAACTGTACGTTGTCTAGATTGTTCACAGAAGCACAGTATTTGCAGTACACAATCTTCATCGTGTATGAACTTTTGATAGAGAAGATAAGACTTCCAGAAGCAAACTATATGGTTTCTCCTATGAAAGGAGACAGCTGAATCTTCCAACACTTACAGACATCATTTGCTCCTGTCAATGTACTATTTTTTGACACAGAACATTACTCAAGCACTTGGTCTAAATGCAAATCTGCTGAGGAGGCAGAAGGGGAAGAAACATGGGGTATAAAGGAGCCCGAGTCTCCATGAGTACGAGTTGGCCCAGCACACAAATGGTTCAGGCACACAGTTGTGCAGCTTCCTGCTTTGATCACACACAGCTGTGTCCACAACTGGCCAAAGCCCCACCATCTCCTTGTCCCTTTATCAATCTTTTAACAAATACATTTGGGGGATCTTGGCCCAGAAAGTTAAAAAGCTTCATCTCATTTTGGCCCTGATACACATAACAACTTAGCAGTGACACTCAGTTCTGTCACTAAACAAACAACACCGCTGGACTTCTTTGGCATAATCCCCAAAGCCTTCCAAGATCTGACATATTCACATGTACTACTCAGCTGAAAGAACTTTACCACTTCACAGAACAGCAGAAACTGTTCTTGTCCTAGAAAATGTACCAGAAACGTCATAATCTCAAAATTATTAATGCAGAGTTCCTCATGGGGTACTTGAACATAGGCTGCAAGTTAAGGGCCAAGTTATTTCAGCTGGAGACTCTACACAGCATTATAGTGAGAGGTATATACGTTATGAATATACTCCTTTCAATTCTGGACTGAAAACCTAGTAAGAACAGAGGTAGAGTTTTAGTGCTTTAACTATCCTGCTTCCAATGAGTTAAAAATCAACCCACAGACATCCCTGAAATGAAAATGTTATTTTCTGTTCTCACTGGACAGACACACACATCACTGAAATAAGTACAATTAATGCAACACAACACAGCTGGTGGTCTCTTTTCAAAAAGCACACAAGGCATTTGTAAGCGCTGAGATTCAATTACTTCTCATTTCTAGAAATACTCAACTATTAGACTGGAACTTACTAGCAACCCTGCATAAGGAAGTTCATAGTTAGGCTATCAGCACCACAATCACAAACAGAAAGCAAGTGAGGAATCCCAGCCTGCCAATTTTAACCTCCCCTGAAGATGAAATACCAATTAACATTAACAAAAGAAATTCAAAAGATCATTCTATTTAGAGAAAAATCTTACCCATAAGCTTATATCTGTCAGATCATTAACACTGCATTTATCAACAACACTTCAAAACCCGAAAATATCTCATGGTTCTAAGCTAAGATTTTCATTCAATGAAAGTTATTTTATTTAAGGTTTTGGTAAAGCAGAGAGTGGCAATGGTATTTTTAAAGATGAATACAAATGAGATGTTAGAATTGTGAATCCCAGAAAACCTAATGAATTTTCAATGCCTAATAAATACATAAATATAGACATTTCTTGCAAACACATACTCACAGGGACGTTGTCTAGCTCAACTGGATCTTGATGACTGAGCATTTAAGATGTCTGTATGGTACAACTAGTTTCACGTAATAATACCCAATCTAATTGAGTTACCAGAAGCAGTGTAGCTATGCTAGCATGACATTGCCCGAGTTAAACTCTTTCCCACACAGCTAATTATCCTGAGAAATGAACCCATTCAGAAGTGAGAGTATTTATCAGGGCACAAGATTGTGCCATGTGGATGTAACCTTAGCTGTGATCAGCAACAATACGTTGAAATAAACCAGCATAAAGCTTTTTCAGAAAAAAAACCAAAACCTCAGCTTCATTTTTCTGACAATATTCATAACTGCCTACTACATTTGCACAATAGCTTTTAACCTTCAAAGATGGTATTTCCTAAATGGGATAAACAGTTTCACCTTTTTTTTTTTCCTAATTTTTCATTTGTCAAGAAAAATCCTCAACAATGGGGGAATTTGGTCTTTCCACCCCGCCAATATTTTCAGTTTAACCAGAAGCCTGAAAAATCTACCACTCCTACAGCTCTCTTCACAAGTTGATGCATCAGGAGCTGAGACCAAAATCAGCCACATTTGACTGCATTGCAACTGCTTAATCCACTCTTCCTGACATAGCTGTGGCATTGCCCTTTCTTACCAAGTGTTATAAAACCCCTCTCCCCTTACTCAAGTGTCCAACTAGGTATGGGAGTCCACCAGAGATAACAGCTCTGGGGCATAGCAGTTGAGGCTCTTCAGCACTCCCCACCTCTTACTAGTGCCATTACAACAACGAATAGTCAAGACATTTATTCCTACTACCTACAAAACTGCAGCCCGGATGCTAGTCCTGTATGCTAGTAGTCAAGAGACCTGCATGCTAGTCCTCCGTAACCGGTGTGGAGCAGTACATATCCAAGCTATCCCTCTGCCCTGCAACTTGTGGCTCAGATTTCATAAGGCTGTTCTACAGAATATGGCTAGAAAATGAAATTATCAGCTGCCTGGGTTACTGTGTGTGGTATCCCAAAGAGAAAAATCACATTCAGCAGAAGAGGGATTCAACTGAGAAGTTACAGCTTATCTCATAGGACTCCTCAAAAGGAGAAAAGTTTAGATAATAGATCAAAGTTTTCCATTCACAAAATTTTCATTTTATCCAAACCTAAATACTATGGAAGAAAGAGCTAGGACTATATTGTAAGAATTTGGAAATTTTACCTTGCTATAAATCACAGCTAAAATTATCAATGATTGTAGGTAAAAGATATGAAGTCAGTAATAAACAAGTTTTATTTTGCCTCAATAAATCCTAAAAAGCTAAGGATACTCCCGTTCTCCTTTCAGTGACTATATATTCATATATAGCTTACTATAATCTGAAATAACAGAAAGATATACTTGGCTTATATACAGACTCTTGCATACGTTTTCTTAGCCATATAGACTGGGCATGTGTACTTACCAGGAATTTTTCTTGTGGCGTTACTTCAAATTTAACTGCCTGAACTGACAGAATCTCCCAGAGCAGGAAGAGAAAATTGGATCTTTCCTACAAATTTAATTTCAGTTGTAATTACATCCACCACTATGACCCTCACTTACTTAATGAATGCATTTTTCTAGAAACTAAAACCACAGTGATTTATTTTTCTTGTATTTAATTGAGTTTTTTCTTCTCCATATTTTTGCACTTCTTGTGATAGACCTAATACTGTAACTTCAGTCACACTCTCTCTGGAGGGAACAATACCATAAGTAACACACACCTTTAAAAAAACCTTTATAACTTTACTTTTCTGGAACATTTCATGTTACTTTGATTCTCAAGTAAGTTAAATTTGCATCAAATTGCCACAGACAGCTAACACTAAAACAAAAACTAAGTTCTTCATTTACAGTTATTTAAGATCATAGCTTTTAAATTTCAGAATAGTCTTCAGAAAACCCCCCAAAACAGAAAAGATTAAACCAAACAGGCCAGGATAAAAAAGAAATTTAATGAACACATTTGAAGTAACAGAAGTCCCTTGTTCATTGATGAAAAATTTATTCAAGTAACTTTATTTTTTGATCAAGACAAATAATTTCAAGTCATAAATAATTGATAGAGAAGGTATATTTTGAAATATCTTCAGACCCAAAAAGACAAAAATAAAACCGTAATTATGTAAAACATACAGCTCCCTTATTGTGCTTAAAATGACTGATTCTTAAATAGTTCTCCTTTGGAGAAATTAGTTTACATCTTTCATCTACTTTGTGAATTGTGCCCATTGTAAGATTTAAACACGAAAATAAGTTACACATACTTTGTGTCCAGGAGGGTTTAGAACTGTATTGTCATAGCCAAGCTTCCCTCCTAGCCTACCATTCTGTGCGTGACAGGTTAAGACAACTGTACACAGGAGCTGTACTATGAATTTAGCAGTATATTCAAAAACAAAGCACTTAATATACAAAACACACATTCAGAAAATAGCCATAATTTTCAAGACAGAGAGTTTATAATCACTGATGCATAGCTCATTCTTTCCAAAAAGCTGCTGTGGCAAAATAGTCTGCTTGAATAGAGTAAATATTATTTTTCAAGTGCTTATAATAGGCTACAATGGATTTGGAAATACAACTGTTAATAACCCTGTATTGAAAAGAATTTTATGGCAAAGAACCCTATACTAAGGGCTCTCTGGACAGCCTAATCCTGTAATTGAGTTCACGGTTGTAATTCAGGAGAGCAACTTACAAGTTCTTAAGCATTGACTACAGCACTGAAGAAAATACACTAAAAATACAATAGGTAGCAATAATAAGTCACAGGAATGTTAGATCCTTATGTACACTCTGTTTAACAATGATATACACAGGTTTCCATGACAACAGTGACAAGATGATAAAAACATCTTCTTCCACCATCCACTGAAAAATATATTTCTGCTTATATCATTGATGAAGTGGCAAGCACCTAATTTAGAAATGTCAACTTGCATTTAATAACATATTTTTATATTCAGAGAAATGCACATCATATTTTTAAAGGATTTAAATTAATATCTGAAGCAGATTAAACAGATTCATGATCTGATTTTTTTAGTCTTTTAAATCAAGTTACATAAAACTTTACCTTTTATTTTAGTCGTTGTCCATAGTTTAGCTGCAAATTTCAGCTTAAAAATTTTTTTCCCCCATGGAAATCTCTTTTGCATAGATCAAATAAAAGCCGATCTAGCATTTCCCAAAGAAACAGTGCAGATTTTAGTAGAAGAATACCTTATTTTTAAATTGGCTTCATTTTGCTCCACCATTTACAAAAAATGATGATAAGGCAGTTCTGCTTTATCAGTTACATAATTTGCTTTCACATTAGAGCACTGTCTTACTTCTAGTCTGAATTGTTTTCTCAAAATGGTAATGGACAGAACTGGCATTTCTTGCTCCAGCTACTTTATAGTCATTCCTGGGACCTGGTAACCCCTGAAAACAAGCAATTCCAATGACATCAGCGGAATTTAAACTTGCAGTTATCTCAATACTGGTACTTCTAGGTGAGCATACTTCTCAATCTATAAAGTACACCATCATAATACTTATTAAAATGTCAGTTCTCACATATTACTATAGGAAAAAATAGTTCCTATAAATTAGTAATAAAAATTTAGCCCTACAGTGCTTTTCATATAACACAGTACATCTAAATTACCACATTAAAAGCCCACTGAATTACAGTTCTTCAAATCAAGGAAGGCTAATGCCTGCACCACGTGAAATAATGCAGTAAGTACCTTCTGAGAGGAGGAAGGCAAAAGAAATAATATAGCAATGTTTTGTACACTACAAATTATCCAGAAATACCGCCTTTGGGCATGATCGCTTGCTGTTGTTAATAACATTAAAGAACAACAACTACTTTATACTCATACAGCTTCTTGTGGAGAAGATTTTAAAGAATTTTATAAATACAGGGATAGAGTCTTTGATGGAGGATACTGACACAGAGCGAGCCAAGTCCTCTCCCTGTCCTCAGGCATTTGAGGACTAGGCTGGAGTCAGGCTTAAGTAAGACCAGCCATGGGTAGGTCTAATTTAGCCCAACCAAAAAACCTGCCCCAGATCATACTGCTGATTCATGGTTACTTGACAATCACAGTATGGCCAGAGGTTTGGGAGATGCAGCAGGCTTTACTGGGGGAACAAGCTGTCTTAAGTCTCCTTCGAACATCTGGAATTTTGTAAAGAGAATTCAGACCAGGATAAATAACTACAGAATTGCTCCTTGCTACATACCTGAAGATACCTGATCATCTTATAATTCTGTCTTACAGAACAAGGGGCCATGAAGTAAAGCAGCATCTCCACAGTAAGAAAGGAAGCTTGTAATGAATCAAGACTTCTTGACTCCCATCCCTAGTTTTAATGCTGATATCACAGAGCTTCTCAGTAGAATTTTCCTGGCTCTTTTTCAGTGATATTTCTGTTAAGTCATTTCAAGCATAAACTAGTTCTTAACTTATATACTCTACTTACAGCATTGAAGATGGGTTTTTCTCTAGAACATTTTGCTATCTGTTACGCAAATTTTAGTGTTAATATAACTTAAAAAATAAAAAAGGAAAAGTGGGACAAGAAAAGAACACAGAGCAGTCTTTCATTTAGAACCTTATACTAAATTATAATTAGTAAGCGACTGAGTTAACATGCAGCACAGAGTTAGAATAACAATGTAGTTACTTGTTATGCAAATTAATTTCAATGTCTACTGAGTTACAGGTAGTAACTATTTGGCATGAAACAAGCAAGATAACCTCTCTGAAACCTGGCATATAGAAAGAGAAAGAAAATACCATGTTCTTTCCTTGCTTTCTGAAGTCTAAATTAAAGTTATATTAAGATGGTTTTATGTTGAATTCAAATGAATAGGTGATATTAAAAAGTTAACTTCAAGTCTAGTTAGGTAAGGTCCTATTTAAATTGCATTTTTGTAAATATTTATTCATTTTTTTACACACATAAACCGTTACCAGAGAATCAATTTATGTTAGGGCCTAAGGCCTAGCTTTGAAGAGGTTTTAGTCTTTTTATCTCTCTGATGATGTCATGGGAAGTCTGAGCCTGCCTTTCAGCAAAAAAACCTCCGAAGCCAGAGGCTGCCTCTGGAAGAATTATATTCGCCTTCAGGTCTGTGGTAAATGTATTTTGGCAGCTTTACACTACAGCTAAAGAAATTTCTCAATCTCATCAGGAAAGTGTACTCAATAACGATAATCTGTAATACAAAAGTGCAAACCCTGGGGGCGGGAAGTGCCTAATCTTACATACACAGATGCTATTCTACAGCCCCAGAAGTAACTACACATTTCACTTCCCTGTAACAATTTTAAACCATCTCTTTGCAAGATGAAGATGTAGCTATAATATGCTCTGTGTAGACATTCAAAATATGTCAGACTCAGCTTCCCCAAGCTTATATTTAAATCCTAGGATATTACCACACAGTACAGCACAGTACTTGACTAATGCTACCCACAGGGGGTTTTTTAAGATGTTAGAACTTCCTACAGCTCAAAATCAAACTGAGGTAAAAAATTAATATCAGAGTGCAAGTCATGTTAATCTCACATTGGCTGTATGGCTAATAATGAGTTTAATCTTATTGTTTCACCATCATTAAACATACAAACAGGCTTTGGAGCAGCAGCCAGAACCCAGCCACCCTGGCCCTACTGCGTGATAACCACAGTACTCAGCCCGAGACCCTTCTCTGGCCCATGAACCTTCTGTTCTTCTCTATGCCATGGTACAACTTCAGCAAAATGCTGGTCAGGACCTCCATCACAGTCAGGATTAGGCCACTCAACTGTGGGCTCAAACACCTATTGGGCTGGAAGCAATATCTAACACTTCCTAGAGGAACACCATCACACCTGAACTAACAGAAAAATGGTCATAAGCCTTCCCCTCTCTAAACACCCAGCCATGTTTCTGAGCGAGCGTGTTTGCGACACATACACTGCAGTGGCAGACAGGCAGGCAGGCTCCAAATTCAACCTAATGACTCCAGATGAGGGGTTCTGATGGGATATAAGCAATGGGCAGATGAGGGACCATTTGGGGGGAGGATGCTGAATATCTGCCTGATGCTGTAACACATCTGCAGACTCTGCTCTCTGCTCATACATGTAGTGAGACAGAATTATATTCTGTGCACGTGTCACCTCAGCATCCAAATCTTTTGTGGATGCCATGATCTTCAACTTCTTAATTTAAACAGACAGATTACCAGACTTTAGTTTACAACATAACTGCAGTTGGAATCTTTTTAATATAAAAACTTTTACAATGATGGACTGGTGGACCAGCAACAGTAGCTTTTCTGAATAGTATTTGGATAACTTCAGAATGACGTAGAGGCAGATGGAGGTATCATTTATCAGACTAGCAGCATTTAAAGTCAAATGACGAGACTAAAATTTAAAAAGTGTAAGTTAAGTGCTCATGAACTTTGCTAGATAAAAATTTTAAAAATAAAAGCAGCTATCTACCAAATGAAAATTTTATATAGTTGTTAGTCACTTTCAAAAAGGGTAACACAAACCACGCTACATGAAACTGCTAATGATCTTAAAATGGAGAATAAATAATTACCATTTTGTCAAGACCAAGTCTAGAGAAGTGACACTTTAATTTCTGAGACTCAACTTTTAAGAACCATAGGGTCACTTCAAGGACAGAACTCCTGAATCTCACAGAATTTTTAAAAAATCCTTAAATACAAAAACATAAGACAAAAAAAACATAAGTAAACTAGAGAAAATGACTAAATATTTTAAGTCTGCACTCAGGTTTAGTGGCCCGGAATGACACGTTCTCTATCTCAAGTCAAACAAAATATTGAGATTTAACTTCATAAACTTCAATTAGCTTTTTCTTTGAAGGCTGCTTCTATTTGCATTTTAACTGCAAAAATGTCATCTTTATCCTCGTTATGACTTAATAGATATACAGATACAAGTTATGCAAGCAGATAAGTGAGTTTTGTCCATATGTAGAAATTTAGATGAATTTGCAATTTGTCCGATTTAATCAAAATCAAGTTTTGTTACGTAAAATTTGGTTTGCCTCTACTTCCTGCTCAAGTCTATCAGTCTTTGCTGCTTTGCTCTCATTTGAAAAGCACAGATTTTCTGTTGTGATTTGTTTCTTCTAGTGTAAAATGACTTCCAGACAATGCAAGAGTATGGACATTCCTCATAGATATTCTGTCCACTACAAATTATAATTCATTCTGCTGGAGACTCAAATTAATTATGTGCTTTAATCCACTACTCATCCTTTGTATTCTAGCCACAAAAGACAGAAAAGAGTGTTCAAAAATAAACATGCTCTGTGTTCTAAAAAAAACCAACAACAACAGTTTTCATCCCATGTAGCTAGTCTTTATCTTTCCATCAATAAGGACCACACAAGTAATCCCTAAGGGTCCAGTTCTGCCAAACCAGAATTATGTTTAAGACCAAATATATGTGAAATTCTGTGCCATATACAATTCTCATGTATGAAAATGGCGGAATCCATAAATAGTAGAAAATATTACAGGCACTCAGCACTCACTATATAACTATTCCCAAGCAATGTAAAATAGCGTAATTGGCTATGCATCTGCATTATGTTTGAAGAAATAATAGCCTAGTTGTCTTCTGTGTTTCGATACCTATATTTTAGTCAAAAGCATGAATATGTACTTGCACAATGCAAAGATAGTGTTAATATTAAAGTTTAGCACAAATTCTGTACTCAGTTTAATATTACCTGACCTCTTTTACAGACTATCCTGAATTGAATATAACCACTTTCAATAATTCATTATAAAATAATGTTTTTATGAAAAACAATTCTCAGTAAAAACGGGTTAACTTCATGCAAGCTTTGAAACAACTCACACTCAGATCACAATAACCTGAAGAACACAAGACTTCAGAAACCTGTCTAATATGAGTTAGTCATTTTATCTAAGGCATTGAGACAAGAAACTGCTGAAATCACTATCAACATAATTCTTATTGTCAGAACCCTTTAAGATGGGATCTTTTCAGGCAAGCTGGAAAGAAAGATACAGTAGCTGATATGTATTGATTTCCAACATAATCAATATAGGTATTCCAGATTCAAAAAATGGGTTTGTTTTAAATTTTTTTGAGCTGGGGAGAGCTTGGAAAAAAGGCTAAAGTAAGCTAAACTTTAAAACCGATTAGGTATAAATAGAAGATGAGATCATTACGTAAATCTCAGTTTACAGCTAAAACCCAGGTTTCCTTCTTTTACAGGATATGTTATTCACAGTATGGTTTAGTTTATTGCACCCTGAATTGCAGATTATATCTTGCCAAAAACAGTAAATGTACTCACTGGTATGGAGAAAGTCTATTCATATATTCTCCATCCATGGGAAAAAATAATTTGGAATGGAAAAATGTTCCTCTATCACCTGTTATATACTAAAATATGCATTATTCGTCTTGATTCAAATCTAAACAGAAAAAGACAAAAGGTTTTCACATCTTTGCTCGTTATGAAAGACAATATACAGGGTTTGAGTCAAATTATGCCAAATATTGTCTGCCAGTATTTAAGATTCGTGAAGATGCAGAAATCTCTTCTTTTACATCACTCATTTGAAGAACCAAAGAGAATGTATATTTTGGTTTTAATTGGACAGGCCTGTGTTTTTCCACATGGTTTCTCAGTTTCCCATCACCTCCCTTCAAGACACCTAGGTGTCCTAATCTTTCATTTAATAAAAAAAAAAAAAAAAGTTTATCTTTTTAAAAAACTAAGAAGTATTTGTTCAAAACATATCAGCATGAAGAATTTGTTCTGCATTTACCCTGGGCAGTCCAGTGGAATGAGTGTTCAGAATGATGGACGGTGTTTGGAATAAAGAGAAAAATGGAGTAAGAGTTGACATTAGTAAAGCTCTTCTTTTGTTCCAGTTGAATATTAATGACTCCTGCTCAGCCTTTCATCAAAAATTCATTCAGAATGCTATGTTACTGGAAAAAATGCTCCACTTGGAGAGACATACTCATGTCATTGCTGAATCAGAAGCTGGCAATAGCTACAACTATACACATTTTTAAAGCATATCTTTGTCTTCTGAATAAGTCTTTCATATGGTAAGCTTAAATAACATGCCTTCCATGACCCAGCTTGTGATTTTGAAAATGTGTCTTTGCACCTCTACTCTTGAAACTCAATTGGAAACATGCAAAATAAAGACAGTTTAAGACAAGGACAATTGTGGATGGCAAACAAAATATTGCACAAGAGGGAAAAAAAAAGAAAGAAAGAATGCACAGATACAAAAACCTAGAAAAGAAAATATTTCATAACCAGGGACAGTCCTCACCTCAGCCATACATTGTTTACAATTTTGTTTCAGTAAGTTTATGTATTCTTCTTCCTTTTACCTTCCACACATTATTGTCAGTATTTTTTAGACTGTACACAGTACTGCAAGAAATTTAACTTAAATTTTATTTTCAACCATATTGTTATATTCCCCTCCATGGACTTGTTTTAATTCCCGAATTCATCTGTAATGACAGATTTTTCCTCTCAGGTGAAATGGTTTGTTAAATGCTGCATTTACATGAGGCAATGTCTTTTGTGTATAGATGTTAATTCTTTTCAGTATTCTATCCGCCTTAGCTCCATATTTTTTCCAGATACAAAAACATTTTTGTGGGGAAGTGGTTAAAAGGATGTTTATTTTTCCTACAGATAGCTGTAGCCACATGATTTCCTCCATACCACTGTGGCTTCTCATTCTTTTTTCCAACAACCATTCACCAGCGGTGCTTGGCTGCACAAAGTCCCCACTATCATTTCAGATTTATGGAAGAAACAAACAGAAGAAAAAGCTGGCAGTACAGAACATCCATTCTTCTTCCAAAATCTAAAGCTGAAAACATTTGTGAAAATATGGCACTGTTTGATACTTTCAATAACATGTTCTCGTACTTGTATGGTGCAGTTAAAAATGTTTTTTACTTAAATCCTACAGCCGGACCTTATTTACTGAAGACTGATGTCATATACTCAACTTTGCACAGGACGTGGTACGAAAGCAATTCAAGATGTCAGAGTGACTGTTACACTTCCTCTCCCTCTGCCCTCTCATTCTGTCTCCAATCTCCAGATACCCTAAACAACGCTAAGTTCCTCCTGGCCAGACTGAATGAACCTCAAGAATCACCAACTTCATGCTTCCCTTCCCCAAGTCCATTTAGTCTGAACATAACCCACAGGCTATGCCATACTAGCCCATTCTCAGACAACATTACCGCAGCTCCATATACCAGCTCAGAGGTAATTTTGGTGAGACCACCTACACAGAAAACACTGTGTATCCCATGACACTGTGAAAATCAGAGCTGGTCCAACACATCAGAATGGTAATATCTTGAGCATGCGGTCTGCACTAACGCAGCGTTTCTATGACAAGGAGCTGGAAGGTGAAGGGGAAGAAAGGTCAGCTCTCACAAAATCGCCAAGATGAAGACAGCCACAGTGAAAACCGGAAACTAGTTTTCCAGTGCTCCCACAGGCTAACCTCTCATCTGTTCCCACATCATCCCCATTCCTTTCCCGCTGCTATCCTTCTTCCACAGGTGCCACATGTGGAAGCCTCCTTACATCTGAACTGGAGCACACTCCCTCTGGGCACATGAGAGTTTAAAGACTACCATCTTTAAAATTTCTTTATATACCAAATATGCTCCACTGCAAAGTCAACCTGGGTAGTTTAATTCCACTGTTTTCTGGTTAATGACCTTTTTCAGACTTGCCCTAGCAAGCAGATGCTGGCATACAGTAAGAAGACTATTCCTACAAAGAATGCATGACCATGACCAGAGCAGGCTATCTTATGAAAAACATACTCCATGGACCTCAACTGAGTTCATACTTTTCTACCTCATAAAACAGAGTCAATATCACCAAGAAAGATATAAAGCAGTGAACATTCATTTTCAAATTAAATCAACAGATGATCGTGAGTACACAAAAAGCAGATGTGTTCAATCTCAAGATGTCAGTTTTACATTGTCACTCCTCAGATGAGAACTCTACTTTTAGCACAAAAAAAACCCTTCACAAAACCAGTGTGAAAAGAAAACATGCTTCCCTAGAAAATTTACAGATTGTGAAGAACTTTAAAAGGTCTAGGTCAACTTTTAAATCAGTTCATATGAAATGACACAAAATCAGTAATAAGAATTAAGAAAAAACAGTCTTCCTGGTAAGGATTCATGGGAGCAATTATGGGTCAAGAGCAGGAAGTTTATGGCAGATATGTCTGATGTGCCAAGATGAGCCAAGATGTCTTAGAAGCAGGAATGAACTTCATGTTTCATATTTATAACTGAAGGTCAGTCTTGGATACATAATCATGGGGTGGAAACACAAGTGTTTGACAATGGAAACACAGCAAATACAGTAGTTAGGTTATGAAAAACATTAAAATATTATACACAAATATATTGTTTTATGTAATTTAGGATTATACTACCATGCATATGGTCTTTACTGAGGATGCCAAGACAAACTGAAATTTGGCATTTGCTACCTACCCTGACAAGTGTTTGACAATGCATTCACAGTAATGTTTTCTATAGTATTTTGTATGTAGTTTTCTATTTATTTTCCCAAAAACTAAGAAAGCAGGAATTCCATTAGATAGCACTGTACTGACACTCACACAGTCTCTACCCAGGTTGCAGCATTTAAACCCATCACACAGATCTCTGCCACCTGAGCTGACAAACTAAGAACAGACTGTCATGTCCTTTGCCACACACCTCAGTTTGTCAGTCCTGCCAGGCTCAAAATAGCTCCATGTCAAAGCTAACATTTCTGCTATATCATTCTCCAAACACTAATAGTTCCTTCCAAACTGATAGCCCCAATTTCCTTGTCTAGATTCTCCTACCTTCCTCCATTTCCATTGAACAATAGCTAGTCCCAATTTCAGTGCTCTTCCTTTTCAGCTTGCTTCAATCCTCTTTACATCTTCCCACAAGTTTGTTTTCTGTCTCCTTTACACAGGAATCACCTGCAGCCAGTAGACTGTCAAGGCATTGATGGTACAGAAGGGAGAAATTCCCTATTCCTGTATCAGATTTTTCAGCTTGGTCCAATATGCAGCAGTCCAACATTCAGCAGCAACTGCGGAAGCAATCCTGAGTTAGATAGCAAATTCTAGCTCTGCTATATTCCTGAAGCAAATTAGACAGAGATTAATAGACAAACACTCATGCATCACATAAATCCTCCTCCTCTCCCGCCTCATTTCTTTTTTTTTGACAACAGCAGCAAATACAGCAGAAAAAATAATTAAGTTATTCACAGAAAAAAATTAGATAAATTTTTAAAACATAAGCAAAGTAATATATATTTTCCTTATCCTTTGGAAGAGCTGTTCCAGGATGACAACCGACATGGAAGTTTTCAGTTCCAAGTAGCAAAGTTAGACAAACGTAAGCATTTGGAAAAGAAAGTATTGGACAAACAATGCAACAGACAGCTCCATCAGGTCTAATAGCAAAACCTGTGCATCAGATTTCACCTTTGAACTCCCTGATAAGTACTGCTGAAAAGCTACTGTACTTGGTGGAGAAGCTCTCTACATAATGGAAGTGAGTTACAGCAATGGAAACAGATTAACTGCAGCAAAACTAGACTGAAGATGAGAAATTACAAACCACCAATAACTTTTGACATGGAAAAGGTATGGAGCCACCATTACCGAAGAGCTATAGTGCTTTCATCTGTATTGTTGGTTTTAGAAGAGAACTTGCTTACCATTGTTTCGACAAACATATTACTCAACAAATTTTATTACCTTACATCCAGTAAAACAAACAAACAAATAAATAAAATTAGTATTTGTCTTCAATTCTCACTGAGTTACAGACACAATGACTATAGTCTATTCCTATCTAAACCAGCATATCCAACACTAATACATGTTGTTTTGGCTGACCATCATTATTTCCAATGAAAATAAAATCTTGGCAAGTACTGTGACTTCATTCAAGGTCTTTTAGTAAATCGCATGAAATCTTGGAGAGGATAAAAGTAAACCCTGTCATCATTGGGTATATTAAAATATAATATGTAAGACTGACATTGTGATTTAGGGGTATTTCATTTATCACACTGTACTCTTAAACAAAAAGAACTCCAGAAGGTACCTTCCCTTGTTAACAACATGCTTGTTCTCAATTTAAACAAAGATAATGAAGATTGTACTTTTGGTCACATTTAGTGCTTCCTGGGTACACACTATTGCAATGCACAAATGCTGCATTAGGACAGGAAGAGACCAGAGTCACATTAATCTAATTCTAATCCAATAGCTTTTGCCTTCCTCTAGCTCTCTCTCCCTGCTTCCTCTCTGAATCTTTCATTAACTACTCTCCTTTTTCTTTCTGTCCATTAAAAAAAAAAATGAAGTCTGAAACTATGAATCAATCATGCATCAATGTCACCGGATCACCACAGTATCTCTGGATATGGTTAATATTCCTACTTCGGCACTCCCATTTCTCTAATCATGTTTATATTCTTCTTAATTGATAACATACTATCTGGCCGAATTGCAAACTCTGCTTTCAGACTTTATTGAGGCATTGCTGAGTGGTCCTGATCTGCAATTAGGCCTCCACTGCTCTAGGTCCCAAGAGCTGCCAAAACTCACTCCCCCCTGAACAGCTTGTATTCTAAATACAAGTTGATGTCAGCCTTTATCAAATCCTAAACTTCACCATTGTGTATCCTCTGTACTCTGTAATTGTACTGCACAATTTGGGTTCTGCTAAGAATAAACATGAAAGCATAATAATTCATTTACATTTCTATAGCATTCCTCATCATAGGATGCCAACTCCTCTTAAATGTGAATGGCAGCTTCTGTATCAGATGGGGTTTCTTCCTCATCTAGGAAGATTATGAGTTGTCCGAGGTCACAGAAAAGCCCATAGAAGACCAGCAAACATATCTGAGTCCTTGAACACAGGACTGTGCTTCCTCTTTCCCAGTGTATTCCTTCCGGCCAACAGTATATGAAATTCAAAGTTACAGCTGTATTCAAAACATCCCAGAACACAAAATCCATCTGTATGCCTCCCATCACCTACCAGTTTGGGATCTTTTTTTAATTTATTGTCCTAATTCTGCTTTGGATTTGAAACAAATTTTCCCCTGCTTACTCTCCTTTTACATTTCTAAACTTCTATAAAGTCTATGGAAAGAAGAAAAAAAAAAGGATGGAACAAAATGACTGTGAGCTCTCTGCCTTCTCAGCATTTTACTGGTGTCCTTGAAAAAACAAGGCAAAAAGAAGATATTCTTAACATACTAATGTCAGAATAAATCTCATGTCTCTGCTGACTAGGTTCCATTTTTTTGAAACATTTTTCCATACAAGCAGTGGCATATGAAACCAATTCCTTCTTTCATAATTCCATATAACACTACATTTTTTCCCGCATGAAGTATATATAAAAAACCATCTCCCAACTCAAAGAGAGGAATGTCACAAAAGTTAAATTCAAAATGAAGATCTCTAAATTGTGGGTCTCAGAAGTGCTGTTTAATTTCAGAAACTATCATATCAGCAGTTTTGGAACACCCAAGTAAGAGGTGCAGTTTTATTAATATTCCGCAGAACCAGTTACACGTAAGTAACGCACATTGCCCAAAAAGCAGTCTAGTCCTTCCCCTTAGTAATAAGAACTGCTTCAAGCTTTCTCCAAGAAAAACAAGTTTGGACTGTACACAATATTCACTACTGCACACTGATACTAGAACTCTGTATTGATCACTGTAATTTCTTTTAAGTTATAATGCAGCCCTACTTTCCCCTCTAGGCATCTCTCTAAGGGAAGACAGCCACTGGTAATGACATTTTCTATAGAAATGTCAACTGATGCCAAAATGACACTGAATAGATGACCACAGACTGCCAAACTCAACTGAAAGGTCAATAAAGTCACTAAATACTGCAGAAGATGTGTTCCATTTCATTCGTAATTCAAAAGATTAGAAAACCATGGTTAACACTAACACTATTGAAAAGACAAATATAAATTATAGTTTCCTTTTTTATGTTTGAGTTAGTTTAGATGCACCTTAAAGTAACTACTTTTCCTTTACTGTGCTGTTAAACAAAGAAGTTTTGAAACCCTCTACAAGAGCAGTAGAAAAGAGGCTGCCTTAAATCTGGGCTTAGGTAACAGGCATGATAAACGGACATTGTAAACATGCATTAATAAAATTAAAGAAATACTTATGTGGGGGCTGTTCTACTGACTACTGAAACTTCAGCTGGTAATGGAAATGACATTACTACATTTTCTCAGCCCCCTGTCAATGTATCTAACTGGAGGGGAAAATACTAGAACTCTTTAAAAGTGAAGAAAACATAGTACCAAAAATCTCAGGTTCACAGGCAAAGCTATATTAAGCTGGAGTTATGACTGAAAGTTTGTATCAGTAACTTAGGAGTTAACTGATTTTTTCACCAGTCCCAGAAAAGATAAGGTCTGACTTCCCACTGACTTTTTTCTTTCAGACCTGCAATCCCTGCCAGCTGCGATGTCAGTTCTCCAAAGACCTCTATGCCATCTCTGCACCTCTGGACGTACTCCAGCATTTCCTGTATCCCATCCACAACTGAAGCAACAAAGAGCCAGGGCTGTGCCTGGTCCACATTTCTCAGGGAGATCAGGCAAAAAAAACCCAACAATAATAGTTCTAATCATCCCAAAATAAAATATAAACATAGAATATTCAGTTACAGTTAAATTTAAAAGAAACCAATCCTGAAATCATGAATTTTCAGCCAAGAGACCACTGTGATACGTATTCTTAACTTTTGGCCTATGAAAACTCATCAAATTTCATATAATAATTCCTGCATCACACTATATAGCATAAATACACAAATGCATTTTTCTGTAATTACATCTAAAAATGAAAAGCCTTAATCTACTTTTATTTTGTTATCATTTAATAATTTTGACCTGGCAGTGACAGGGGCCATGGCATTGCTAGACAGAATACTAGGGCTGAGGAATTTATATTCATTGTCTATTTCAATTACTACAGAGTTTTTCCTTGGGGGAAGAACAAGAGAAATTTACTTCTTGTGGCATTGTCCTCGTATTTTCCAACAATCTCAATCTATTTCCATTCATTTTGCAGTATTTTCTTTGCAAAAAAAATATTTCATAAAGAGGAAATTGAACTTATGGCTGTAATTCTGCTTGGAATTCTGTATTACAACTTTTCACGTCCCTAGGGATTTCCACCAGTGTCAGTAGAGCACAGTATAAGTATATATTCTTATATAGAAATGTATGCATCAGCAGAGATGAAATTACCTTTAATTACAGGCATTTCTACTTAACCATAATCATATCACCAAGTATGCAGGAACAGAATACAGCCTAAGCATCTTTAGAGTAACTTAAAGCAAGTAACTACTTTGCTTTATCTTTAGAAGGTGGCAAAATATGATTTTCTCATAGGAATTATACAAGACATCTGTTCTGATACCTTCCAGGTTTTTTAATGTAGTCTTTACACCTACAGTCTTGCAATGAGCTCCACACAGGTGAAGATCTGCCTTTATGCAAAGTACTGAGGACTTCACAGTATGGGCAAAATCATGCACCCATATGAATTTCCTCATAGGAGCAGTGCTTAACACTATGATCAAAATTGTATGCAATAGGAAATGATAGATGCAAATTACCTATCTAATTTGAAGGAAAAAATACATATCTATAATTGGTAATTACTAGAAATTGTCTCTATAATTTTGAATAATCCAGAGATCGCTCCATGTGTAGAAATAGACCTGGTTTAAGCCTCTCTAAAAACATAAGACTCATATTCTACTTATTTAAACTACTTGCAGGTTATACATGATCCACAAAATAATGACTTGCATTTTGCAACAGTTATGCATGAAACAACCAGAGTGCCAACCAGCAGGGACTTTAGAGGCATCCTCTGACTGTGCAGAAAACAAAAGCCTGATGCCCACTTCTGATTCCAGCTTACAAGAAACAAATAACCCCAGCCACCTACCATGCGGAATTTAATTGATTTTATTTATCTTTATGAGAGAATGTTTTACATTATGGACAAAATGCAACGGATGACTCAATGTTTGCCACTGATTCTACAAAAACATTGTCTTTATTGCTTTCTAAGGGAAAATTTATATTCCTATGAGCAATTAAATTGGTAACAGAGGGTCAACACAAGCATCTATTGTCATTGCAGCAGTTATAAGCACAATAAGCATCTCAGTACACTCTTCAACCACTTCCTCTCTCTTCTTGGAGAACATTTTAATTGCACAAATTCAATACTTACGCATCCATTTATTCTGAATGTTAATCTTTTGAAAATCAGACTCATACTACAAAAACCACATTTGATGAAAAGGTAATTTGCATGAAAAATGCCAAAAGGCATATACAAAGTGGTACTTCATACACCAAAACAAAATTATGAAGTCTCTTCAAAATGAGTTTCATCCATTATCTACATAAAACCAGATTATAATAGGACAATTTTTCTCTGTAGTGAAATGCGCTGAAATTGCAGCATAATTTTCATTTAAGAAGTTTAATACAGTTCCAGTATTATCTCACATATTGTCTTTGAACTGACCAATTAAACACTAAAATTCTTCTCATTTTTATTCTTCATTATAACTGGCAGCCAAAAAAAGTGCATGAAGGAATTGTGTAAATACAGTCTTTGGCAAACACTTTTTTTAAATTTCCATTTTTACCACTTAAAGATATGGGAAAACATTCAGCCTCTATTTCTGTTGTCTTTTATCTCACTTATTTTCACCATTCATGAAAAGGGAAAAAAAAGAGGAACACTTTTGCCTGAATTTTACCTTTTTCTTACAACTGTAGTTTTAAAAACTTAGGTAGAAAAATGGAATTGTTTTCTGCAAACAGAATGGAAGAATCCAATACTAAAGACAACTGAATAAAGGCACAAATGACAGATGTAACACAATGAAGGTAACATTTTAATATCCTTCTTAACTTTACTAGAAGCGTCTTCTTTGACATCAAGCAATCAGCAAATACTTGTGATTTTTTTTTTCTGAACATAACGAACTAGGAATTGTTTTGAAAATGTACTTACACCTTTAAAGCCCTTTGAAATCCTTAATGACCTTGCTACAGAGGACAATTTTCTCCTAAGTGGCTGTTGTGGTTTCAGCTGGGATAGAGTTAATTTTCTTCCTGGTAGCTGCTATAGTGTTATGTCTTGGATTCAGTATGAGAATAATGTCAATAACACACTGATGTTTTCAGTTGTTGCCAAGTAGTGTTTAGACTAAGTCAAGGATTTTTCAGCTTCTCATGCCCAGCCAGCAAGAAGGCTGGAGGGGCACAAGAAGTTGGGAGGGGACACCGCCAGGACAGCTGACCCAAACTGGCCAAAGGGGTATTCCATACCATGTGACGTCATGCCCAGTATATAAACTGGGGGGTGTTGGCCTGCGGGGATCACTGCTCGAGAACTAACTGGGCATCAGTCGGTGAGTGGTGAGCAATTGCATTGTGCATCACTGTTTTATATATTCCAATCCTATTATTATTATTATTGTCATTTTATTATTGTTGTTATTATCATTGTTAGCTTCTTCCTTTCTGTTTTATTAGACGGTTCCTATCTCAACCCACAAGTTTTACTTTTTTTTTCCGATTCTCTCCCCCATCCCACCGGGTCAGGGGGAGTGAGTGAACAGCTGCATGGTGCTTAGTTACCGGCTGGGGTTAAACCACAACAACAGCCTACTTCTACTCTCCTATGTCTTGGTCTCCATTGCCTGAAGAACTCTAGCCTCAAACACCTGCACAGCTCTATATCCCCTGTAGCCATGAGAAGCAATTTCACTGATGTACCTCTCATCCCCACTACAAAGCAGGTGCTTGGAAGCCATAAAGCCCTTTGAAGTTGCAGAAATGTCCAAAACTGAAAGTTTTCTGTTACTTCAAGGTGCTCTCAGTTTGTGTATCGGAGAACTCCAGTTCCACGCTGGGGTAGAATTTTGCCTACATGAGAAAGGCAGGAGAAAGGCCACTAGAAAACTCTTCTGGGTTCACAGCCCTTATAAGCAGGGTCCACATTTAGCCTATGTACAGACCAATGAAAAAGGATCAGACCATATGTCAGGAGAATTTGCTGAATAACCAATGTGAGGGGACACATTTCTTTCTTTCAGCATTAATTCTGCACACAGTGATGTACCACACCTTTGGCACAGCTTGAACCAAACTTCTCAAGGCACTAATACCATTTCTTACAACACAAGAATCAAGGATGAACATAAAGGGTGGAGGAGCACTAAAGGCTGTAAACTTTATTTGTCTGATATGCCTCTTAGGCCTCCCAGCGTCTTACAGAAAGGGATTAGATCATCTTCTTCAACCTCACCTTTGGTGAAACTGTCTCCAGATACACAGCAATTGTATTAGTTTAAACCAAATTAAAACCTAATTTAATTAGATCAGCTAAACCTTTTGCATGTGGGCTCTTAAATCACTTCCAGCAGTATGAGAAGTACTCTTGCTACCCACCTCCACCAGCTTCCTAGCTTGTCCTAGCTAATATTAAACACGAGTGAAGTTTCAGAATTCTCTTCAACCAATTCAGAACTTCATCATCGCTTAAAAGAGCAATTCTGTCCTCTCCCTGTCTTGCCACACAACTCACAAGTGTTAATTTCCAGCACAGATGGATGGGAATGTATCTGGCACTGTCACAGCAGACAGCAATAGCACCTCTTTAAACAGCAACATAATGTTAGATCAGCTCAAGATGACTCACACCGCAACCTGAAATGCATCCTTCTGGTCAACCATCAGCCCTGTATGAACAATGACCCCTGCAGAATAGTGTTTCACTTCTATAAATTTTGTTCTTTGTCACCCCTAACTCCTATCAAGTGTAGGCAAACCCTTCTCGAATGTACCTGGTCTGTAACATTTTGACCAGTTTTCTTGCCATGAATCCCCAAACTGCTGTAAAAGATGAGCTTTTGCTCAGAGAAACATAAGCATTACTTTGCCTTAGCAGTAACAAATAAGAACTTTTTCTGACAATCCCCATGGTTAAATATCTTTACTCTTGAAAATATACACTTTAATTTCTAACTTAAATTCATCTTCTAGATGGTAGATCTGTTCTTGTTTTCTTCAGCACATACAATTTCTTTCTCCAACCAAACATCCTCTTTCTTCACAAGATCCTTCAAAATCATGAGATATTTTCAGTATTTTATTCAACAACAACAAAAAAAGGATTACTGTCTCTAAGGACTAAAATCTCGCCTTAGATCGATCCATTTCTCCAAACCTCCTCTAGTTTGTTGGGCTTTTCAAGTGTATCCATCAGAACTGAAACTGCTGCTTCTACTGAGGAATATTAATACTAATAGAGAAAGAGACAATGACATCCATAGGTTTATACCTATAAGGATTATGTTAACTTTTCTGGTCCCTGCATAAGAGCTGATGCCCATCTTGCATATCATTTTACTTCTACTGAAGTAGCCACAACACAACTCACATTCAAGCATCATATTGTTAGGTTTTCTATTTGTTTGTTTGTTCCAGGAACTGACTTTGTGGAAGGAAATGGATAGCTCCAATAACTTAAATGCTGAAATACTAAAAAAAGTGTATTAAAAAATAGAGGTAACAGTGAATGAGAAAAGAAAGTGGTATTTCACAATAATCTGCCTGCTTTGCTTATGTAAGAAAGATAAAATAATGACATCTACGTAAGAATATATCATAGAAATATCAAGCTGATTTGAATGTCTTTATTCACAATTTCTTTGCTTTATTGATTAATTTATCTTAGCCAAGATGATAAGGAAGGCAATATTCACTGATCTAAGGAATCCTACCAGTACATAATAAGGGAACAATCACAAGACAAAAGCAGATTCCCCAGGACCTAAGGAAATAATAATGAACTTCAGGTATTTATATATTCTCAAAGTAGTTCTGCAATATTTACCACTCCTTACAGCAGAATAGAAATTATAAGCAACGTATTATAGTCAACATGCATCCAGTGGAATTCCACGAATACGGCTTAATAAAAAATAACAATTTCCCCATTTGCAACAAAAACCATAACCAAATTCCAGCTCACCTGCTGTTACACTGGTCAGAACACTTACAGTATCTGTGAATATGTTACAAGTCAATCACAGAGTCAAAAGAGAAAGTGATCTAAGGCAAAAAATACAGAGTTACCGACCACAGGCTGAGCAGAGCAATTACTTTGAACAGCAGTTTCTTAACTTTTGTTCCTTTTCAGATTCTACAGTTGCTCCAATTCTTGAAGGTGCCCTAAGAAACTGTACTTCTTGGACATCACAGATGCTGTTCATCTCTGTGCAAGCCCTTCATACCTTGCTTAACTTCTGCACTGTCAGCAGAATTTCAAAACAGAGTCAATTATTTATGTGCTTGAAAGACCCAACAACAGTTTATGTAGGAAGACCTTATAAATAGCATATATTTCTCCAGTTCTCTCTGGCCTTGCAGTCAGCAAAGATTATGAACAAATGAAAGCAAAGCATAAGCACTGGCAAGAGTAAGTTGGACAGTTTAAAGAGGAGATGCTCTAGGGATGTTGGGGATGCTCCAAGAAAACAATTACAATCCTTCCTAATTCCAAAAGGAGTGGTAGCAAGTGAAGAGGAGCAAGTTTGACTTTCTATACACTGCAAGCCACAGTGAGCACATGGAGAAGGCATACATAAAACCTTTGAAAGACACCAAAAAACCCAACAAAACAGCCATGGAAAACAAGACGGAATTCCAGGACGATGCGACTCTAGCGTGCAGCAGTCATGAGCCTCTCTTTCTCATACACGTGTACACTTTGCTTGCAGCTTGCCTGCATCTCTCTGCATAGCACAAGACTGCATTTTGTACTCCAAAACCCTTCACTGACTTCCACTATACGGCCACGTTAAAAAATTTCAGTCTGAGGATGGTAAGCAGTTTGGCACAGAACAAGATGATACAACCACGCTGCAGAGAAAGTGAAAGGGCCTCAAGTCCTCCCAAATACGTGTGGGAGAAAACATTTCCAGGCCCCAAACCCCATTAGCCTGATGCTGAGCTGAGCAAGACACAACAGGACTGTATTTAAGATGGTGTTCTCTGTAGTATCTAACAGCACTGATCCAGGCCATGTCATCTCTAAATAAAACCATAAACTGCATTTAACTATCTTTAGGAAGCTACGGGTTATTTATATCCACAGCCACAAGACCTTGTCATATCTCTGTCAGGATTGCTGTCAAGTCCCAGCTTTTCTGATATCTTTTTCTCATGTAAATATCTATACACAGTACTAAAACCATTTCTTTCTCACAGCTGAATGAACAGGTGTCACTCCAACAGCTTAATATTATTTTTACAATCCCCAGGACCATTTCTGTTGTCCTCCCTTGAACTCTACCCAATTATTCTAAATCCATCTCACCATGGGGACACGGTACTCTAGCATCAGTCCTGATTCTGTGCAACCTCTGCTGAATGCATTCTCCTCCTTCTACCCAGCGTTGTTCTCACTGCACCTCCAAGGATATTAGCTTGTTTGCCCCAGTGTTATGATGAGAGAAGCAAGTAACTAGAATGAATTCTACATTTTTCTGTTTTTCATATCCAACTCATCCTGTGATAAGTATCATTTGCCTTTCAGGTTCATAAACCTATTATTTTGCACCTGACTATTAAAAATAAGTATTTTCGAACTTTGACCGTTTAACCCAGAATCTGAAATCACTCTATAATGGTACTTGTTGAAAGATCACCAAGTTTCCTTTTACTTCTGGTATTATTTAACATCGTATCTGCATTTGCCTCAGTCTTTAGTAGTGAGTCCAGTCATCCTCAGGGTACTCCACCCCATGAGCTGGAAGGTAAGGATGAAGAGCATAACATACCCCCCTTAATCCAGGAGGAATTAGTTAGGGACCTACTATGCCATCTGGACACTCACAAATCTATGGGACCAGACGGGATCCAACCAAGAGTACTGAGGGAACTGGCAGAGGTCCTTGCCAAGCCACTCTCCATCATCTATCAGCGTTCCTGGTCAACAGGGGAGGTCTCAGAGGACTGGAGGCTTGCCAATGTGACTCCCATTTATAAGAAGGGTCGGAGGGAGGATCCAGGGAACTACAGGCCTGTCAGCTTGACCTCGGTACCGGGGAAGATTATGGAATGGTTTGTCTTGAAAGCACTCACATGGCAAGCCCAGGATAAGAGGGGGATCAGGCCCAGTCAGCATGGGTTTACAAAAGGCAGGTCCTGCTTGACCAACCTGATCTCCTTCTATGACCAGGTGACCCGCCTAGTGGATGAGGGAAAGGCTGTCGATGTTATCTACCTTGACTTCAGCAAGGCCTTTGACACTGTCTCTCATGGCATACTCCTTGAGAAGCTGGCGTCTCATGGCCTGGATAAGTGCACTCTTCACTGGGTGAAAAACTGGCTGGATGGACGAGCCCAGAGGGTTGTGGTGAATGGGGTGAAATCCAGCTGGCGGCGGGTAACAAGTGGTGTTCCCCAGGGCTCAGTGTTGGGCCCTGTTCTGTTTAATATCTTTATCAGCGATTTGGATGAGGGGATTGAGTGCACCCTCAGCAAGTTTGCAGATGACACCAAGTTGGGAGGCAGGGTCGATCTGCTTGAGGGTAGGGAGGCTCTACAGAGAGATCTGGACAGGCTGGATCGATGGGCTGAGGCCAATCGTATGAAGTTCAATAAGGCCAAGTGCCGGGTCCTGCACTTCGGTCACGGCAACTCCATGCAGCGCTACAGGCTTGGGGAAGAGTGGCTGGAAAGCTGCCCAGCAGAGAAGGACCTGGGGGTGCTGTTTGACAGCCGGCTGAATATGAGCCAGCAGTGTGCCCAGATGGCCAAGAAGGCCAATCGCATCCTGGCCTGTATCAGGAACAGTGTGGCCAGCAGGAACAGGGAGGTGGTTGTTCCCCTGTAATCGGCACTGGTGAGGCCGCACCTCGACTACTGTGTTCAGTTTTGGGCCCCTCACTACAGGAAAGACATTGAGGTGCTGGAGTGTGTCCAGAGAAGGGCAACGAAGTTGGTGAGGGGCCTTGAGCACAAGTCTTATGAGGAGCGGCTGAGAGATCTGGGGTTGTTCAGTCTAGAAAAGAGGAGGCTGAGGGGAGACCTTATCGCTCTCTACAACTACCTGAAAGGGGGTTGTAGTGAGGTGGGTGTTGGTCTCTTCTGTCAGGTGGCTGGAGATAGGGCAAGAGGAAATGGCCTCAAGTTGAGGCAAGGGAGATTTAGGTTAGATGTTAGGAAAAATTTCTTTACTGAGAGGGTTGTCAAACATTGGAATGGGCTGCCCAGGGAAGTGGTTGAGTCACCATCCCTGGAGATATTCAAAAAGTGAGTGGACAGGGTACTCCAGGGCATGGTTTAGGGGGCATGTTTAATGGTTGGACTCGATGATCTTGAAGGTCTTTTCCAACCAAAATGATTCTGTGATTCTATGATTCTATAATTTACCAGCAAACATCTCATCTTACTAGACTACCAATAAAAATGTTTGCTTTTTTTTTTTAAATGTCTTTGACCAAGGACTAGCCCCTGGGGAAACTACTAAAAGCATCCCCATTTGAGATACCCCTTTGGTAACAACTACATCTTGAAATCTCCCAGTTAGCCATCTAACATATGTCTCGCTAATCACAGACTACAAACCCTCTTTAAACAGTCATCTGGTCCAGCTTCAGATATCTTGAGGAACTGGGACAGACACATCTTTCTGCTTCATTCCAAAAATACTGTAACTTTTTATATCTCCTAGTTGTAACTTTAAAAAGCCTAAATCCCAAATGTGAAATAAGAGCTTACTGATTTCAAATACAAATTCAACATGCAAAACACTAAGACAAATTGGAAAGGATCGGATTAGAAACCGCATTCCATTGACTTGAAATAAGATTACATTGGCAGAAGTTATCGTGGTTATAGCTAAAAACTACACCTTATAATGATCCTTTATTTTAAAAGCTTTATTATTTTTAACTCTGTTAGCTATTTATAATGGACTCTTTCAGCTTTCTATATCCTTTGTATTTAGCTAGTAACTTATATTCAGCATCAATTTATTTCCATCTATTCTATAAATGTTTTAAATTTTATATTTTTATAAAAATATTTTATATAAATGTTTTATCACTGCTGCTATACTAAGAAAGAATTTAAGAGTCTCTAGTGCTGGCTCAGACCAAAGGTCCACCTGGCCTAGTGTTCTTTATCCAAGAATGGCCACAAGCATTAGTAGGAAGCCGTATGGACAGGGTAAACATATATGATACTTCCCCCACTTACACACTCCCTGACTCCAACTGTTTTAGTCTGGTATATTTCCTGAGCCTGCTGTGGTTTGTCTCATTCCACAGCAAATTTTTCTTCTCAGTGCTTGCCCTGTCCTTGAACTAATCTAAACTTTTTGCACTCACATCATCTTCTAGTACAAAAATCCATCATTTAATACTTTCCACAAAGAAGCACCTCCTTTTGCTTTATTTGATTGTGCTTCTGCCGAGCTTCATTTGTTAGTTCCTAGTTCTTGCATTAGAAGACAGGGACAACAGTCACTCCCTGACTACGCTCTCTGCGACGATTTTGTAGACTTTCCTACAATGCCTTTGCAGATTCTTAAAACACCTTTTATCTAGGCTGAAGACTCCTAAGCCTGGACTCATTCATTCCTCCTATTGAATTTGATCATCCTTGGTGACTTTCCAGAAACATTTTTTTTTTTAAGTTGAAGATACCAGAACCAAAAACATTATTCAAAGTATGGGTGAAAAAGGGATTTCCACAAAGGTATAATCAAGTTTTTTTCTTTTGCCTTCCAATGTTTTCCTATTTATTTCTAATGTTTGAATTGCTTTTTTGACTGCTATTAAGCACTGAGACAGTGTCTTCACAGAAGCACCTCATGAGAGGTAATAGTTCAGAGGCCATTATTTTATAAATATAAGCTATACATATGCATTTATCTGTGCTTTTAATCTCATTTTCCATTTCATTGTTCAGTTACTCACTCTTATAAAGCCTTTTTGTAATTCTTCACATTCTACTCTTGCCCTACCTTGAATAACTTAGAATTATCACAAACTTCTGTCATTCTTTGCTTACCCCCTTTATCAGGTCCTTTATGAATATCACTTCTTAACCAAGACTGATTCTGCGCAGTGTGATTTTGCATTTCATATTTATATTACAGTTTGGTTACAGTTATACTACACTTAAGTTAATTGCTTTAAGCTTTGCAAATAGGGCCTATTAAAGGTCCAAATAAACACAGTACTGCCTGGAGTCATGGTCTGCTCACACGTAAGTACTTTAATTAGATCATAGCATAATAACCACCAATTCTTAAATTGCCAGTTAATTCTTAACTCTATCAGAGTAAAAATTGGTTTCAAGTCACCAATATTGACTAAGGGACTGGTTTAAGAAGCTGTCACCTTTCAAATTTATAAACTGTCCTCACATAGGTTAAAGTTGGTTACTAAAATCTGCTTCCAAATGAATTATATAGCTTTCAATTATCCAAAAAGTTTCTTAATGAACATTTTCTTAAGAGTATTTCTTATTATTCAAATTTTAATATTAAAATATTTTCTTAGTATTGGCCATAAAAAAACTGGAAGTAAGAAGCTACACTGGCAAGTTCTTAAACAATAACACTTTTGCAATACGTAACATACTCTACACCTCTTTCATTGAGGACTAGTCTACCTTGAATGATCTCGTTTCCTTTAAGAAGGAAACAGTATAAAAGTGCCAGAAGGAAGCATGCAGATAGTTACTATGGAATACTGATGAATGAATACTTTGTTCATGCATCCTTTCTGCACAACCTTACATACATCCAGTTTAATGACCTAAAAAGCTTACATAATGGTTATTTGTGTGTGCAAATGTTGATGTGAGGGTCTATTATAGACAAAAATGAACAACAGCATTGCTTTTTAAAAACATACCACAGATTTTTTCACTACTCGGAGATCTCTCACGCTGTCAATGTTTCTATTCTTAAAGCACATTTTCTAAGTGAATCTTACCAGCAGAAATCTCCTCTTAGTTCTGCAAAGCGAAATTCATCCATGATGTTGTACTTTTCATATATGTAAGACCTGCTTATAGATTTCAGGATAAAAAAGCCTTGCTAGAATTAAATGATGATTTAGGGGGGTTAAACTGTTTTTTTCAAGACAGCACAGCTTGTCACCACATTGGCTATTAGCACTTCTATCAATAGCATTAAGTTTTTTTTATTAAGGCTACTTTTTAACACTCTGTCAAGCAGGTTCCCACAAAGCAGTGGGATAGGGAATTCTCATCATCATTATTATCTAACATAGCATTTCCATAATACAATTCCAGCAAAATTTACTGAATTAAGACTGAGCCAGCAAATCCAGGAAAGAAAAAAAAGTGAGCATTTAAAAAGCCTTGATTTCCGTTGTGCTGACTTAAGAGTATTTCTAACCAACCTGCCAAAGCTACAGATGCATGAGGGCGAAGTGTGGAAGGCATCTGTGTGGGAAAGCACAGACAAAGCAGAGATGTTGGCAAAACTCTGTACAAGAACAAGACTTTCAGGATACTGAAAAGAAATTTAGTTTAAAAGACTAAGGAGTCTTTATAAACCATCATTTCAATAAGAAATTACTCTCTCCACTTCTAGATAAAAAAACTATGTAATCAAGGAAATATGTTTAAAAAAAAAAGAAAAAGGAAATAAGGGAAAAAGACTGATTATTGCTGGCCATGTGGTAGCAGACTTCTTTTTAAAAAGAACTATCATTAAAGCAAAGGGAAGACTACACAACTTTTTTTAAATGAGCAACTAATAAGAAGGGATCACACTAACCAAATTAGAACAAATGACTGCTGAATGTCTATGGGGGCATCAAGGTTAACTGTTGATAAGAAAGATTAAATAGCTTTTAGTAGAGCGCTGTTACTAAACCATACAAAAAGCATACCTGAAAATTCCTCTTAACACACAGCAAAGCATTACTTTATTCACCTACAGAGTTCAGGCTTCACTGTTTCCAGTCAGAAAGCTATTAGCTACAAGGGACTGTAAACTGCCAAGGTCATTTGGAGCAAGGACTAACATAAATAAACTTTGCTTAGCAATTAAAAATATGTCTGCTTGTAGACAAGCGAGGGTTACATGACTGCATCTGAGTAACGCGAACTATGCTTTCTATCATCAGGTTTGATACTGCTTTAGTATCATATAGATGCAACAATCCTTATGTGTCAGTGCAAGAAAACTTCTGAAAAATCTAAAAATGTTAACAATATTCTATAGTTCATTTTAGGAAAACTGTCCTAGATCATACTTAGAGCACTAAGCACACACGCACAGACTTAAACTACTACTGGATCACTGAAGCATAATCCTAGTATGACCCTAAAAAATGGTTTGTAAAATGAACACAGAAGATGAAACAATGTAGAACCCAGTTTAGCAGTGAAGCCTATGTGACAAAATAAGACCAAAAAGAGTAGCAGAATGTCCCCTCATTTTCAAGCTTGCACACAAGCTGAGGGATTTCGGAACTTGATGCAACAATCTGCTGGCATGGCATGTGGAGCTGGCCACACACATCTACCAAGAGGTTTGACCTCCTGTACCCTGATGACTAAAAGTCTTTGGAACAAGTGTGCCAATTTATTGTTTCAGTAAACTAATATGAGAATGCAGTTGTGCCTCTACATTTCCTGGCATTTTTGTAATGAAAATAACAAGCTAACATGAGATGAATCCCATCCTGAGACACACACTCCACCCCAGTGAGATGTTACCAGAGAGAATTCTCAGGAGAATGCCACCAACCACTGAGCTAGCAGAGGACAGTTCCAGGTGAAAAAGGAATGCAGGACAGTCAGAGGCACGTAAGTATACCTCACTGGCAAAACTGGACAAAGATGTCTATAATTCAGGTCTCACCTAGAAGTTACACCACTTGCCTCCAGAGAAGAAATCACTCTACAACCCACCCATGGTTTGGATAGAGTTGAGAGGACAAAAAGGAACTTTGCTGTGAGGGCAAATTGGTTGTGACCATCTAGATTTCCTGTCTTATGCTGGGCATCAGCAGAATGGGAGACATAGAAGCTCAGCTTCAGTTTTCTTGGTGGAGTTGAGACAGACAAAGGGAAAGAGGGGGAAGGCTCCGGTCTGGTAGAATAGCCAAACACCAGATCTCAGCAGTAAAAGATACGGGAGACTGGGAGATCTTGAGCTATGGTCCTTCACACATTAAACCTAGAGCCTCCTTGGTTTGCATGTACAAATGCAGCATGTACAGTTACAGCTGATATTTCAAACCCAAGTGTCTCTGCCAACTATTCATTCTGTTTATGAATCCACACCAACTTAACTGTTTATCCAGTAGGACTGAAAAGGATGATCAGCACACTACTTTCCCCTAAAATTGAGAACTTTCATGGAAATTCCATAAAATTCTATATAAAATTGATTTAAGGCATCACATACACAGGTGCAAGACCCGTGTTCAAGTGTTACAGGCAAAACAGGGACTCCGATCTGAATTCTGCTTTGACTCAAAGCAACTGTGTTAACTATTCTGATTTCTCTCTCTTTCCCTTTCTCCTCTTTCCTGCCTCCTCCAATTTTTTACGAAACATAGGTCTGCAAAGTGAAACTTTTCCAATGGCAGAGTTACATAGGCAGCACAGAGACATAGCAACCTACATCTGAAATGAGTGCCCCACACAATAGACTATCACATGTTCTGAGCACAGAAAAAGGATTGTCCTTGTTTCTGTTATGCTTAACTTTGAAAGGCTCCACATTGCAGGAAAAGCATTTGTGAAATTTCAGTATCTTTCAAAGTAAAAAGTATCCAGGAAGCTCTTACTGCAATGGGTCAAACAAAAGAATTACGTCCACATCTATAGTTATACGGCCATTAGCACAATTATTGATAATGATAGTAAGAATTTTAACAAGGTTTATCACTTTTAACCTTTATACTGTTTCACATATTCACGTCAAGCAAGAAAATAGAATTACCTGAACTTTACAAAAAGCTGTATGAAACCAACGGGCGAGGAACTTCTCAAAGCCTGTATTCCCATATGATCTTTTTTCTTGATAATCTTTTTTTAATAATCTTTTATCAAGTAAAGGACTGTAACTCCTTGTGATAAAGGTTTTCCATTGGTATTTTCTATATTCTCCTAGATCTTCGACATGTCTGTCGTTATTTAGGAAATCCACTACACAGCCATTTAAATTCTGCAGCGCCTAAAACATATGCCTGTTACTTAAGTTTAAGAAAAAAAAAAAGGTATGCATTTAACTTACTTTAAAATCCTTATCAGTTCACCTTGTAGAATGGGAGACAATACTGTTGGACTCCCTTGGGTCTTTTTAGCACAAACATCTCTGAAAAAGTAGCTTTAGTATCTTTAAGCTCACTGATGAATTATCACAAATGCAATCAAAATCAGAGAAAATTAGAACAAATCAACAAGAGAGTCAATGAGTAACTGAACTGTCCTTGTTTCTATTCCTGAAAAACGGTTTTCCTATTTCAGCACGTTTGTACTCCCATCACAAGAAGCTGAGCTCCCCAAATTTCTACTTAGGACAACAAGCTTTACAGCATGCCTAAATTCCCAGAAATTTGAACCAGGAATAAAGAAGTGGAAGTGGAGTGGCCTGGCTTGATACTCTTCCTTCTAAACAAAGAACAATATCACCTGGGTGTCGTCTTAATCTAAAAATGTTAATTGTGATATTTTACAGCATTTTAATTCCAGCAAAATCCTTACTGCACATACACTCACATCAGGAAAAGTACTTCTGCCTGAATCATCTTTTACCTTTGGGGAATGTGGATAGAACTACTCTGCAAATACAATTTGCCACTGTCCTAGGTGTGATTTTTGTGACTCCACCAAAGAAAACCTGACAGAAGTTTTCTAGCACAACTCTGGAGTAAGTGATCTCTTGCTCAAACCAATATTATAAACCTGTGAAGGAGATGGCAGCTCCCAAGATATTTAGGACTTTATGGGTCAAAGTAACAACTTTAAATGCCTCTTGGAAAGAGGTGGATGTACTATACATATAGACCATAAAGCATTACGCGTTCCTAAATTTCACAACAAACCTTGGAATCTCCTACAGTTCACTTGTTGCCCATGAACTGTTCTCTGAAAAAATCACAGGTTTAATCTGAAAACAAAAACAAATAGAAGAGTTTTTTAGCTTTTCTGGCAACCTGAAAAACTTTTTAAAAATGAAGGCTGAGTGTGCAGAGATGCTGCAAAAATTGTGAATTACTGGTCAATCTCTGTCAGTGTATTATGGACTCCATGGTTATGAGGATTTCAAAATCTGTCAATTGTTTCCTGTGGAATTTAGCACTGGCTGAAGCAAAATGCACTAGTGTTTAATATTTTGCTTTCCTCTCTGCTCCTTTGCCATTCTTGCTTTACAGATTTCCCTACTGGCAGTTGGTTGGGTTAACTCAGAATTTCTCCTGCTGCCTCCTACAAAGGCAGGCAACCAAGGATGATGAGAGATAGGGCAAGAAAGGATAACAACAGGAAGAGACAGAAGGATTTCTCAGTAGGCTGTGCTGCATGCACACACTAAGAGACCGCAGTGGAAGTAAGCCAATAAAAAGGGCTAAAAACTGTCCATTTCTTTTGCAGAAGGCAATGATGGAGAAGTTTGTTCTGATCCAGTGGTGCTGGCAGAAAAGTTGGTGGGAACAGTGCTGCTGGAGAGAGGAATGAAAAGCTCACTATTTAAAAGACCCATCAGTCACATTGGTATTGAGCAGAGTGGAAAGATGAGAGTGAAGAAAGTTTCATGAAGGTGGAATACATTCAAGCTACAGCCAAATGTACAGACTTTTATCACAGAAATTAGTTCCACTGAGCTTCCAACTCCACCAGCCCATCTACAACATTACATGGACATTCTCACATAATTGTCAAGCAATGTTATATATCAATACCCTGGTAAATAACTTCGACCTGTTACTTGGGAAAGCAGATGTTGATCGGCTTTCAGGAATAAAATTCAAAGACCACAGTCTGGCAAGATTAGACCATTGCATTTATGAAATATCTTTCCTGTTACTAGAGATATGCAGGTCTAAGAATGGAATCCTAAAAAGAAACTTTAATTATCAAAACACAGCCAAGAGAACAAACACTAATAATAGTAAAGATAGTAAGAGTGGTAGAGACATTTTAGATGTAACTTTTTTTCACACTGCAAAGAGAAAATACTCTTTTGGCTTAGTTTAGGACAATTTTGAGAAAGAAGAGCTGAATAATTACCAGTGTGTTCAGATTAAATTAATTGGAAGGAAAAACAAAAGCATATAACCATTGCATTTGCTTCCATTTCCAAAGGAATACAGTATGAGAAATTAAGCAAACTGGATAGTAAAATAAGCTGAAAGGGCAAGCCTATTGACCTGAATTTAGAAGAGCTTCAGAATTTCTTTTCGGACATTAAAAATATTTTTTTCTAGAACCTCCATCCAAAGTAAAGTAAAAATCTCTAAAGAAAGCCTCCATATCCAATGTCACAAATATCCATTTCAAAAAAGATACCAGGAACAACAAATGAGACTAGAAGAAAAAAAAAAAGTAAATAAAAGTTTAAAAATGCATCTTGGAGACTAGAAAGTGAAGGGACAAGGTTAGTGTTACAAAATAGATTTTATAAGTATATGAAGGCAAGAAATAAAAACTCCCCTAATTATGCAAATAAAAAGAAAATACAAAAAGCAAATACAAAAAAAAAAAGTAGCTGTTCTTCAGACAGAAGACAGAAAGAATTTTGTCAATTCAGAACTATATTCTTCATCAGTTTTCAGTAAGAATGATGATACTGGGGGTGGGGGGGAACAAATAATAACAAAAGAAAAAAAAAGAAAGCTAATGGAGTTTGCAAAGGAAATTACCAAACACGAAATGGAATTAAAATGCAGATTTTTATGTGTCCAAATTGAAAGAATCTGGAAATAACTAACCAAGAGCAGTGAATAAATCCCTGGCACTCTGAAATCACAAATCTCGTAATAAGAACTATTAAGAATCTATCAAATCAGGCATGGCAACCACAGAGAAGAAGTATAAAAGAATATGGTTTATGTATTCAGTTAGAAAATATGGACACTGATCTAAGAATTGCAAATTCAGAGACAGGTAGGAGATCACCTGACTGCACAAACAATTCCACGAGCTGTGCTGATAGCAGAATGATGCTGAAAGGCTGAAAGGTTCCCAAGAGGAACTACCTTAAGGGCCATATTGGGATGAAGTTTATTAAATAATTTCATTAACAAGGTATGGCTATAAAATTCTCTATGGAAAACTGATCGAATTTGAGGTCTGCAGTAACAGGATGGAATTTAATATTACTCAATGCAAAAAATATGCTCTTCAGAGAATTTCTGCTGCAGGTTGTAAGTTTGATAGTGGGAAAGAGGTGTACTTGCATATCTGAATCAATCACACAGTGACTGCAGGCCACCACAATGGCCCTGAAGAAAAGCAAATATAATCCTGAAATTAATCAGGCAAGATATTTTTAAAATCTCACTTAGAATAGCGTGAAAAACACTCTCGTCCTCTGTACTCAAGTGAGTTCACATCAGAACAGGTAGAGGCAGGACTTTTTGGAACAGTGAGACTTCTGCACAGGCACATGAAAACTACCTACTTGTTCAGCATCATGTAACAAAAGTCTGACAATGACATCTCTCTCTAAACATGTAATGGAGGTAGAAGTGCCGTGCAAACAAAATGACAATGCTCATACACAAATTGACATAGCCCTGCCACAGAGAAATTTATTGTGGAAACTGGATGAGGCTTTTAACCTCCAGCAGGTGAAGTCAATCTTCAAAAAGAATGGGTTAGAGCCCTGATTAGATTAGTATGGAGTTTGACATGTTTTTTGAGAAGTTTGTATGATATGCTTGTCGGCAATACAGAGGACTAGAGCTGATGACTCAAGAAACCCCCTCTTGTACTGTTTCCTATGTTCCCAAGTTACCACTAACAAAATTTGCACACATAAGTAACAACAACCAGCAGCCATACCATTCAGCTGTTCTATCATTTTCATTATATCTTTAAACAGTTTTCCAAAGGCCCTCAGCACCATTATCCCCATTTTGTAGAAAGAGAAACAGAAGTGATGTAGCTTGCCAGAGGCAATGAAGAATATCATCAGCAAGGTTAGGAATAGAGCAGACCTCCCAAATCCAGGTGTAACAAGCTGTATTGCCCTGTCTTAGTACAAACCAGCAATGGTTGATCCATGCATTCCATTGTGTCTAAGAGAAATTATCTGATGAACAAGAAACACCTAAGGTAACAACTGGTTAGACACTGAAGACCAAAAATCTCAAGCCTTTCAAGATCAGGCTCAAAACATGTATGACGATTTCTGTAAGGAAGTGCTGCTGACAGCTGAGGACCTGACTCAGTGGCCCTTACAATGCAATGTTCCTAACTGGAGTGAGTCAAAGTGCTCATTCAACAGGAAAAGCTTCCTGAAATCCCTCTATTCTGCCCAGCCAGTCCTTGAAAACTGGTAAGGAACAGGACTGAGCAAATGGCCCCGTTTCTGTGCAGTACACATCTCGGAACAGAAACCAAACACGGAGCAGGATATGCATGTGAATGAATGCCAGATCCACAGGATACATTTTAACAGCCAGCTTTATTAGTTTAACAGAGAACTGTGTGCCTCAGCTCTCAACCCTCTCATTTTATTTGGAGTTGGTGTCAGCAAAGGTCATGTTGCAAAATATAAACAAATTGCTAACATGGAGCAGATTTCCTTGGATTGCCCAAGTTCCTCAAGCTGTTCTAGACCATAGGAATATCTTTTCCTACAGACACAAGCCTACCAGCTAACTCCCAAGTCTCATTTATATCTGTGGGATACACTCAATTCCCAAGTCTCATTTATACATCTGGCATATATTTATACTCTGCTCCCAAAGCAACAGCAACCAGCACGGCTACATTTCTGGCTACCTGCCTTCCCTCCTGTATCACACATACACACACACACAGGGACTGTATGCCTATCTTCTGCTGATCCAGACTCAAAAATCAGGGCAAAAGTCAGTTCTCACATCTAACAGATGCAGCATGTCATCTCCAAAAGTTCAGACCCAGCATACCAGATGCGATAGCTCCCAAAGTTATCTTAGGTACGTACTGTTAAGATTTTAAGGCTGTATCAGTTGCAGCCTGGCTCACTGGTTATGCACCAAGCTTCCCCGTCAGGGGTCTCTGACCAGGCTAATTTTGTATGTGGCAATAACCACATAATCAATCCACACCTTTCTAAGTCCTAATGGAGCACCTGCACATCCAGACATGAATCTTCCTCCTGACATCCTCCACAAACATAAATCACAAGTTTAGTGCACGCACCAGACAAGTCTCAGTAACCCCCTGACAGGGCAAACAGAGGTCATGCAACAATCTGATTTTCAGCACCCACAATTTCCACTCTTCTACTTTCTGAATTTTAAAGCCTGTAGTTATAGTTAATATCACTCTCCAGTCTTACAGGACTGTAACTCTGAAGTGATGACTGGTTCCTAAGCAGGATAACATAAGTAACGTTTCCATTAGCAAGTACTGCAGCACAATAGGATCAGATCTCTAGAATGAAATGGTTCTGGGGACGTAAAGTCCGTATTTTACATCAAGGGGGAGTAGCTATGGTCTAGCTCTACTCTGGTCCAATGGACTGGATACACTTTGATGGCTGGAGTGCATCATTCAGTTTAGTTTCATCTGGAATGAATCCACTTTGTATGCTCCAAGACAGTCCTGCAATGCCAAGGGAAGTGTGGTAGTATGATCAGGAGATTCACCTGAAAACCACTAAAATGCTAGTGGGCCAAAACCATCTTACTCTTGACTAATACCTGGTCTGTCAATTGCCATGGCCATGCAAGAACACTTGCATGTATGTAAAGAATATATGTCATATCCCAGTTACCTTTGCACCTCAGCCACCTCTTCAAAAATTTGCCATTCAAGACTCAGAAAGGCTTTCTGGTTTGTAACAGAAAGACCAAGAGGACAACCAGATGTTATGAATGAAGCTTGTTGATATCAGAGAGGGTCTAGGGTCAGGTGCATAATTAATAATCCTTTTTAACTCTAACTCTGTAAATTCAACCCAGCTATGTATAACCAAGGAAGCGGTCACTGCTTGGTACGGCTGAGCCACAGCTGTGGCTAGAAATGGCACAAAGTACTAAGCTCACTGATGGACTCATTGGTCTCATTGATGACACCATCATGGCTCTGCCACTGCTCAATAACACATGCTTAGGGAACGTACGTATGAAACAGTCTTCCCCTCCCTAAGATCCTTCCAGTTTCCTGCTATCCAGCGTACCAGAGCCCTCCTGACCCTGTCACTGGATTTGGGTCACAACAGTTAATATTTCCCAATGGATTTAACTTTCAGAATCTTGTCTAATCCTTCTTTTAATGTATTTTATACTTCCTAGACTTCACTGTCTCCTGTATTAATGAGTTTCACAGTTTGATTATATGCCACATATTTGTTTTTCTTTCAAGTAGATGCCTGACAGCTACACTTCCTGATCCTAGTTCTTGCCTTAGAAGAAACAGCACATAATCACATTCACTTTTCCAGCTCTATGCTACCTGTGTCTTTATAGACTTATTCCGCCTGATCGTTTTTTTCATACTGAAAGCTCAATCCCCATTTGTGTCTTCTCAGTATCTTTTCTACCCATCTTCAATATAGGCTGATCATTTAATCTCCAATCCCTCAGTACTGTCAGAGCCTTCTATAACTTTTTGCCATTACCTTCATTGATAATTCTGCTTAATTTTCTATCACCACCAAGCTTTTTTTGAGCCTTTCGTCCAGTTCATTTCTGTTGAAAAGAAACCTTACTGCTAACTGAACTTCTCAATTCAAGACAGCATGCCAGCTATTATCTGAGCCAGAAACACACACTGCACAGAAAGGAATGCTAAACAAAAGGCAATGCCAAACAAGTGACCTCATTCCACGCCTGCTGCCCTTGCCATGGTCATATCTACAGCTCTCCTGGCACAGGCAAAGAAAACCTTTGGCCATTTCCCTTGTGTTCACAACACTGCAGCCAAGGGCAGCCCAGCCCACGCCAGAGCAGGTCTCCCTGCTGAGCAGGCAAGAAAACATGAGAGATGAGATGGAGGCACCTTCCCAGATCCTCTGAATCCTTCATTTCCCATCAGTGGTACCTGAGGGAGCAGCACTACTGAGTGGCTCCAGCTCTGCAACAAAATGGTAGCCAATACCATTCAAGATAAAAGGTGATGAAGTGCCTTTGTCCCACTAGCTGAGAAGAGGAGGGAGCACGATCCCTGCTCAGTATTGGTATGCTGAGGCACAGCCTGAAGACAGCCAGACCTTGCCCTGATGCAGACTCTGGGTCTTGCCACAGCTTCTCTGTAAGCCAGTCCTCCCCTTTTTACCCAAAGACCACCTCCGCTGTGCCAAAACCCACACCAGCCACACTATCCTCCTCAGCTGCTTACCCACTCACTACTCTGGAAATGGGGAACAGCTACCCCGATATGCCAAACTCTATAAAAATCAGTTAACCTCAGCAACATAAGTCACACACTCTGGAGTATATTTCTCCTCTTAAGGCTGGAAAAGGGCTGGACTGGCCAAACTGGGTAGGGGTTCACTTTACACCATCATTCCCTAGTGAAGAAAGCCGATATAAAGCAGGGGCACAGCAGGAGTGAAGCTCAGGAAGGCTGAAAACAACCAGCCTTGAAGTTCAAAACAACCACCTCTCAAGTGACATTTTCCTCAGACTAGACTTGCCCAAAGTCCAATATTTAGTTACTACACAGACTGAGGTTCAGACTCCCTCTGTTTGCTGCCTCTGGCTTGCTTAGTGAAATATTCAGTATCTGCCCCTTTATACCTCTTTCTGGGGGACTGAACAGGGTTCACTAATTACCAACTGAGAAAAGACAGGAGAGAAAGAAATTAACTCAAGGTGGATCTGAAGAAAAAATACTTCAGTTTTCCATTAAAATATTGTGGTTGCTAACAGCGAGACTATGTTGGTGTGAGCCACAGAAAGAACCTTTCAACAAAGTACACAAGCATTTCTGTAACTAAATCATTATTTGAATAATACTGAGAGCAGAAAGGGTTAGAAAGCAATACTTGCATCACTGCAACCTGCTTTTTGGAAAAGTAAACTCTTACCCTCCGAGATCTTTGTAGACACAAGCAGAAACAGTACATGCAAACTTTTGCTACTTACCCTCTTGTGTTAGGATGGTTAAAAAGTTTAATCATTATACTTACTACGGTGCTGGCTTTGACACAACTAATGTATCTCCTGACAGGCTAAGTAAATCACAGACATATGTGTTAACATGCAAAAAAAAATAACTGAGTGCCACAGAGGACCAGATAGCTCTGCTGTCAAGGTCAATGAAGTCTGTGAGCATCATAGGGGTGAGACACTCAAATCTCCAGGGATCAAGATTAAAGATGGTATTAGCTTTAGAAGCAGAGCATCTTGTTCTTCAGCAGGAGGTTTACTGCCCAAGATGCTGCCCTAGCAACGGATGCACAAAAAACCAAAAGCATCAGATAAGACAGAATTAAAAGCTGAAATGATAAGAGGGTAATGGACAATATAGGAAAACTAGGAAATTACAAATTATCTTTTCCTTGCAAGCACTTAAATACTCAAGGATCTCTAGAGGTGCTAACTCCTGGTTCTCAACTTTTTGGCTAATTAATTTTTTCTCATTCTAAAAGCTTCATTTTAAGTAGCTCTCAAGTTGAGCTACTATGAAGGGGTTTTACTTTCGTTCTCTTTTTACTATATGTAAAAAACACTGGCTTCAAAAATATATACTCATTAAAAATAATGAGTGATTTTGATATTGCTTAAATATATTCAAGGGACACAGGAAAAAGTTGTTGTTGGGTTTTTGTCATGATTTAGTTGCTTAGTACCACAACAGAAACAGCCATATACTTAAATATCAGAAATGTTCCAAGTTGATTAAGTCTTTAAGTCACTAGTGTTTAAAGAAAGACTCAAGTCCTTTAGTAATATGACAGACAGGTGCTTACAACAGTTGCCACAAAACAGTTTTTATAGTTGTCTTCATTAAAGCTTGGAATTTTTCATTCCATAAACTACAGTACAAAGAGGCATGTGCAATATAGTCAATACTGCAGAAAAATGTGAAAATAGCATAACTGTCAATTTATTGCTCACATTTACATAGCAGTTTTAGCCTCCAATTAGGACATTCAGAGTTTTAAATAAGCACATATTGACCTAGAGGTTTACTTCTGTATCTGAAACACATGCATCTGTTGACAAGATATGGTAATTACTGTGGATTAAAAATGAAGTCCATTAAATGTTATGTTATATATTTGAAGATTATGTAGTAGTTTCTTAAATTACTGATGCCTTTCATATAAGCCTTGCCTTGCAATATGAATGTTATATCACAAATAGAAGATGAAACAAGTAAGACAGAAATTTCTATCTTTTTCTTTCATATCTCCTAACTAGGTATTTCTATTTTATTGTTATTTTAACCAGAAAAAGCCCAAGAGGTATTTTTCTAGACTGGATTGAACATTTTGATCATCAAAAATAGAGCATTCTTTACCGAATTAAAGTGTATCTCCTGCAAAGCAACCCATCAACCCAAATACAGCTTCAACCAAATACAGGTTCAACTTAAAATTTACCAGTGCTAGTGACATAAATGAATCCAACACCTTTGATTCTGGAGTTCAATGACACTGTTCTAACATACCACAAATGCATGTTTTAATTATTTCTCTGTAATGCTCAGCTTTGTTGCTGTTTTCTAAAGAGAAGCATGGCAGGACATGTCTATCAAAATATTCAGGTTATCATTTGATTCAATTCTACTTAAAAAAACTTACAATTTTTGCAACCAGTTTGCAATTAACATTCATTTCTCATGCATGAGTTGACCCACTTACACAATGCAGTAAATCTATGCCTTTGGGGATTTTTCTGGACAGCTTGCTTTACTTCCACCACACAACTCATTTTATTTTGTCAATATAGTGAGCAAGGTTACAGTCATCCTGTCAAACTTATTTATTTAAATTAGAATCAGAAAAACTATACTATTCCCTGTGGAACTTCACTGAAAACTTTTTGAAACTTTGAGATGTATTTCAACATCATAACGTCTCTATAACTTTTGTAATCAACTAATTTCATATGAAAGCAGTGATACAGAAGAAAATAAGCAATAGTTACAGCAATTTCTTCTACAAACTTATAAAAAAGACTTCTGAAATCCTAGAAAAAAACATAATAAACCACAATAATATATATCATATTGTATTTGCTAAAAAAGGAGAGAAAAGAGTTTTTTCTAACCAAGCCTACAGAATAAAGCCAGATGGAATAAGACCATTTAAGAGGCAGCTATGTAGGCATCACATCTGCTTGCTTTCTCTACCAGAGATCCACTTAACCTAAAGTATTTCCCTCTACATCTCTGAGGACAGTTTCAGCTTCACATTTGTGAGGGTTCTTATGAGGTCACTTATCCATCCTCACTGTGGGGCTGCTGAAAGGGAGCCTTCCCCAAGCAGAAATTGTCCCAAGGTCACATGCCATTCAAGTCCAAATAGACTTGTGTCTGACAGACAAGCACTTCCATTTTATACAATTTGCTGATGTGTCGTTTCTCTCGCACATTAGTAGCTTACCAGAACTTCAGTATAGATTTGGGGTTAGTGTTGCAATGGACTTACCCAAATGCCTATCTGAATTTACACATCTAATGCTATTATGGGCAGTATGGGATATAATAGCTCAAACAACTCACTAACACCCATTATAAATCCCTATTTTTCATGTTAACAGTTCTTCCAAATGCAGTTGCCTCTCTTGGGCAGGGGTTTGTTTTCCAGCTTCTCAATGGTAAAATGCTTCTTTCTGTTCTTTCTAGTGAAGAGTTATGCACCTTTCCACCTTTGTTACAAAGTAGTCTTATAACAATGTCACTGATAAACTCTAATGCTTTTCCAGCTCTGGACCAGGAAGCTGATCTTCAGCAGGTGAAGAATGTCACCGTGTTAGGGATATCTGTTTTACTACCCCCATGGAATATGACCTAATGTGACTGAGTTATACATTGCTGCAAATTGGAAGTCCACCTGCTCAGCAGAACTTTTCCAGTAGTTAAAGTCAACTAAATCATTCAATTCCAACTGAATACATAATAAATTCCACCATACATAATAACTATAATGAGTATCTGACATTCCAAAAAGTATCCTTTAACTTGGCATTTTGGGGTCTAAAAATACTGTTTCTTCCCACATCTTGGGAGCTATTGTCATGTATATCACAAGGATTAAGAAAGGGAAACCAACAAAGAGAATCTGAAAAATTTATGGGGACAGAAGAAGAAGTCAGCGACACCCCTGATGAATCACGAACACACTGCTCTGGATTCTCAGTGATCTCTTCCTCCCCAGTGAACAGCTGTAAAATTCCCTAGCAAAAGTGTCTCCCTCTACCTCTAATGGAAGGCTGACATAGAAGATAATGGTTTACTCTAGGTGCCACTTACTGGATTAGCATGAATACTTTAATCTCTGTGCTCTAGTTCTTCATGTAGATAAGGACCGCATAAAAGGGGATTCCAATACTTCCCCATTTCTTAGCCAACTCTGAAAACAATTTCATTCAATAGAGTTAAAGAAGGGAGAAAGGAGCTTTGAGGAAAACTCCACAAAGAAGTTACAGGTTGCTTTTACAACATTTTATGGTGTGTGGAATATCATACTGTACAGTAAATAAACAGTAAATGAAAGAGAATATTACAAAGCTGAATGCTTGCTGACTATTGTTCTACACAGGGATCAAAGCAAGAAGAAGTGGACAAAGTTGCATGCCATTAAATAATTTAAGACTTTTTACTGAAAGTGTAGGTAAAGAATTCATATACATAGGGGTTAAATTAATGCTGTCTTTTTCTAACTTTGCATAATACTTTGATAATGATCATTAAAGAAAGATTTTCCTTTTTTAAGTAGAATACACACCAAGGTTTGAAATGTGTTCTCAAAGGTTTCCAGTTCCTCACTTAGCACAAGTTCTATCTAAAATATTACTTACATTTCCTTAGACTCATCATTTCTTAAGGATCTGTTCAGTCATTTTACAAATTTCTGAAAACTGTACAGTATATGAAAGCTATATAAAAATCTGCAAAAAATATTCATAGTCACTGAAAATTAATGTGATTCTTTTGCTAAGTCATTTCTAAAGCATTTATTAGGACTCTACATTTCAAGGCAGATTTTTTCCTGCTTACTCAAAATGAGAAGTCAAAAAACTTTAACACAGAAATATTAGAAAGCCAAAGGATCTGGGGCTTCTCAGAATTTCCACTTGTATGTATCTATACAAAGCAAGATTAGAAGATAATTCAGAAAAGGGACAAGGTTGGACATGACTCTATGCATGTATGGTCACTGCAGGGGAGCACAACAGGAACTCCATCTTCTTGCAGAGATACATTTGTATTAGCAATAGGAATGACATATTCAACCTCCTAGCTTCCAGCCAGAAAAAAATGCTGTTGAACACAAATGGTAGATGCTTAATCACATGAGTTATATGCAGCATATTTGAAATGCAGTTGTGTGGAATTAAGCCTACAGCATACCAAATAATGAAGAGCTCTTGGAGTTGCAGTTCATGTTAACCTGTCAGAGGAACCAACAGGAGCAGAAGGCAATCAGTACCATGGTGTACTGAGCCTTCTACACCTGCTGCGGCATGCAGCACTTCATACACTGGTCAGCAAGTGCTATGTTAGTAGACACAGTTGTCATATATGATTAAATGCATATTTTCCAAATGAAACAACAACAAAAAAATCATGCTTAGGAATATAAAGACAGTCAGATAAAGTATGAATCACTTCAGAAGCAGTGAAAATCCCAGTGTTGCCTAGAACAATATAAGCTCTTTTTGTATGCGATTTAACATGCTTACCCAGTCTCTTCGTTGATGTGCCGTGGTTGGTTTTGTGAAATGTAGATATTGATGTTGCTGTCAATTTTTCTTGTTCCCTTTCATGCTATTCTTCTCCTTCACTTGAATTCAATGGAGGGAAAAAAGCCCTTAGAGATGAGTCTCTGCAGGCTTTATTCTGTGAATCCTACAAATGGAGCTCCAGGCCTTGTTGTTAACATCTTCTCCTGACAATTTTCTCTACAATCTGTTTTGGCAATTTAAGAGACTATTTTACATTCGAGCAAGTAAACAGGTTGAACAACTGTGCCAATAGCTTCTAAATATGGAGCCATGGCTCAATGTCTGTTAGGGACAGTTTCTAATTTCAGCTGTGCAGATGTGCACAAGTCACTTGTTTCCTCATTTAGTTGCTTCATGAAGACATATTTATGTCACATCGGAGGTAGTACCCAATTCCTTACCATTTGTGTCTTTCTCCAGAAAACAGGTATTTAGTTGATTCAAATTATGGGGGAAATCCTGTCCTCTGCTGCTTCCCCTGAAGCTGTATGAATTTAACTGGAGGTAGAATGTGACCCTTAATGCTAAAAAACACATGCACCCTATTTCATTAAAGACAATGAATACATACATAGCTTTTCTCATTCAAATCCACATACATTGCTTTTGAGAATGTTACAAGATTTTCATGCTCTCTCTCTCTGCATCCAATACAGGCTTCACTAAACTCAGTGAGGGGTTCAACTCCCTGTATATGGGGGAGACACTCCCACCCCCCCAGGGGTGATTCAGTGACCTTCTCTTTACTAACTCTACCGTCCTTCATAACTTAAGGTCTTCACCAAAATAGGATAAGTTGGAAATGTGCTTTGTAAACCAGATTTAATCTGTTTTCTTATTTTTCTTTTTTACCTTAAGGTATAGTTTTCATTTTGTATACAATCCAAACCCCCTGGAAAACAAGTCACATACATATAAATGAACTGCATGACTCCACTTTGCTAGCTCTCAAAGGGAAGAAGGGCACAGATATACACTGCTTCTTGCTCCCACATGACTTAAGTTCGTAACAGCATGAATGTGGAAGTGAGAAATGCTTACATAAGCTCTCACTGTAATGAGGGCAACCACTGTGAAAGCTTCTATGCATCCTTCCAGCCATACAACCAAGTCAGCAACCCCTACTATCCAAGCACTGGCCTTTATCTTAATGAAAGCTTCTCACTTCATCAATTTGTATGGACACCTGTTTTGCTTTATACTTTGCAGACATTTACCAGGAACAGATTTAAGAAAGAGCAACTTATTTCATGTAGGATAAAACATGCTTCAAGCCATATATCTAGACATAAAAGTGCAGTGGCAGTAGGCTGCAGCTCATTGCTACAAACTGCTGAAAGTGTTCCATTTCCCTGAAGGAAATACTATTAGATTGAGTTCCCACTTCTTCATTTAGCCATGTGTCATGATAGATCAATAAATAAACTTTTGCCATCTTCTTTAACTATTCTCTTCCTTTTGCCACCTTAACTTTTTCCTTGTAAAATCAGTTTACAGTTAGCTTATTGGCAAAATCACCTATAAAAATACATGGTATTGTTTTCATTTTGAGAATATTTGCATTCATATTGAAAATCTTCTCAAAGTTCAAGATGAACGAAAAACACTGCAAGGTCTTCTAAAAAAATTAACACATTTCTCTGTGTGAACAGTATAAATTTTGTGTGTATTAACTACAAATTCAATGCCAAGAAACAGTGACACCTGCAGCAGAAGTGATGGAAATTTTATATCTGGAATAACTGAAAAAATACTAATAAACTTCTATGATACTTATAAACATATATACTTTTTATAATACTTATAAAACATTTTCACACATATTAATTCGTAAAAATTATTTAAATTTTAAAATGCCTGCTCAGCCATGCAAAGGGTGCTAAAAATCCTGCAAACTCATCAGTAAAAAAAGCTGCTTAGTTTATGCTGCCTTGCTTACATCAATCTAGACTAGGATGCTAGTATGTGCGGTTTATGCCTTTCAAGCTAACTCAATGCTAAGAAGCTGTAACAGTTGTAGTTTGGGGCAGCTGAACCTGAATGTCCCGAAGAGACTTTGTGATTCTTTCTAACAAGCATGTTGTACATCTGCAGAATTAGGCTTTTAATGCTAAAAAAACATGAGACACTGGGGTAAATTTTATTCTTTTCTAAGAAACTCCATTCTGGTCCTGATACATCCATCGAGCCACAAAATAAATTCCATGAGTTTGGTCTGTCTTCAGAGGCAGGATTGCTGGTGGCAAAATAGCAACTGAAATCCAACCCCCTCCATCAACCCACTCTCCCCACCCCACTAACTTTTTTCCTCACAAGGTTTATATTGATAGTGTAAGAGATTCTTTAAAAAGTCAGAGCACTGTGCTAATATTCATGTATGCTGCAAAACTTAATAACAAAAATATTTTACAAAGATTTCTGCTAAATAATATCTATTATCATTAGTTTTATTTTGTTATTTATCTTCATCAAGAATAGCTACACACTTAACTGTGCTCACTTACCCCTTCAATGAAGTTGTTATGATTTTGTTTCAAATAGGCTCTTTGAGAAGTTTCTAATACTTCAAGGTGAAATCAAAGCAAAACTGAAAATTAAATATATATATATATATTAGTATTCTTCCATTTTGCTATATATGAAAAGTAAAATTATTTTAGAATTATTAAAGTGCTTACCTTTCAGTGTCTTGAAACCTTAATTAGATCCTTAGTCCGTGATGTATACTGTTTATCTGATAAATACAGAAACTACCCTGTGTGGAATGCATTTCTATAATACAGGAGTTTTCTAATTACATTCAAGTTGTGGCCTATGCAGAATTATCTTTCTACGATACAATGCTATAAATCAAATTATTATTTAAGTGTAAGTGTAAATGAAATGCAACTTCTTTTATAATGCACAGTTTAAAATTCCATTTTACCCTTCAAGATTAATTATTTCTAATAGAGTCCATGACTTGGAATCTGTCAGCTACGTACATCAAGAAAAGAAAACAACTCCGTATTGTTATGACTGGATGGAACAAATCTATATTGTTAAGACTGGGTGGTTAGGAATGAAGAGACAGGAGTGACCAAGGAAAAATACTGAAAAGAAAAAAAAAAAGAAAAACACTTTTCACATTTAAAAAGATAGTTCTGGGTCTGAAAAGGCAGGTAGATACCTTTGGTTCACGAGCCAGACAGTATCATAAATTGTGCAACAAGGTCTTCTGCTAGAAGAGAAACCCCCTTGTCCTACTCCAAAATAGAGATGGGAAGAAAACTCTTTTACCATTTCACAAAACTACTTGTTTGTTTTTATTTTCCCGCCTTCCCACAAAGGAAAACCCAATATGCTTTGAACAAGAGAGAAAGAGTATGCAAGTGAGCTGTCATACTATTCTATATTCTGATGTTGAGGGTACTGGACTTGGGAGATCTAATTAAATTTCTTGGCATGCCAATATCCAAAACTGAGTACCGCAGGCCTGCTGTAGGGTACTCCTCTCAACCTCTCCTAACAGAGCAGACCCATGCAAGGGATTAAGTATTCATCAGAGCATTGCTCGTTTCGTCTCCTTGATGTGTTCCAGAACTACCCCACACAGAAAGATTGCTCTTGCTCAAGGAAGCTATGTAGGTCATGAGAGGACTTAATTTAAGTTCCTAGCCTGAATAAAAAACACAGCTGATTAAAACCAGGGACTCGCTGAAGTTTCCCAGATCCCAAATAGAAGTCTTAATGGCCATGCTTTTTGCCACTCTGAAGAATACATCTTTCTCTCTCACAAACCAGAAATTTCAGTTAGCCCCAGCATTAAAATAAGATATGAGCTTTTGTTCTCATCTTATCTACGCACAGGAGCATTTGCACAGCTCTTAAATTAACTGTCTTCCCCTTTGGACAACGCTCAAGGAAACGAGTCCTAAGTTTTCACCTCAAAGACCAGCTCTGGACATCAAAATCTTAACTAGTGAATGCTTCAGCAAGAAGGTACATCTCCATTGCTGTGATAAACTAGTATTTTTCAGTGACTCTTTTTTTTCAGTAACATCCCAACCAGAAAAAAGTTTTTTCTTTCAAGTAAATAAACTCCATCGTTTTCTTCTGATCATACTTACACTAGGTGCCTCTGATGCCATGCTGTTATTTTATTATTACAATGAATGATTAAAAAAATTTTTCACAAAATCATCTATGGAGACATATTCTCACAGCAGAAGAACAATCAGGAGGGAAGCCAGGACAAGTTAACGGTATTGATTCTGTATCATTTCTAGCTGCCTCTAGTTCTTACCTATTTCATACATATCATAACTCACACTACGTATCTCCCAATATTCCACCATGCAGTGAGTTAAACATGCTACAGGGGAATACAACATAAATAAATTACTTTCCTAGTGAAAACATAAGTCAGGAAAAGTCCCGTTTTTAAAAATCCCACTCCTGGAAGCATTCTGCATTCAAGCTCTAAGGTAATGAAACATATGGTTAAGTTTTGCTATTTGCCATTCCTTTCTCATCTTGCAGAACATTGCCTTGCATATATTTTCTTTTAAAACTCAGTATCAAAATTTTAACTGCTTCTAGAAAACTCCATCTTGCTAGTTATGCTAATTTTGACAGCCCCTGCTAAAAAAAGACAAAACTTTATAGCTCATATAATTTATATAGTTTACATGTAAATAAAAAGTTACAGAAGTATTCTTACTTGCTGGTAAATCTATTAAAGCAAAAAGTGTCAAATCATTTTAGTATAGAAAATACTTTGAGCATACTTGCTGAAAGCTGGAGAGGTGAACACACATTGCCAATGTGCTGTACAAGTCCATGGTATAAAGTTACACACACCTCAAAATCTGACATACACAAATCGGTCACCAAAATCAGATTCTCCACTCTCACAGACTTCATCAAAAACACCAACAAACACGCCTTTTCTTAGACACACTATTTCTCCATCTACAATCACTTTAGGTGGCAGTCACATACATTACTGATTTGTTCCTGAGTCCTTTTCAGTCTTTGTAACTCGGGCGTATCGGTCACAATACTGAACCCTCTTCCTTTGCTTTCTTCAAAGTCTCTTTTGTATTTTACCTACAGAATAGAAAATACAGAAGAACAGGGTTGTTTTCATTTTCCACAATGTGCCTCTAGCAATGTAGCAATTCTTTTTTACTGTAAATAAAGCACTTGTGAAAGGCTTTCAGCCCTTAAAGGAGAAGCCTGCCTTCATCCACGAACAGAGACAGGCAGCAACTGGACAAAACTCCCCAGTGCCCGAGGAACTGCCTCCTCCAGGTGTGCTGTGGGCTCACCTCCGTGCATACTGCAGCTGTGGAAAGATCACTCTCTGTGGTCATTTCATTCTCAGAGCAGTAACCACAGAACTACAGATGCCAACACAGCATCAAGCAAGCACTTATTTTCCCCCCAAAATAGCTACAACTAAATCTAGAGGTCTTCTAATACACAGCTTCACATTTCAGCCTCTCTTCACAATGAGTCTACCAGTCTCTTCCCCGGTTGAAACATAAATTACATGTTAAAAAAATGCTGCATGAAAAGAGTATTTAAAGGATTGCTAAGTCAAACGTTCATAAGTTAGGGAATGGCTGCCAGTACAAGCTTAATTTGTCCCTCTTGCACATATGCATTAGGATATTGTCTTTAATCAGGTACTCATATATTACCCTTTGACAAGTCCCCCTCCTTTATTCTGTACACAGCAGAGATGGGTCTGTATGTTCTGGTCCTTTTTTGAACCAGACTATTCAAATCCTACCGTCAAGGTAGGGATATTAGTTTCCGCAGGAGCTTTTTTATAGCTCTCATCACAGTCATTAATCAATCTTCATAATGCACCCTGGAAAGTAGGAATGGCATTATCCACACTTCTAGGGCAACCTGCAAACTGAGGTGAAAAAAGCTTAATTTCCAAAAACATACAGGGGTTTCAGGCTGTTCACTCTCAAATTCCTAACACTTGAATATGCTCAAATTATAGACTTAAGTTACCTGTACAAATACCCAGTACTTCTACAAATCAGTCTTGGGAATCTCAATTTCTGCATAAAGAAACAAGATGAAATCTGCAAAATCTTAAGTCACTGTCGAGCAGCAGACAAAACTCTGTAGCAAAGACAGAGTTGGGACCCATGTATCCACAGATGGATTCAGCTACCTTATTCATAACAACTTCTTTTTACTTCCTATGTACCCTGCTTTATTCACTACACACATCCAGATTTTGCAACACATGGGAGAGCAGTAGTTCAAAAAGCATCTCCTTTACACAACTGATAACCAGAAAACATCCAGCTTATGCACCAAATTTTTAGTTAAAGGTTGGCTTAGGCTTATTTCACCAGCAAGCACTTAATGTTAAGGTGATGATACACAGGAAAAAATACCCCTAGATCACAAAAGTAAAGTTTCACAGTAGAATATAGTTTGTCCTGCCCATCCTAGTCCTTGATGTGTATGTTCATAACCTTTGCTTTTTCTTTAAATGCAGTTTTACTGTATATATTTATCATTGTATATAGTTCATGCATAGGTTCATCATACAAATCCTTGATGCACTGCAGTAAATGACCACAGCAACAAATTACCATTTTTCCTGTGTTCCACCTTAGAGCTACCTGAAATTCATACACAAATGACTGTAGATTTCACATGAGTATATTCTTTTCACACCACCCTGAGACTAAGGAAACAGTGCTTCCACTCAGGCTTTTGAGGAAAGTATCGGCCGGTGGCCCATGCTTTTCTATTCATCTGCCCCACATTCAACCCCTCTGCACCTGTCCTTCCATTTGACCACCATTATCAGGTAGCAGTTTGTCTCCCTCTGAGGTTCCAAACTAGCCTGATCTATCTCTCCATGGCTTCTTGCTAAATCCCTTTACCCAAGGCACTTCAAATACCTTTCTCAAATATGCTTTTTCTGTTGCCTATTATGTCCCTATACTTCTACCAAATGGCTCTCCATCTTCCCACTGACTCTCAGAGGCTTCCTTGAATATACTGGGTGGACATAGTATTCCAGGACTGTCTGTCTGGCACTTAGAAAGAGGTCTTACAAGTATATGTGAACTTTTTTTATTTGAAGTCATACAAAACTTTACCAAATATGGACAGACTTCCATGGCCAAGGACATGTGCCTAACACAAAAGACTTTCTTCCATCTCAGCAAGCTTCAACTCTTCAGCCCTAAATGCTAAGACAACTGAGCTGTTCAACAACAACAAAAAAAAAGCATCAAGAATTTCAAATAAGGAAATAAAAGTTTGTCCTAGTCTCAGCCTTGGAAATAGCTGAGTATTTTGCATTAAAATTCAAAATTTGGCCTGAGGCAGACAGCTGACATGGAAATGTTCAGCCTTATTGCTTAAAGTTTACCAAAATTATGAGCAAGTGAACACATCTTATAATAAGAAATGGGCTCAGCCCTGCCTATAAGAGACATTACCTATTGTTAGAAAGAGCATTTCCTGTTATTAGTTCCAAATGTATCAGCCATTAACTTCAAATGACCTTTATTCATCTTACAAAGGAAGAGAAGAAAAGAAGGAGCGAACTAGATAGTTTTAACATCACATTATTTTAATCCTCCAGTCAGCTAAAAAGGGCTCCTACTCTCTATTAATAAATCACTTCACAGGAGTGAGGTTAACTATATCCTTCAGAGCAACTACTCTTAAATCATAAAAAAAATAAATTATTTAAAATGTTAGCAGAGTTAATATATGCATTATTGGATTTTGCTATCTAACTTCAAAATGTAGTTTTAAGTTATAAAAATCGCAACGAATGTTTCATGAAGACCGCAGCTCAGTGAAATGTGGCCCACTAACACCAGTAGTTATTTTAAGTTCAAAAGAACAAAAACCCCAAGTTTCCAGAAAATGTCAAATAATAAAGATGCCATCAGTCATTCAGAACTTGGATCTAAAAAAAATCCTGTTCAGTATCAAGAATGCATATGAATGAAGAGGGGAGAAAACAACTGCTGACTGATCTCCAATTTTAGATAATTTAAAAATTCAAGTTTTTCTTACCCAGAAAACTTTTAATTACTACAAAATCAGGGATTAAAATGCAATTTAATTGCTTCAAATCAATTTACCATAGAAAAGAATATTCTGTATAGGAGCTGTATATATCACTATAATGAAGGACTTAACTGCATACCAGATCTGGATGGGATGGAGTTAACTTTCCTGATAGCAGCCCATATAGTGCTGTGCTTTGTATTTGTAGCTAGAAGAGAGTTGATAACACACCAATGTTTTGGCTATTGCTGATCACTGCTTGCACAGCATCAAGGATGTCTCCCCAAGCTCACCCAAAGACCGGTAGGCTGGGGACAGATGAGGGGTTGACAGGTGACACAGCTGGGACAGCTGACCCAAAATGACCAAAGGGATATTCCATATGATAAAACATCATACTCAGCAACAAAAGCTAAGGGGGATGGGGGGCATTGCTTATTAAGGCATTTGTCTTCTGAAGCACTATGTGTATTGAGGCCTACTTTCCCGGAAGTGGCTGGACATCGCCTGCTGATGGGAAGTAAGGAATAAATCTTTTTCTTGCTTTGCTTCGGTGTGCAGCCTTTGCTTTTTTCCCATTAAACTTGACCCATGAGGGGTTTTTTTATCGTATTTTTTCCCTCTGTCCTGCTGGGGGGGCGTGGTGAGAGAGTGGCTTGGTGGGCACCTGGCAGCCAGCCAAGGTCAACCCACAACAAACTGGAACCCTTGAAATTTAGTTTTGAAATGGAAATGTCTATAACCCCTAATGACTGAATCATAAATGCAGTCATCTCCTACAAAGATGCTTTTTAGCAGCTCATCACTAAAATCCCAGCTAGTGGTTCGTAATGCCTCCCTCTTGGCTCCAAAATTCAGTGCAGTCTCACAAATGCAGAGCACCCTCAGTGATGACTGCCCTGAAAAATTGATCCTTTGAGAAACAATGTGTGGCATAAACATCAGAAATAAAACACTAATAAATCACCATAAATGAAAAAGTTTTAAGTGAAAATACTTCATGAGAAGTAATTCTGCACAGACCCACAGTGAAAGTACTAAGTGATCCAACAGATCTTTAACAAATCAAACTTCTCAGATTCATTACATCAGCAAGATATCTTTGATAAGCCCAAATCCATTCATGAGGTCAGCATGAAGCAGCCAAGACGGTGGGTCCATCTTACTCTGTACATAAAATCTTATACTGGAGAAAATGCTGCTCATTTTTTTTGCAGGTATACTTGGTACTTGGCAGCAAATCCACCTATTAGCAAAACAAGATTAATTTTTCCTGGGAAAAATAGACTGAAAATATAAATGGAGCCTAAAACATTGATTACTCTCTTGGGGTTTTTTGCACCTACCCTTAATCCAGACTCATTTGCAATAACAGAAGCACGTATCAACTGAACAAACAACACAGGAGTCCAAAAACACCGAACCAAAAAAAAGCAGAGCAAGAATTCAACATGGTGGATCCTTATGCTCTTATCATCACTGGAGAGCTGTGAATAATACCGACCTCAGAAACACACTTCATTCCATCCCTACCTCAACAAGTTACTCAGCCACAACAAAGCAAATATTGAATCTCCAAAAGCTAAGGCAGTGTCAAAGTTGGTTTCCTGTAGAGTCCCTTGTCTCTTCTCCACTTCCCTGTACAGACCAGGCAGCTATGCCAATAATCTCCTTCCAAAATATCCCCTTTCCTTATTCTGATACACTGCATAGCCCCACAGACTGTGGCATCATCATGCCCGATGTCCAGCAAGGAAGGAGTAAGCAGGGTAGAATGAGACCACACACACCACATTTACCCTGAGAAGAATGTTCATAGACGTACAGTCTTTACCACACCCTGAATATTTATGAATTAGTTTCAGTATATTGTGTTTGAGGTTTGCCCAGAGCCATCTGCTCCTTCTGTGCCCAGCACACACAAACTATTTCCCAAAGGTCACCATCTGCTAATACACTGGTTTTCACAGACTGGCAAGAAATCCTCTCCCACAGTACAGGTCCTAGAGGCACATCTTGGCAAAGATGCCTTTGTTTGGATCTGCTTCTTCCATAGAGCACCTACGTCTGTTGATTTTGCCTTGATTTATCTTGCTTCTTACAAACTTAATTGCAAGACAGAAAAAATTTACTCTGTAAATTAGGTTTTTATGAACATGACCAGAAAAAAACGGTTACAGGTAAATCAAACATAAAGAACAATTCCAGACTAAACTCAGTAAGACTTCCTTTTAGTTGACTAATCCCTCTGTGAAGGATCCCTAACATTATCCTATCTGACAAAGCTAGGTTTCAGTCTTCATGGCATAGTCTGTCTTCTAACACTGCTCATAGCTCGAAATCCCATTCATCTCCTGCTCATAATCAGAGGTACATTTAAGTCCCATCTAAGACCCAACAACAGTCAGTACCCAATCCGCCCACGCACTGCTTCTCCTAATGGCAGTAAAACATGGCCTTCCCACTATCACTCAATTAGAACTATTGTCCACAGTAAATCTAAGCAGCTATCTGGAACGCAGGAACTGAGAATGGCCCACAGGGCAGACTAAACTGTCCTCAAGATTTTTATATGAACTGGAAGCTATAGGTTGGGCATTCCTTAGGGAAATCAAGGAGCTATGGGCTCCTAAAAGGCCATTGATGAATGAGTTTACCTGGAACAAGGGACTGCAGGGTTAAAGATTTCATCCCATTAGTTTCACTGTTCTTAGTCAGCTAAAGGAATCTGCATTAAAAGCAAAAAAAAAAAAAAAAAAAGTAGGGAGTAAAATAAAACAAAACAAAAATCCCCTGAGACTGCATTTTGCAATTTTTTTAAACAGTCTTTAGAATGCTCACGGTCATATTTTAGAAATTTTTCCTTTTAATATAGTAAAAAAGCCATTTTCACAACTCACGGCTCTGAAGCATTCATCATAGTAGTTGAAACTTTCTGAGAGAAGAAAGTTTCTCATTCAAGGATGTTTTAAATCTGAAAACGCCAGCACTCCAACACTATGAAAAACATCTGCAACTACATGGAGTAAAAAGGTTCAAGTGCCATCCCTAACATTAAATATACTGTCTTTCTATACATATCGTTCAAACATTGGGCAAGTCTGTCTGTGCTACCCTGTACAGTACACCTGAGCAAGTTTCTAACCATCTGCAAATCTCTGCATTGTAAATCCCTGAGGACCTTCGCAGTTTTGCCAGGGAACTACTTCTAACAAACAAAAATCTTGGAATCCACGTCAGAACAGTTAAAATATTGGATGGGTGCAACTTAAAATGTATAAATAGTAACTCTGGAGGTAATGTCTTTATAATGTGGTCTCTTTATACTGAAGATGATGAGAGCGGCTCACAGAAAAAGCATGGGCAAAAATGTTCCAGACCCTGGGATGTCCAGGGACAGGAAATTGGAGGCAGTGAGAGATCAACAATTGCAGAATGAGAAAAAGATGGAGTCCTCCATTTGGATGTATCACAACAGCATGTGAACAGTAGCTGGGATCCAAACAAAATTATGACTGAAGAGAGGGTGATCTGAGACTGTTTCAACAGGCTTACGTCCAAATAAGTCGCCTAGGCTCCATGCTGTCAAAGGTTACTTCCACTGAAACTACTTAGGTGCTTCTGCCCAAGAAATTACTTTTATGCCAGTACATATGCTGCTCAAGTGCCTTGCACCTTGTTTTGCTATTGGACAAAGTGGAAGTCAGTCATATCCTTTTCTATTAAAATATAGCACTAATGTTCTCCAAAGTCTGCACACGCAGAGAAGGCTACATAAAGAACAAGCCAGTGGCAGATCAAGCTGTTTTTCCCCCACTTCCACCAGCAATTATCATCCATTCAACTTGTGAAACAAACTTCACATCAACATTTTAGAAGTAGTAAACAAATTCTGTGCAGAACTGCAGCTGAGGAGAGACGAGGTTGCAACCTTCATGTTAGAGAAATACCGTCAGATCTTCTGTCCATTCCATATTACTTGGTATATGCTGTGTTTGAACTAGTTTATCTCCAAGGAACAAAAGCCTGGTGAGGTGAAGGATTTCTTAGTCTGCCACAACAGAAATAGATCTGCTTTCACCATATCTTATCTCCAAGCAGAAAATGAAAGACTGATATATATAATCTAAATGCAACCTGATAAATTACCACAAATTTTAATAATACCCTCAAAAATGAAACTAGTGATGGCAAACTCCTCCAAACAGAAAGATAATTATCAGACATAAAGGGGGTAAGAAAAAAAAAAAACCAACATTTAAATGCGTCATGTATAGATTTACTAAATCCTGGAATATGGTTTTAACGCCAGGGTCTGAACTAAACATACTGTCTTGCTGTTCTCTCCATCAGAAAGGAGAATGGTCAGACAACCACCAGGAAAATGATGAACTCAAGAGCTGTGTACTCTGAAGGAAGTACACAGTAAATCACAAGCACATGTGAGCTTGCTCTGCCTACTCTCCAAGGTGGACAGAAAATGCATAACTGCTGGTTGGCTGGGGCATGAAGACTGAGCTAGTAAGTCCTGCTGAGAGGCAGGATATGTTAGCTCGGGCTCAGCGCCATGCAAACCATGGTCACACAGCCTTTAGTTGGCTCATAGTACTAGCAGTGCTCAGAGGCACCTGCCCACTGGGTACCAGAAAGATATAACCCAAAAATGCACATCCACAGAAAAGACAGGCAGCCACAACAGCAATTCTGGGGGAAAAAAAGAAACCCCAAACACTCCCCTCCCTGCAAAAAGCCACCAAATAAAAACCCCCGAAACCTACCTAACAAATCTTCCAAATAACACAAGGGCCATATTAGTCCTAAGAGTGTAGAAAATTCACATAAAGAATCAAGCCAAAAACTGAACTAAAAAATACAGCATGAGATGTAAAAGATTGACCCCAGAAGGGATGTAAAGAAGACTGACCTCAGAAATAATACAGAGCTCTGTAATACAGACCAAGGGTGCAAGTTGTAGTCATGTATTACAAAAGGTAACCAAAACAAACACTAACAGGCAGCAGAGAGCCAGCACATGACATGGGGGGGGGGGTGGAATCTGTAAAACTTTCGTGAACTGCCAAAAAATCAGGGAACATTCGCTGCTGTAGCAAAAGAAAGAGGCTGAAATGAGTCCAACTGAGAGCAACCAGAATGCAGCCCAGAACAAAGTGCACAGGAAAAGGATCTGAAAAATCTGGATTTGAGCAATGCAGACGTGCAGGCACGCAGGCATTACAGAAAGTAATGGGACACACTGCAATTATACCCTCTGGCCTCTGCTGATAGCTTAGCAAACTTGGGGTCTCTCATGTCTGTCACTCAGATGCCATGTAGCTGGCACCTTATATACCACTCACATTAGTAACTATCCTCATGTCTGTCACTCAGATGCCATGTAGCTGGCACCTTATATACCACTCACATTAGTAACTATCCTCATGTCTCATCATCCTACAGCTCCTCTTGTCTGCTTTCTTGGTAAAGACATGCCATCTCATTCCACAGAGTTAATGGATCATTTGTCTTTAGGTGCTCTTATGGAAGCTCCTTACAACTGTTTACTCTGCCATTTATTGGTTATTTCTTGGAAACTGATATATCAAGTGGAAGCCTGCAGTGCAACCCTGGCTGCAAAATCCATGCCCTTTTTACACACCCTGTGCCCCCTTTGCCATATTAGTGTCGCAGAAAGAGAGTGATGCACTTGGCTTGTAAGAGAGACGCAACAATATACTTTATTGATATAAAGTAGTGAGTTAACAAAGTTCAATGGTAAATGCAACAGTGATTTAACAAGATTTGATGGCAAGGTCCACTTGATTATTTACTGCATTTACTGACAGGGTCAGGCAAAGCTGTTAAGGAGACCCTCCCATTGAGTCATGAGGTTCAGAGAGGACCCCCTTGTGTTCTAAACTCCTTCTCAGAGGGGAGTATAGGTGCAGCTGGATCCAGACTTAATCCTAGACTTGGTCAACGGTTTATGTCTAGAGGATTATATATGGACAATCAATCCTTTATATCACTTAGCTAAAACTACAAAGTTTCAGCACGTTTATTCCCAATTAACTTACCGAGTATCTGACGCAATAAGGATTCTCTCAACCTCAAGGAGTAACCTTGAGAGGCGTCCCTACTCAAGGGAAGATCCTGGCATGCAGCCTGCTGCCATGCAGGAGTGCTCAACGGGCCCTGGGCTGTCCACCATTTATGGAGTAAGATGAGGGACCTATAGCCACATTTGCATACCAGCCGTATTTTGGTTGGCGCATGCTCAACTAGCCCTCAGCTGTTGAGCAAGATTTATAGCCCTTAGCTATTGTGTTGTTATCTGTCTCCCCAGAGTCCAACTTAAGCCGGATGCAGCCATCACGACCGCCACTGGTGGCTATTGCTTAAGCAGAAAAGGGCAGAGGGGAACACACCGCCACAATTAGTTATAGATGTCTCATCCAGTCAGTTCCTCCATCTCTGTATAACCAAGGACAGGGGAGAGAGACTACCTACCTTTTCCATTTAACTGTAAGCAGATTCTGAAATCCTTATAATTTTTCTACCCTCCAAGTTATCTTTCTGCCACTCAGTAATGAAGATAAAGCCTCGAGGTATTGAAGGCACCATGAAGGTACCCTAGTGCTTTAGAAGGAACTTCCTTTCTAAAAGTTGGAAGTAAAAAGGGAAAAAAATATGGAAGTCCATAAAATCAACTTCCAGTTAATGCCTGCAGCTTCGCACCCACAGATTAGTTTTAATTAAACTCTAGCTAGAATGTGACAGTAAATCCCATCTTTTTGACATTGTAAATTCTCCATTTAGTTCTTCATTTTAGGGCGGGAAGAAAAGGAAGGTGAATGGAAAATTATACATTTAAGAAAGGCAGTTTCATACCAGAAAATACACAGCAGACAGTTCAGCCTTGTATGCTTACATTTTCATTTATTTTCAACTCTGAATGTCAGATATTCTTAAGAAATTTCAGCTGCAGAGGGGAAAACCACAGAAAATATTGGTTTGTTCCAACTAATATTCCAAAAACTATCAAAAGACAGGTGTTTGTGAAGAGAACTGAATCACTGCAAATGTTAATCCTTGGAGTAGTCCATTAGCTGAATCACTTAGAGGGAATAATTTCTTATAGAACTCAGTATGAAGGCAGCCTCCTATAAATGCAAATCTAATATTTACATCATCAGTCTCTCAAATATCATTATAACAACAAGCAGAGTGAAACTGTTAGAAATGTAGGAAAGTCATTCGATTCCAAAATTACAGCCACACGAACTGAGAGCAGAAGATGCCAAAGGCCACCAGTAAAATCATTGTTGCAACCTGTTTCTGACTGTCTTTTCTTCATGCACCCTGATGCTTGAATCATCTGAATATACAATTTCCAATACTTCCAAATTGTTTGCCTCTACACCTAGAAAATGATTACACAGGTAATCTACCTCATTTGCAAAGAGGATACAGGCTCATCACCCCAGAGTCCCTGACTTGAGCTCACACTTCCCCATGCGCATCAGGAAGCAGACCCCAGTCCTGCCACAACTCATGGGGAAAGAGACATAGATTGTCCTTGACTCCTGAAGCTACAAGACCCAAGGGATACATATAAAAAAATCTTAGCCACATGCTCAAGGGAAAGCACTACAGTGAGAACATGATAACTTGGGGATAGTTTTGCAGTGTTGATGGTAACAGGGAAATTAGGCCATTCCATTTGTCAGTTATCTAAGTAAAATGGGCAATAAAAATACATCCAGTCCCCTCATCCCACCCCCACTAAAAACATTTGCTGCTCAGACTCTCACTTTAACATCCTTAAACTGAGATCAGATAATTAAATCATCCTCCAAGCCTGGTTGTCAATTTTAGGATCTTCTTTGGGAGCCACAGCTAGAGCTTGTTACAGTTAATAGGAAAATTCCAAGTAATTTCAGTTTATCCTTTAATACAGCCATTATCCCAGAGAACTCCTCAGATGGTGATAACTGACCAGGAACAGCAGGCTCATTGGACAAAAAGCAGATGTCTCTAATACAGACACCTACACACAACCTCATCAACCAACCTGCTCTTACACTGAGTGGAGAGAAACAGACATTTTCAGAGAACAACTCAGCTCATCCTGAAGAAGGTACTTCAAACATCTTTAAAATACTTGTATTTAAAACATCTTGAAGTACCTTAAAAAGTAAAAATACACCTTAAAAATACCTAAAATATCTTTAGGTATCTTAAAAAGACATCTAAAGCCAGGTGAAATGAACTCTACCCAGAGCTCCAACACTCCCCATCATGTTGTCTCTACATCTCCTGTCACGCTGTTATTTTTGTGAGCTGCTTCAAAATAAATTCGTGATCAGTTTCCTAAACCTTCAGAATTCTAGAGCTGCACACAGATGCCAGTACTGAGTTTGGTGTGGGATCAGTTTTCAGACACAGAAACTATCAGCTGCATACAGCACAGTGTTTTTTAAATTGAGAGCTGAATCACCAGATTTTTTTCAAACTGTGCCTGTAGAGCAATATGTAAAACCAAACTAAAAGAGTGGTTATTTATGATGTGCAAAGGAACGAGAAGGGCAAGGTACCCTTTAAATATATCCATTATTCATTCCTACTGAATACACATGACTTCTGCTTCAAACAGCGAGGGATATGTTGTGAGAGATGCCCTTCTAGTAAAAACAAGGCAGGAATGTTAGTACCAGAAGGTTCCCTGCAGGCTAAAAAGTGACAGTTGGCTGGGCTAGGATCAGAGCAAAAAGTGGGGTGTAGCAGCAGGGCCTGCTTACACACAGAAAAAAGCGGAAAGAAAAGGAAGGGTCCACAAATTCCAGAAATGAACTGAAAACTTTAAAAAAACAAAAACAACAACAACCCCAAAAAAACCCACTGTTCCAGAAAAGGAAGACCAGGCATCCCAAAGAAGCAGATAGGGGCTGTACATTGCATTTCTTATCAGAGGTGTCAGCTAATAACAATGAGCAGGAGGGGAAGGAGGGGAGAGAAAGAGGAGAACAGTTACAAATCACCCCAGTTGTAAAAACTGCTCCCTTTGTTAAATGGCCATTAGTGCAGAGAAGGTGGGAATTTGAAGAAGGATCTTTGTTATTTAAATGCTATCCTGTGCTGCTTTTTCAAAACTTCCTTAGAAATGTATAATAAAACCAACTATTTTTTAGTTCCAAGCACTAAAGGCCACAGGCTAGGGTTTTGGGTTGGGTTTTTTTTTCTTTACTGACCAGGGAAAACTAGGAGGTCATTGCTTCTTATAAAAGAGAGGAATGACATTCCTAAATCTGTATACATCCTACCTTCTGATTGCTTTTAGGTTTTGAAAACATCTACACAGATGAGCTTTATCATTACTGTAAAGCCTTCTATTTGTGAAAAAAAGTAGACTGATGAAAATAACTCTCTCATAACTTTCAATACTGTTTATTTTTCTTGCTCACCTCTAATAAGCAGGAACTTATTCCTCCCAAGACAACCTAATCTTTTTATTTCAGGGAAGGGAGAGTAGTGGCAGGGATAGTCTGACAGCAATGATGCAAACTGCATGTGCCATTTGTATGCAAGGAAATAGGAGGACTAGCACACAATGTTAAAAAAACTCTGAAAGATGCTAAATTTCTTCAAAATGGTTTGCATATTTTTAGAGATTTGTTTATCTGGAAGGGAGAAGGCTTAGCCTACATTCAGCCAGCCAGCCATCCCCTTTTTAATATCTCAGGAAACATCATATCCTACAGGTAAGATGCAACTTAAGGTAAGATTTTGGTCTGCCCTGTTCAATTCACCTGTGCGGGGAGGTATATTCCACAGAAGGCAAATACAGCTTCTGCAAGTAAAACAGCCAGCCTTCACAAATCAAATGGGCTGAAAAAAAAGATGCATTTAAATGCACTGAAATGTTCATTAATTGCAGAGAATTTTGTCCAAAGCCCACAGGATCCTCATGCACTGGCATAATAGGAAAAGGCACAACTTCTGGCAACTGCACAATGTGCTTGCCAACATACTTATTTGAATTACAGAGATTAGATACAAACTTCCCAGATTCCAAACAATGATTGTCCTTTTCCTTGACATTTTTTAATATTTCTGCTGCGAGGAAATGCAGTTACTCACAGGAGTAAGTTTGATCCTTGGGTCTCCTGTCAACTTCAATGCACTTTTACATATTTTGAGAAATTGTAAAGACTGCAAAATTAGTTCTAATATAATACAGAAAAGAAGTTTGAAGACAAACACTGTCTCTTCACAAAAGAAAAGCCCCAAAAAGCCACATGCTTGTCCCTCCATGCAACTGCCTCTGTAAAGCACATTTGAATCATTATGCCTTGTTGCATAAACAGGCCAAATGGGAGTAACTCTGGACAGGCACTTCATGGGCATTATTTCCACCAAGACATTGTTATTATGTTATTTTCCTATCACAAAGCTTAAATGCACATTATAAGTCCTGCCTACTGGAAAGATATGAAGAAGTATTTTCCATTTTCCAAAGGATGGGAAGTTTTGAATGGAGGCCACTCTGATATCTTTTCCCTGAAAGATCTGCTGCTGAACTGGTCTGTGTGCACTGTAATGGGACTGTGTCCAAGCCACTGTTAACAAGCAGGAACGTGGACTTCTAGAAACCCAGGTGCAACTAGAGTCAGTGTTTGAAGGGAACTGTTCTGCATGATGGCTTGCAGCCATCTAGTGAGATGACGTTAGCAGTGAGGCAATCATTGGTAGAGAATAGTGAAGCTCGAAACCTGCCAAATGAAGGATGACTGCCTCTTCTGACACTTGCAGAACATGCTGGAAACAGGTACGTAATTTAAGAGGACAGAGAGCAAAGAAACAGAGACACCATATGCCCAGCAGAAGACAGAGGGCTCCAAGAAGAAAGTTCAATGCTGCCATAACCACTGTCAGACCACAGCACAGGAAAGGAATCATAAGAAATGAGTAAACCATACAGGTAAATCATACACACAGCATTAGAGACAGCTAACTGTTACACTGCTGAATACCAGACATTTCTTTTATTCTCATCTGTTTACGCCCTTCTTGCGGCTCTTACAGATGGAGTATAAACTCTTTTCAGGCAGATACTGGGGTTTTTGTGTTTAATTTGTACAGCTCCTAGCAGCACGTGCTAGGCCCAAAGCCACCAGATATTGCAGTAATCTGGGCATTCGCTGAGAGCTGACATAGTGGTAACCATTCTCTCTGCCAGAATTCAACCAGGGTATTCAGACGAACACCTACACGCACTGAGCCACAGTGCCCAGGGGTTCACATCAGTGTCATTCAAGGTATTTGGGGTCTACAGACCAGCAGGGTCCAGGAAATTGGGTACAAAGGCAGAGGAAGGAAGGAGAGGAGGCAGAGGAGGACTGGCAGCAGCTAAGTGAGAAGTTCCCTGACCCAGACCTGTGTCAATATGGTGCGTTAACACTGCTTGTCTCAAAGATGTATCAATACTGAAACAGGCATTGCCTATACCAGACTTTTGAAATGTGTGAGAAGCACACATTTGAACAGCTCGTCTGTCACCATGCACATGGTGCAGCTCATATCAGCATACGGCACTGGCATGGGGAGCAGAGCGTACGTGCAGTTTGTACCAGAGAAAAAATATTTTTGGTTAGCTTAGTCTAACTTCTGCCACTCAGAGCAAACTGTACACTGTGTGCACTACTGTATCCTCAGTCTATGATCATGTCAGTCCCAACTCACACTGTCATACCCCTGACAACAGCTTTGGCCCTCAAATCAAGGCATCAGATGGTAAGCCACAGGCTGTTGCATCCAAAACGCCCTGTTCTTCAAGGTTTTACTTGTTTGCTAGGCACTTGTAATCGCCCAAGGGGTGGGGAGAGGCTCCTGGAGGACTCCTGGCAAGTTCACCCTGTTGGATTCTGCTTGCAATGAGAGCTCCTCATGCAGCTGGTGGCTGAAGAGGTGGTGGAGCAAGCAGTGGTCAGGGTCACAGCTTCACCTGCAGCCTCAGAGGCAGCTCGGCGGAGCAAGGTCTGCAAACTGTGCGCCTGAGCGCTGGCAGCACAGAGCTCAAATGGGAGATGGGAGTTGGACAACGGAAAGAGAGCATGAGATGGAGTTACCTGAGAAAGAAGAACAGCAGGGAAGAGAATTGCAAGGATAAACTTAAGAGGGTTTGGGATATTTGTCTGGCTGCATGCAAACATTCTTGGGATCCTCAGAAAATTCTGGACCTGCCTCAGTAGTTTTCTAAAGAAAAATGGAGGGGAAAATATATTTGGCATTGCTAGAATACCAGGTGGCTTCACTGTTTGGCAACCATCTGGTCTCAGTTTTCTCTTTGTTAATAGCACCAGCATCAAATGAGACACAAATAGGAAATGTTAACTATTAAAATATACACAATTAGACAAATAAAAGCTACTATAAAGCAAAGGGAATCCAGCAAATGGACGGCAGTGTTAAACCCATGGCAACTCATTAAAAAAAAGAAAAAAACCTAAAGCCAAGGCCATCCTGAATTATAACTAAATAGCAGTTAATTTAACGCTTGTAATATTGCACATGAATTATATTTTTGCTAATGGTTTATTATTGTCCTCCCCTCCAGCTCCTCCACATGCCATATAGTAAAAGAGCTGCAGAAACAGACAGAAATGTTCAGATTACAAAGAAGGCAACTCAACACAGAAGAGAAAAACCAGAGGAAAGAGGGAAACAGCAGCAGGGCCAGAGCTGTAGGTGAGTACAAAGGACCAAACCAAAGACCCACATTTATTGATCTGTCATTTAATTAAAATTAAAAGAAACCATATTTGAATTTCACATGAAATTTTTTTGTCAAAGATAGTGGTAACTGCACAAAGCATTTAAGACTTCTCTGAAGTCTCATTGCTTCAAGATGGTTATTACCATCCCAAACCAGGATCAGTTATTACTTTAAAATACAAAGCGTATGCAAGGCTAATTTTTCAGATGGGGAGGAGCAAAGACAGATCTGCAGGTTCATTTGCCTCCATGAAAAACCTCATTTGCACATATGCAGTAGGCAATTATGTTACATGTTGCTTTTGCACATTACTAATCTACACCCACAACATATCTAATCACAATTTTGCAGGCAGAGTTTAAAGACTTTGGCACAAAGTGTTTGCATTTTTATTTTAGATTAAATAAACCACCAAGTAGAAACAGAAAAATAACAACTATAGCAAGAAAATCTAACTTGAAAATTGAAGCAGAGCAGCAGTTCAGCAACCAGAGACCCTTATGGCCTCTGCCACTTGACTTCATGGTCTTATTCCTGCTGTCAGAGAAAACAATAGATGAAAACACAGCGAGAAGATTGAATATTCTAAAAAAATGCAACTGTGTCCCATAAATGCCAATGTGTATAATGTAATCATTGCCATCAAAGAATAGCATCCATTTATCATGGTATATGTGCAGAAACTTGTCATCACAGTCATATTGTGCACTAAGAAGATTAAACACAAAATTAGGCAAACTTGCTTTGCCCATTTCCACCTGTCAGCTAAATTTCTGACAAATACTTTATTCTCTGAAATTATTAATTACTTGTAAATGCCAACTGAGGCTGTTATTAGTTCAAGCTAATAAAAGGAGTCCTGCTGAACAGAGATCAAAGGACACACCAGGCAGAGAGTGAGAAAGAACCTCTGATAAACATCAGGAACCCTGAAAATACAGCAGCGCTGCCACAGGGCTGCATCCCCGTGACATCTGAGGGGAATCCAGTTCAAATCTGGTATCAAGGGCTCTGCACTGGCATCTTTTATCAAATGCACAATGAAGTGTTAATGGAGCAACATAGCCTCAATACCCTATCTACTCTATTGATACCATGACAAAAATAACTACATTGTGGAAACTGGTTAACAGGAGACCAATGACCCTGTCTCTTCTCAGCCACCCATCACCTTGCTAAGTGAGTCAAGAATTCAAAATTTAAAGCACAGAAAATATGTGACTAAGTGATGATATAGAGAGCTCTTCAGAGAAAGAGCTGAAAATGACCTGAGAAAACATTCTTGATAAAATCCTACACTTCAAACTAATCTATTAAATTTCATTTCCATTTCTATTACTCTTTAATAGTCAACATAAAAGATTTTCCAGTTTTATGGGGAAAAAGTAGAGATATATCTGTGCTGCCAAGACTGTTAGCAAATACTTGAGGACTTAGAATTAAAGGCCATATCTAAATTGTATTTTGGCAAGGATTTATAGACAGTCATTTTGGTAACATGGAAATAATCAATAAATATCAAAGGTAGATTACTTTACTAAAACTCCCTATCATGCACACTTAATCTCCTAGAACTTCTTGCTTCTGCTCTCTTTGATGTGATAACTATTAAAAGACTACGTGTAAAAAAATTCCAAGTCCTTGCATAGTGTTTTCAAACTGGGGGCATGTCATTCTCTCAGAGTTACTCAAGCCTGCCATTATTTTAACTGCTGAGAGTAGTACATAAAGAAATCGGGCAGGCTGAGTTGCAGGAATAAAAATGTTTGAGTTATTGCAAACATATTTGTTACCAAGATGCAGACTGTTACTACTGTGTTTTGGCTTAGGAAAGCCATCCTCAACTAGCTGAAATTGTTGCTTTTTTTAAGTGTCAGTGGGTATTTGTATCACAGTTCATCATAATCATCTACAACAGTCACTGCCTCCTTAAGAGTTAAAAGTATGAATTTAATTTTTCTTAGATTTATCTGTAAGTCAACACAAAGCTTGCAATTTTGACTAGGAAGTAAGGAAATCAGTTCAGCAAATATGGTAACTGTTCATAATTTCTGTTATTAAGTGTAATATATAGTAGTGACTGTCTACATAAACCATTGCAGATGTCATAAACCAGGCTGAGTAACCAGCCTGGTAGCACAACAGTTTTCTGTAACATTTCCCACATTTAAATCTTGAATTTAGAAACAAACAAATTCAAGAAAACTGTACCAGCTGGTGGAAGGAAAACACAAACAGATCATGTTGTGTTTGTATTTGAAACGGGTACATGGTGATCAAGCATCTTGTACTTTAGAGTTCTCCAAGTCCTTGCCTACTAATTAAATTCAGACACTGACCAGTGACACATTTCAGTTTGACCTCAGCCACCTAATGCTCTGGAAAGAATGTACAGGGAAAAAGGTCAAACAAATTCCAACTTACTTTTAACTACAGCCTGAAATCCTCTGTGAACTCCACACCGCATCTTGCTTCTTTAAACGTCAAAAAAGCTTCAGAAGAGCCCAGAGAAACACCATCTTTCCCATGAACCTTTTTATGATTCCTTCAGCATACACTAAAGCAATTCCGTGACTCCAGTAATTACATACATATCTCACAACCAAGGAAGACTCAGTAAGCAAAACAGGATGCTATTCTTCCTCCTCAAGAAAAATGCAAAAATTACCCAAGCGCAGTATATATTATCTACTCCAAAGTGATATACTGCCCTTGAAGTTAGCACTGATTTTATTGAGAGTTCCATAACTAAATCCACATAAATCTGGAGTTTAGGTCAGCCCGTTCCTTTTACCATAGCACGATGGAAGTGCCAGGTGCAATTCTAGCTGATTCAGCTGGAATTTCTGCCAGGAATTCAAGGGAGTGTACATGGCTACAGATGCTCGACCACATTTTGAATGGATGCAGTGTATGCTTTTCACATGCTTAAGCTGCTCTGCCAGCCAGTGCAACAGAGACGGTGCCACAAACCCAAACTCACGCTTCCTGCTTCAAAGCAAATACTGCCAGATGTGCTATCTCCGTCCATACTGGGATGCATAGGGACTCTAGATGAGGTTGAGAAAGGCTTCTCAGGCCCCTGCTGAGCCATCACTCACATTATCAGCTGACCCTCAACATGGAGAAAGCAGAAGGCAGGAGCAGAGTTTGCTCCTGGATACCTTTTTGCAACACACTCTGAAATACCATCTGTTTATTCTTTTTTCTTTGCTGAAAACAATACAGACACAGTGTAAAAACCCCACTCAAGAATCACAACATTTCTTGTCATTAACTTATCCGTTTGTCAATCCTAAATGTTCAGGTTAGAAATGCACATATAATGCTCTTACCATGCTGCAGAGAGCACTGATTACAGCATTAACTAATTACGACTATAAAGATATTCACCACCCAAAACCCTATGTTGTAATGCTGCAAAGGGTTCAAAACCCTCCATAATAAGCCAGAAACACTATTGACCATTTTTAATACAAATTATGCCATGGACACTTGAGAAACTAAGTGAATAATGCCAAGGTGGATTTACCTCCATTGTAGCTATTTCTCTGGCCCCTATCACATTTAGCATACAAGTATCACACAATAATTAGCAAGAACACAGAACGTGTTCTAAAAAGGTCTGTTTGCACAATCCCTGAAAGCCCATTTTCAAGAGGTCTAAATGTTTAAAGTATTTTCTTCTTAACCTTTTCTTCCTCCCGCACTCTCCTGCTTTTTCTTCTCTTTTTCATCTCCCTTCCCCCCCTAACCTATCAGCAGCAATGGAGCCTTTTTCTTTACGCTCATAATCGATCCTTTCCGAGCTGGATTCCACTGCATCTTGACATAACAATCAATTACTCTCCACAACCAAGGCTTTCCACAGAAAAAGAGTCCAACATAAAGCTTTCCTTATTTGTTTTACAAAAGCAAACATGAACTTTTGAAAAAAAATTTAGGGATGAAATAGCTATGAGTTTGACAGATAACTATGTCATTTGAGTACACGCAAAATTCTTTTTAGAAGAGATCAGAGAAAAAGTTAAGAGACTGAAAAGCATAATAAGGGCGAAATGTGAAAAATGAAGATCAGATTGTTAATCAAAGACTAGAAACAAAAGGAAACTAACTGAAAAAGATTAACAGAGTCACAAGACACAAAAATTTAATAGTAAATAAATAACAGATGGACTACGCTCAGGACCTTCACAGCATCAGCCTCCTTTACAAGTACCTTTTTCCTTGTCTAATTCACAATTCAGGCTTTTATTTGGTGATTCAACTTGATCTCCCCTCCCCACTCTCCCAGACTGTAGAAGAAAGATAGGAGCAATACTAAGATGGTAAATGTTTTAAAGAAGAAAGTAAGATCCAAAACCCATGGATTCACCTATTCTTATGAAAATACAAGTGCTACATAGCTTTCTGGCAAAAGCTACTATTCATATACTGCCTGATACCTGCAAGATAAATCTGAAGTCACAAATGAGTGTGTTTATAATGCTGAACTAGAAGACAGTATTACTGGTTTCTCTTTTCTTCCTACACATCAGCAAAAAGCCATCAATGTGTTATTTCATAACTGCAAGACATTTTCTCACCCATTTATTTTGTTATATCCTGAAACACAGGAGGTCAGTACTGTACTATCTTAAGAGTTTTCTAACATCAGCTGCCATAGAATTGAAAGAAAGTTTTCTTATTTTCATACATATGGTCTGATATATTTCCCAGGAGGGAAGAAGGCAACAGTTAACCCTCTTCCTTGTTCTTTATTTCTGTTTTATGACTAAAACCATTTTTTTAAAAAAGAAGTTGCTTTAATCTGGAGAATTTTTTTCCTTTTCTTCCTTTTTGAAACATTGTATCTGTGAGCCTTACAGGTTTTAAAGGTCGCTGTACAATTATTGTGCTGTATCCACATAATTCAGATGCTTTAATCCACTCTTCTTTTGATGGACAGAATCTGATCTATTGTCCTGCTTCAGTTTATATTTTAAAATGACAAGACAAATGTTTATAGCATATATTGCTTATGCAAACATGTGATTTTCATGTAAACATTCTGCCACAATTTTTGCTTTTAGTTTCTCCTATTAACCCACATAAACCCATGCTTTTACATATGTGCTACGATAAATGCTCATCGTATTTCGAAGGAAAAGATCAACACAAGGGAATTTTTTTACATTACACTCTCCATGAACTCCAGTGAACTCCTCCTCCCACTCCTGACAGTATTTGTCTGATGGTTTTTGTTGCATTCACAATTTGTGCCCCTTGAACAGTGTTATCAGGAACTGCAATACAAAAATCAATATATATCTATCAATATCAAGAATAAATTTTTATTGCCTGATTTTATTGCCTCTTTCAAAAATTCAAAAATAAACCTTTTTAAAGCATAATTTGAGTAATACTCCCTACAAACTAAAAATAAACAGCTCCAAAAATTTTACATAAACAGGAACAGAAAAATATACACCTACAACGTAAGTCCTAGGAGAGCTTGTATCCTATTTAAGCTTTAAAATTAGACTATTTTACAAGGCAGAAAGAAATCTCACTACTGTTTAAACACCAACATATTTCAACCCAAAATGGCCTGTCCCTGAGGAATATCTGCTAAATTCAAGAAACACTTGGCTAAAAGCAACTAAACAGTATCACAAACAGCACTTTCATTGTTAGATAGTGCCTATTGGATATTATTCTTCTAGTGTGTTAAAAATAAGACAACTGTCTTCATTTTAGAGATCACAGAACTAACACGAGGAGAAACTAAGCACCCCAGTTACCAGAGCAGATGCTGATTTATATTAAGTGCACTGTTTACTGAATTTTACTTCCTTTTCAGTTGTGGGAATGTCATTTGTTTCAAAATTCCCTGGAATATATGTAATGGTATTTTACGCATTTAATACATTTCAGCTGTGTTCAGAAAATTATTTCAAAAAAATCTCCAAACCAACAGTCCTTGTTTCCATGAAGAATCAGTGCAAAGCAGGTTGGAGATCACCTGGTCCAACCTTCTGTTGAAAGCGTGGCCTCAGACCAGGTTATCCAGGGTCCTGTCAAGCCAAATCTTGAATTTTTTCAGCAAGGGAGATTTCACCACTTCTCTTGGCAACTTACTCCGATGGTTAATTGTTCACATGGTGAAGATGTTTTTTCTTATACCCAAGACAGAATTTCTCCTGAAGCAACTATTCCCATTGCCTCTTCTCCTACCACCATGCAACCTTATAAAGAGAGAACCTCCACCATGTCTATAGCAATCTTTTTGTTATTGGAAGACTATGATTAGATTTCCCCTTAGCCTTCTCTTCTTTAGGCTGAGAAAACCCAGTTCCTTCAGTTCTACTTCAGATGTCAAGTTCTCCAGCCCTTTGATCATCTTTGTGGCTGTACTGGGATCTGGCTGGGATGGAGTTATTTTTCTTCACAGCAGCTGGTATGGTGCTGTATTTTAGATTTCTGACCACCAAACAATGCTGATAACACATTAATGTTTTAGCTGTTGCCGAACAGCATTTGCAGAGCATCAGGGTCTTCTCTGTTTCTCATTCCACACCGCCAGTGAATAGATTGGGGGTACGCAAGAGGTTGGGAGGGGACACAGCCAGGCAGATGACCCAAGCTAACCAAAGAGATACTATATGCCATTTAACATCACGCTCAGCAATAAAACAAACAGGAGGGTTTAGGTAGGTTAGCCATCTTTTTAGGGGGAACCATCTGGGTGTCTACCCACAGAAGGTGGTAAGCAGATTGCTTTTGTATTACTTGTTTTGTTTTCCTTTCTTCTTTGACTTCTCCTTTGCTTATTAAACTATTTTTAGCTCAACCAACAAGTTTTCTCACTTATACTCTTCCTTTTCTATTGCCCCATCCCACTGGAGATGCGGACGGGGGGGCACTGCGACTGTGTGCTGCTTAGCTGCCTAGCAGAGTTAACCCACAACAGTAGCCTTCCACTGAACCCTCTCCAAGAAATAGTCCACCTATCTTCCAGCGCTCACCAACAAGCTCAAATTTTGCAAGGAATGCTTTACACCACTTCACTACCTCTGCACAAAGCAAAGGCCTTCTGCATTAGCTCCGGTATTACAAAACTACACAAACACACACAGACAATCACGTGTAATGTCATATTAAAGCAATTATGCTTATTTTCTAGGCTGCTGTTGTAACAACAGTCTGCCATGTAGTGCATTAGCACATCATGGGCCAAGTTTTCTTAATAAACCATATAATCTGATCCATATTGGCAGGCCCAGAGTCAGTACTGTAGAGTCAGCCCATACTGTATGGCTGCAGCTAAATTTGCATCCTAAGCTATACAGCTGGAATGCTTGCATGGGGAAACTTGTTCGTAGTATTTCTTCTTGAGCACATAAACAGCATTTGGATACAGCCATCAACTTGCCCAAGCACAATTGTTCCCCTACATAGGCCTTTTTAAAAAATGTTAACTAGTATATAAACAGTTACACCCTGCAGAGAACATACTAGTCATGTCATAAGATCCATCACAGAATTTTTCATAAGCCATTTTCAGCTTCTATGACAGCTCAGAAGTGTGACTAAGTTTAATGGATTTGTTCTAGGTGTTCAACCAAAGCAAATTTTAATTGCTAGATAATCAATATTTATTCTCAACCTTGTTTATCCTGAAATGACTATGTGGGCTTCACATTTGCCAAATCAGAAAATAAAGGCCATATTCAGTAGAATTGCATAAATTCTTCTTCAGCTTCAATTCTTTGCTTTTCTGTCAAAAAAAAAAAATGCATTATGAATTTGGTATAGCTCCTTATTATTCTACAGAGAGATGGCTGGGAGTATTGCAGAGAGCAAGAGCAGTGAGGGCAGAGTATTCATTTTTAGACATCACCTATCCCAAGCATAATACCTGATTTTATGAAAAAAATTACACTGGCTTTTATGTACTAGTTATCTTAGTACTGTTTTTTACTTCTAATTAACCAAATCCAGGGGCCAACTTGTATCAAAATTATGGAATGAGACCATTAAAGTAGAGTTCTTAATGGAATTTGTTTGGATTTTTTGATTTTTTAATTATTACCTTAGGTCAGAATATACTTTTCTAAAAGCTATTACATGACTTACAAGACTAAGTCTCAGAAAGCAACTTAATTTGAGTCCTTAGGACTGATTTAAATATTCAGGTGCTCCAGTTGTAATGAAAATAAATTGGGCTTAGGCACTTGGGGGAATTGACTGTTTGGTTTGGAAGTCAGAATGTAAAGGAGTGGGGTTAAAAGAAAACCTTATCTTATGTTTCATTCCTTCCTCATAACTTTAAGATTACCAAACATCATTTTTATTCCAGTAGAAGTTCTTCCACCACCAAAAAGAACAGCTGGTAGAACACAAGCAAAGAAACACAATCTTTATTAGTTTCCTACTTTCCATTTTCCTAAATTCACACCATATAAAATGAATACCTTGAGGCATTTGGATCCTGCAGCTTACGGGCAGTTTCCTGTAGCTAGGTGTCTCAACAGAAAAGGTAGACTAAGCTTAAAAGCAGGTCATCTAAATAGATTATCATAGGCATGCCATTAGGTCATAGACTACGTATCTGGCTGCTCTACATACAGCGTTTCACCTTCCTATCTGTAAGCTGGAGCTCTGGAAAGTTACAGGCATCCAGGCTTTAATCAGTTTGTGTCACTGTGACTGCAGAGATTCCAGTGAAAGAAATTCAGATACCACCTTGGACTGGATGGAGAGAGGCCTTGGAAAGATGCACAGCTATTAAAGAGGATCACTGAAAAGCTACAGTTGCAAAGGAATAATTTTGGCTTTGAAGATAAATTTAACTCATTTCAGAAGTGGAAGTTTCCTAAAGACAGGCAGAGGGTGAGAACACAGATAGGAAGAAGTGCTTCTGCTTCCTATTTGCTGTTGTTATCTTCAAAAGTAATAGAAAACAACGAGAAGATGATGCCTGAAAGTAGGGAGCAGAAGTCTAATAAACTTCGGTGCAAGGTGGTCTCAATTGTTTCTCACCAAGTCTCAGATCAGGTGCAAACACATGAGGATAAATTATAGCTGAACATGCAAAGATTGCCATTATTTGGTGTTCAGATGAGGGAGACAGGGATGATACAGAAATCTCAAAATGTGCAGGAATAGCCTTTTGCCTCTTAATGATTAGGTTTGCAAGTGACACCTAACTTTTTGGCAACAGCCAGGAGTTATTTAGCATATGCTCACCAGGGGCTTTAGGATTTTAGTGGGATTTGGACAGTGATCATGCCAAAAGCAATGGGTAGAGCTAGTATAAAGGATGTGGGCAAGAAGGCAGCCTGCTTTCTAGGGGCTACCCAACCATGTCTAAGAGGAAACTGGATGTCCAGGAAACATGGGGTTAGCTCTGGCAGTATAAACAGCATTGGAGGAGGAGCCTTCTGAAAGACTGGGCCTTTAATGCAGCTACACGTGGGAATTGTCAGCAAAACTACTTTCATGGAGGAAAAGATAACAGAGGCAATTTGAAAATACAGCAGTTAATGTTCTTTCACTTGCACTGGATTTTCAGAAGGGCTGTTTTTTCCGGCTTCTTGGCCCCTTGCAACAGCTCGAAAGGATCAAAGCAAGATGCTGTGCTGGCTCCAGCAGCCATGGGGAAAATTGCAGCTGCTTCAAAAGACGAGGAACTTAAGTTATATTAGAATGTAAGGAGATCTCCAAAGGTGTCATTGAAGTCTATGAGAAAACAGGAGAGTGGTATTCAAGAAGCATTATATGACTTTAGACCTCAGTATAGTTATCTTTACACAGTTAACAAAGGGTGAACTTCAGCATAAGAAAGATTCTGTCCTCAATTTATAACATATTAACTTCCCCTGCATGTACAGGTGAGTTATTGGAGTGTAATAATAATGTGGCATTATTGGATAAGGTTCAGCACATGTTACCCTATAGTTTGTAAAAAGAGCTTGTTTTCATTTGCACTAATTCACAAAATTCTGTAATTGGCAATAGATTGTTCCAACATTAGTGCAAATTAGCAAGGTTCCACTTAATTTTCTTTAATTACTGGACTGGAAAGGATGATCATGTACATTGAGAGATAATTAGCTAAGTGGGTATTAACCGTTTTTTTGTGTGTGAAAATCTCCAATCATTCAACTAGACACTGACTCGGGCATTTTCTTTTGAGATCGATGTTCCCAATGAACCCCATTAACTCCCCCAAAGCTGCACAGTAACAGCTGGAAATCAGCGTAGGGAACACTCAAAGAAAAATGGGCTTGAACAGGAGCAGCTATTCCCTTCTGAATTGGACTGCCTCATACTAATTGAGAACAACTTCACTGGGCTGACAGAGCCTGTAGTTCCAACATGATAAAAATGATGTTTACAGTCCCCAGGGGTACTGAAGAGAAGTCTGCCTTCATGCATAGGAAACATATCAGCAACTGCATCAGTTGTGAAAAACAGCTGCCTGACCTTCCCACACACAGACCAAAAACACTGGACAAGGGCTGTTAGTTGAGAACAAGCAAGAACAGCCATGCAGTCAAATAGAAAATATGCACAAATGACAAGCACTGGACTGAGCGGCATACAAGCAGGCAATGCTATGGTAACAGAAATCAGATTTAATTGAAAGCGAGGTAAGAAAGAACTAGGGCAATAACCTCTGTTTTTCAACAGCATACATTCCTACGATAATTGAAATATACAGAAAGCAAACACCCTTAAGACATAATATGCTTCAGTAATTTATTTCCAAATCAGGGTCAGGACAGTTGTTAATATTTGTTTCATTTCTGCTGCAAAGAACACATGCCTCAAAGAAGAAAAACCTGGTAAGTAAAGGAAGACAGGACTGATATAAACCAATTGCAAGTCACATGTTTGCTTCTGATCTGCTCTTTCAAATAAAATATCAAACAGGAAATATATTTTTCCAAGCTTTCCTTTCCTAGGTGAAATACCTGTCTTTTCCCTTAGACAGACAACATCTCCCCAGTGCTGCTGTAGCTCATTACCGAGGTAGTAACAACAGCCAGCTATTACACCATTTACACAGCAAACATGAATCAGCCTGGTAAGCACAATGAAACTCAGCCATCAGTTCAGTACAGAAACAGAGTTTGCAGATGAATAATTTACTGCTGTCATCCCAACGATTACAAAAAGGAAATGGTCTATTTATTTGTAAAGCAACTTTATTGATAAATGTCCAGTTTAACCCTGGGATTATATTTGCAACTTTTTCTCACTCAAAGTATTATTCCAGTGTAAAGCTACTTTTTTTTTTTTCCTTACTATACTAGTATTTACCATTTAATAGCTAACTGGCAAAACAAAGACTATTTACTTGACTTCTTTGGTACTGTATTTCTGAGACACTTGTAATAACATCAGCATACAACTGGAAAAAAAAAAAAAACTCTAGTAAACCAAATATCCAATAATATGAAAAAGTTCCTATCTGATAATTTGATTTTGGCCACTTAACTATGATTCCAAGTGAAGGCTTTTGCAGTCAATTTATTTACAGACCCAATGTCTACATTGCTCTATACAGCCTCATAGAAAGATATCCAAGATATTGAAGTACTGCTGTTTAACTGCCTTTACAATACAAACTACTTAGCCAAATAAATTCACTTAGCTGAGGACCCATGCTATAGCAGCAGCTATACTGCATCCAGTTCCCAAGCAGCTAGAGATGACTGCACCATGCGGAGGAAGTTCCTGCTGTGACTTTACACTGTCAGCTCATTTCAGCAAAGGAATATTTTCCTTTGATTTTGGTAAAATTCCAAGTCCTAATTCCCATCATCAGTGATGCACCCAAAGTTTTGAAGCAGAGGAAAATGAATGAAATATTAAAACCATATTATTTTTAAATAAAACATAAGCTTCCTTCAGCATATGTTAGAAACAAATCTGACTATTACTGAAACACTACATTCTAGCCAAAAAACTTCTCTGTTTTGACTGCATCAGAGGCAAGATTTATAGATACTAAAAATAACTCACTGAACTAATACCTTTCAGGCTTACATGATTTACAGAGTCAAAGAAACATTTGCTAAGAATAAGCCAAATGATCTTATTTATTTTCTATTGTAATTATTAAAAGTAGAGAAAACTAACTTTCATTTCATACACTTAACTATTTGCCAGACTATTATTTCTCCTGTTGCTAGTGCTTTGCCTCAAAACTAAATTTTCCATAACAAAGCATATGGATGACCTTAAAATGAAATGAATACATTTATTAAAGAAATTTAATTTCCATGCTGAAAACACTGCAGTTCCCATTGACAGCAAAAGCTGTCATTCTCCAATACCAAAAACCAGTTCTAACTAAATTGGGAGACAAACGAAATCGTTGAGATAAAATCATTTTGCACAAGTTGAGGACCTGGTTCAGTATGTTTAAGGAGGAACTCTTAATGCCGTTACTTTGAGGTTTGTTCACCAGAAGAGAAAACTTAACTGTCTGAAATATGTATTTTCTCTATTTCTGTTGGATATAAGAAGTGAGAGAAAAGAAGGTGACTGGAAGCTGTTAGTATACAGAGTGAGTGGAAAATACCTAAGCCTTCCTGGTCTCTTGAACAGAGCTGAGTGAAATGTTTCCATAAATGTTTTCTAACAATTTTTTTTTTTTTAAAAAGGGGGGGTATCTGAAAACTCAGAAACATTTTAGGCATCAACTTTAATTCTTAATGTTTTTTCACTTGAAATTTTTTCCTATTTGTTTTTTAAAAGTTAAGTACTCAAATTCTAAAAGCATTTTTTCAACTTCTGAACTTCCACTGTTTTCAACTTCTGGGCCAACATTTTGGGAAAAAAAATCCATCCAAAACAATGTTTTGAATTTGTCATTTTTAGCATATCAACCAAATTTGTCATTCACAAATCAGCCTTTCAACCAATCAGACAGATCTGGAATAAGTGTAAATACAGTGATTAGTTGCCAGTTTCTCAATATACCTGAAGATATATATAATCTTTTCTTTATCTTAGCCTACATCTTTTTCCTGATTATGTGGGTAGTCACATTTAAAATCAACACTTTGTGCTTTGGTAGTATTGGGCTCTGTAACACTGCTGTGGTAGATCTTAAATACTTCTGCCCATTTAAAGCTTACAAGAGCAGACAAAAATCCATTCAGAGTCATAATCAGAACATTAAACAAACTGGTTTCTCAGAAGAGTAATAAAATAAAAATTTTAACCACTAGAATTGTTCACTATTGACAAAACAAAAAATTATATTCCTGTATTCTTTGTACATCAGATCATAGAATCATAGTTTGGATTAGAAGGGACCTTTAAAGGTCATCTAGTCCAACCCCCCTGCAATAAGCAGGGACCTCTTCAACTAGATCAGGTTGCTCACAGCCTGACCCTGAATGTTTCCAGAGGTGGGGCATCTACCACCTCTCTGGGCAACCTGTGTCAGTATCTCACCACCCTCATCGTGAAAAATTTCTTCCTTATATCTCATCTGAATCTACCCTCTTTTAGTCTAAAACCATTACCTCTTCTCCTATCACAACAGGCCCTGCTGAAAAGTTTGTCCCCACCTTTTTTATAGGCCCCCTTTATGTACTGGAAGGCTGCTATAACGTCTCCCCAGAGCCTTCTCTTCTCCAGACTGAACAACTCCAACTCTCTCAGCCTGTCTTCATAGGAGAGTTGTTCCATCCCTCTGATCATTTTTGTGGCCCTCCTCTGGATGCACTCCAACAGGTCCATGTCTTTCCTGTGCTGAGGGTTCCAGAGCTGGACACAGTGCTCAGGTGGGGTCTCACCAGAGCAGACTAGAGAATCACCTCCCTCGACCTGCTGGCCACACTTCTTTTGATGCAGCCCAGGATACAGTTGGCTTTCTGGGCTGCAAGCGCACATTGCCAGCTCATGTCCAGCTTTTCATCCACCAGTATCCCCAAATCCTTCTCCGCAGGGCTGCTCTCAATCCCTTCATTCCCCAGCCTGTATTGATATCGGGGGTTGCCCCGGCCCATGTGCAGGACCTTGCACTTGGCCTTGTTGAACCTCCTGAGGTTCACATAGGCCAACTTCTCGAGCTTGTCCAGGTCCCTCTGGATGGCATCCCATCCCTCAGGCATGTCAACCGCACCACTCAGCTTGGTGTTGTCTGCCAATTTGCTGAGGGTGCACTTGATCCCACTATGTCATTGATGAAGATATTAAACAGTACTGGTCCCAATACGGACCCCTGAGACACACCACTGGTCACCAGTCTCTACCTGGACATTGAACCATTGACCATCCAATCAATTCCCCATCCACCGGACAGCCCACCCATCAAATTCATATCTCTCCAATTGAGAGAGAAGGATGTTGTGGGGGACCGTGTCAAAGGCCTTACAGAAGTCCAGACAGACAGCATTTGTAGCTCTTCCCTTGTCCACTGATGAAGTCACTCCATCACAAAAGGCCACTAGGTTGCTCAAGCAGGAATTGCCCTTGGTGAAGCCATGCTGGCTGTCTCAGATCGCCTCACTGTCTTCCATATGCCTTAGCATAGTTTCTAGGAGGATATGTTCCATGATCTTCCCAGGCACAGAGGTGAGGCTGACACCTCAGTAGTTCCCAGGGTCCTCCTTTCCACCCTTTTTAAAAATGGGTGCAATGTTTCCCAAATGGGTGCGATGTTTCCCATCTAGAGGATTCTAGAGGTTCTTCTTTCATCAGGGAGATATAAAACCCAAATGGCTTCAGAGAGCTCAGTAACAAAATTAATGAAGTCCCCAAAATACATAAACTCTTCAGTAAAACACAGTTTTCTTGAAAATAGACAGAAGTAATGAATCAGAAACACTAAATGCTCCAGGAATTGATGCTTATATCAAATCACTTGCCATTAAATAAAGTCTAATGAAAAATTAAACAGAGATGTCTGTTAAGAACATTTACAAACATCCACTCCTCAACTCACCAGAAGCAGGTGGGACTTCCCTCAGAAAGAGGGAGTGTCCAGATTGCATATTTTTGTACCTCCTATGCTTCTATTAAAAATAAATACCTTCAATACCTATGGTCACCAGGAAGTTTCTTCCCATCCTTTCTGAACAGATTGAAGCAGCAGAGGTAAAACATTAACCAAAGGAGGGTTTGGTGAGCCCCCTCATCATGTTTCCAGAACAAGAATGTTCTATAGGGTGCTATAAAATAAGATGACCAGCATTACTTTACACAACTTGCTGGTTCAGGACAGCAGATGTGCTTTTCACTAGACTTCTGATGTGCCCTGTCTCTCTCCAGTCTTTTTTCTTACACTTGACTCCAGTCCCCTGCAAAGCCAAATTTGGTCTGGTTATCATGTCAGTCAGTATTCAAACACTGCTTGCTATGTAACAAGGCATCAGATTCTACCCTACTTTAGAAGTCTTTATCTGAGACAGCCATGTGACACTTCATTCATAGTTAATGGGCAGAAACAGGCATTTTTAGGGACACTGTTCATACAACCTATTTTAGATGTTCTGATCCATCCAGGTCATACTATATCCCAGATGGCAGAAGAATACTGTCCTATGGCTTCGGCATCTACAAAGAGCAAATTTTAAAAGTTTTCACCTACTAACTTAATTCATCACCAAAACATGTATAACTCATTCAGAGCGCAGGGTGACAGAGCTGCAGTCCGGAAAGACCAGCTCTCAGCACAGCTGGGTGCTCTGCTTAGCAAAGCTCTCCATGTGCTGAAAGGTTCCCTAACACCTGACTCTACCTGAACTGAGGCTCTGCCTTAAGCACAGTATTTTACCATTGGTCCTCCCTTTTTGCCGGCTCTTCACATCCCCTTCACTTCTCCTCTCAGTGGCTGCTCACCCACTGAGCTCTGCCATCTCTGGTGCTGTGCCCTGCTGACAGCCTTCCAGGGCAGCAGCTCCATTTTTCATTGGTATCACTCATTTCAAAATATTCCAGTTCCTGCACACTCAATTCACGTATTATCGCAAGAACCTGGCAGTAGAACGAAGACGAAGTAAAAGCAAAGGCCAAAAGCAAGAGCTGGGCTTAAGGCTGTAAAATGGGCTGAGAGATTGGAAAAGGATGGAATTTAACTGAAGGAGTGAGTTAAATTTGAACGGATGGAAAAGGAAAACTAGCTTCTGTTGCAGCAGCTGATGGAGACAGCAGCAGTATCACAAGACTCTAGTGCTCATTTTACTCCATAAGGAATGATCACAGGCTCAGGCTGGTGGCAAAGGCCACCATGTTACAAGGCATAGTGCTAACAACGTAAGGGTATACAGGCCAACAGCATAGCAGAAAACCACTACTCAAGTCAAATACACCATTCTTTGATTTTTTTTTATTCTCCTCTTATACAGTGATCAAAACAAGCCACGTATCCCACTTCTCATCTCTCTCAAACAGTGCTGTATCATGTGCTCGACCTGCCTCTGTGATGGGTCCTCACATTCCAGCCTTATCACGCAGACACTGGACCATCCCGTCCTCAACACACTTATTTCTCTTACTCCCTTCTTGACAGGGTTGAGCAACTTGGACCATTCTTCTGACCTTCTGACCACATTTAAGTTTATATCAACAATTCATTTACTGATAATTATATTATGCTATTAAAAAGTTATCTTATATTGCAAAAATTAGCACAGCTCTTGATATATAAGCGGTACCTTCATTCACATTTGCATCTTTTCTTCTAAGGCTTTAAAGCAATTTATCTACACTTCCTAAAAAAAACTTTTAAAACAGGAAATTTATGCTTAATTTTATGCAGTAAAATTATTTTCTTTCAAGTGAAATTCAACTATTTTTAATTCACAAGAGATTAAAAATTAATATACTAAATGTAGATATTTTTCGATAGACATGTTTAAATTTTAAATAAAACTGAACTGTAAGTTTATATAAATACAAAATATTTACATTTTGGTTATTGATATCAAATTAGTATTTTTAATTTGGGTTTCTGATTTGATTATTCAGTGCCAAAGGGCCAGAAAAGGCAGTAGACAACAGCTTTTTTTTTTTTCCTCTTCTGTTTTTTTTTTTTAATTAAAACAGCTTATGTATTTTGCCCTTCAAAATTTACAGTCCAGTAAGCTACTGGAAAAAAATGAAACTGTGCTCAAGGCAGATTCTAACATTAAATCTTTGCCAAAAAAAAAAGTGTTTCTACCAAATATCTTCAAACCTCTAACATTTGGTGCAATGAAAGCATTTAGTATTTTCTTCCACTCACTTTGTTTTGGGCAAGGTTAAACATTATACTAATCCTACTTTTTCCTTTCTCTTTCTTTCCTGACCCTTTCACTTGAAAGCCCATCAACATAATCTCCTGCAAGCATAGCACTACCTGACAAACTATCACCCCAAATAGACCTCAATCCATCCTGCGAGGCAGCAGTTACAAGAAATCATTGAACTCTGAATGGTCCCTGCACCATCTGAGAATAAATCAGGAGGACAATATATTTCTTGGATCTAAAACAGCCCCATTAATAAGTAACCTAAGCATCAGGAAAATGACCAGCTAAAATGCTGACGAACGCTCATGGCCTTTTATTGGGGTCAAGGGGTAGGACTGCCCAGGAACTCTCCTGCCTTTCTTCTTCTTCCAAATACTCTGAAAAGCCTAATACCATGCGATTTCTGATTCATGTGTTGTTTTGGCCTTGCACCACCAGGCAAGCCAAGGCCAGTTTCTCCTTTCTCCTTCTCACAGTCACACTCAGTGTATTACAAGTGCTCTTTGCACCGTAAGCAGACAGCTCAGACTACACATGGTCAGAAATTACCAAGAACTGAAAAACAAAGTCAGAGAGAGAGACAGAGGGAAACATCCACAAAGCTTCAAAGTGCAGAAAGTCTCTTGCTGGAGTAGACAAAGCCCTTCTGCAGCTATTCAAAATCCAGAAGCCAGCGTACTACATTTTGTTGGGGAACATAGGGAATGACAGGGATTTTGTTTATTCAGTTTTTAATTTCTCCACTAAGGCTAAAGCCGTCTTTTTGCCATTTCATTTGCTTAAAGCTTCTATTTTGTAAGACTTCCAATTAAGAGAATGTGACACTCTCACCGGGCTTGGATTTCTCTTATTAAGCAGCTTTGCTGGTCATTTTGTTAAGGCCACCTCCAGAACAAATGCTGACCAAAAACAGAATTAATGGATTTAAAGGGTACTACTCAGTAGTCAGTGCACTCAGTGGGGACAGCTGTGTTATACAAAGCAAAGATATGCATCTGGATGGACTTTTTTTTGTCACACTCAAAAAAAAAGCCAAAAAGGTAAAGAAATCCAGCCACTCTCAACTGTTATATAGAAATCTTTGACAATTTAAAATACTTTAGCAGATACAAGTAACTTCTAAACAAAATGCATACTTATAAAGACTCTTCAGAAGCAGCCTTACATCACAGTTAATCACATGGGAGAAGTCTTTAGGTAAATCAGTATTTTCCTTTTTTTCAATTTAGATCTAAAGAGTGCATGCATTCTATGAAAAAAATAACTGCATCAAATAGAAAGAAATATAATCATGCTCATAGAAATTCTGTTGTCTAATTCTACACTCCCATCACAGTAGAAATATGCAACAAGTTTATTGCATGCCAGGAAAAAGTGTTCAACTATAGGACAAACTAACTATGGATTTGAGGCAACTTCCGGAGGTATGTTAGAGTAAGATTTGATCTCTCCATCTATTGGTAAACTCCAATTTATGTTAAAACTTTCAATTTGCTTTCTCCTTTGAAAGGGAACCATGGATATCTGCAAATCAACATAACACTGTGAGCAACGATCACTCTCAAGGATCCCCTGAACTAGAAAAACTGACAGGTTGAGCTTGTAGCATCAACAGGAAAAAAACCTTATGTCTCAAGAGTAAAAGTGGCTCATCCTTGTGGACTAAAACTTTACAAAGGGATAAGGACCAAACTCAAAACATTTTCAAGGAACCAATACAATTAGGAGAAATACAGTCATTTATCATATTCTTTCAACATGTTAATGTAAGGCCATGAGAATAAGGACAAGAAAAAATGAAGTGAAAAATTAACCTTGCCTTTAAAACTTCTCAGTCCAGAACCTCTGAAGTTTGTTAAGAAATTGCCACAGATGAACATAAAAATTGGTTTCATTATAACAAGATGGATGACTAGCTTCGTCCCTTGGTAAGAAACAGGTCAGTACTTCTGAAAAGATATGAGCTTAAAATCAGGAACTAAATGGAAGCCATTAATTGTCACAATGTGAAATGCCAAATGGGTTAATCCAATGCTTTGATGTACGAAGAATTCATTGTTATAATCTCACATTGGAAAAGAAAATGTTGAGCTTTCACTTTGGATGAAAGGATATTAACAAAAATACTCATATGCCACTTTCAAATTATTAAATATGCCAGCCACTACAATTTGCTGGGAAAAAAAGAGATAATTTATCCCTGCCATTACACAAATGGAAGTCTAGGGCAAAGATTAAGAACTTCCTGGAGGAAGTCACTGGCAACATCAAGAAAATAAAACAAGTTCTCTTAATTCAGTGTATTGACTAAAAACATATTCCTGAAAATTCCTTTTTTACATCCCAGGGTGAGTAAGTAAAGGCATGCTCCTTAGCTGTCCTTCCTTTTAATGCTGACATTACCAATACTCAGACTAGTCACCCATCAAGTCAAGTTTCTTCCTGCTGATCACAATAAGTACGAACTGTTTGGGGAAAAAACAGCAGTGTCAGCAATAGGAAGCAAGACTACATGGACCCCTTTTGATTAAACATGGCAGTCTCTAAAAGATGCAGATCTGAACCCCAAAAAGGAAAGAAAGAGTGATGTGATCTCATTTTCTGACTTTGACAGACGTCCTCAGTACAAATACTCTGCTAAAGGGGAGAGGGCAGGGGAACGAACTCAGTACTGGCACCTCGATACCCACACTGCTGAGCGTGTTCCCCAGCTCTGCTGTACTGCCATCCCCAAGGCAAGACCAAGCACAGCTCAGTGTCTACTTCAGTCAAGGGAGAACTCCAGAAAGCCAGCATGGACATGCCTGCACCAGCTTTGCTCCTCTGACCTGACCAGCCGTTCCACACAACCAAGAGGACACTGACCCCGCAATCTCCCCACGTGCCATCAGGTTTCACAAACGCTCAGTTTCATGCTTCACAAGTGCCACTCTGACAGGCTGGTATGCAGCCCTCACACGATCTCAAACACTATGAATCAGAAAGAAATATATATCCATTATAAGGGGAGCAGCCACATACAGTGTGGACGTAAGCCAGTACACACTACTTGTCTTTGGGATTGGGAATTTCTTCCCGGCTCTCTTGTACTTAAGCAGTACAGATATGTCCTTGGCATCTGATTTGCAGTCTCTGGGTGTCTCACTTTCTATGACAATTGTTCTGTTCTTGTTCTCCGTCTTAAACTCTCTACAACTGAACATATTTCTCCTTTATGTGGGTTTAAATACTGTGCGGTAATGCAACAAAAACATAACTAACAAGAATCACAGCATCCAATTTCCTGCAACAGAGTTGCACAGAGCAACCATTAAAAAAATCTAGTTCCAAAAATAAACAGCAGAAAGAACCTAAAGAGAATCAGAAGATAAACTTGACATGAAAAAGAACATACATGTTAGTATGGCCCAAGCCCAGTGAATGTTCCCCATTCCTTCCCCACCCAGAAGAAAAAGGATTTTTTTTTAAAGATTAGAATATAAAAGATTAAGTGAATAATTTTTTTAAATTGTAGAAATTCTGATAACATCTTAATTTTAAGTATTTTTATTAATCGTTCCTCTAAAAAGTTATAGACATTTCAATACTAGTGCTGATGCAGTTAAGAATGCCACAACTCAACTTACAAACAACAGCTATGAATTCTGTGGCTCTCTTTTGTCCCCTTTCTATTAGTGCTGGTTGTACAAGTAAAGGTGGTCTGAATCACTTGTGATTTTATTGATCCTAAGATTTTCTATTATGATGTCCTACTTGCTGTACATTGATTCGATGTCAAAAGAAAGTCTATAAAAATGGTTTTGCTCAATAAGTACACTATTTAATAATCATGACCACTCTGCCCTCATCCTACCACAAAAATTACCTATATTTTACGTAAATGTATTATCCCTTCACTTTTTACAGTTAAACATTAAGTGCATCTGCGAAAGAGAAAAAGTACAATTTTTTTTTTCCTCATCAACATATGCTAGAAAAATGGATCTCATTATATTCATATATGTTGCATCCTACTTCTGAGTCTTGGCACTGGGAGAGGTGATTCTTCTCCTGCAACTGTGTATTTTATAGACTTCACAATTTTTTGGTCAGCAGAAACAGCTTGCGCTGCTTGCTTTTGAGTCTCTGCAGACACTATTGTGTTTCCTTAAATGTAATTCAGTTCTGGTTTTCCCCTACAAAATTACATCAGGTTTTCAAATCACTATGGATTTTAACAACACGTCAAGCTCTAATGCAAAAAAAATGCTGGCACTTTCACTTTTGTATCATCAAATCAACAGTGAAAAGCTGAAAAGTTAGATAGGTGGACATTTTCCATAGATGCTCAAGTGCGACTCTGTCTGAAGTTTCCTCGGAATGTTGGGCAAGTATTCATCTTTGCTTTGCAGTGTGCTCCTTCCATCATCATCGTCGCAGATTTTTTTGCGGAGAAATGAAGAATAGTACAAAAAGAATGGTCTGATGCAGTTGTTTTCTCAGGCACTGAAACCTGTAATTGTGCCCTTAGATATAAATGCAGATAATAGGTTCAGAAAAAAGGAAGAGAATGTACTGCTTTTATCTACACAGCTTAACCTACTAATTTTCAAGGCATGATCTGGCCCAAAAAGAAAATAGGTGAAAGAACTGTCAACATCATAAGAAAATATAGTTATTTTCATAAACAAGTAAAAACAAGAAAAAAACATACTACTATCCCAACCCCTTTATACAAGTAACTTCTGTTACACTGACCAGTACATTACCATTGCAAATTAGTTTAAAATTCTGTATAATTATACAAGCCAATGATATTAGATAAAAAAAAGTATTTTAAAAAAATGTAGGATATGCAGCCAGTACCAGGAAACAGATTTAGGACTTAAGTCTTAACAACTTAAGGCTAAAGTAAACCATTCTTCTTTTCTGTTTAAAAAAGTAGTCTATAATCACATCTTATATCCCAGCCGAAGATTTGTACTTCCACCTGTGAAATAAAAGAATTTCAGGATGCTACAAATGTGTCAGTAACACAAAAATAAGTAAATGTATTCCACAGAGAAACTCCCTCTTTGCCTCTCAATCTGTTTATCAACTATTACAGTACTACACACTGTTTGATGCCTTTACTTCATGTTCTGGTGTCTCTTGACCACAGGGTTACAACTTGTTTATCTCCACGTGCTGGTCCAGCCTCTGTGACAGTGAGGAGTAGCAGACAGGAAAGAAGAGGAAGCACTGCTGTCACATCCTGAATCTTACAGCCTGCCTAGTAATTGCAGGAAGGAGGAAAAAAAAAAAAAAGAAAAAAAAAAACAAACCAGAAAGTGTAGATATGTGGTAGCACAGTAACAGGAGCCAATCCAGTGCAGACAGGATGTAGACAGAATCCCTCATGTACTCAGCAAGATAACAATCAGAAGAGGTGACAACCATTTTCCCAGAAGACTGAAATCCATTCTGCCTCCTGCACTCCCCTCAAGCTTTGTATTATTCACATCAAGAATTATTTTCATGCCTTTGACTCATGCAGATACAACAAGTCATTTGAGTAGTCTTCAGAGGGGAAGAAGGAACAAACCACAAGCTGAAAAAAATCACATTTAGTAGGTAAGCATGATTTACAAAATGCTGCTGTGCAGGGGCTCACAGGGGAGCAAGGGAGAACTTACTGCAGGCAGTCTGGGTTTATTTTAAAGCTTGAATGCAATCAACTACTTCAGGACTTCTCACTCAAAAGTAATAGCAAGAAGACAACTGAGAAGCCTGCACTCTTTTTGTTTTCTCACCCCTCTCTTCATACACATACAGTGGATTGGGTTCAGATCCTTGGACAACTGGGGAGAGGAGCAGGTAAATAACTAGTACCTGATGGCTATCTGGAAAAATCCCATCTTTAAATTCTATTGCAGGGTCCTCTGGCACAACTTACAAAATCACCCATAAAGCTATAACCAGGTCTTTCTGCTTGCTATCCTATATTTCCTTCTCCTTTCCTCAGCTGAAGGAGGATATTTTTATCTTTGTCTCTAGCTCCAAGGACTGTTTTCTCCATGACTTCTCCAATGAGCTCACCCAGGGTGCCCCAGGAAATCCATTAAATGTCTGCTTTAGTAATCCATCCAGCATTTTGTTCCCCTATAGCATTCACTGTGGCAGTTCATTCCAAAGACTTCATAAACGCAGAGCATATAAACTGAAAAAGCTTTTTAACAAGTCAGGAAAAACAGCTAATAAAAAGAATCTGCCTGGAAGTTTGCTAACACATACTCTTGGAACAGAGAGGCAAAGAGAAGAAGGCAAGAAAGAAGACAGAAATGGTCAAGAGGAACCTGAAGAAGGACAGGACAGAGAGGAATCACAGAATCTGCAAACAGGTGAAGTTGGAGTGGAACTCTGGAGATCATCTAGTGCATCACCCTACTCAAAGCTCAGTCAACTACAGCAGATGGCTCATGACTGTGCCCAGTCCTCTTCTGAAAAACTCCAAGGATGGAGACTCCACAACCTCTCCGGGCAACCTGTGCCAGTGTTCAGTCACCCTCACATTGGAAAAGTTTTTCCCTACATATAAACAGAATTTTCTGTATTTTAGTTTACACCCATCGTCTCTTGCACTTTCACAGGGAACTGCTAGGCAGAGTCTGTCTCTTCTTCAACCTGAACAAAGAGGAGTGTGGCCATCCTAGAGACAAACATTTGACCATAAGGATTTTTTATTCCCTTTCCTGAGGTTCACTTTCTTCCAAATGCTCAATATTATCGTGATTATCCTGGTGAGAGTTGGCAGACAAAGATACAAACACAAGCAATTCCTCAGAAAGTAAGGACTATTAAAACATTAGACTATTAGCATAAAAGCCTAATACAGTTGAGTATGTCCCCTAAGGAAAGACAGTACTTCTTGAAAATCAACATTTTCTGAACTCTGTTTAAGAAGAAAAACTGCAAGTATGTTTCTTCCTACAGAAAACACCTCATACACTTTCAGTTATCCAAGCTGCTGTAAGAGAAGTACAAAAAAAGTATTTTCTGCAGTATGAAAAGGAGCACTGGGAGTTTCCAAGGATAGCAGCCTCAGGCTGTGTCACCAGAGATTAGGACAAGAAGGCAGTAGGATGATACCCATGATTTTTGTATCAAGTTCCCCAAGACTTACCTGAAAGTAGATTTCCTGAGAAAGCATTGGAATATGAGAACCCACCTTAAACATCAGCCCTCTCTTTGATCCCACACTTCGATATCCTTCCTGCCAAGAACTGCTGCAGAACATCTCTGTTTCTTTCTGCAAGTTCAACTGGAGCTGCTGCTTTTGATCTACACAGTATTGCCACAGACAAGAACTAAAGGTCACAGAGCAATTTATACTGTCACAAAGTTAGAGAGGTCAGTAGCTAAGGTACATGAAAGCAATTGCCAAGCAAACATAGCTGAGATGAGCATATTGGTAACTTGTGTAGTTGAGTTCATCTAGGAGAGGCAAGTGCATGGGGAAAGTATCCATGGTATGCTATTGAGTAAAAAAATGCAGTAACCCACAAGAAAGTAAAGCCAGGGATTTTTCATCAGAGAGTTATAAAGAAAAAACTTGTTTGAGACATTGGATCCCTGTCTATACTCTTTATTTAGGGGATGAAAGACCTTAAAACTCGTTTTCCTTCAGTCAGGAGGCACACTGAACTGGGTAGTTTTCCAGAATTGGAAATCAAACTTACAGCCTCTCCTAAAATGCATTTGTGTCTCCTTCACGCTACAGAGTTGAATGAAAGCCCATGGAAGCAAAAGGCTAAAGAAGGGAAAAGCTCTGAAATTATATTGTATAGAAGGAGAACATTCTCTGGAAAGCTTTTAAATGTTGCCATTTGACTTCTTAACAACATAATTTTTCAAGTGTTCTGAAGAGCAATCCATTTTCTATTGACTCCTCCTGAAAACAGTATTTTGGTTTTGTTTGTTTTGCTTGTCATGTTATGTCAACATGACAGTCTGGTCCCTAATGCTGGCCTTAATGGATTCTTGATAGAGGACCCAGCACTTCAACTTAAAACATTGTCAATTGCCACTTAAATGAAAATCAAAACAACAAATTTACAAAAACATGTCTTTTAGCTTATACAATATTTAATGGTTTTTCCTTTACCAGTTTCTCCTGCTTTGCTGAGTAAGATAAACAATAGTTCTAAAACTACAGATTTTGAAAAGGCGCTTGGAGTCCTGCAGCTAAACATAGGGTTGTGCCTCTTCAGAACTAAAAGCATTAAAGATGTTTACTTAGAAACAACAAAGCAGCTATTACTGTGGAAAAGCATTTCTTCTTACTCAGAAGTTAACATAATTTTTTATATTACCTAACACAGAATTTGTTCAATCCCAAGTTGTCACTGCATTGGCAGAAGGCTCAAGCAGCTCTGATGAATACTGGAAGGTAGTAGTAATGTGATTCTAACCAGCCAAGTTTGGTTTCATGTGAAAGGCTTTTCTTGAACCACGTACACACTTTTTTTTACTGCACAGCACTGAAATAGGGTAAAACCTGAACAATGGCAAATTATAGATCATGTATTTGTTTCAGTTGGGAATCTTGCAACTTTCTCTGAAAAGATAGGACGATGGACTAGACGGCTAATAGGGCTAATTCAGGATGGCAATTTCTCTGTCCTTATGCTCTTCAAAATATTATGGAAGTTATTCAGAATTTACAGTTTTGTTTTATGACAAGATTTAAATTGGATTATGAAAAGTCCCTGGAATCTTTATTTCAGCATTAAAACAATTTGCAGGCTAGGCTACTTTACATGGTCTTGATGTGAATCAACACCAAGGAAGATAATGATGATCAGAAACATTATGGCTTTTCTTCCAAGTAGGTAAATTTGTGCCCTTATAATTTAAAACTATAGTTGCAACAACTGCAAATCTTTTACTGCCTAATAACCTTGAAAAAAAGGCACATTGAACAAATTAAGGGTTTCTCTCCATTTCCAAGTTTTGATTAGATCCTTATCTAACATTTTATGCCAGTGCATTGTGAACAGTTGCAGCAAGTTTATACATAGGCAAACTCCAAGTTTCTCATTGATATTGCTTATCGAGTCCTAGAATACTAAGTCCTCTGTTTACAAATAGAGAACAATACCAGAACAAGTTCCCTTACACTTCCAAAGTGCCACGTCAGCATGTTTCAAACAGGTTAGGGAAAGCCATTTCTCTTATAGTCTCTAGAAATAGACAACACTCCTTGGGCTAGTCAATATTTAGCCAAGACAGACAATTGATACAGGGGAGTTTGGAATGTGTAAGCTAAACTGGACATATACCAAGCCCATCATGTACTGGGATAGCACACAGTTATAAACCAGAAATTATTTCAGTCCTTACTACGTTAGTCTTAACTCAAACTGATGCCTACCAGTTGACCTCTACACCCACCTGACAATTCTCAACAGCCCCTAGTCCCTCAGAAGTATTATCACAATAACCATGGAGAAGGTAGACTGCTTTAAGACAAAAGGTACATTTCCTAAATGAGATTCTGATCTGCCTGGACTTCATACAGGAGAGTTATCCTCTCTAAACACCTAAACAGGATTCCTCCCATCCATACTTTTCTTAACCAACTTCAAACAAGCTCTCCAGTTAAAGCCTACCTGCCTACAGAAATCAGTCCCATTAAAATATTTTGCCAGTACTTTAAAAGGAGGCTTTGGAGGCTTCCCTGAGAGCCTTTCAGATTAAGGCTCACAGTTCACATGAGAGTTAAGGTATAGAATCGTGAGCACAAGGTTTGAAATCATTGTCACAGGTTTTTTTATCACAGGCTCCTGAGGCAGGTGACATAGCCGTGAGGAAGTCAGCTGGCTTCTCTGCCACTCTGCCCATCACTGGCGAGCTGTCACCAAAGTAGACTCGTGTACCTGATTCCTTATAAAGTCCCAGCAGGCAAACTCACCCATGGTGTAACTGATATCCTGGGGATAAGCAACAGAGGTAGCCCATAGGCAAAGCACACATCTGATTGCTTTAAGTTTTGGCCTGAGATTTGTATATATCCACATGCGCGTGGGTGCATGCGCAGATACAAAAGACAATACAGCGAAAAACTGACAGAAAGAGGAGTAAAATTTTATTATTCTCCTGAATCCCAACATTTTCCATCAAACCACTAAAAAAAATAGTGGGCTCAAAGTTTATATTCTTTTAAACAGACCTGTAAAAAGTATAGTTTACAAGTTCCTCTTAACTCTGTGACAGAACAGTAACTATGGTATGCAGAACCACTAAACTACAAGAAAATGAAGCAAACTCCACTCTAAAAGCTACTGAAGTCAAGAGGAGATGCACATTCCACAAACTCTCCTCTTTCCAGATGGCAGAATTTCATCATGAAAGAATTTCTAAGTTGCATAATCAATAACTGTAATGGCAAAAGGTAAAGAATTGTTAAAAATTTATATTGTGCTAAATATCTGTGCTAGCATTTCTCTTTAGCACTCCTTTGATTTTACCCATTAACCTACAGAGAGGCTCCCAAACAAGAAAGCTCTTGTTGCCTACTTTCTGTTTTCTGCTACAGGTTTTTGTTACATTAATTGACAATGATAATTACCAATTTATAATGAGAGATTGCAACTAAATCCAGACTAAAACCCCAATGGTAAAAAAAACCGCACAACTTTCACAAAATAAAATGTAATCAAATATTATGAACTGTCTCACACAGCCAGGCCAACTTCCAGTGTTGCATAAAATCAAACAATAGGAAATTGATGGGGGAGCAGGATCCAGCTATTAAGGAATTAATATCAGTAAGAACTGTATGTTATGGACTACCAAGTAATAACAGTAAACAAACATCATGTTTGGGTCACATAAGTCTTCATTGCCATTTTCTTCTTTTTTTTCCCTTTTCTTTTTACATTTTAATTTCAATGTATTTCTTATTAACCTATAAAGTTTTGATTGATAACATATTTATCACAACTGGCTTACAGACTGCTCCATATATGAATTCACAAAGGACATAGAATCATAGAATCATAGAATCATTTTGGTTGGAAAAGACCTTCAAGATCATCGAGTCCAACCATTAAACATGCCCCCTAAACCATGCCCTGGAGTATCCTGTCCACTCGCTTTTTGAATATCTCCAGGGATGGTGACTCAACCACTTCCCTGGGCAGCCCATTCCAATGTTTGACAATCCTCTCAGTAAAAAAATTTTTCCTAACATCTAACCTAAATCTCCCTTGCCTCAACTTGAGGCCATTTCCTCTTGCCCTATCTCCAGCCACCTGACAGAAGAGACCAACACCCACCTCACCACAACCCCCTTTCAGGTAGTTGTCGAGAGCGATAAGGTCTCCCTTCATAACAGATCCATAAACGGATCATTCAGTCAGTTCAGTGTTGACAAGTATTAAAGGCTTCTAAATGTTTGCTAATGACAAATTAATTGTTTGCTAATCACACAGCTATTTTATGATTAAGTTTGATGTAAGCTAACAATGACAGATTGTCTAAGGCAAATGAACCCTCTGGATTGAACTGTAACATTTCAAACATTAAAAACTACTTAGATACTTCATATACTTTTGAAAATGAAGGCTTTCAGTGATGTCAATGGACTTACAATAGTATGGTAACTAGTATGAGATCAGAAATAAAACCCTGAGTTTTGCAGTGTTATACCAACCTACAAATATTTTTTACAATTAAATTAGAGTGCTACTCTGTAGCAGTACAAAGAAAAACTAATACTACTTAGAAAAACTATACAGAAGTGGACTGACAGTCTAATATTAATGAGACAAAAGAATTATTTGATTTACCTGACTTTGCAATTCACTTTGTTGCTTCAGGCGAAGATTTTCTGGTGTATCAGCCACTGTAGTGAAGGACTGCTTTGGGTAATGCCTAGAAGAAGAAGCACAAAGCCAAATGGTAAATATTTACACATGCTAGAATGTCAAATGCATCCCAGCACTCTTTCCTATGGTTTGCAGAACTCTTTCGTAGTTTACTGGGTTTGTGTTAGACATATTTACTCTAAAAATATTGTGTCAGTCATGCTTTGCAGAAACAACATGAATGGGTTCCTGTAATGAGTCTAAATCGCACCCATTCATCCTGGCCACTGACTGCAGAGACCGACCAGCCAAGATCTGTTTCCAACAGGGTGAAAAAACTATGTTTAACTGCATTGTCTTGGTACAGTTATGTGCTGAATAAAGACTAAACTAAAATGCCTTAAAATAGAAGTGTTTTAGGGAAACTGAAAAGTTACGTCAATGAGTACAGCTGGAGTACCATGGTGTCTTAAATCCATTAGTGCAGAAACCAGAAGGATCAAGGCAGGTACATCCCAGGTACAGAAAGGTCAAATGCTTTAATGGTAAATGTCTCAATACAGTGCTGTAATATCCAGTACCAAAGGCTGGAGTGGCTCAGAATTGCAATCCATCAGCCATCAATTTCATTTGAAATTTTACATCTTTACAAAATGTTCCTACTATTTGCTTTGGCATTTTATGGACAATTTTAATAGTCAAATCCTACTCATTTTCAGAAGCATGATTTATTCATTTTCATGGCTTTATACTGCAACTTTACAGCCAAACAAAAAGCTCTATTATAGGAAAGACCACAAAAAGAGGGAAATAACAAAACTAAACAGGCTATCCCAAAATAGGTGTATTATTATGAGCCAGGAACATTATCAGGGAACTGATTCTTACTAATTACTTTCCAGCATCCTCAGTGTCAAACCAAAATATTCACCTTATGACCATGTGAGGCACTCATGCTTTCAGTTACTACTCACAGCTTCCCATACCTGCCAGCTACCCCATTTGTGCCTCTAACATTTCAGAGGTACAAGGCAACAGGCATACCATTTTAGACACAATAACATTTGCAGCCTAATTTCTACAGAGGGACAAAGCAGTAAGCAAGCATCTGGACTAAGGATATGCAGTATTAAACAAGTCCATGTTCAGACTCCAGGCTATCTCTAGTGTGTTCTTTCAATAACTAGTTCAGTTGCTACAGTTCCTCATAAAATTTCTGTGCTTTGCAAAGATTATATATATTTTCATTCAAAACTGTATTTTGTTAGGTTTTATTTTCCATTTACAAGTTTTATTTCCATGAAGTGTATGGTTTCAGTAAAAAATAGTTCATTTTTATCAAAAAAAAATATAAGCACCCATAAAAAGTGAAGGAAGATCCCCATTTTTAGCCAAAAGCTGAATGTTTCCTGTTCAGAAACGCAAAAGTAATACTTGATGAGAAATGCTGTCTGGATTTCATACAGTCCACTCTCTGCTATGGGTCTGATCCCCCCCATCAGACAACATCTGGCATTGCCAGACATCTACACGGCAGGACAATGGAGTAGACCAATGCATCACGAGGCTGTGGAACATCCCCTTGTTTATGGTGTCACTACACAGGGAAAACAGAAGAAATGTGGGACAAGCTGGGGATTTCAGGTTCCCAAGGCCTTACTAATAACTGCACAGAAAGAGCAAAGATGCAACACCTCGATGGAGGGAAGTTTTTCCTGACAGCAATGTAAGAGCCACCCCAGGTTGGATACTGGCAGACGGAGGAATAATGCCACTGTAAGTTTAAAAACTTACAGTGAAATACATTCCCACCCATTATGTTAGCTGCTTGTCTAGGATAGTTCATGTCTCTGAAAACTAGAACAAAGATGACACCTTCCAGCCTATTCTTTTGTAGTTACAGCCAAGTCCTCCCAAGTCCACCTAAGCAGTAGCTTTGGTCACAGAAACCACTGGGAGTGCTGCATATGCCTAAAGAGGCTGCTGCCTGTCTTCCTCCCTTTTCAAACTAGGGGCTCCCCCACCACCACCCCCCTTACAGCCAGACGACGCCTGGTGGTTGAACAGCTTAGCCACAGCTCCAGCAATGCACAGGGAGACAGAACTAGGCTTTGCTTAGAGGACATCAACTATAACCAGCTCTTGCATGAAGCAGATGGCATCAGCACAATGTAATACCTTGGGACAGGCAGATAACTCCCAGAAGGGCTTCTGGTTTTTTTTCTTTATTTCACCTCTTCTATCTCACCCTTCCTTCTTCTGTATAGAGGAGAAAGACAAATGCCAGACTGGCCACAAAGAGGGTCATAAGCCCTGTTTGGAAAGCAGCAATGGACAGATGGGGAAGGCAACAAGCCACCTCACAGTCAGGGCTTGCCAATACCAAGGAAGATTGTAGCAATGAACGGTGCATAATGCACACCTTAAAGAATAGCAGCCTTGCAGATAGCAGCCATGAGATAGCAGCCATGAGATATTCATGGATAACTCAAGTAGAGGACAGAATCCTTGCCCCTAAAAAAAAAAAAAAAAAATCAACTGCCACACATGCAGTTCAAAAATGATGTTATGCACATGTTGAATGCCAAAAGCATTCCATAAACTTTCATAGCACTGCTTTTCACCATGGTTACATACCACGACCCTGGTACTATTATCACAGCAATCACCTGCACTCACCCTTTTAGCATGGAGAGGACAGAACGGGAGTCAGCCCAGACAGGTTTTTTGGCCTAGTCCCCTTGTGAAACATGTGGACAACATTGAGGCAGCTGTCACAGTCACAGCCCCCAGGGACCCTGTTAGCAATAGCAGCAGAGAACATGTCTCTGCAAACCGAGGCTCTCAAATTAAATCTCCTCTCTCTTCTGAAGCATAGGAACATATAACTTGTCCCTATCATACACCAGCTTTTACTTCTGATCATTTGCAAAAGAAGTGGTTTCTTCCACAATTAGTATTCAGAAGTTCACAGGTATTTCAACAGTCAGAGCAAACCACTTAAGAACCAATGTATCTAAGATCGTTACTTATTTTAGAAGCAGGAGCTCCATACTTCAAGTAAAAAAGGTATGCTTAGCCTTGAACAAGCAGTGCTTTATTATGCTGGAAATTACTGTGTAAACTGATCATATCAGTGAAAAGTATTTACACTTGACTATGGAAGTAAACAATACACATGACAAGTGAAAAAACCTGCTGAAATTTAAATAGGCCTTTAAACTGATCATATTAACCATTTATCACAGTGTATTACAGTGATTAAAAAAAGAATCATTTAGCAAAATTAAATTAGCAGAGCATTCTACTATGGGTTGTCATTTTAACTGTAGCTGATTTATGAAACCACCCACACGGTATATCAAACCAGAAAGACACGGTTTTAGACATAACCCTTCTAACTTATGGAAATTCTTGCCTCAAATCCATTAAAAAGACTAGTGTTAAATTTAAATCCTATCTTCAGCATTCACAATTGCTTTAAGCTTACTAATAGCATGTCTTCAGGATCATTAAAAATATCAGTATTTAAGATATTAAATTATCTGAAAACTATCTAAGATGCATTGTACCATTGGATACATTTGACTGAAATAGAAGGCTGAAACACAAGTGTTAAAATGATCAAATCTGCTTTTTAACTATCAGTTTAAGGCCATACCATGCTTCGTCACAATGCTCTGAATAAGGATGAGTAACTGGATGTCAACAGCCTTTAATTCAAAAGGCTGACAGTGCTATCATGGTCCCTGGTAATCCATTGGTCAGTTTCCCTTTTGTCCAAGATGAGGTCTGAGAAAAAGCCAGGAATTGGTTAAAGAGGTTGATGTCATGTCAGCTATTTAATAGCAATGTCCAAAGGATTTTTTTTGTTTAAGTCTTTGTTAGTAGTCTAAGTCTACTTAGCAATATGTCTTACCATGCTAATGCTATTAGGATTAATCCTGTATAAAGATCTATACAAGAAGTTCCAGAACAAATCAGGATACACAGTATGGTGTCTCCGCTGTGGGTTACTGTATTGCTATTGCCTGCTTCAGCTGCACAGCTTGATTAATAAATCAAACCACAACTCAATCTCTGGCTCCTTATGAGGAAACTCCGTCACTTTCAGTATTTGGAAACAGTGTCACTAAAACCTCCAACAATTCAGGAACATATCTGAAAGTTTCCTAGCTTCTCCACTGACTAAACATAGAAATTTCCCCAAATACTTGTTCAGCTGTAAGGTTTTCATCAGCTTTTCCATGCTTTCAAACCAACAAAAGGAATAAAAAACATGTTCTGAGAGATAATGGGATGAAGATTCAGCTTTCTCTCTTTTGAAAAAGGTCAGATTCAAAGCCTGAGATAAATTCAAGCACGTACTGAAATTAACTTGCTCATACCTCATTCTGACTTATCCAACATTTACGGTATGACTAAGAGATTTTTGTGTGTGTGTGTGTATTTTTAACTGTAACGTTAATTGTTCACAGTTACAGAATTATAACCCGTGTCAGAATTACTAGATTTCTGTTGGGTTATCTCTCCCCTAGAATACCTATTCAGTAAATTGCCCGCAACATAAAATTTGTGATGTCTTTTAACCAGAGAACAGCCACAAAATACACAAATCAAAATTATTCTCCTAAGCAGAGGGTCAGCTCCATCACATCTTTTCATAATACCATCACTGGCTGTCACGTTAGGCTATATCTGTCCTCTCCTAATTTTTGTTTGTAATAACTGTTCTTCTAATTAAAGCAAACTCTAAAAGATAAGGAGGTTGAAAAAAAAAAAAAGGAAAAAATACACTTATTTTCAGTTGCAGTAACACGGTGGAACAAAAAGAAAAAACTGAAGAACGACAAAATAAAATTAAACCAATGTTACAAGAATTATGAAAAACTATAAAAGCTAGTTATGCTTTTATAACTAACACTTCAGTATAGTGTACGCAAAAGTTTCAAATTGAAATTAAATAGTGGATAATGATGTAGCAATTTGGATGCAACCCAAGCTCACAACTGATGGACAGGTAGGGAAGCTCCATCTTGGACCTACAAGGGCCCAATCTGTTCATCGTGATCTGAGCCCACATCCACTAACAGCACAAAAACACAGAGGAGAAACACAGGAAATCTCCAGTTGACACTCATGTAAAAGACATGAGATGAAATAATTTCCCCAGGAAAAAGGTGACAAGGTATTAAGTTGTGCTCAGCCACGGAGTGTTTAAACTGGCAGCTTACCACCAAGTTTGAAGAGGCATGGGACTGCTTTCCTCTCCTTACCTGGAAACCGTGCCATTCACAGAAAGACGTGCAAGATGTGCAACAGCAGAGAAAGAAGCAGCAGGAGGGAAATCTTGCCCACAGCTGACTTCTGGCTTTGAAATTCTTGCTCAGTTGTGCTTTCTGCTCTGAAGCTCCGGGAGGGATTTCTCTGTGTTTTCTGTTTTGTTTTGAACTTTCTGTGCAAGATCACTTATTTGCATGCAATTACAAAGCCTTTTGGAGGAGGAATAATCTAACTAGTGGATAATACAGCTTCAGTATGGCAGTACTTGAGCAATGAAGTGGACACAGAAGGTTTCACAATTCTCCACAAACTGCTCTGAAGATGGCATTCTCTTTGGCTACTGGTATCTACCCCACTGTATGAAGAATAGATAGTCTGGCTGCGATTCCTTTGCTTTGGAAAATATTTTTCCGTCTTTGTCTTCTATTCTTCAAGGGACTTACTTTTTCAGATATTTAATTTGTGCATCTGTACTTCTTATTTGAAGTAAAAGAGAAAGTTGCTCCCATATGCTAGCTAAATACAAGTTCCTGTTTATGAGAAAATTCCCCTAGAGAGATGAGCTTGTATTGGTTTGGAGGAGATTTAGGAAACAGTAAGATCCACAAAAAAAAAAGTTACAAGCAAGGATATCCCACTTGCTTGTTGGGGTAAGCCATAACATCCTCTCTCCTGAAGCGAATGAAAGGCCACATATCACGCCATCATACAACCAGACACAAGTTGCACATCATTGTGCTACCAGACTTGATACCTGTCTACAGAGACCCATATCTAGGGCTCCATTCAAAAGCTAAGGTTAGGGACCACATTAAATACGTGGTTACACAGGTTAGTGCCTTAGTGTCCTCTGCTAGAGGCTGAAAAAATCATTCATTTACTGAAATATAGCAAGGCAGAAAATGATGTTCGCATTTTAGAGAAAACAGTGTAAAAATTGAGTAGCCAATGCTAATATCAAATTTCATTACTCTTACCATTTGAAATTCCATACAGAAATTCTGCTGTATCAAACCAGTCGAGTGGTTAGCTCTACAAATGTATGTCATATGATGAAGAACACCTGAAATCACAGAGGAGTGGACTACATAGTAATCTTATAATCACTGGCAGAAGGGGCAGCTGAGGAAAACAGGTGTAGACTGAAGATCTGGAACCCACAGTAGCTTATTTTGGAATTTAAAAAGCCAGTTTATTTGGAAAAAAGAAGTAAAATCTTGTAGATTTCTGACATTTTCACAGTCTATATCCAAAAGCATTAACATTCCTCAAGTGGCCAGTACTGGCTAAGTTTTAGGGAAAAAGTGTACAGGTAACAACATTAAATTACTTTGTACTTACAATACCAAGATGACCAAGAAACCTACTCCAAACACATTTTCAGATATTGGTCAGCAGATAAATGGGCCGTCTAAATTTGCAATGCTCCCTGTCCTGGTTTCAGCTGGGATAGAGTTAACTGTCTTCCTAGTAGCTGGTACAGTGCTATGTTTTGAGTTCAGTATGTGAAGAATGTTGATAACACTGATGTTTTCAGTTGTTGCTCAGTAGTGTTTAGACTAATGTCAAGGATTTTTCAGCTTCTCATGCCCAGCCAGTGAGAAAGCTGGAGGGGCACAAGAAGTTGGCACAGGACACAGCCAGGGCACCTGACCCAAACTGGCCAACGGTGTATTCCATACCATGTGACGTCCCATCCAGTACAGAAACGGGGAAGTGGGGGGCAGGGATTCGCCGCTCGGGGGACTGGCTGGGTGTCGGTCGGCGGGTGGTGAGCAATTGCACTGCGTATCATTTGTACATTCCAATCCTTTCATTATTGCTGTTGTCATTTTATTAGTGTTATCATTATCATTATTAGTTTCTTCTTTTCTGTTCTATTAAACCGTTCTTATCTCAACCCACGGGTTTTGCTTCTTCTCCCGATTTTCTCCCCCATCCCACTGGGTGGGGGGGAGTGAGTGAGCGGCTGCGTGGTGTTTAGTTGCTGGCTGGGGTTAAACCACGACACTCCCATACTGAGATTTTGATTTCAGCCAGCTCCCCTGAAAACTGCTCTGAGCAGGGCTGGTGAAGACAGAAGGACAAGTGCAACCAGGCCACCACAAGCACTGCATCACGCAGGCAGCTGGGCACATGCTCTAACTGCCGAGGATTGCTGTCTTCCTCCTTCCTCCCCAAAATTGTTTCAGAATAAAAAAATCCTCCTCTTAGGTGATACTCATATTTTTCCCATTTCTTACATTCTTCTTTTAACTCTCTTTTGCAATTTCATATTTATTATACATAGAAGGACACATTGCTACAGAGACGGGTGAGTCTTGCCTCTTGAGAAATTCAGGTCAAAACCTTTTCATTTTAAAGACTTGAAAAAATACGGCAGAAGGAGGACACAGTTCATATTTAAGAAACTTATCGTGTAATAAAAAGAATTGTTATAATACAGATTTCAGCCAAGTGGCATCCAGATTTAGCAAGAAGATCAAAAAGAGTAAAATCCAAGCACCATGTATGTCAAAAGTAGAGCTGCCAGAATTTTCAGGGAAGCCAGGCACTCACCCTTTCAATAATTTACCTATTCCTCAGCTATGGGATGCCAATGCTTGGGGAAAGAAAATCAATCAGTAGCATACTGAGAACTACAGGGTAGCCCAGAGCTGTGCAGGAACCCATCAGCAGCACACTAATTGTCATTGCCAACAGACCAAAAAGTGAGAGTCACTGCTGGAGGAGGATCCAAAAAGATGTACAAGTGCAAGGAGACTTGGAAGGCAGAGGAAACTGTGGCTACATGAAACAATAAAAAATCTGGCTGCAACAGCAAAATCTGTCGAAGAGCACAGGAAATCAATCAAGAAGGGGAAAGATGTACACTTATCTTACCATTCGCCACTGCTAGGCTGCTCCCAGGGTATCACCCAGTGAGTTCATGCAGAGCTCACCCAGGTTTATACATCACCTAAACACAGGAAACTCCACCGGTGTTTAAGAAAACTTTGCTTTTAAATATTTTAAAGTGATCACCAGTGGCACAACAAAAGGCTTATGCTACTTCCAAATTCTTTTCTTCCACATGGTGTGATTATTATTATTTCTTTCAAAATATCCAGGAGACAAAAGTCCATGAACACAAGCAGCAAAAAACACAGACTAAAGCAGAGTTTCTCACTAACTTCACTTGGCTGATTTACAGCAGCAGATCTAGCCAGTAAACTAACTCATAGCTGCCAATGTTGTTTTATCCCTTCAACACCTTGCTGTCCTCTTTCAAGAATGTCAGTTACAGTACACAGAGATACACCATAAAAGCAGTATGTTTTGCACAAGTCCAAATGCTTGGTCTGCCTACTTCAGCATAGTCCTGACATGCTACATATACAGATATTTATCAAACCTGTACAGTGCAGGTTTATTCACATTCTAGGTTTGACTGGGGTATAATTCACACCTCCAGTAGTGACAAATTTTCTTACAAATTTCCTAAATTTTCCTATTAATTATTCTAAGAGCAATGGATCGGTACCTCAAGCAGCACAACACTGAATTATGCAAGTAGTTTCTAAATTCTGCTCTTACTTATAATATGATAAATGTGCTCTTCTTTTTCCCCCTAATTCTGGAATATTTTCAAGTAGTAAGAATTTTTAGGCAAAAAAAATAGCCATAGGAATGCTTTCTCTGCTTACCATAAGCCAGTATTTCTGTATACAGCTAAGTCCAGGGGTTCCCATCTTACATATCAAGACTACTAAGTCTTGCTGGGTTTACAGTCAAAAGTTTTGTAATTTCCTTTCTTCCAAATACTGTAATTTCATCATCTGATTTCTAATCACAGGTATGTATATTTAAATAATTTCTGTAAGTCTTCCTCAGGTAATAAAATCTATTTGTATTCAGTAAAATGTGTCAAAAACTATATAGGTAATTTATTTAATCATTTCCTTACTAAAAGGAACACCATGTTACATTAAACTGCATCTTTACAAGTAATGTAGCTTAAACAACATTATTTCCCTGATGTTCCTATAGCACATCTAGCCTGTTCCTCTCCTTCATACACAGTAAGATACTTTTAATAGAAAGTTATCATTACATCAGAGCAGCGTTATACCTCAGCCTGCCACACTTAAAATGAACAACTCTTTCTGTGCTTGTATAGCAAGTCAAGTTTTCTCATGACTGATGAAGACACGAAAGGCCCCCCCAGGCAGCAGTTTAAGATATGCTAAAGTGACCTCCCTTGAATGTTAATCAAGGAGGATTTCAAAAGGTTTATTCACATTAGATATCGTGGCATAACAAAGAAAATGCCTATGATAAAAACTACACTCATCATATGAATATTGGAAAAATACCGTTTCAGTACTGCAATAGTGTATTTACAAAGGAAAACTGTAGGGACAGTAAACACCACAACCCATCTGGTGTAGGAGTTTGTACAGCCCTATGTGACTGCAAATCCTGACAAGCAGATTGTAAATCAAGCTCAGTTAAAGGCTGTACATCTAACTCATCTTTCCTGTGCCGAGACATCTACCCAGTCAGGTAACATTGTCTAAACTCCTTCTATTAGGAGAAATTAAAGCTACTTTGTGAATGTCCAAGAGTCTTTGCATTCCTGCCTGGAATTAAGAGTCCCACTCAACTGATGAACATAGAGAAAATAGTTTCACCCCCGAATTATTATTTTTTCTATGCATTATTATTAATGTTATTAATGTTCTCTGCAGCACACCAATGGTTGGCATTCAAAACAAAGCCAAAACACTGTACTCACGAAACACTCCAATTTCAGTTGTTCATTTTGTCATGTTGAGGAAATCTTGCCACTAACCACATCTTATAAACACATACTTAAGATGAGATCAGGCAGCTTCAAAAGCTCCTCCACAATCAGAAGCACTCAGTATGTGGATTTAAAGGCAACATCTAAACAGACATCTAAATGTAAGGCTTTCTGATACTAAATCCACGCACATGCAGAAGAGAAGTAAAACTTGAATCTATCCTAATAATGCCTTTTTCTCTGCCAGCATTTCAAATGAAAGAAATACAACAGAACTTTGATTCTAAAATTTTTAATGACAAAAAAAATCTATGACAATAACATCAGAGATCCAGAAAGAGTGATTACCTACTGTTTACTGCTTGTATTAAGCCTTGGTCTTCCAAGAAAGTATTGACTGAAAGAGTATTCACTACTAAAAACTGACATTCTCATTCATTTATTGAAAAACTGTTAGGCTATATATTGGTAGATCACAGCTGTAATGAAATTGGAGTGCAGCTGTTGCACTCTCCTAAAACCAAAGGAAGAAAACTTGTTATAAGGCCGAAATCTGGGAAACTGAATATGGACTAGATTTTCTTCTAGCTCCCAGCTTTCATGTTTTCTACTTCTTAACTCTTCTGTGTAAGCTTACTGGCTTTTAATTTTTATGCTTTTCTTTGTTTCTTTTGCAAAGCTATAAAGCCAAGCTATATCAGACAATTCATTGGTGGTTCTGAACTCCAAAGTTATCATTCAAAGACATGGCAAACAGGACCAAGGGGACACTAAAAAGCCACCTGGAAGACGGAAGAGAAATAAGTGCTAGAAAGACATCATAGGTTTTCTTGACCTCATAAAAACTACTATTTAGATGGCTATCAAGAGGGTGGGAAATCTCATACCCCTAAAAGCCAAAAGGCATCTGCCAAGTCATCGGTCTACTGAGCTTGAGTCATAACTGACTGACCTCCTCAGGAGCTATAGGTGTCATCCTGGAGGGCTTAGCCATCTATGTTACACACTACTCCCTTCAGAGGGACTGTTTCTGCAACTAACTATAGAAGCAGACCTCATATATTGTAACTTACGTAATTTGGACTCTATTAAAAAATTGGGGTACAAGACCAGAAGGGATATGGAAACAACTCATCTCCAACGTCTTAATATTGCTACCTCTTTAATTGCAGTGTGTTAAGCATTTGTCCTCTAAAACTGTGCCAACATCAGCAACTCCAAGCTAGCAGCAAAAAAAAGTAAATTAAACAGAGCTATGTTTACATGTGTGCTACAGGAAAAAAAAGGAAAAGCTGATTTTTTGCCAAGTGGAAAATGATGGAATTAGTAGGGTGAGAAATGTAAAAGCAGAATGGTGTTTTAACAGGATTGGCAAATATTAGTGTATGCGAACTCACAGTTGATAAAAAATATCCAGTTTTTCAGCCTCAAAAATAAAGAGCTTGACCTGTTATTAGTACCATTTTTATACTTTATTTATTTATAAATTATTTCCTCTTTGGAAGGGTATCCAGGGATTTTTAATATGGTACAAGTTTCAAATCAGTTAATACTAGAAAGAAATACCTTGAGAAAGCATGGATTTGTATTTTTACATTAAATCCAGTATTTCTAATAATTTCAAAATTTTACTAGTTGCTTGTTCACATATTGTAAATTTTAAGCAGCTATGTTATCTGTACAGCTTTATGAACTGTCTCTCCTTTAATGTATCCATTTGTATAAAATTAGAACAAGAAAATATGTTATATCATGCAAGCATTTTATTAAAGATAGTTTATGTTAGTATAGCATGAAAGATTTCATATTACAGCACATTTACCTACACAAAATTATTGGATGACACATCCAGCTTTTGCTTGCAAATGAAGAATACTCTCAGTAAAGCCTGGTTTGGCCTATTCTGCTGAAAGGGTAAGAGAATGTAAAAGCAAACTGTAATTTTTAATGTAAATCCTTGGCAAAAGTCGATGTATTATTAAATTAATTTAATACAGTTCTATGAAACACTTCATAGGCCCCTCACGATGACCAACAGTTGTGGCGCAGGATGTCATACTTCACAGGAGATCTGGTCTGTAAGTACCAAATTCTAAAGCCTATGTAATCAGGCCAAACCACAGATTACTTTTTTTATTTACCATGAAAAAGCAACAACCAGGTAACATTTTCACTAATACCCTGCAAATGCCTCCAGAATTTCTGCATACATTATGCTCTCTGCTCTTCATAGACTGTTAATTATTTTGAGCAGAATCAGGTGCAGTTGCCATTGCTACTTAAATGCTCCATCAGTATTGCTACAAAGACTGTACTCCCTCCTCTTTGCTTAGGCAAATGAATGAGCTTTAAGTAACTGATAGAGCATGGGCTTTCTCATCACTTTCTTGGATACAGACGCTAAATTCCACCCAAATACTTTTTCAGAGACAGAAGCAACTGCAATGGATGTTGTCCAAGGTGACTTCCACAAGTTTCCACAGAAAAAGTTACTCAAACAAGCAGAACTTGATAACATCTCCTGAGCTTTTCACTCTAGCCTGAAGACCTCACTGTTGATCTGCCTCTCTCAACAACTTCAGATGAAAACACAAAAAAATGTTTTCCACCTCCCCCTTTGGACAGAGGACAGCAGCTGACGAATGGCTGCCAATATCCTAACAAATTCATCTTTTAAGATGTAAAATAGACACAACAAAAACATGTTAGTTGAATAATATATAAGAGGAATATGAACTATTCCTAAGCTAATTTACAAAGACAGCCTTCCCAAAGCATAAACCAAATATTTTAACTACAACAAAATACAGAAAAAAAGTAATTTCTATCAGCTATGTAAAAATTCAGCCTGTAAGAGCAGATGCAATGTCACACTGTTAGATCAAGTGCAAAAATGTGAATTATGGGATAGATGGAGAAGAAAGGAAGTCCCTGAACCAATTGTGAAAAGACACGCGGTATGTGTAAGATGAAAGGAAAAGCTCGTGCTTCAAATTACATGGCTTAGCCATTAAATAGCATTTATACCACAGGAACACAGAAGACCTGGGAGAGTATTCATAATCATGAAAAAAAAAAAAAAAAAAAAGAGAAATATTTCCTAACTCTCCTCCTTATTCCTAAAGACTGCAGACTACAAATCTGTCAGATGTCACTGTCTGAGCCCATTCTACACCTATTACTACATTCCTGCAAACCCATCAGCTAGATCCTCCATGGCCAGAGCCCTCAGAGGGCAACTGAATCCATTCGGAGTAAAACTGAGTATGTGTCTTTGAGTACGAGATAAGGTGAGAGATGATAGGAAATGCAAAGAAAACTATTTGTAGCTGCTATTTTGAAGTTCACAATGACTTGCAGGAAATATGTTCACAGCTGATGCTTGCACAGGAACACCTAAAAATAGTCTTATGGTTGATAAACTATTATTTGTACTGTAAGTGCATGATCAGTACCACCTCTTTTCCCTGCTAGCATAGAAGAAAGTTAAACCATTAAATGATCATCTTAAGAAGTTAAATAATCAAGGTTGCAAGACAAAAGCAAAAATAAAATACTTACTTTATAAAAATTAAGGAAAAAAGCAATCAGGAAATAATTTAATTATTTATAAGCAACTTTAACTCAATTTCCACATAATCACTAACTTTTCTATTGGGAGTTAGATTATTTTTGTTTCCTACAGATTTACTGATAATCTATGCACACCATGAGCCAGCCAACCCTGTCTGTTCATAGATATGAAGAGTATGTTTCCACCAGTTTCTTGCAACTTAGTGAGGAAGAAGCCTGAAGCCTCTGAAGCAGTTCAGTGACTAAAATCACCTGAGTGCCAGCCAACTCGCATCAAATCACTGCTAAAGCACATAGCCTCCTCTATAGGCCTGTTGTAATTTACACTAAAAAAATCTTTTAGATTCCAAAAACTGTATTTTCTGTATATTTCAGAAACAAGAATAGTATTTTAAAGCTTAACAAGTCATAAGCCTTCTGCCAAAACTGAACAGTGCTGCAAATGTCTTTTGCATATATAATTGCATTTCCTTGCTTGTACTGAGATTACTCCTGGGGGCTTCATATGGATGTTTACACTCTGATAGAAGTCTACTACCAGACAGGAGCGTAGAGTTCCTCCCACAAATAGCTTTTAACACAAGAACAAATGCACAAAATAAAAACAGTTTCAACATTCAAACTAGAGCATTTCCAAGTGCTTAAAGCATCTCATAAGCATCTGCTTAAAACTGCAAAAATTCAGAATACATTTAAAACTTAAAACCCATTGCTCAAGACCAGGAGAGCTCATCTGTGCTCCTTCATCTGTCTGTCCTCCTGCACCAGCACACATGAGCCTTTGGCTCATGGAGCTCTGTTTGCATTCTCATCAAAACCCAGAGACAAAGATTTCCAAGTGTTTAGCATCATCACTTCTACTCAACTCAAGGTGAGGAAGACCTCACTTGAGAAAGCTGAGGCATCTGTGGAGCAGAGCAGTAGCCAAGAAAAGCAAAGGGAAAACTCTGCACACCATAGCCCAAGTCTGCTAAGTATGTTATCTAAGTGAAAACTAAAATATCTGGATGACAGTTGCCCACACTCCATACTTGACGAACATCCATAGTTTCACTGAAATCCAAATGGTGAAAGGCTATGGTGCAGTCCAAAACAAGTACACGAAAAAAAACCCATTTCCACAAGCCGTAACTTTTGTAGAATAAAAAGATATCTTTGGGGGCGGGGGGGGGAATTCAAGGACATACTGAATTAATCTGACTTTGTCAAAGTTGTTAGAAACATACAGTTTGTGCATTGCTCACCAGTGAAAGACTAAATGCTCTATTTTGATGGGAAATTGGGTATATTATGAAGAATAGGTATAGGGAATACTGTCAGCAGAGCTGTTTAAAGAACAGAATTTCTGCTCTAGTAAGAAATAAAATGGAATAACAGAGCATAGCTATTGTTGCTGTTCAGAATTTAAAAATACACATTTACATTTCCCATGCAAATATTTTTATGTCTTTTAAGCTCTTTTTTTTTTTCCCCCAAGTCTTTTAATATGTCTTTGAATGTCTTCTCATGTATTTTAAGGTTCTTCCATTTTTTATAAATGAAGTTGACAGGTGGAGCTCAATCTCCGGGGGCTTCTGGCTCAGACACAGTGTCTAGTCTCCTGGTTCCCTATCAGTTATAAAAGACTGATGAGGTCCTGCCCTGAAAATGCAGGTGATTCACAAGCCTAAAAGCATGGGAGCTAGAGCTTTGGCAAGAGATACATTTCTTCAGGTTGCCAGCTATGGATCCAGGCACCTAGACTTTAAGGCTACATCTGTGCTAGTAAATTAAAAAGCATCTAGCAACACTCTCTGGTACTGAGGCTAACTGGCATGGAGCAGCCCACATCAATACTGTTCAACTCTCCTAGTGTCCAAAACAGGGTCACCACATCCAAACTGCCTGGGGAGAGCAGAAGTTAGCTTGGCCGTGGAAAGAGCCATACCTAGGAACTGCCTGGGATGAGTAACTAGCACAGGCTAAACCTATTGTGCCTGGCACCACTTTAGCAATTTAACCGTGTAGTCAACTGAGTTTCTTACCAATCTTTGATTTGCTAGTACAGATGAAGCAAAGGAGTCCGAGCTAGAGTTCTTGTACCACCGGACTCCCAGCTTCTCTGCTCTCCAAGAAGAAATTTCAAGAAAAACTTCTGCTCTAACATTTTAACAGCAAAAATTCTTCTGTGTGGCTTTTCTAAACCTTCTGGCCTCTGTGTTTCTAAATCACAGAACCACAGAAGGGTTGAGACTAGAAGGGACCTCTGAAAATTGTCAAAGCACAGTCAACTAGAGCAGGTTGCATGGGACTGTGCCCAGTCCTCTTCTGAGTATCTCCAAGGATGGAGATTCCACAACCACTTGGGGCAATCCGAGCCAGCGTTCAACCACCTTCACGCTGGAAAGTCACCCTCAGTTCATCTCTGTGGCCCTTCACTTAACTCCAGTATGTCCCAGTACTCCACTCCAGATGTGTCCCACCAGGGCTGAGCCGCAGGGAAAGATCACTCCCTTGACTTGCTGGCAACACTCTTCCTAGCGCAGCCCAGGAGGCTGATGGCTGACGGATTGTTCCTCCCCAGGGGCAGTACTAGACATTTCCTTTTGCTGCGCTTCTTGAGGCTCATGTCAGCCCATTTCTCCAGCCTGTCAAGGTCCCTCTGGGTGCCAGCACAACCCTCTGGTGTATTGGCCACTCTTCCCAGTTTTCTGTCACCTGCAAACTTGCTCAGAGTGCACTCTGTCCCATCACCCACGTCCTTAATGAGGGCATTAAATAATACTGGACCCAGTATCATCTCTTGGGGTACACCACTAAAGACTGGCCACCAACAGGACTTTGTACCACTGATCACAACCCTCTGAGCCAGGCTGTTCAGTCAGTTTTCAGTCCATCTCAATGTCCGTTTATCTAGCCCATACTTCGTCTCTATGATAATGTTATGGGAGACTGCCAAAAGCCATACTGAAGTTGAGATAAACATGCACACACAGCCACAAACTTGGATTAGAAAGCTCTATATAAAACTTCCTTACAGAATGAAAACCATTAACATTGAAATACTTTACATCAAGATTTCCAAATTAATCCATTTTTTCTTTTTTTTTTCCCCCTAACTTTTCCAAGGACCAGGGAAGGTAATGTTTTTCTTTTTTCACCCTCATTAACTGGCATACTCTTACGGGAATGGTAGACAAATTCCTCTTTCTTCTTAACTTAAAGTTAAGAATAAATCAATAATTCCCCTCTGTGTAATCCCCATTACCTTGTCCATTGCAATATTTTCAAAACCCCAAATAATCCAGAACTCCATTTGAAGGACAGAATGACTCATTCTCACAGTTTCTATCTGCTTATACAAATGTTCATGGTTTGATTTTACGTGCATGATAATGATACAATGCACTTAAAAGCTATCAGACTAGGGAATTTACTCATATAAACAACAGATAAAACAGCAGAGATTACAATAATAATCACGTGCTTTTCAGAGATAGGTATAGGTACCTACCCTCCTATTCACAACTTCTGGACTTTCTGAAATGCTGCTACCTTTATTCTCTGATACCAGGACAAAAATTGAAAATAGGGTTCAAAACCCTATCTTCTATTAGTGGTTTAAATGAGAAAGAAAGACACATAAATTTAATATTTAAACAGTCAAATTTTGTTATGATTCTAGTTTGTTGTCACTACTATGCCTTAATGGTAAATTTCCCGCTACTGAAAACTCTCATACACAAATCATGTAGCTTTTTTTCTCCCCAAAGCCAACAATTGCCAAGTAAGGTAAATGAGGAAAACACAGCTGCAAATGCTCATAATCAAAATAGAACCAGTAGTGGCATGAAGGCAAAATCCTTCCAGTGGCCAGCACTGCAGCTGGCCAAGGAAACACAACTCAAACTCTCTCAGTCCCTTTCACTTCTTGTCCCTTTCTTCTTTTATTGGCCTCTTCTCAAATCTCTACCCTTAAAATTCTGCCTATTGCTTCTTGGCTGAAAGTGTTGGGAAGGAAGCAACAAATGAACAAGGACTCTGACATGCCAGAAAAGGGTTCTGTTTCCAACAATAATTCTTGCAAAAAGGGCCAGCAGTACAGCTAAGCATGTGTACAATTCTCTCTATGTGGCGCTGCATATGACGATAGCCTTGCATATGTCCCACCATAGGTTACTCCACCACCAGTCTGACAACAGATGGAGGCAGAAAGAGACATACCACGGTGGCATATTGATCACTACTAGAGAAGAAGGCTCAACCATCTGCCTCCCACTACTTCCACGACAATGCAAGCTGCAGTTTAAAACACCCTTGTTTTGTTAGATAGCCTTAGCCCTCTGCTCACACCCTGCGTGGGGCAACACAGCTTCTCTTTATACAGGAGGACACCTGGGGCTATGTTAACAGGAACACAGCTAGTAGATTGAGGGAAGCAATTATCCCCCTCTGCCTAGCACTCATTAGACCACATCTACAATACTGCATCCAGCACTGGGCTTCCAATACCAGAAAGATCAATAAACTGGAGTGAGATCAACGAGGGCTACCAAGATGGTCAGGTGGCTGGAGCACTTGACCTGTGAGAACAGGCTAAGGGAACAGGGCTTGTTCAGCCTGGGGAAGAGATGGTTTTGAAGGGACCTAACAGCAGCCTTCCAACACTTGTAAGGAGTTGGAGAACTCCTGCAAGGAGTATCAGGAAGAGGGAGCCAGGCTCTTCACAGCGGTGCCTTGTGGGAACACAAGAGACAATGGGCATAAATTGAAACAAGAGAGGTTCAGACTGGATATAAGAAGAAACTCTTCCACCTTGAGGACAATCCAGTAGTGGAAAAGATTACCTAAAGTGGTTACACACACTCCATCCTTGGATGTTTTCAAGACTTGACTGGTCACAGCTGACTCTACTTTGAGCAGGACCTCCTGAGGTCCCTTCAGTCTAAATTATCATATGGTCCTACAATAGCTTCCATTCACATTTGTAAGGTTCTGTACAAGTTCTTTGAACTGAGGTGGCTCTTACATTGTGGATAGTGGGGTCCATACCCAGCAGAACTTTAGACCCTTGGTAAAATCTGAGTCTTACTTCCCTCTTGAACTAAGTGGCAAAATTACACCTGCTAGCACTGTACCCCAGCACACTGGAAAACGAAATTTATATTGGAATAGGAAATGTACTGTGCCTGTGCAGTAGCCCTCAGCAGGGTTTTCCCTGAGTTTCATCAAAGATGGGCATGCAACAACCAGGCTGAGCACAAAGAAAAGGGTGCAGAAGTTAGGAGATGCCAACACCCCAGCTGTCTTGTGATTTCATTTGTGAGATGAGCAGTGACAATTTATCCATGTAGGTATTTATACATGAAGGACATGTATAAGCATGCACTTCAAACCTCCCTGGCAGAGTGAAGTTGAACAAAATAGATTTTGTGTAATGAAAAACAAGTTTAGTAGATGTGCTACAGAGTACTTGTGTGCTCATGTGCCAGCTCAGTTGCCCTCAGTGGAAATCTTGTCAGTGCACAGAGATGGGCTGGTAAAAACTTGGACTGAGCACAGAACAGGGCATACAGGAAAAAAAATTACAAAGTCCTTTACAAAGTAATGGCCATTTTTTCTGTTTTCCCAGGCTACAGTAACTAAGTTTCTCACGTCACTAATACACTGATACTGAATAACCTATCCTGTCCTTGTTCATAGCGCATTCCTCTCTTACACCACTGCTGTTACACACATCCACACACATCTACTACAAAATACTCCACTGAGATCCCCACCAGTCCAAAAGCACTCAAGCCGCAATTGCCTTTGAAGGAAGCAAAGGTGACCCAGGCTAAGAAGCAGCTAGTCATGATGCCCATGAGCAGCAGGGACTGTCACTGGAACAGAAAGAAAGTGAAAAACTGGGTCAGCAGATGAAAGTGGACTGTCTGCTCTATGTGACCGCAACGCAGTCCCAAACAGCTCCGAGAAACACTTCAATGGGAACACCGTATGGCTTCCCATGGCTTTGCATCCCACTAACAGGTGAACTTGGCTTAAGGAAGGGAAGGCCTGTTAAAACTTCTCACTGCAGTCCTCCTTGTAGATTACTGCCTGAGGAAAGACCTCGTGGTACCAAAGTCTGGCAGCCTAAACCATTGGAGATCTGCAGGGCACCTTATTTATTCCCTGTGACACACACCCAAGGTGCCAGCAAAGGGCAAAATGTTAGAAATAAGCAATAATGCAAAGACTAAGATGATGACCAGTTAAAACAATTAGCTATTTAATTGAAAGACTTCTTCAGTTATACTCTGGTTTGAATGTGGAACACAGACCCCTTATAATTAAAAGAGGAAATTTTCATAACTTTGTATTTATTGACCTCTGCCAAGACAGAAAAAAGCGATGCAGCAGAAATTAAAACAAAGCACCACTTTCAAATGTAAAACCTGTTTATGGAGCCAGAACAGCAAATACAAAATTATCTCCTGTCTTCGGTCAATGTTGTCACTTTAAGTTGTACCAATTACTTTTCTATTTATTTTTCCAGTGAGTCTGAGAGCATGCACCCAGTTAATGGATGCAACTCACAGATGCACACTCTTGCCAAATGTGACCTAATCCATATCAGCCTTAGCTACAAGTTTCCAGTCTTCTGTTTTCCATTTCCTTTCATTTGAGTTGATCAGTTCAATTTGAGCTTTGCCTGTTTTTAAAAGACAGATTTCACATAGATTAGAAAACTAATCTTTCACTGAGAGGTAGAACCATCTGAATTGAGAGCATGCAAGGAAATCTGGATGGGGAAAAAGCCTAGTACTATGATAGAGTCTACAGTTGTATCCCAGAAAAAAAAAAAAAAGAGGGAAAGGCTGAGGAAAAGGAGGGTCTCAAAAAAATAGTGTTTCATAACTGAGGGAAGTGGAGGAGAGCGGCTAGACAATAGGGCATAAACTATTTTCTTTTCTGCCAACGTGCTATTAACTGACACAGTGACAGAAACAGATGGAAAATGGGTCAGCAATGCCAGAACAGAAACTCCACATTGCTATCTCTGTCCAGAAGAAAAGAGGACAGGATGGTCTTTTAGAAACACATAACATGAAATGCAAGCAAAATACAAGCATGTCTCTTGTGCTTTCTATCATACGACCTGCCCTGAAATGTCAAGAAATCTGAACATGACTATCTCTCTGTCACTGGGAAAGAGAATACACTTAGAGATCAATGGGAGCCACTCCCTGATTCATGGATCTCATATCCCTTGTAATTCTTCTCATAAACATCATGAATCCATATGGTGTCCAAGTGTTACATTTTGTGTTTGATTTAGCTAAAAGATACTTAAAACAAACAAAACCAGACTCAAGATGTTCCTACACAATTGGAGGGTTCCCCACAGACTCCTCCTTAGCTGAGCCTCAGGAATGTAGAGCGCCCTTTATAATTCAAGTGCATTAAATCAGATCTAAAGAACTTCCCATTTAGAAGATAACATAGAAACAAGACGCATTTTATTGAAAGATTCTCAGAAAAATCCTGCATGGAATTGCAAACCTGCTCTATCTGGATTTTTTAGTGACACATATCCTAAGCAAGGTGACCGTTCACTGCTATGTAAAAGCTTCACTACCATTTTTTAATTGTTTTTTTTAACCACAGTTCACAGCTCTGAGTAAAGAGCCTGACTTCTGCAGGTGGACAACAGCAAACCTACAGAAGCCAGCAGCACGGAAAGGCAACGTCACCAACAGCACACAGTGTCACCATAGAACTCTGTAACAAAAAAGAAGAATAAAGTGGGGAAGAAAATAGAGGAGGCAGGGGCAACCAGGCCAATAAAATATATATATATATACACACACATACACACAGTTTCGTAAATATGAAGTGACAAAGGAAAAAAGGATAGAAAAGAGCAAATTAGTGACGGAAAAAAGAAGGCAGAAGCAACAGAAAGCGACATTTTATTGCAGTTCAGGGAAAATGATTCAGCATTCTGTGGGCCTACCATCCACAGACTGCTAAACTTTAAAAAATCTCGAGATATCGATTCAGTTAGAAATCACAACTACAGCAACTGCATAGCAGGGAAAATAACTCCCTCACGACTGCAATCAGAAAGATTTGCAGGGAAGGAAACATGGAGGAGGGCACAATCATCATCATTAATAAACTGAAGCAGTAGCTAGAAGAAAGTGTGTCATTATCAGCACATGACTGTTGGCTGAGCAGAAGAAGAAATGAGAAAAGGAAAGAGAGAAAACTGTAATAAAAAAAGTTGTCAAAAGCTGATCTTCAGACGATCACATAATGGGAGTGAGAATATGGAAAATTGTTATTGACTAATAATTCACTGGATAGTAGCTACACAGAAAGACAGTAAATTAATACACAGAGCTTTTTTCTTTTGGTTTGGTGGGGGTTTTTTGGTTTTTTTACTTTTAGACTATTACTTTGGTGATAACCAATTATTCTCTTTAAAAGGTGTGAAGCCAATTGCAAATACAGCAATGTTCTGCCCCCACAGTAAATAGTAACTGTCACCTTGTTGCTGAGCCAAAGCGTGGGCTCTCTCCTCTCCAGAGAAGGCATCACATAATGGTTCTTAGTTTACTGCCCAGACATCACTGTATGGAATAAATCACTAACACTTTTTAAGGTCAATGAAAAAAAATAACAATTTACATTGCTATAGCCTATGGCCAACAGCTATATAAAGTAACATTTTGCCAACAGATCCCCAATGCTGATATCTAAAACAACCACCAATAGCTGTGTGTTTGAATAAGGACCACCTGAAAGCATATGCATTGCTTACACTTTCTTCAGTGAAAGCTTAACGGGTTTTGCTGATGAGACCTGTGATAAATTGATCCACTCAAGGGACAACCCACAGCCTCCAGTCAAAAAGACAGTGTCCTGGCCAGCCTGGAAGTTGGCATGCTGCCTCCTGCTACGTGAACCACAGTAAAATTACCAGTGCAGCATTAGCTAAAATGAACAAACCTGAACAAATTAGACAAACACCTCGGTAAAAACGTATGGGTCTGTCTGTGTTAGTGAAATGCTGCCAAAGCACATTTTTTGTTTTGGAGACAGTTCCCCCCTTGGTCTGCAATACAGCCTCAAGAATGTAGGTATGCTCCACCCAAAAACATTGCATAGATTTCTTAAACTCCTCACCAATTTCACTATCAAATTTGGCAACGGCATAACAACATGCAAGTGCTGAGAAAATTAAAGTTAACACAGAAATGTCTTCACCCAGAGAAGTTGCTCACCTCTAAAGTACACGGGTACATGGGATTTTATTTTTTTTACATTTTGTTTCTTTCTTTGTGATCTCTAACCAAAAATCTGACACTGGGTCAAGTTTCAGCTGAACAGCTGAACAATTTTCTGGTAGCAGTTTTACTCGGGCTGTGTACCCCTCTTCCTAGAGCTTTCAAGGCCCAAGTGTATCTCCTGAACAGTAACCTGAACATCACTAATGGTACAATAAGTTTTATCAGTGGACTAAAACAGGAACAAATAGGTTAGCTGTAAGGAGACACAAATCAGGCTTTCCTCCAAAAACTAACTAACAAACTGCAATCAGGGTGGAATTTAAATCAGTGATCTCATTTCAGTAACCACCAAGGCTGCCTCTAAACATCAATGGAGAAAGACAGGCACCTCCAAATGGTGACGCATCACATTCTGTAAGAGCTAAGACACTGTATATAAAAAAAAGATTCAGCAATGACCTTTGGAAACAGCCTATGCAAGACAAGGTGAAGAAAAGCCACAACCTGTCACCATGAGACCTCTTGGAAGGGGGTGGCTCACACCAGCCAATGGATACCACTCAGCTTTCCGAGAACTTCCCAGCAGATCAGCAGTACTCCCTGGGAATCCTATTTAATGCCCCAACACTGCAAGGACCACTCAGCTTCCTCTTCCACTGCCATCAGGCCATCATTTACCCTATCCAATCTCTCTGCACATACCTCTTCCCTCTTTGAAGCCTGGAACTGAGAGCATTGTAGATGCTGAAATACTATGAGTCCTCGGAAAAATACTACTTTGTGCACAGAAACTGACATTTAGTTAATGAGATAATCTTCATAACCATTGAGAGCAGAGTAAATAACTATACTGCCAAAAGAAACTTGAAACTACTATCACCAAGATTTTCACTACCTGGTTGGAGACACAGAAAAATATAGTTGAGAAAGAATAGATGAAAACATCCTTTAGTATTTTCAGCATTTCCACATGTATATAGATTATTAAGTACAGCAAGATGGAGGAGTTCCCCCAGTCTCAGCCTACTTGAGAGTCCTCTGTTCCTAGGCACTAATGATATTTATATTTCACATGTGAAAAATATAGTAAATGCTAAAAAATACTTATGTCTCCAGTTCACTTGGTAATTTTTTTTCAGGTGTGACAGTGAACTTTGGAGCATTGCCGTTAAATGGAAATATTAGAAAAAAAATATTTAAAAGTGAAAATTTTCTTTTTATAGCTGTTGACAGCCTATCTGCAGAGCTACTACACACAAAGGAAGTGGAAATATTACTGTTATTAGAAGGGGTGATACTTTAAAATTGACTAATCTTGATTATGTAAAATGCTAGTGTGTTCTATAAACTTCTAACAACAAAGATACATCTAATCAAAAAGGCCCAAAAAGGCACTAAATCAAGCACACCTTCCTAGAAACAACTATTAGGTAACTAGAGAAAGACACTGGGTTTCGATTCATGTTTTTAGTGCAACAAGCACTTCAGAGTTCATCTGTAAATAATACAAATACTTGCAAGGTAGTATAAAACTGAGATTCTCTGCTCAGGTTTCTACATCAAGGAGGAAAAACAAGCAATGTACTTGCTGCAACAAACTATTCCTGACCTTCCCCAATAACAGGGAAGGAGTTCAAGTTGATAGCAATCTAGCACAAGCATCCCTGAGAAGCCCATCAGCTACTGAACCTGAATGAGATGCTTATCAGTCCTGACACTCCTTCCTAAGCAATAATCATTGGATCTTATCACCTATCCTTGCTTTTTACCAAAAATGCTGCTGCACAATATTATTTTGGTTGCAAAGTGAACCTGAAGAATGTAATACAACATATGCTGCCTGATTTGGAAAAATCTATACCACTTTCCATATATGGGAAAATGACATCCTCCATCAGCAAGAAAGCATCAAAGGCCTACTGTACATGTAACAATATATTTATTTCCTTTCTTGTACCAAAGAATTCAGGTTTTAAATAAATAAATAAATAAATAAAATCTATATTTATACAGACATTTTTAATAAATCAAAAGACTAATCAGTTTTTTATCTTTTGTCACACTTCTGGCAAAAGTTTTCTAAAGACTTATTTTTTTATACCAAAAATAAGTGACTATAAAGCTATTCTTTAAAAAAAAAAAAATACAAAGAAACTTTTCAGGACAATGATTGCTTCCTATATAGAGAATTACAGAAGTCTTATCATGCATTTCATACCGTATCTTACAGTTTTTTGAAGCACTTCAGTTAATTTCAATGGGGTTTTTTCTGATAAACCCTTTTTCTGTTGACTGCAAGTCTGGTAAGAAGAGGAACAGGGACCATCAAATTATGACAATTTCTCTCACATTCCTACAGTCAGATCACAGAGAAGTGAAGCCTTTTTTTTTTTTTTTTTTTCATTATTTTATTCTTATTCCAATATGCAAAATGGCCATAAAGTCTCAGCTGCTGGGATACTGAAAAGACTTACCATGTTGCCCTGCAATAGTGCAACATGCTTGAAATTTAAAACTAACTGAAATTCATCTGTTTGTAGGTTCACAGTACCTCCACAAACATCACACACTTTATTATAAATTTTTCACACTGGCAAAATTTCTGTTTTAGCATCAGATTATTTGATGGTCACTGCAGTTTCAAGTCCATTTTTATAGTTGAAGTCTGGAATTTTTTAACTGGTTTCTCCAGTTGGAAATGCCTAACCATATCCACAGAATTTCTCTAGTTCCTTCTATTTTGCACACCCTCTATCAAAAACTAAAGAATCAGATGTTGTGACTGAAACTGTCCATTATGTTCTAAGTGTGGAAGCAATTGTGGGAGTATTTTTCTAATCTGTTTATGAGAAGATCTAATGAGAGTGCAGACTAGAATGGGAGGTCATTTTCCCAAAGATTTTGGGTAATAATCAACGACAAGCAATCAAATCATCCTTGATTCCGCCATCTTGCAATCACCTACAGTTTGTGACATCTGATTTCGCTTTTGGAACCATCTCCTAGGCTGTTGGGGTTTTTCCTCCTCACCTTGTAACCACACTACTGAGGCTCCAACCAGGAGCTTCTCCCCAGGCAGCTTCCACTTTCTTATGGCAATTTAGCAACGCTCCATCTTTGGGCCTTTTTCCTCCCTCTCTCTTCACAACTTTTTCCATTCTGCCCCAAACTTCCAACTGTGACTTTGCTGTCAGGATCTGTCCCCTCAGGCAGGGGGTTCATCTTATTAGATTCACCTAATCAAACACAGACATCTACAGTACGTCAAACATCTGTCTACATCTGAGGCTAGACATCTAGACTCCATTAATAGTTAATAGAGAGGCACTTCTAGATATTGAATACAGATCGGAGGAGTCGTGTCTTAGAAGGGACTATTCCTCTCCATTGACTACAAACAGATTTCAGGTGATACTGATACCCACAGTGTAAAAGTTCAAAGTTTACTGTCTAAGCCATACTTCTCTAACACCTCTTTGGAAATAGCCTGCTGTCCATCTAAGACACGCTATTCAAATCCTAGCCTCCTTGTTACTATTTTTCTGCTTCCACTATTTGTCACACCTACCGTTTCTCATTTTATACTTACAATATTTATAATATACCGATAATATTTAACCTTTGGATTAAAGCTCCTAAAAACAACTAATGACAGACACTTTTTTTCAAAATGAAGTTTTTGTTCAACCACAATCCAATGCGTTGTTGCAACTTAGCATTAAAAAACATATTTTCAAAAACATATTTTCAAAGTTCTATGCATACATCAGATAAACACATACTGATTTTCTAAAAAAATACAATACCTATACTACATATTCTTTCTGCATGTCTTTAGGTAGCTAATTGGAAATAAGATATTGTTCATAATAATACATTAACTGTGGTTTTATATCCCCTAAACAAAAATCAGTGAACTAGTGGCCAGAGGGCCCTAAATTGAAGACACCTTTTGATTTGTGGTGCTTTCTTACAGATAAGATGGAAAACTGCATTTGTGTATACCTTATTTTGCAAGTGTGCTTTAAAAACAAAAACAAAAAAAACCCCAACCTCTACTTGAAATCGATTACAATAGTTAAAAAAAAAAAAATCAACCAAATTGAATTACACTAATTAAAGCAGGCTTGAGAAATAATATTACCTCTTGAAAATAATTCCATTCTCATTTAGCCATGAAAAGAATTTAGGGGGTTTTGCCTATTTGTTTTGCTTGCTGGTTTTATATGTGACTTCAACTCCTAAAAGAAACTTGAAAGACAGGAAAAAAAAATACTGTTCTGGTACTAACAGAGTAGTAGGAACACAATTTTTAAAAAGAAGAAAATATAAGCTCTTCTGCTCAATCAACAGCAGTAGGACATATTCATCATACTCTAATATCAGACTAGCCCAGTGCTTTGGAAGGGGAAGAAGCTGACAGCAGAAAAAGAAGAGCTGGCATAAAAGCTGTATCTGCAGATCAGTATCTGGACCTGGGCTAATAGGAAGAGCGGCTGTTGCAAGTGTGCAAGTGAGAAGCCAGTTAGGATGATTGCTGCCAGGTGCATGTGTAGCCTCCCAGAGAGACAGCAACGGTACACTTTTGAAAGTAGTATGGAGCAGGATGCCCAGTTAGCATAATTCCTCCTGGAAACGGGCTCAGTTCCTCAAGCACAAATTTCTCTCCAGTACCTCTCGAATTCAGAGTCTTCCTCCACACTAATAATTTTGTTCATTCTGTTACTTCCCTTATCGTGTATTATCAATTAGCTTTTGAATGGTCTCAAGCAAGAGGGAAAAAAAAATATGCAAGAAAGAAAAGGAAGGAAAAAAAAAACCTAATGGTTACATTTCCCCTTTCTTGTCAGGTTATCTGTAGTGCAGTAAAATATCAAATAAACATTTGAAAAATTAAATCCTGCAAGGGAGACAGATCATTAAAAATATTGTCTAGATAATTTTTTTTAATTCTTAGCAAATCATTGTTTCTTTCCAAAATATTATAGTGCAAATATGACTTTGATAAGCAGTATAGTCACTGGCTTTGCAACATGGGTTTGAAGAAAGCTCAAGACATCACATGGTTCATCCCTTGCTTCAGAACTGCAACATGACCACCCAGACTGTTTCAGACAAACAACTCTTCTTAAAATCCTCCAGTGATGGAGACTCCATGGCATACACCCTCACCACCACCCCCCACAACCTATTCCAGTGCATAGATACAGGGTTACATTATATTAATACCTAAATGAAACAGACATGGAAAACAGATCATCCCCCTCTTCTTCCTTGTGCAGCTGTAGTAAGGGTGGGATGAGAGGACATTCCTTAAATTATGAGGACTAAGGGATGGAGTGGAAACACCTCAAGTTGTCCTCCTGCACCTGAGCACTAAGTTCCTAATTCTAAGCCTTTCTCTGTTGTGACCTGAATAGCAGGATACAGTGTCTAAGAGATGTCAGGGTAGGTGACAGGCCAGAGTGACAGGGCACCTTGAGCTCCAGCTCCAGAAAAGGTCTGGAGGGATGGGGGAGAAGGCAGCGTAGGCCCAGCTACGGGACATGACAATTATGTGGGTGAGAGCAGGCTGCTTTCCTTGCCAAAGAACCATCTCCGCAATACAGGTGCTTGGTGTTGTGAGAGTTTGCAGCCAACTGGAGAGTGAGGGGGAAAACACAGGAGAGATTGACTCCTTGCACCAAACTGCACCGAAATTCTGCTGCATGGGGTTTTTCTGTGCTTCTGAAGCCAACATTCTGAGATAAAATACTGTTGTCATGCTCAAAAATGCTCGTTTTCCACAAGATATATAACTTTATCCTAGAGAGCAATAACTTAAGATGCACCCAACCATTACTACTTCTAAACTGAAAGATTCCAAAAGAAAAAACTTGGTCACAAGAATCATCATCACTACAAATATTCACTGCCTCAAACAGCAAGGATATAGTGCAATACAATATAATGCTCTACAATGCATATATAATAAATGCATCATTGTATTGGGTTTGTGTGGTGGGGTTTTGGCAGCAGGGGAGGAGCTGCAAGGGTGGCTCCTGTGAGAAGCTGCTAGAAGCTTCCCCGGCTCCAAGTCGGACCCGCTGCTGGTCAAGGCCGAGCCCATCAGTGGTGGTGGTAGTACGTCTGGGAGAACGTATTTAAGAAGGGAAAACCTGCAGCAGGGAGTGGATTGGAATGCGAGAGAAACCCCTATGCAGACACCAAGGTCAGTGAGGAGGGAGGGGGAGGAGGTGCACCGGAGGAGGGGATGACCCTGCAGCCCGTGGTGAGATGGCAGGCTGTCCCCCTGCAGCCCATGGAAGGGAGCAGGGGAGCAGAAGCCAACCTGCAGCCCGTGGAGGACCCAACATCAGAGCAGGTGGATGCCCCCAAAGAAGGCCATGACTCTGTGAGAAAGCCCACGCTGGAGCAGTCTGTGACTGAAGGACTGCAGCCCGTGGAAGAGACCAATGCTGGAGTAGTTTGTGAAGGACTGCAGCCCGTGGCAAGGACTCACGTTGGAGTAGTTCATGGAGGACTGTCTCCCATGGGAGGGACCCCCCGCTGTAGCAGGGGAAGAGTCTTCAAGCCAAGTCTTCATCTTCAAGAATGTGTATTATGCCCTTTTATCTTCAAAATTCATGCAAAACTACATGTGACTTTATTAAGACAATAACACATGAGATGTCAGTGACAACCTGTATACTGTGTCCTCAACTGCTGTTACTGTTAATACTATCATTAAATTATTATTTTTAAATACCCGTGCTGAGGGACACAACTATTTAGGGGCAGGTTGAATCTCCAAGAAATTGGCCTAAAACCCATCACAATCAGAACCCGAAGTGAATCCATTTGGAAGGGTAAACCTGCCAACAAGCTAGCAGGAAGGCTGTACCCTTACTTTTTTTCCACTGGTGTTGTCTAGCCCACAATCATAGCCTGGCAGTCTCTTGTGACACCTGCTATATAAAGTATATACAGCGCTGTCCTATAACGTAGTGTCAGTTGCAGTGGTTTTGTTTGTTGGGTTTTTTCAGTTCTAGTGTCTTTTTTGCCTTCCTCCCAAACAAGGACATATTCACAGTGATATAAGCTTCAAGTACACTTTGTCTCTGATTTAGGCAACCACAAGCAGAATGAGGGCAACACTTAAAATTTTTCCACAACTTCCCAAGTCCGTTCCCAATGCCAGTCTAAGTTTTGACCTAACCTTTAGGTTATTAATGGATTAGATCCTATTTACATTAGGTCACGTCTCCACAAGCAAGCAGAATACAGATTAAAAAGAAATTGTGAAAAAGTGGGAGTCAACAGAAGTGCACTCATGTGAAGGGATTCTTCCAGGGAGTGGACTCTCAGAGCAACGTCGCCTGCACCCGAATCTCTTCACCTCCAACACACACTGGATCTGTTTCCCATGTGGGGGAAAAACCTTAGGATTCTCCTTTAAAATTAGTACAGCTTTGTATAGCTGTGAAACAGAAACTAGTATCCATGATGCAAAGAAGAGATTTCTAACCTATTTTTCACAGAAGTCCTTGTGCTGCTGACTTAACTGACTCAAATACAAGCCATGAGATAGAGCTGATTTCCTTTACTTCAGCATTCCTCGGTGTTTTGGTGTAATACGCATTCTTGCTTTCGCATGCACTGGGTAAATTGTTGACATTTTCACATTCTCATGCTATCCTGTTTTGTGTCACTAGCAATGAACAGCCACACAGGTTAAAAAAAAGGTTAAGAGTTGTATCTTGTATATTACTACACAAATGAACTACTGGAAGGGAAAAAAACCAACTCAAAATCAGCAGACTTAAGAGCAGTTGGCATCAACCACAGTATCAGTATTTCAAAGCCCCAGGTGGGACCCTACCTCCATGTCCTCCCTTATCTCAGCCAGTGTATAGGGAATATGGCAGGCACCCACCTCCACCCTCCTGCCCACCACCCCCCAGTCAAAACCAGTGCCCTTCATTCTGCCACATGGCAAAGCACATCCACCGCCACCACTAACCTTGGGCTCCACAACGGACCGCTCCCGGCCTCGTGCCCGCTGCCTTCTGGGTGTTGAGAGAACAAGAAGAAAGCCGGGACGGCCAGGCTGCTCGCAGGAGCTGCCGTGGCACTGTCCTGCAGCGCAGGAGGGAACCTCACTCCTATCAATTTAAAGTAGTTCACTTACCAGCAGTGGCATATACATTTCAGTATGGGGATCGTTGGACTAAACAATACTGAAGTACTTTTTTTAATAGAAACTGCTCTCTTCCGTGTCCATTTTACAATGACCTTTCATAAAAATGTCATTATCCAGTGGGGTTTTTTACTAACATTAGTTTAAAAAAAAAAAAGCTTGTCATTACCATTTTAAACTTTCCATAGACTCAGGCTACTCTGAGAATTTCACACAGGATCTAGACACATGCAAAATTACAAACATTTTAATTTTAAAAAATCAATATTTTGGTTTGACAGATCTGTGTCTACCTCCCCTCTCAGTCATCTTAACAAATCTCATGGATATCAGGCTTCATGCTTCACAAAAAAAAAAAGAACGTACTTTGCCATCAAAGTCAAGTATTATGCACTTTTTTTTGTTTTTTTAAAGAAAAAAAAAAAAGGCTAGGTGGGCTTTTATTCAGTTCCAGTTATTATTATCTGGTTATAACATATAGGAAACAACAGTGCCTGGGTAGCTGACAGGACCCTGGCCTTAGGACTCCATTTCTTAAAGCTCACTGTACTGTACTGTAACGAAGGCCAGTTCTTATACAAGGGGGTAGGGGGGCATCAAAAACCAATTTATGCTTTCAGTTTTTTACAACTGAAGTTTCATATATCCAGAACAGCAGTACTCTGAGAATTTGTGTTAAACAAAATGATCTCCAAGACTACTGCTGTTCCAAAAGATCCAAGCATTACTAGGGTTTCTCATACCCATGATGTGACTCCATGACACATTTCTAGGAGTCTTTTGCCCTTGCAGGAAGAATTGTGGTTTCACTGAGTGTCTAAAATATGTAGCACAACAGGGCAGTTGTGCAGCACAAGGGAACTCTCCTTACTCAACATAAAATATTTCATGATCGTGAAACCTACCACCCAAGTGGCTTTCATTGGTCCCATTCTTTTAAAATACACATCAATCTCCCATGTAGTGTTTTAAACAGTTTCTGCATAAAAATACTTTGACACTAGCCTAGCAGGCAGCTTTCACCTCAAAAAGCTGAAGAGCTCCATGTTGCATATACAATGCAACTTTGCCAACACTTTTCACAGATACTTCAACAGCTTTGTGCAGGGGGTAAGAGATTTGATATTTATTTCCAGCCATTATTAAATTGGTCAGTTCTGGTCCTTTCTTAAATTTAATTGCCAATGCTAATGGTGTACCTTTTTGTAAAATACCAAAAATTAACTTTCACAAAAAAAAGAGATAGTTATCAAGAGAAAAGTCTGTACATCTTTATCCTACTTTGTAACTGTTTTAAGTTACACATTATCAGTATTATTCTATTGTATCTGCAGTAACCAAGTCCCTTTATAGTACAAATTAGCTTCTCTTTTTCTTAAGTTTGATTCACAAAAATAGATAAATGAATACAGTACATACCAGAGTAATCAAACTTAATTAAGAATTTTGTGCTACCTTAACTGAATAATAACAAAACCTAATAAAAGTAATTCAATATTGGAAAGATAATATAGGGTACTGTAGTTGAGAGGTGTCTGCCAACTCCATCAACACTAACTCTCCGACAAAACATAACAAAGAACAGAAAAAGAATTTAGTAATCCTCCCTAAATATGAATTACACATTGTGCAATAGCTGCAGCTTCAAACTACCAAGAGAAGCCAACAGCTTGTATGATTCAATATTTTATCCAACAAGACACCATCCCACATTTAGATAAGAAATGTGCCACTTCTTTTCTTCCCCTAATTCTGCAGTTAAAATGCCTTTCCCCTAAGCATCCACCAGGTATTTTATCACAGATTTCAATCACAACTTATATTTCTCACTCACAGAAAACTAGCATTACATGAATACAAGAATAATACGTCAAAGGGCAAACAAACACCCCACACACCATCATACCCTTCCCTGCAAAGTGCTGCTCAGTTAGGATGACTACCGCTAATATACCCAGAAGAGTGCTGTAGCAATGGCTAAAAAAATATTTACTTGTTATATATGCTTTGCATTCACCACAAACTTCTTCATAAAAAGTTTGTTCAACTATTTATTAATCCACTGATATTCTCAATGCACCTATCCTCTTTAGTCACATATCCACTTACCTTGCACTTACTGGCCATAACAGCTGCCCATAATGACCTTAGTGTGCAAAGGGATTCTGTTGACGTAGAGGCAACAGAAAGTTGCAGGCATTGCAGTGAAATACAGTACCTAGATCTAAATTTAGAAAAGCCTGGCAAAGCTTCATAGTCTCTAGCCCTTTGCAATATACCACATAGTTACTGACACAAAACCTGGTCAGTAATTAAGCCTCTCTGATTTTGCCATCTCACATTCTTAAGCGTACTTTTGTGAACAGCCCTGCCTCGCTCCAGAACTTAAAGGCCAAAACCAAAGCTAATTATTAACATTCTGATTAAATGAATGCTTAACACCACCAAGTTACAATGTGCTGCAATGTTTTTTCTTTTCTCTCAATAACTGTATCAAGAATATTTATTCTTCAGTTGAATAACATTCACTAAGTACTTCATCAAACAAAGCCAATAACATTACAGCCCATTAATTCTTCACTTTGGTCTAAAGCCAGAACAAGTTTAAATACCTCACCATCTTTCATCCTGCAAGTAATCACATTAATACACATCTCCCTTCCCCCAACCCAAATAGTACCACGTACATACTTTGCATTGCCCCTTGGTAACATCTGTTACAAAAGATACACCACCAGTCTCCCCAAAGAGAATAAATGAGCCAAAAAAACTCTCTTGAAATCTCAGAAATGAGGTCACAGCACCTCCTATTATAGGCCTGAATTTTACCAAGGCCTTCATCAGCAATTAAGGAGAAGAACACGCAGATATTTTAGTAGACAGTTTTGAGATTTAAGTTTTTCAGTGTAAAAGAAACCAAAGGAAAAGCTGGCAACAAACAGAGTTTAATAGAAAAGTGATGGTGAAATGTGGCAGAAAACAAGTACAGAACAGCTGAAATTTGAGGTTCTGTAGATACAACTTTGGAAGACAACACTGCATGCAGATACCGATAGCCCAGAAGCAGTGAATTCATGACATTGCTTTATTATACGCTTTTATCTGGGTAAAGCTTTTACCCATTCTCTCCCTCTTCTCTTTGGGTGCCTTTCTGGGAAACTCACACAAACCATCAGGTTAACTTGACCTTCTGTCAAATTTGGTTGAAACTGAGCAAAAGGCTTAACAGTTGCTGAGAAATGACCAGACACACAGTGTGTGCTCAGCATAACGAGGAAAGCAGACTGCCATCACGTTTGTCTGGACAAAGAGAGAAAAATGCTACAGCTAAAAAGTCAAAAAAGTGGGAGGGTCTTCTTACCAAACATAGCGTCCTCACATGTCATGAACATGGTATATATTTGCAGTCCAGATTCATCTCAAAGTTGGTCCTTAAATTAGGTGGCCTATTTCCTAAGTGACCCCCAAAAGCTTTGTTAAAAAAGTCTCCATGTCACCGCCCAACATTGTAGTCTTTACTGTCATGATGTAAAGTTTTGCTAAAAACTCAGAATGAGGTTTACAGATTTATTTTCAGATTCTCTTTAATTCTTTAAATTCAGGAGCTGGTTTTTGTGTAAAACAGAAGCCTTTTCATGACTCACAATAAAACCTTGAACAAAATAACACAATGGTGGAGTGCTACAGGAAGGACTCAGACCCTCAGCATCTATCAGTGGCCAAGAAAGGCAGTATTCCTGAAATCCTGCCTGCCAAAGTCACTGCAATTTACAGAAAAGTCCTTTACAGCATCTGACAGCATTCTGCTTCCTGCTCAAACACTTCTGATGGGAAAGTTCCCCTAAGTAGATCTTGTTGCTGGTTTCAGATGATAACTCAAGGAGGAAATTAAAGTCACTGTATTTATTATGATGCTAAGGCAAAATATATAGAAATATAACTTCCTATTTTAAAGACCTTTCAACAACTACATGGAAAACTACCATTTAAAAAAAAAAAAAACCCGCTGTTACATATTTGAATAAATCAAACAGATCAAAGAAAATACTGGAAGAACTTGCCAAATAGTCAAGAATGTATTTTATATTCAAATGGCAGTTTCATCTATACATTCTGCTGGTGGTATACTTGATTATGGAACAGGCTTAAATGGAAATTATGGTAAGCTGTTCACTTTGGTGCTCAAAAAAATAGATTCAACAAACTACATCTCCTTTTGATGTTTCTTTTTCGTATGACCCAAACATTCTCCCGTTTCATATCTGCATATTAATTTTTTTCCCAGACAACTAATACACTAACTATTATTTCCCTTGGAGTTGCTCTGGAGGGGAAATAAATTATTTTTTTAGCTCTCTGACAAGACAGTTGATTGTTGTGGCATGTTTACTCCCAACATGAACTCCAAAATATCATATTGTGCCTCATTTAGCCTTGCTTGTTTAAAACCATGCCAACATGACAACTTGCGTGCTTTCAGCAAACTGTTGTATTTCTCATGGCATCACTGCATGTGCACAGTCAAAAATGTCTTGCTTTTGTTTTAAGTTATTGACATATTTCAGTTCTGCTTTGATTAATACATGCTTGATTAATATGTGCTTGATTACATGTCATCAAGAAGTTACACTGAAGTGACAGGACTTAGAGATTTAGAGATACACTGTTCTGTATTTAAGATTACAAATTTTCACAATTGAAAATAAAATTTCTCAAGACTATGTACAAGATACACTTTTAGTAACAAAAAAAGTTTCAGGTCATTTCTCAAAAGATGCAGTTTTATGTATCTAAATTTAAACTGAAGGGGGGAAAAAATTGTAAATCCCACTTCTGTAGTGATTTCCTCAATTGCTCTTTGCTCTGTAAGAAGGAAAACACCTTCTAGTGTGCATGAAAGGCAGCCCTGCCCAGCGCTCATGCAGAAGCGACCAAGAACAGGGAGACTTAGGCTCTCTCCCTGTCTACTTCCTATGATCTCAAAACAAATTACACTTTTTCATGCCAGTTTTTTTGAATGCCATTGATTAAAGCACAAGAACAAAGAATTTAAAATTAGCCACTACAAAAATTAGCCAGACATGACAGGTTTTCCATTAGCTAGGTTTGGAGAAACAACCATGGCCTTTGAAGGAAAGCTCAGAAATTACAATCACTTTGTTATTTCTATTTTGCTATTAGTGATTTGCAGAAAGTTACCATCTGTATCTCACTACACCTTTTGTTATGAAAAGAGGATGCCTGTCAATGTCCTGGTTTCAGCTGGGATAGAGTTAACTGTCTTCCTAGTAGCTGGTACAGTGCTATGTTTTGAGTTCAGTATGTGAAGAATGTTGATAACACTGATGTTTTCGGTTGTTGCTCAGTAGTGTTTAGTCTAAAGTCAAGGATTTTTCAGCTTCTCATGCCCAGCCAGTGAGAAAGCTGGAGGGGCACAAGAAGTTGGCACAGGACACAGCCAGGGCACCTGACCCAAACTGGCCAACAGGGTATTCCATACCATGTGACATCCCATCTAGTATAGGAACTGGAAAGTGGGGGGCAGGGAATCGCCGCTCGGGGGACTGGCTGGGTGTCGGTCGGCGGGTGGTGAGCAATTGCACTGCGCATCATTTGTACATTCCAATCCTTTCATTATTACTGTTGTCATTTCATTAGTGTTATCATTATTAGTTTCTTCTTTTCTGTTCTATTAAACCGTTCTCATCTCAACCCACGGGTTTTGCTTCTTTTCCCGATTTTCTCCCCCATCCCACTGGGTGGGGGGGAAATGAGTGAGCGGCTGCGTGGTGTTTAGTTGCTGGCTGGGGTTAAACCACGACAGTCAATGATCACTGCAAACTCATCACAGGTATTTTTAGTATCCATAACATGTCCTCAAAGCAAAAAGAAATCTGAATTATTTCACTGTTATTGTAAATAAAAGGAATTATGTTTCCCCTCTGGACTCTCCATGTAAAACATATAAATAAATAAATATTTAAGGTTTTGTTTTTGCACAGCCAAGATAAGCAGCTGTGACTTTTTCTCAAGGGAAGGGTGCTTCCTTCCCAGCGACACAATCCAGGTCATCTGTCACTACAATGGCATCAACTCAATGCAGCAGTAATTTATTTTTAAAGACTTACTAATTTGAATGCACTGTACTCTACTTGTAAACCCTAGAAAAAAATTTTAGAATTTGTTTTTGTGACCGTTATCCTCCTTCAGGTTTCCTATTCACTGAAAGGCAGATTATACAACTCTGTTACATCTCTAGTTCTGGGTTTGACTCTTCTATCTAGACTTATTACTTCAGTGACATGCTGACAGTTGCCAGCAATATCAAAGAATTCAGCAATTTCAGGATCCTGAAATACTTCAGTCATGAATCAGACTTTATTTCATTCTGCTGCTCCTTTTTTCTTATTAGAGCCCTTCCCTTCTGCCTTCTCCCCACAGCTTTCATACCCTCCACAAAGAGATATCCCCCAGCTTCCCAACGCAGCTGTGTGTCAGCTGATGGCAGGCTGTCCTACAGCCCCTGCACTCCTGCCCAGCCACCCTCAGGCTCCATCCCTTCCTGCCAGAGGATCCTTGGCACTTTGAACAGAACATAGCAGAGAGGAGCTGCTACAAAAGCCATGGAATGCAACTCTGAGAGTCTACTTCAAGGCAGCACTTAATTGCAAGCAGAGTGCCATTGATTTCAAACACTGTAGGGTTTTTGCTGCTGCTGCTTCCCGTGTTTCAACACCTGGACTGTGCAATTCTATTTGCATCTCTGCAAGGTACAGACAAAAAGACCAACAATTATCAATTAGTTCAATCACACTTCACCATTTTTGTGTGAACATGGTTTGTCTGCTGGCATATACAGACCCAAAACTTCTCCCGTCACTATTTAACTCTTATCTGACAGCAGAGTTGAAGAGATACAGTAGGTGTTAAGCCACTGGTTATCAACCATGAGTCACTCTGCTTGCACACAGAGCAAATATGCCTTAAAGTAAGTAGTTAAGGGTGCGTCCAGGTCCAGTTACAAGCACAGTGTGGAAAAGAAGATGAGAAGAAAGGGACAGAGAGCTGCAGCAGAACTATACTGATAATGTCATATGACTTGAATCTCACACACAGCACAGTGCAATGCTCGAGGAAGGGCTAAAATTGCTTTACCAACAACCTCCCTTCACGAGCGAAACCATGTCTGGTGGGTCTAGATGAAAGATGGGCAACTTATGGTCCTTGACCAGACATTACCTGTGACTTTATTTCATAAAATTCCTAGCAATATGATTTTCTTTTTATGTTATTACTGCATAACTCCATGGCACACATTAATGTAATTCAACAAAAATGACCAAATAGCCTATTCTTTTCCACTAACCTTGCTCTCCAGTGTAAGTATAGCTCTCTACCACACTTATTCTACCTAGTTCCTCTGCAGGGTTAATTACCTTGGGCAGATCTTTGTGCTAACACAGCAGTATTGCTTTTAGTACTTGAACAAGCTTGTTTAGAGCCTCTTGAGTGCATCTCTGTATAGCACTGCACTGTGCCTCAGGGACATATCCTGAGAGCTACATTCTTATAAGCACCTTGAAGTTGTGCACCAGCTCCCTAAATGAGAGCTGGATGCCTATATCCATCCTCCAGGCACTTTTAACACACCTACTCTCAGCTTTGTTTTATCCAAAATAATAATGATAATGGTTCTTGCTTCAGTATGGTGCAAAATCCTTAAACAGCAGATGAGGAATTAAGAGTGAGGAAACGCCCAGAGAAGAGCAGGCCTAACACACAACCACTGAATCTCAGAAGCAACTATAAAGACAACCTGGGAGCAAATTCTCAGAAATTTCATACAGACCCCTAACTCCACATTAGTAATACAGGGTTGGTGCTGGAAAGGCTAGCGAAGAAACAACAAAATCTTCGCTAGATGTTCTTCTTATCTTGGGAATCCCTATTCAGCTTCTTTATAGTGTAATGTAGCAGTAAATCTGCAACAGAACATAAAGGAAGCCAGATGTTGAATTCAAAAAGTTATTAAACAAATTAAAAAAAAAAATCCATCCAGAACAGTTCAACACAAAGACTGAACTTTAACTAAGGAAGCACCATGTCACAGAGTGCTGGAAACTAGTAATATATGACAGAAATCTGCCGAGTTCTTGACATATTCAGACATTCTTTCATCAAGCATCTGTCACTGGCCACTGTTACAAATAGGATACGCACTACATGGAGCTTTGGTTGACCCCATATGGCTGTTTCTATGATCCTTACTCAACACTTTAGTACTGGCTACCAGGGAAAGAGGAATCTCAGGTAACAACATAAGCCCCTCTCTACCCCTCCACGACCATAATCCTCAACTCTTAAAGCAGAGCTTGGTGAAATACAGGTGCTGAGAAACAGGGGTTTGGAGGCATTCTTCCCATTTATAAATATATCAATGTGGAAAGGATACACAGTATGAATAGTTTCTGTAAGGTGACAGGTGAACAGGAGAAAATGAGTACAGCTAGGACCTACACACAGCCTCTATTCTATCAACGGACAGCTAAGAGCACTGGTGTGGCTTAAAACCTTAGCCCTGGATACAGGTTGCTGTTTCAATATAGCCTTCAGTTTCTATAAATTATTCAAATATGTTTAATAGATATTTTCACAAACAATTTCCCACAGGTGTTCTTAATTTCGAGTGTAGCTCACTTATCTAACTCCTTTGGCACACAGCAATTTGAACTCTGTTCGGGTTCCTTTCTGGAAAGAGCACAAAAGGTAATCTTCATTCAGACGGAACGAAGCATAATCTTTCACTTTGTGCAAAGCCATGCCGGAAAACAGTTGTTTTCTTAGTATGAGACAAAGTAATATTGAACACAAAACATATACGGGCAGAGCCTCAGCTGGTTTGAGTTTGCTTGTTTACAATAAGCAGTGGAACAGCGTCAATTTACACACACACAAAACGCCACCAAGAGCTTCCAGTGGAGGCTGCATGAAGAAACACCAGCAGTGCTTTTTTTCCCCGTACGATTTTAAGTCAACAAATCAAAGCAATTATGTGCAGCTCTAAAGCCAGCTATAATTTGCACCTTTTGCACAATTATGTTTCTCCTGAATGACATAATATCCTTCCTACTCCCTACAAACAGGGCATACCACTAGAATGATGCCTTCTGAAGCTGAAGCATATGAACAGAGCTCTTAAAGGAACAGCAACTTCAATCAGCGGCTCAGCTTCTTCTAACTATCAAAATGAAACTCTTCCTTTTTATTAACTGATGAAGTGAGATACACGGCTGCTCAAAGCAAACAGAACACAGCCTCTAAAATCAGCATGTCTTTTTGTAATGGGAGCATACCCAGTTCCTACAAGCAGGAAAAAAGCCTGGGAATAAAATATCATTATTATAGCAAAATAAAATCTCTCAACAGCTGTCATAGGGCTCACTCTTGCAAGATGCCAAGGGCAATGAAGGGCCAAATGACAGGGGTGGAATTCCACCCTCCTTATCAGCAAGATGTAGGAAGGAGAGGAAATGGATCGAAAAGACCCTGAACTGCATAACAGGCTGTTAGGAAAGAGGGCTGAAAAGCTTAAAACAGCCACAAACAAAACCACACAATTCCAACCTAATAAACTCAATTCCAAAAGCCCTGTGTCCTACCAAAGGAACAGCAAGCAGAGAAGAGGTGATAGGCTAATTTCCATGTTGAGGCGGTCATTTTGGGTATCATTGTGAATGTGTAGGAGGATCGTAAGGATTCATTAATCACAGAAGAAAGACATACCAGGACCCAAGCATTAATATTAATGGCATAGTTGGTCAAGAAATAGAGTTTCTCCTTTGGAAATTTAATCACACTTTCTGTTCAAAGACATTTTGTGTAATGTTTTGATAGCCTCCAATTAATAGCATGGTGGGGCACATACCAGAGATTTACACCTGCATGCGCAAGTCACTAACAATAATCCAGCATAAAATATTGACAACTGGAGTCAAAGTACAAAGATACAGAACATGACACTGACCTGTAGTGAAACAGAATTTGACACAGTAGATTGGAAGTGATCAGCATCTTAAATTAGACAAATGCTTTTGTATATTCACTTAACAGCAAAGTAAATGAAAATTTCTGCTAACTGCCTGGTATATATGTTTAGTACTATCAATTAGACTGTTAGCAGTGTTAATGTCTCATCTTTATAAACAAAGGCATTTATTGCTTGCTTTGTATTACAAAAAATATCCCACCTAGATATATTTAAGAATTATATCAGTTACAACACAAGTCGATTCAAATAACTAACACGGTTTAGTGTATTTCAGCAAAAGTGTTGACTTCTAATGCATACTGCTGCTATGCCAAGCTTGTTATAAACAAGCAGCAACATTCCTTCCATCTACTACACATTAAATGGGCTGTATGGAGAGAATACCAATTCAATGTCAGGGCTTCTCATCTTTTTTTTAGGCAGCATTTGTCTGTTATGCACTTAAAAATCAGCAACAGCAACATAGCTTTCTCCTTTCTCAAAACTTTGGTTTTAACTGCCTGCTCTCCTAGCCACAACATCATGCGAAAACCCTTTCCAGGGAGAGGGGTGATCTGAATCCTAACAGCTGCAGTAGTTGCTGGTCTGTTTAGCAATAAAAATGAACCATCCCATATTAATGAACAGTCTCTCCTTTCCTGCTGTAAGAAAAATAAAGCCCTTGCTACTGCCATTAAGAAGAGTCATCAGTATCTCAAATAAACTATTAAATTCTTTAAACGAGTCAGAGAAAGGCAGTTACACGTTTGTCCACTATTCACTGGCAGCACTGTTCGATGACACTAATGCCTTTTTATCTCACGTCTGGGTCTGAATTGAAATTGGGCAGGACCAAGGATACTGGCTTCAATTTGATGGGTCCGAAGAGAGTCGTTGACTGATTTGTCCATCACCATGCTCAGAAAGGAAAGGTTTGCTCATCAGCTAGAAACCAATCTGTTTTGGCATTTGGCTGAGTCACTAGCTGCAGACACAAGTTGCACTCCCTCCACCCAGGAAAGGCTTCATAACCCTTTCCATGACCCTCTTTCAGAACAGTCAGCAACTCCGACTGAACAAGGCAGTTAACTTAATAAAGGCAGACTGTTCACTTCCTGCTTAAGAAGCCCCAAAGAATGCTGTCTGGCTCGTCCTAACGATCCTAATAGGCCTTCATGATGTTACTATTTAAAAATCCAGGGCATAAAGACTCCAAAGGCCAGTCTGATAGCTGGGAATTAATTGGAAATGATAAATTCCAAGTCCCATCCTTCCTCCCTCTGGGAATAGCTCGGCCACCTGAGCCTGGAAGAAGCAACAGAGACAACGCCATGCTCCAGCACTCAGGAGCTCCACTTCACAGCAGCAAAAACCACCAGATGCCAGTTCGGGCAGGTTGAGACCTCTCTGCTCCAGAGGAGTGATGAAAACTAAACTGACAGAGTCAGAATCGAGCCACTGGATAACTGAATGTGTTTCAATGTTTACATCTACTTTTACGATACAGATGCTGAGCAAGTTTAACTTTTGTCATTAAGCTTAACATGTCTCCTGTCAAAAAATTATCTGCACGGCTCTCCAGTGCAATGACAGAGAAGGGTTAGAAAGAACTGAATCCTAAATACTCCAGTTCAAGGAAGCATTTACTTTTCCCAAGTCTAAATTATTTCATACAAGATTTTTTTTTTAGCTGCAATAGTACCTCCACACTATTATGCTGCATGCCAAAAAAATGCTTGATTCTGAAAAGATAAAGCAGTCCTGTCTTGAAAAGTCAGTTGTGTGAAGAGAGATACTGAACTAGACACCTCACACAGACAGATACAAAGGAGCAATCTCGGTTTGTTGTCTTTTCAGCTCCCTAAATAGCCTTCTCCCTCTCCTAGAAGTTCCTTCTTCTTTGGTAGGAAGTTAAGCCCAATGGAAGTGTTCAGAAGATCTCATGCCAGACAGCGGTCTAATCAGTTATTAATATCAAGGATGGTCGAACACATACAGACAATATAGGAAATTATAAAGGACTGTCCCTACAAGAGCAAAGTAATAGCAGAGCAAAAGATTTAAGGGGAAACAAGAGCCAAGTGCAGATATTTCCTCCAGGAATACAGAGTATTCCATAGAGTATTAAACATTTACACTAATGAAAAGCAGAGATACACAAAGAGAAAAGCAGCACAGTCTGATTAACAAGAAAAGACACTAATCATCATCAGACTATCAGCACTCTTGAAGTTGAAAACATTACCTTTCCGAGATGAATGCAAATTCATGCATCGCAAGCAAATGCACTTTAATGTTTAGAAAGCTAATAAGAGAAATGTCTTCAGTTATACAAATATAAAGGACACAAGAAATGATAGTAGGTAACAAATTCAGGACATTCAAAATACAGCTCAGGAATATTGTTCCAGTAGTAAAAGGACAGTAAATTTTAGGCCTTCCATTTTACAAGTAATTCTGGCAGCACTTTAACGCAAAAGCAAACCAACAACACAAACCTCATTGATTTTCTTGCAAAACCATCTATAGTTACTCTAAATCATTCCCATGCCCCCAATAATAAATACAGCAATTCATCAAAACTATTAAAAGACTGTTCACAGGACAATAACACAGAATTTTTTAAAAAAATCAGAAACCTAGCCAAGCTGTGAGTATAAGGAAAAAACCCCACACCTCTCTCATCACCATATAAACACTTTTCTGACTATGTTACGGGTTGGCAGCAGTCCTGAGAGAGCCACCCAATACAGAAATGTAATCAAAAAAGAAAAGTGAATGTGTGGGCCTGCATTAATCCTTCTCTCTGTTACATACTAGTGCTATTAATTTACAATTAGTTTTTAGATTAGAAACATAAGATTTTATTTCATAAATACCACTGGGAATTAGAAGAAACTGCAGATGGAATTGATTATATATGGAGGAGGAGAAAGAAGGATTGTGTCTAACTTGACAGCTCAAAGCAGTGCCATCATCTCAGTGTTTTCCATTATAATTACTGCTATTATGGTATGCACATCTGGTCAATCCAAGCCATAGAATCATCAGTAACAGAATGGAGGGTAGTTAGAGCCCATGATCTGGCTAGATGATAGTCCTTTATAGTCAGAGTGTATACTTCACCATAGCTGCTCTTGAGTTTGTCTAGAAAATCCTGCCTATCTGCTCACTCCACACAGTATCTCCTAATGTGGAAATAATTCAGAAAGAACCAGAAGCAATATGGTAGATCAAAACCTGGTCACCAGGTGGTGGGCTGTCCAACACACACATTAAAAAAAAAAAAAAAAAAAAAAGTTACTCACTGCTAACGCAGCACATGCTTTCTGCGAGCAGGAATAATTGAGAGAGGGGGACATTGAAATGAATAGCAGGAGGGCCGAAAAGATTACAGGATGAACTTTCATTTGCTACCAGTTTGACTGAAGCAACTTCACAGGTACTGAAGTTATCCGGACCACTATCCCACTTGAATCTGGGGCAGGAACTACAGTCCACACACTCATCTCAGCTGAAATTACAAATCATTTAAATAGGCCAAAAGTACAGTTTCTTTATCAGCTTAGGTCAATATGAGAACCTAACACCATGTTACCATCAAAAGATGGGATCCATCACCACCTCTCCCCCACCACCCTGCTATGTAAAACTGATGTCCCTTTAGTTTCAGCACTGCCAATCACGTAGCCCCATGAGCACCAGTACTGATCCCAAGAAAGTGAAAGATTGATGGGAGCAGCAGAAGGGAGGGCAGAACTGAGACTTTCAATGGCAGTCCAGTCTGAGCTCAACTTAAGCTGATCGCAAAGCAACACCCAAATTAATGCCAGGACTACAATTTGCTCAATGACTCCAGAACAAACAACATACAGCTCAAAATTCCGATTTCATATAGTAAAAACTTAAAATACGTGTATGCATAGCAATTTTTACAAACTTTAATCTTTGCATCTAGAAGAGACTTGTGAAAAACAAGATGCTTACGCGTAAGTAGTCTAAAGATAAAGACACTGGCCGGGAACTACTATGAACAGATGCTTATGGTCTGTGGTGTTTGATATCCACAAAAGCTGATGTTGTCTGGATAGCCCATTATTACGGCTCAACTTCCTTGCAATTACATGAAGAAAAACAGATGCTACACAGTTAAACAATAAGGTTTAGTTATTTCCCTTTTAAACAGGAGGTAAGGTGAATCAGAAGGCTGCTAGAACAGTTTGCTAAAATGGAGGTGTCCTTCACTCAAAGGTAAGTATGGGAAAATCAGTCCCCAAAAAATTTTTCTTTGTCTTCTGAGAACAGTGAAATCAAGGAAGAGCCAGTGAAGACAGCAAAATGGGAATTTCAAAATTTCTGACATTGTAAAAGAGAGAAAAATGGCAACTCGTGACTATGGGGAAAAAAAGTGTAATTTGATAACTAGAAAAAGAATGAAGACAAGCCATATGAAAGTGATTTTTTAGTTACTTCTATTAAACAGGAGTATTAGTCAAGATCCCCACTGTCACCCTCATTCAGGTACTATATAATGATGTAACAATTATTCCAGATTTACATGCTTAAAAGTAAAAAAAAAAAAAAGTAAATTTTCCCCTCTCTCTCTCACTTTTAAAACAGAAAAAAAAAAATTCATTCTGTTAGGATTAAAGATTATGTCTTATATGAGTAATGTTTTTTTCATTCCCAATTGATTAACTTTCTTCACCAAAACTGTAGGCTGCAAAAACTGGTTTTTCATTTCAATAGAAGAGTCAAATTTTTTAAACATAATTTCTGAGCAAATTGAATGCAAATATTTTTATTTCAAGAAACACTACCTCACCTTCTCAGATCCGTAATTTTCTTTGACACAAAGCATTATTAGACACCATCTTGCATTAACTGCTGCATCACTAAGTACTCTGGAGTGGTCTCCTTTAATCTTCCTTTCCTCGGAGAGATCTAACTTTCCGTGAAGTATTTAAATGTTCATTGAGCCAGGGGTCAACACAGTCAGAATGAGTCTATCATGGCATGTTTAGACTCTTACTTGGGAGGTAGGACAAAAAAAGAAAAAACACACAGTGCTTAAGTATGACAGCATGCCATCCCAAATGATCGCTTACTGATATCTAGAGTGCATGAGCAGTAAAATACAGGAGTTCAGCCTGCTTTGGAACAGAAACCTGGTTCCCAAAATCCTTCTTGTCAGTAATGGAAACTGCTGGGAGCATGAGAAAGGAGCACCGCACCAACTCTGTCAGTATCCAGCTTCCACCCCTTCTACTATTTTCATTGACTGATAGATAAAGCTAGCAGATCTATTTCTTTATTAGAAATCACATCAAATCTTTTTCTTATTTAAAATTCTACGGGCATATCTGCGCAAGGGAAATTGTGAACACTGAGCCAAATTGACTTCAAGTGTGAGTTTAAAATGCATTAGTTAAAACATATTAAATCCCCATGCAGACATTTTCATTCATAAGTAAAGTGGCCTAGTTTAATCTGATTTAATTAATATGTTACAAATTCACCCCCTTGTTAATTAAACCTCGCTTTCCTGAGCATGCCCAGTCACTCTACAAAGGGCTGTGAAACACACCCTGCAAGCTTCTCTCCTGGGTTATGCACTGGGTTTTGTGTAAGCCAGGACCAGTGCGAGGGAACACAATTGCACCTGCATTTGGAACACAAGCCTGACAACAAGGGAGCTGGAAGTAGGAGGGAGTTAGGAGAGTTTTAAACTCAATGTGCAAGTCTGGACAAGCTTGGACAAGACTCACATGAACAAATCTGCTGTAGAATAACTGATGTGATACAGTGTGAGGCACAGGAACAATTGTTAAGAACAGGGAAAGCTGTATTACCTGAATGCTCAAGAAGACTAATCCAAACAAGTATTGCTTTTATCTTACACGATTTATATAAGATTTCAATTTATCACGCTCTTTTCTCCTATGTTTTTTTCTTGTTGCTATTTGAATGTTTGCAGGACCAAGGAATTAAATTCAGTACCCATAACCAAACAAAGCACAACACTGCAAATAAAATTGGAATATAAGTGCTAGTTCTAAGCCTCAATAATCCTATTTTCTAGTCCTAGGTTTTTAAAAGCACTGGTACCACTCATACCAAGCCCATATAGAGTAGACAAAAGGGCACTTGAGATTACATACACACAAAAAATATTTCATCTATTATTTACTTATTCCTCTACTGCAGCACCTGTAGTACTGCAACTTTAGTGTCATAGGTAAAAAAATATTCTACGGTGTAAAGACAAGTGAGCTAAACTGGAATCCTTTTCCACACATTAAGACATTTAGTGGTAAAAACAGGATCCTTCTGTCCCCCCTTTGCTCAACTGCAAACAGCTCCTATCTTCAGTGACACTAATTCACTACTCTGATGGTTGTCCTATGGCCTATGTGAAAGAGTTGGTAGTTTCTGCTCCTACTGGGCAGGTATCCAAGTTGTAAAGCTACTGTTCACTTGTCACTAATTGATACCCTTGGTAGTCCATTAGGGAAACTATCGAATGAATAAGCACCTCTCACTGGTGAAAATATGCTTAGGACATGGTAAAAAGATTGTGGCACACTGGCAAAAGAGCATGAGAAAAGCTCCACTGCTACTCATGCTCCATCCATTCAGAAGATAAATAGAGGGCTTCATTCTTCAGATCTGTCACTTTGGCATCTTTCATAGCAATAAATTAGCATTTAAGAAAAAGCTACAGGAAAATGAATTATTCTTGCCGGTGACAAAATCCAATTCTCACACATAAACATAACAAAGGACAATCACTTCATAAAATATTCTCTGAAAAATAATGTATTATTCATATGCTGAATCATGCAAAATTTCTCTGACCTTTTGTGCGTAGCTTTTTCTGGATGTCAACTGTTTTATAACTTTCTTGTATTTTTCATTCTTTCAAACTCATCAAAATTAATTTTAAGAAGTGATTTGATCTTGTATTTTAAATCATCATAAAATCATTCTACTAGAAATCTGAGGGAAGCAACACTTAACTTTCTCCAGTCACTCCCAATGTCTATTCATGAAAGATTTGCTAATTGTTAAATAATCCTCATTTGATTTTTTGCTTCCTTTACATAATGTATTGTTAAATTACATTAACTTACTGAATAAGCATTTCAGTAGAGATACTTAATTTCTTTTGTAACCAATTCAAACAAGAAAGACAGCATTCTAATTTACAGCATCTAACAATCTCAAAAATTAATGTTCAATGCTAAACAGCTGGAAACAGTAATACTAAAACTGTGCCAAACATACAGAGACAACTCAAGCTTTAAACTGCAGCTATTAAATTTGGTACCATGATGGCACATTCCTTTTACACTAACAGACTATCATGCTATCTCACCACCACTGTCACTGAATAGTTACACTGATCAGAATTTGCCCTAAAAGGAACATGCACAGTTTCCATCAGTTTTGTACATAATTTTTGTTAAACGTGTAATAACAGAATTTTGCATCTTTTTGCCAGGCAAAATACAGCAGCCAGTCTGGCCCATGCATCTAGTCACTATGCCAAGGCTGTAATATTATCTCATGCCTGCGAAACCTTGTACTTCTCTGACATCAGTTGAAAACGAGAGTAGCTGGAAGATGGTCAAATGCAGCTCAGTGAAATAACACCCTTGCAATTTCTTATTGATACGCCCAGCCAGTATCAAGCCATGAATTGTAGCAGTCGCCATAAATCACAGCCATGCAGCAAGCATTGTTTAACACAAGTTTTCCAACAATACGGCTGATTACAATTACAAACAGAATAATTTCTAAAGATTTGCAGAAATAATTTCTGAGTATGACTGACAAAAAGTTGGGAGAGTTCGAAGTCATAAGCATTCCAAGTGAGTTAAAAAAAAAAAAGTCTTCATCTATTTTTACAAGAAAAAAAATGAAACAAAAGGAACTCAGTTTTCATTTCAATAACAGTGGCTTAGAAACTTTTACAAATGCTCTGCCCCTACTGAAATAATACATCCTATTGTCCCAGCTGCTGAGCACCCAGCAGTAAGCAACACCCAGCAGGAGCAGCAGCTTTTCAGCTTTTCTCATAGCAGGTCAGCTATAGACATATACGTATTTTCTAAACCTTTACCATTCAAGGCAGCTCAGCAATTGCCAAGGCTTTCCAAGAACTTGCACTGCACCTATGTGGTATCTAACCTTACAATGCAAACATAACATTCAAAACAGAGTTAACCATTCACTCATCTGCACTTCTTTGCTTTGTCTTCTCCCCAAGATGTGGTAACTTTAATCTAGGATACTAGGAGGAAAAAAAGAAAATGTTGTTCCAGGTTCAAGGTCAACTCAAAATCACTTTCAGAATGAGAACACTAAAAATCAAATGTAGAAGTTCCCAAGATACTGCAGATAGACCTGTGCTTCTTACCATGATTGACATGGAAATAACTACTTTCTCTACCACCTTTAAAACCACTGATGTTACCTTGGAGTACAATTCAAAACTTCAAAACACAAGACTTTGAATGCCTTGGCTTATTGAAGTCACTGCTGGAAAATTCTGATTACCTAGTGTGAACTTTTTTTCCCATTTATTATGAAGATAAATAAGTAGGCCCTACATTTTACAGTCTTGCACCCAGAATGAATTCTGCAGGACTTTAACTTACTACATCCATTTTCCACCATTCCACAGTTATGTTCTGGTAGAGATACTGGCACAGTATTTCAATTATTCTTCTGAGATGGACAGCTCAAAGAGCCACAGAAATGCTGCAAATCTACGTGTACTTGCACAGTGACATTTAAAGCTACACCCCAGCCCCTGTTTGAGCATGACAAAATGAAGAAACAGATCAGGCATACCCTGCGTAGGACTGTGAATATAATACTACTACAGTGTGTGGGAGGCAAAATATTTCACTGCAAGGAAAATCTGACAGTGGAAATTTCCATTCCTTGCATACTTCAAAGGTGAACTTGGATCTTACACATGAAAAGTATTCAAAACTGGAAAACAAATTCAGTCAGTATACCTGTACCAATAGAAACAAAAGTTAAATCCACACCTTGATTTTGCCTTAGGAATTAGTGAAACCCTTCATAACTCTCAAGTGTACACATCTCACAGTCACAACACACACACAAAGATTGCTGGCTAGGTAAAATATGTGTGTTTAATGTGCGTTCAACAAAAACATGTATGTTCAACACAGTTTACTGCAGATCAAAACATCTATTCTCACACATGTTGCAGCCTGACTCCATTTCTGCCTGACTTTTCACCTGTTTTTTCCCTATGCTGCTCTTGTAAAGCCATCTCTAGCTTTAGCTGTCTTGACCTCAGATACACACATCTTGCTTCTGCACATTTCAATGCCTACAGAAAATGGGTGGATCACCCTTCCCATTTTCATCAGCTACATTAGCTTCCACGTGCTTCATGAACTAGTTGAATTTTGTGGTCCTTCTCAGGCTTTATTCTAGCCTTTCTTGCTGTCCTTCATGTAGCAGTAGCCTTGCCCCAGTATCTCCGCACCAGTCTCCCCAAACCCTAAACCGACACTCTATTTTTCAGCAGGAATTACTGTCTGAAACAAAACACAAGCATTCAACCATATTACACTGCTTATAATCTCTTGTTCACATCTAGCGAGAGGCATTCAAACTGAGCAGAACTTACTGCAAAGTTCTTCCTGTCTTGATACAGCCTGGAAGTTAAATACTATTTTATATAGCACTCAAGAACATCTCAGAGTTCAATAATAAAGTTATTGCACTTTACATGATGTAGGAAAATTCAGCTTGCAAAGCTTAACAACTGAGGAGACAGAGGGGACTGGATGAGAACATACAAACATGCTATTAGCAGCAACCTGAATGGAAAATACTATTTCTAAAAAAAATTCTAAACAATAAAAGAGCTTAAAATCCATATACTTTCATTGCAAGGTGCATAATGCAGGAGTCATTCTATTAGATGAAGAAAAGGGTAATGAAATACTAAAAAAAAAAAATCTGTCAAACACTAAAAAGTATCCAATTTCAAAATGTACTAAATGTACTAAATTGTCATCACCATGTTCTCTTTATAGAACACTCACAGTGTGCCAGTACTTTGCAGGTAAAACTCAATCCTTGATACAGTTGTTTATAATCTATATAGACAAAACAAGAAGAAGCAGTAATGAAAGTCAATGCAGTTGGAAGACAGAATAAAGCAGGGATGTTCTATTTGTACAAGGTTAGGAGGGGTTAGTTTTTGCTTACTTTATTTTCTGAGTCATTTTACTTAAAGTGAGCGTTAGTGAAGATGCAACAGAAAAGCCAGGATTTAAAGGTCCCTTTGAATGCTTGTTCAAAAAGGAGGGATTCGAATGAGAATGGAATCAAGACCTGAAAGACAAAGGTGGAAGTGAAGAGAATGCAAAAGGAATTAATAGTTACGTATCATCCAGCAGGTACAGTCAAAACCAGAGACAAAATAGGGCAGCTCCTGGTCACATTTAGAAAGATTGGAGAGAGGCAAAACATTGGGTTCTGGACATTCAAATAACAAAATGTGACAAACAAACCATCAAAGCCAAGACAACAGTTTCAAAACAGAAGTGGAGACAAGGAGGACACTACTGGAGATACAATGAGTGAAATGCAGTAGGAAACAGTATTAAACTGAGGGAGAAAGAAGAGGTGTGAAAGTTACATACCACAGTTCTGGTTAACACAGGACAGGAAGACGAAGCCAGTGGTCCTCAAGGAAGTGCAGAAGTACAACAGCCTGGGGGAAAGAGGCGTCCAGATTTTGCCATATTTACATTTTATTGGCAGAACGCCATGTGGAAAAGTCTGAGGTAAGGAGAGAAAGATCATCTATTAAACCCTTATGCACACCTAGCATATAAAGTCCCAAAACGAGATGAGGTTACCCAGGGATGAGTTACCAAGTTAGACAAGGAGAGGCCTGATGGAAGTTCTCTTTCCCCACACCATAAATAAAACAGCACATAAGGCACTAGAAGATACCACAAATGCCAGCAAAACCCATGCCCAAACTTGAAGGGAAAAAGAGAAAAGGAAAAAAAAAAGCAAGAGGAAAAAACAACAACATTGTGAAGCCTGAAGGAGAGAAGCATTTTCCATGTAAGTGACTAATGACTCTGATGTCATCAGAAATAGCCAGCTACTACAAGTGTAAAAAGGTCTCTTACGATGTGGCCAGGTACAAACTGTTGTTATCAAGTCTAAAGTGCAATTTCCAGGGATTAAAGGAGACCAAAGAAGAGACTATCAAACAGAGAATTAGCAATAATGTCAAGGATAAGAGAGTAGACAGTATTTTCAAGCAGCACAGAAGCATAAGGGAGAAGTGCAATTGTAGCTGCTAAGGAAACTGGAAAGAAAAGGGCAATGTTGCCAACTCTCTATTTTATCATACCCTCAAAATTCTGATGATAAATTAAACTCTTAACTTGTCTGTGTCTACACAGAAAAGGGCAGAAAGCACTTCCAGTGATAGACTAATTCAATGCTGCCTTAAATAAAGAGAAATGATAACTCTGTGAGTTTAGAGCATAAAAACTTGCACAAAACTTGCTTCTTTTTTTTATAATTCTCTCCTAATAAGGGCTACTATGCCATTTTACTGCGAACAGTATTCTCTATAATTACTGCATAATTGTATTTAACTGTTTCTGAATACATTCTGAAAAGAGGTGAATGAAAGAAAAACAATACAGAAATCCCATCATCACTGTTGTACCACCTTATTTCAACATCATTTCACTTTGGTAAGATTTTATCCCCAAACATTCATCCTAAAGATGAAGACATCGTTCTTCTAGCAGTTCTAGTTCTCAAATATCTGTTGATTTCTCTAATCACATCCCCTCTTACATCCTGCAGTTTTCCTTCACCAATTTTACTCTCTTCTCCTTTTCTTTTTCCTTGGATCCTCGCTCACTCAGAGCCTTGACACCCTTCCTTTTTTCTCATTCCTCCTCCGCAGTTTCTTTGCTTTCATTCTGCCTGCTGCCCTCCTTTCCAGCTATCTGTACACTGTAAGAAATATTTAAATAGAAGATCTCACTTTGAAAACTCATCTCCCCTGGCAGTCTCCCTGGGCTGGGGCGGCCGCTGGCACTGGCAGGCATGTGTTGCTACGCAGCACTTTAGCACCCTGTTTGAGGGACTGGGACTCAGCTCTGCTCCGCGCTGCTGATGCAATGCCCTGGTTTGCAGAGAACAAGGGGCCTACATACCTCAGTCGCAGGAAGATCAAAGTCCTGTTCATTTTTGGAGGTGCGTAGGAGGACAGAGGCAAGAGTATATTGTCTTTTTTTAAACAAAAATGTAAATAAGCTTTCCTAACATGCCCCCTCTACGGTACTCCCACCTCTAGAAGATGAGCGGTATTTTGCAGCTAAAGAACTTCCAGAGAATTTTTTTGGCCAAGGTCACAGAGAAGTATCTTTAAAACAAAAACCAACAACCATTTGTAACCAGCTCACCAAATCAGGCAGCCTCTCTGCTGCTTTATAACTGCATCTGACCTTCTCCTAGGTCCATTTAAGCCCAGCATGGGAAGGCCATTTTGGACATTTTGGACACTGGCCGCAGTACTGATACAGTCCCTGCTGCGCAAACCTTCCCGTGCAAAGCAACATAAACACAGCCAGCCTAAGTCCGGTCAAAACTGCTGCACACGCACAGGTAAACAGCAGGGCATGGTCCTGCTGCAGGATCTGCACTGTGGTAGCATTAGGTGGGACTACTATCACTATCTCATCCAGACATAATTTCTAGGTCCTCTCTGAGTTCTTCTCAAATCTCAAGTGTAACTGGCTACCTGGATATTAAGACATATATAGTGCAAGAGCCATACCCCAGATCCTGTAGCTGTTTTGAACCTGACTCTAAATGGCTTGTCTTACCAAAAACCACGAATACCAAGTACCGACCCCAGAACAGCAGGCCTTCATTTTGGAAAAGAGATAGGAGGATGAACGTAGAGACAGCAGTATCTTCTCACTGAACAGCACATATTACTCCCTCACTTTGTGTTCCTGGCACAGACTGTATTCACCGCCTCAGGCGTCATTTCTTTTCATTTGGATCCAGGTGGGTGAGATGGGGATGTTCAAGTGCTGAGGTGGACAGGCAGAAACTACTGGACTGGGGAGTGATCACGGCAGTCAGGGTACACACCTCAGGATTTCAAGCAGCTCAGCCCCTCAGAGTAAATGACAACTACAGATGGAGCTCGCACCTTCATTCTGGCACCCTCTGCACACCAAGTCACCAGGACACAAACCACAGAGAACCACTGCACTCAGTTCTCTAATACATACATAAAAGAGCCGGGCAAAGTACCTCATGCCAGGGTCTCTTTCAAGTCCAAATCTACAGTAAAAGACCAGAGGTGAAGCCAGAAATGAAGGCTCAATACCCATGTTTCTGTTTTGCCCTGAGACTAGCTAACCAGTCAGCTAATGGCAGACCACAGATATGGAGAAGCCTTGACAGCATCTCCTACTTTGTCACTAAATTAAATGGAAAGATGCCATGTTTAACAAAAGAGGAAGCAACACTTTAAAATACAGCTAAGATATTTCCAGAGAAGAAAATTCAGAGAGAATGAAGATGATGAGAAAGTTTTCATGACAGTAGCAGGAGTTTATTGGATTTAGTGAAGATTTGCTGAGAGAAAAGTCTTCTTGAGGGTAAATAATCTTTGCTTGACTTTTGCGCACATTAGTCAGCAAGATATGGGATCTATCTATCTATCCATCTATCGCATAAGCAAGATCATCAAATAGCATGTGCACTTTTGTTCTGTGTTGTGGTGGTTTAAGACCAGCCAGTAACTAGGCACCACACAGCCGCTCACTCATTCGCCCCTGCTCCCAATGGGATGGGGAGGAGCATTGGAAAAAAAAAAAAAGTAAAACGCGTGGGTTGAGATAAGAACAATTTAATAACTAAAGTAAAATAAAATGTAATACTAACAATAATAACAATAAAATGAATAAAATAAAATAAGATAAAACCCATGAAAAAGACAAGTGATGAACAATGCAATTGCTCACCACCCACTGACCAGTGCCCAAGCAGCAATCCGCCCCTCCTGACCAACTCCCCCCAGTTTATATACTAAGCATGACATTCTATGGTATGCAATATCCCTTTGGCTAGTTCAAGACAGCTGTCCCAGCTATGTTCCCTCCCAGGTTCTTGTACACCTGCTTGCTGGCACAGCATGGTAAACTGAAAAATCCTTAACATAGGATAAGTGCTACTTAGCAACAATTAAAACATCAATGTGTTATCAACATTATTCTCACACTAAATCCAAAACACACTGTACCAGCTACTAGAAAGAAAATTAACTCTATCCCAGCCGGAACCAGAACATGTATTAGGCAAAAGAGGGTAAAGAGGAAAAGATGCTTAATATACATGCATTGTGTGTTACCACATTCATATTTAATACATATATATATGTACGTAAACTGATAGATACAGTGAATCCAGAAGTTGCTTGAACTACATCCAAAATTTTCATACTCTTTAAATCTAAGAGCAGTCTTGTACGCTTTGCTGATCATCCTATACCACTCAGCACACAACAGAAACAAGCTGGGCAAGTTACATGACTGGAATAGAGGCTGAACTGCACACTGAAGGTAATATGACTGCTGTTATATTTGCAGTTATGAAAGGTTAAAGAATTAAAAAATATTTTCTCACTTCAGTTCTCAAGTTCTCAAGCATATTTTGGAGAATGTGGGTATCCAGCAATACTGGCAGAGTTCTCTTCCCTTCCTTAGAAGCACAGACTACTAAAAGCATCTTGACATTTCACCTTTTCTGGACAGGCAGATCCCTAATTACTCAGTAAATGAAGTAAATTGTAATTCTCATCAGAAGACTGCTGCTGAAACATTTAATCCTCCCAGCATTTTGGGCTGTTTCTCTCTGATGTTTGGGGGGTTTAACATTTTTTAGTACTAAACAGGTAGCTGATACAGTGCCAAATACATTCTTTAATTTCAGGTGCTTCCACTGCATCTTTTTCAAATTATGCAATTATGCAATAAAACTGTCCTCACAATGTTCCAATCAGTCTCCAATGAACGTACATTTTAAACAGAAGATACCAGTGCCTAATAACTGAAACAGCGTTTCACGCTATCTTGAAATAGTTATACTTAAATTTGTGCAAGTTTGCAAATGCATTCAAGAGTATGCCCTTTATTTACTTTTTTTAAGTATGTAATAATATCCTACCATATAAATTCAAAACATGTTTGTAAGAACAAATAGAATACAAGTTAGTTCTTACATAGTGCTTCTCATGAGCGTAGCAAATATCACCCTCCTCATTTAACAGATTAAAAAAGCACTTTCATGTAGAGAAATGAAGTAATTGTCCCATGAACCAGCAGAACCAAGAACTGTACACAGACCTCAGGTCTCCTCAGACCCTGGCAGTTTTCTAGCCACTGGACAGGACCACAACCTTGGGCAGCTATGACTCTTCCTAATGCACTCGACACTACCATGATCACAGCCTGCTACCCTAGTGGCATCACCAATTAGTGATGATTGTAACTTCTACTGACATCAGTTGCATTACTGAATCCAATTAATATGACAGAAGCATTCACATAATCAGCTCACTACAGACAGTAAACAACTTGTTCATCTTTGGAGATGCCCGTTTCAGCCACCTTGGATACTTTCTCAGAAATTTTTGGAAGAGTCACATTTTCCTTTAGCTCATTTTTGCATATGAAGCAATTGGGAAGAGAGCATCTGGAAGTGATAGAGAAGACAGGCTAAATACAAGTCAGCACTATAACACTTTTGTTAAAATGTAAAAGTCACTCTGGAAAAGACAAACTAGGAGGGATCTGTAGAAAGCAGCAGGAACTATAAGAGTTTCTGAAAGTATAATTTATGAAAAAGGACTACAGGAATTAAGTTTTTTTCAGCCTAAAAAGACAAAGTCTGAGGTGAGCCATGGTAACAGCATTCTAATACATAAAATGTTACAAAAAAGCAGCGCTAGCAATTGTTCTCCACATCCGCTAGGAAAGAAGAAAAAGGATTAAGATAAAACTGAAGAAAATAAGATTAATTTCAGGAAAACTATGAACTATAAGGACATAATAGAGCAAGGACTCTAAGAAAACTGAATTTTAAGAACAGATTAGGCAAACATATTTGGTGTAATTTAGGTAAACACAGTCCTACTGCAGTGCAAGATGGGCTAAAATGATCTAAAGCTGGTTTCCAGTCTTTAGCTCTTCCATGCACTACACTAAGACAAATGCATGCATTAGCTATATTTTTATAAAAAGACACATATTATATTGATTTGCCATTTAATTTTCATGAGTGTCTTCATAAATATTAATTTATTTCCACTTAGGGTAGACAAAATGACACTTCTCTACTTCTAGATATTATTACCATATATCCTTACCAGTGTGTGCTGAGTACAGCTTCCTATCACAGACCTGCATTGGGTACATACTTGATCACTCATGCCGGAGAGCTGAAATAGTCTCAGACACGATGCTAGGTCCATCACTTCCTTGTGTGCCACTTACTACAAAAATTTGTGTCTTACGTAGACTACTCCTATGAGCCAACTAAAGCAAGGACAAGTCTTTAGCCTCTTTTTCTTTGTAAGAAGTAACATAAAGACACTTGAAACACAGTAAGCCCCATTTCCACAGAATTTCCCTTACCCAGCACACCCATCACCTTCCAATTCTCACACCCTTTTTTTTTTCTCTCACTACAGTGCAGAGCCCCTCCAGCAGTGCATTTGAAAAGGACTCAACACCCCAGGTACGGGGCTTGCTCACTCTCATCATTACGTAAGGAAACACCCAAGCATGAAGGGCAGCATATACTTTCAGATAGATAGGGTCTGATCAGCAATAAGGAAGCTTGGGGTTACGGTGTGCTGTCTTTTGGTTTTATGTATCACTACACTAATTGACCCAATTAAAATCAACACTTAATGCCTAGTCAGACCAATATCACATTCAGTATCTAACCAGATTCACAATTTTTTCCATATATTTTATCTACAAATAATATTAATATGGGGCTGATATATTTCCACCAGCTATGCCTGCTGGTCAAAGATCTAATCAATATTCAAAGTAAACTAAACTTAAATGTCCAAAATTTATAAATTTTTATTACACAGCAACTGTTCTATGAAAAAAAAATCCTAATTTATGTATAGTCTGAAGTATACATCTTTCATAAGATATTATAAGGCAGAACAAGAAGCGTATTCATAACTTCCCCTTCAGTTCACAGATAATGTCAGAATAATTTTTATGAGATTATGGGTGCATTTATAACTAGGCCAGAAATCTAATATTAAGTGTCTCTCTTATGGAAAATTTAGCTCCACAAGTAAATGAGCAGGGAAAAGGTCCCTCAAAAAAGAATAAGTAACAATAAATCAAATGGAATTTTTTCCCATTAGTTAAAATATCTGACTATGTAACAGTTTAAGTATTAAATTCTTAAGAAACAAGGTTTTTCAAGAAAGAATTTAATCCTTTTTCAAACAAAGAAAACACTTCTGTGGCTTCTCTCACTGTGACAGGTCACTGTGCTCTCCAGCCTCAAGGTTTTTTCAGAAGTTTGTTAGTCACTCAAGTGAGTGACAACAAAAATAGTCACAAAGAACAGCCATAGATGGGCCAACTGTTAACTTCTCTGTTAAATCTGGATTCATGTTACTAGTTGGACAGTTCATTAACACCAATTGCCAAACTGAAACAAAAGGAACATTTTGTAATAGTGTTTCTTTCTTAGTAAGATACTTTATTCATACTGCATGAGTTGTACAGATGTAGGAGGAAATCTAAGGGAAAGCAGAAAGACCTTCATACTGAGTTGCATTTCTAAAATATTAATAAAGGTTTTTTTCTACCTTAAAACAGTCATTGTTCACCTTTGTTAATCAAACAGAAAAAAACCAGTATCATATAGATAATAGCTATTTCATTCTTGCTTTTTCAAAAGTTGTAAAGGAATGTCACCCAGCAGACCCAGGCCAATGCCTAAGAGCAGCAGCAGAAAGGAGCCTCCATGTTTCGACCCAACTGGGAAGCAAACACTTCAAAAAACAGAACAAAGTGGGTACTTGCTTCACGGAAACTGCATTACCAACTGGGTGATTTCATGGTGTGAAAGGCAGCACGATGCTTTACTGTGGACAGAAAGTCCACTGGATAAAAAAAGGAGAATTCTGACCCTTCTGTAGGCAGGGTGTCATAACATGGTTTCCCTTTCCTTTCTAAAGTAAATCCAGCCACTGTAAGGCTAGGGCCACAACTTTACACTATGAGACATGGTCAAAGGAATACGCTGGTTTTACAGTGCTGACTAAAAAGCATGGTTAATGCCAACTACCACCTCCATAGAGCCTGGTAAATAAAAGAGTCTGATGACTAACCAGCAGAGTATTCTGAAAATACTGCTTTCATTGCCTACAGAATTATCACCAACATAAGCAAAATGTTTCCTTGAGCTTTTAAATTAACAGAAAAGCTACATTTTAACAGTATTAGTTTTTTTCCAGTTTCCATCCAAAAAAGTCAAGGACAGATCCTTATTATATAAATTTAAGATTTACTAGGTATACAGTATCATGAGCATAGATCTTCTGTCCAAGAATATGTACCTGTCTTCCTTTATATATAAAGGAAGATTTAATAAAAGACAGACAAAATGCACAGATTATAAAACAAATAGAGAGCTTGGAGAGAGGAGATAAATCGCTGACTTGGATTTAGTAAACTTTTTTTTTTTTTTTTTTTAACAAAAGACCATAGAATGGGCTTCCATACACAGAACACAAATTAATCAAATCATTCTGAAAGGGCAAAAGTAATCTGGGGGAAAAAAAAGAAAAAATAAATCAGTAGTCCATCAGATCTTACACTAAAAGAGCATAGCCTTTCTTTGCTGTCTGGCTGCAGGGTTGCCCCAAGTGACTGAGATCCTGCGTCTTGGAAGAAAGAGGTCTCTGCTCGTCGAAGAGCCTACCATACAGTGTCATTTCGTATTTCTGGATGTCATAAATGCTTTTATCTCATTTTCTTCTGCATGGAATCTCAGAGACCAATCCAAATCTGTGTATTTTTCTTTTAAAAAGTGCATTTAGAAAAATATTTTTTAAAATAGCGGAGACGCTTATTGCTGAGTTACTGTAAATTTTCCATTAAGATTTTAAAAAGGCATATGACTAAATTCAGACTTTTTGTAATATTTTTAATTGGCTGTGAAACACATTTTTTTTTCCTCAGGATATATGACATCTTTAAAAATGTCAATCCAATGTGTAACTCAAAATTCAAAAATATCTCAGCTGAATGAGTCCTGCATTGTCACTTTTAACAGGGGTCATAACAAATCCAATCTCCATTAACTCATCATACAAAATAAATTATGTTTGAACTCACCTAATTTTCCTCATAGTTATGCCTGAGGAATTCACACCTGCCCTTGGTTATTAGACCCAAGACAATACTGCCATAAATTTCAGATCAATCATAGAATCACAGAACAGCTCAGGTTGGAAGTGACCTCAAGAGATCACCTGATCCAACCTTTCATAGGAAAAGGAGCATAGGTGAGACTATCTAGCACCCTGTCCAATTGCATTTTGAAACCTCCAGTGATGGATACTCTACCACATCCCTGGGGAGGTTGTTCTTACTGTAAAAGTTTCTTTTTTGTGTTAAGATAAATGTTCTCCCGATGCAGCTTGTACCCACTGCCCCTAGTCCTCTCCATGTGGTTCCTTGTGAAGAGAGTGCCTCCTTCCTCTTTGTAGCCACCCTTTAAGTATTGGAATACTGTGACGAGGTCCCCCTTGAGCCTTCTCTTCTCCAGGGAGAAAAGACCTAAGGCCTTCAGTTTTTTCTCACAGGGCAGTTCCTCCTATCCTTTGATCATCTTTGTGGCCCTCCTTTGGACATTCTCCAGTCTGTCTGCATCTTTCTTTAATTGTAGGGACCAAAACTGGACACAGTTCTCCAGGTACAGGCTGGAGATGCAGAACAAGAGATCACCAAAACCAGAAGAATAAGTATTTTTCTTCTTAAACTGGGATATAAACATTTTGAGATACAAAATGTTAATTTGTTGTTGTTGTTGTTGTTTTTTGTTTTGTTTTTACATTAATGATGCAGGTTTGAAAAACACAAGAATCTGAAGAAGGCAATGGTGCAGGGACACAGTCTTCTAGGACTCAGTTTGCAGTAAGATGACAGGCAGAGCTCAAAATAGACTTAAAATGGAATGCAATAACTGAAATCTTTCCTCTCCCACAAACTTGCTCAAGTGCCTACGAAACACCAAATGACTGAAAACGTGAGCTGGTAGGAACTCCAGAAAATAAAGATACTTGGTTCTGACAGCTGTTTAGGGACAGCCATCATAAAGTGGCTCTCTCACATGGGAGAAGGTAAACCTCTGTATCTGAGTCAGTCCATGAAGATAAAGTTAACACAACTAACAATGAATAAAGTCTGTTTCACCTATCATAAAATGTCAGATGAACTGAAATCTTAAAGCATTTATTTCTCCACCAACTACAAAAATGGGACCAGAGCAATAATTTCAGCTTACGTACATCGGCATGGGATGTGTCAAAGGTAGGAGAGATAAATGCCACCCATAGTCTTCCAGTCAAGGGATATGACAATAGTGGAACCACCATAACAGCTTATAAGCATTTGAAAGCAGAAAGCAAAACATTCAACTGAACAGAGCCATGTGAATGGTACTTTTAAAATAATAATTATTTCCTCTGCATTCTTGCACTACACACAGAAAAAAAATCTGAAGACTTTAGACATATCAATCTGTATGGGTCTTTGTAAATTTTTTTTAGCCTGATAGGAACCTGAATAACTTAATTTCACAAGGAAACAGGTAAATATACTAGGCAGAGAGACACAACTAATTTTATTTCATTATATGACACCAATGTGTTTGGCCCTGCCAGGTATCTGGCCTAAGAGTTATTTCAATGTTCTGAGTTGAAGAACACAAGCTTTTTGTGCTCTAAAATACATATAGAACAGCAGACTAAATTCAGGCCTCATCATACAGGATGTTTAGTTTTGTTTTATTTATAAATTTGTTAAATTTATTTGCACTTTTTTCGTGGGGTTGGGTCTATGTTTAAAGCAGGCTCCAGGATTTTAATAACACTCAATCTGTCTCAGAGGTGCTTGCTTAATTTTTGCTTTCATAGGCATTTTACACAATAAACATGCTAGTGTTAGAAATTTCTCAGATTCTGAATTCTTCTGCAATATATTGCAGAGGAGGTAAACAGAAATCTTGAGCCCTGTTTGCAAAGAAATGAAAGACGTTAAAAATTTCAGGAAACCTTAAAATACAGTAATTGCAAGTACTTGAAGACATGCAACACGCAACAGCCAACACTTCTCTAGATACTTCCTTTAGCTGTCAAAAAAAGATGTTTTACAAGTCTCATGATGCTTAATCTCTAACACACTTCTCTCCCCTGGGAATGAAAGTGTAACACTATGTAAAAATGAACCATAAGCCTCTCTCTCTCTCTTACAGCTTGTTCCTGATATATTCCTGATATCAATGCAAGTCTTACAAAGTAACTGTCCCATCGGAACTGCAGTCCCATGGAAGTAAATTGCTAAACCTAAGGATTTCAGACTCATCTACAAATGCAAATCAGCATTATCCAGAACTACCACCAAACCACATACAACAGTGTGAGTCAGATGTCAGGCAAGTTACATAAAACATCAACCCGTACAAAGACACCCACTGCAAGATACACCGTGAAGACGGAGGTTATTAGAAACGTTCAGCTGAAATACACACCCACATGGTGTACTTGCTTTCCTTACAACATCTTTAATTACAAGGATATGTAGATATATTATCATAAATCAACAAATCCGTTTCCGCAGTGTGTTACTAAGCAACTGTAACCAAGACCTTGTGTAAATGAGATTAAAATTCCAAGGTAACGATACTTAAATACAACCTCACATTTAATAGCCAAAGAGAGTTGAACGTGTTCATATTAAAGGAAAAATGTCTGTTTAGTTTTATGGTTGCTGAAATAGTTTAGATATATAGAAAATGTAAATCTGTGTATATCAGTTGTAGGCATTTCCACTGTACAATGAACCGTGCAAAGATATAACAATCCCAGTATATTTTTCAGATAAAATAACTAGAAACTTCTTCAAATTAGTTTCGTTATTCATCATACGCATTTCATTCTTCCACTTAATGGCACCCAAACTATACGAAAATCAACACTATTTTAAGTAATGTATTATTAGTTATTATTAAAATTGTTAAGAAAAAATATTACACTCACATAGACAGCGTGAAAGAAAACTTCTGCAATACAGTAGTTAACTTTTTTTCTGCACTTACAATATAAAAAGCCTTTCTTCCAGTCGTAAATACACTTAAGTATAAGCACCTTTCTAATAACTGGCTGCACTTGGTATGCATGTCCCCATCATTCCAGTGCTCAGACGTTCAGTGGGCTTATCAAGTAACACAAGGAAACTCCAGTTCAGACAGAGGAGACCAGAATACCCTCTAAGCAAAAGAGGTTGTCATAAGCACATGAAACGGTTCTGCCACTGTCAGTGCTGCCTTCCCACAGAGTTGCAAAGTTTGAGTTACCCGACCTCATCCGGAATGTGACTAAAAATCTTAAAAGGCTACCCAAATTTAAGGGAGGAAGACTGTGATTTTACTATTTCTGACTCACAATAAGTCTCTACAATGAGAGCAGAAATCATCTACAATGGAGACAGAACCTTCCTGGAGGCAATTTGTTCCTTGTTCAGCCTGGTTGCCAGGAACTCAGGGCCACCACAAGCCCTTTCTGCTTCAAACACACATTCCACTTTTTTGACATTGTCTCCTTTTACACATACATGCATCTTCGCAGTCTTGTTTTCTTTAAACCTACAAAAAAAAAAAAACCCACACTGCATATACACACCACCTGCTGGGGAGAAGATGAGAGAATAAACATGTGACAGACATTAATCACGACGCTTAATGCACTCCTGGCAGGCTCTCCGCTACCATGGCAAGCAGAATCATTTAACAACCTGTGTGGATGGAGCAGAAGGGGAAACTTGCCAGCTTTATTCACTCATGATTTTTAAGTTCTTCTGCCTGTTTTAAACATTTAAAGAACATATAACATGTGCAGAGCCATTTCCATTCTGAATTCTCATGCAGTGACAACTTGGTCCATACCCCAGCCTTCCTGGAATGTCACATTTCTGTACCTCCCTGCTCTTCTTTCACCCAGAGTGTACTTTAATATACCACTGCTTTGTGCCAGTGGTACCACACAGTAAGTACTTCTCTCCCCACTGCTTTACATATTTTTTGTCTTACAGAAATGGTTACGAGTCTTAATATGTCAGTCAAAATATAAATTAACCACATTCTCCACTACCCTAATGTGTACATCTTCTTGTAAGGCCAATAAAAGCTGCTCTGCTTACAGCAAGAATGAAATCAAGCCAGAACAAGATACTCCACTGAGCACGTCTCTCCCACTGGGAAAAGGGTGACAAATTGAACACTCAAGAAAGTACAAAAGGCTGTATTTCTTAATTCCTTCCATTGAGAAGACAGAATGTAGAGTAGGTAGTGGCCTACTTAAATTATTTTTTTCAATTACTTTTCAAAGACACCACCTACACTACTGTTTTCCTGTGATGGGAGAAGCTTAGGAGATACGAGCAACAGTTCTAAGTTGACTATTTGTGACAACATCTAAAAAGCACCTTTAACTTTTGAAAGACCCTCTTCAAATCAGTGACTGAAAAAACCTACCACCATACTATAGTTCACAGGGTATTTATGAGTATTTAATTTTGTCAATCTTCCTTTAATACTCTACACTTATAGCAAGGCTGTTTCAGTCAATTGTCCCCACTTTTACAGGTCAGTCCTCAAAACAATGTTCCAGGACATGAAGAATTCCAGCTCCCCATCACAGCCATGTACTGTTTTATAATATATTGGCCCATCAGCTTTATGTAACTAACATCCCCTGGGTAAAAGGTATTCAACTATGACAATAATAGGCACTCTGCAAACAAATGAAATAATTGACCATAGTGCTGTTCAAGTGTTTCACTTTAAAAATGACAGTACAAACGACATTCTGACTCTGCAGGATCTTTTCCTTCCATGCGTTCAGTGCATTCCTATTTTAAGGTCTGATTTTTTTTATGGGAACAGCAAGTATTTTCTGCTTTTCACCCATCTATATTGCAAGGCTAACACAGCTTATATGAATTCCTATGCATCAACAGAATTGTTTATGAAGGTCTACTTAGTACAGCCTTCATGAAGATTGGGGCATATGGAAAATATTTCCAGCTCAGATGTATATTTCTAACATCAGCCACTGGTTTCATATCCAGCATCTTCCAGGTACTAAAGGTGTGATTAAGCCTCCCCTATTCAAAAATAATCCCATCACTTCTTTGGGGAAATTGATAGTTGCTTGACTATTTGTAGAGCTCCGAATGGTGATGCTTTCCCAGCTCTTGTCCGTCTACTCCTTAATTTACTACGACCAAAACAGATGACTTTTAAGTATAGCTGCTTTACAGCAGATAGGAAAATCATGTCACAAAGGCTTCCAGTGCTGTTTATTTCTTTAAAGAAAGTGCCAGATTACTTCTTTTCCCTTATTTTGCTTTGGAAAATGAACTTCGGAAAATTAACGTAAGTATTCTCACAAGGTACACCGAGACAGAAAAAAAAAAATCTGACCATAATTGCCGAAAATAAAAATTGCAAGCAATATATGTACTGAAATGACAAATATAGCTCTTTCCAGAATAAACATTTTTCAAATAATAATATATTCTACAGCTCAGTATACATATAACAAATGAACCATCATTCATGGGAATAAAACATGTTTATTAGCAAATTTTAAATTATTTTATGTTTAAAGATATAGTCTCCATTCTAGCAATATATTAATCATACACATGATTACAGAAGACATCGCATTCCAAATGGTGCTTAGCTTATAAGACTGTTTTACTCTGTAACTTCATTGCAAGACCAAAAACTTCAACAGATACACTATCAGTTTTAGACCTTGAGCCAAAACCTTCCAGAGTGATCATACAGGAAACACAAACCATAGAAGGTAATGAATCCAATTCAAAGTAAGTTAGATCTATGTGTTTGGAAGAAAATCAAATTGGAATATATTGAAATACCGTCTTTGTAAGCATTTTGACAGTCTTGGGATTGTTTGGAGTTAACTATGTTTGAGCTCATGACTCGACTTCCCAGGGAAATATTCAACATGTTTGCTGTGGATAGTCTTTCCAACACACTGATTGATATATTAAAGTAATGGGGAACAGACCAGAAATGTTAATTGAAGCCTATATAAAAAAGAAACAACACAGTTGTTAACAAAGCCCTAATAAAATTAAAACCACATATGTTTAATAAGAAGAAAATAAAAACTGGAGACTGCAACAGGTATAAAGTCTGTGTGTTAAAGTGCTCCACAAGGCCATCACTACTACAAACTTCCTTTAAACTTCCTTCCACACCTCAGGGAGCAGCAGAGCTTCTCACATCCAGTTGCATGAATATGCAAAGCATTCTTAACATTACATGTGATTGGAAAAAACAGTTCTTTTTTGAGAAGAATTGTGATCTGGAATTTTTTTTTAATATTCAAAATTTTCTTCAGAAAACATTTTCTCTTAAACGGCTATTCTTCACAAGCTATAGTAGAGAACCCCCACTATATTACAACTCCATGCTCTTGAAAAGAATGTATTTTATCTTCTCCCACATTCATAGGTTCTTATTTGTAAATTGTCATCATAACACTGAATGTAATATACAGCTATAATAAAATTAACATATATAATTAATACACATAGTATTTTAATGTTTTGATAAAAGTTGTTTTGGTAAAATACACCTAAGCAAAATAAGTCCAAATGACAAAGCTAAATACTTTGTCCCTGAAATTAAGCATTCTGATACTATATAACCAACACAGTTAAAATACAGATTCCTACAGGAACAAAAAAAAAAAAGTTGAAACTGGCAGATTCATGCAAAACATCTCCTGGTAAGAAATTGTTCCACTGAAAAAATATTAGAACAGGTATAAAATTAATTAGTATTAATTATTACTATGAACTGTTAATCTACTATACTATCAACTTCAAAGTTCCATTGTAAGTCTGTTTCTGAACATCCAGTTCCAATTTCTTTGGTATAAGATATATAGTTACTATTAACGGCATGTATTAATATCTGTTATCCCAGTTGTGAAGTAGTGCCTTATTGTAGCAGTCTTTTTTAAGATACAGATCAAAGAGAGACCCTGAAACATTTACATGAGACCCAAGATGTATACAAACCAGTGCAGATGGAAAATACAAGGTTACACACCTGTCTCTCACACCATAAGCTGTGGTCACAGCACATCAGATGCTGAATTACTGTCACACCTGAGACGTGCAATGCAGATGAGAAACCCACTGGAGAGATCTGACACCAAACAACTAAGTGGCTTTGCCAATGCACAAATTAAAATGGCAGAAGGAAACAAAAGGGCCTGTTTCCTCACCGAACTAAGTCCACCAGAGCCTATGTCTCCAGCACAGCAGAAGTGACAGAATGGAGAAAATTATGAAAAGGGGGAGCTGTCATTCTCCTCAGGGTGAAATAAGTAGTTAGAGAAAAATAACCATTTTTACCCCATTTCCTTCAACTTCTAAAAGCACATTACAGTCTCCTTCACATCCATACCCAGTTTGATTTGTTAATATATTCCACATACAGTATTATTCTGCATAGGAGACATAATCTGTCATTGCCTTCAGGGCAGTAAGAGAGACTCCTGCTGCTGACCCAAATGAGGCTTAAAACAGCAGTAGCATGGTCATGAAAGTTAAGCATTTAATCAGTACAAGAAATTTGATGTTACTCTTTCAAGTCTCTTGTCCACAAAGACAAGAGTCATCCTGAAAGAAGGTCTTTAGCACAAGGAGGAATTAATACAAGGCTTGACTGGCTTATGTTCAGACTTCAGAATATCTTCCCAAACCTTCTGAAGTAACAAGTACAGAAAGACCTATTTATAAATAATTTTTAAGTTTTCCAAGTTTTACAGAAATATTCATCAGTACTGAAGCAGCTTGGTAGCCTATAGAACCAGATGATCTCTTACATTTCAAAACAAACTCCGAAAATTATTCTCTGGCTATGCTGAGTTGTTCATAATTGATAAATGCAAAACATTAACAGCACCAATATAAGTTATTGCTGCCCAGAAGAATACCTACCTTCATCTCACTGGAAAAAAAAAAAGTTTGCAATATACCCTTGCTTGCGCTAGACTATCAGAAAAACTAATCACATATGCTGTTCTCATTTTCACATGACTCACCATACTTCTCAGTTTCCTCTCACGCTTTTCATCTTCCTGGGGACACTGTTTGGTAGCCTATTGTTTCAGTGTACAGAAACATTTTTCAGGGGGCATAAAATTAAGTGAGAAACTGTATTTTTCCGAATTGTCCTGATATTTCTTATGAATTACTAACTTCATAACAATTTTAAAATGTCACTGGAAGTTCCTCAAAGCAGGACGACGTCTTCAGTACCTGCAGTGCCAATAAACCAAATTGTATTTCATATAATAACAGTATCTCTTACTCTATTCTGAATATCAATTTGTTATTGTCAAAATAATGGCAGAATTAACAGAACTCAGACTGTGAGCAAACATTCTGTGTCAGCCCCTGCAAGAGCTGAGACCTGGCTGCACAGAGAAGTATGAGATGGAGCAAACTGACCATTAACCAATGCTCATCTACTTGCTCTTCCTTTTTCTTCTTCCAACATCTTCCATTCTTCTAATATGCATTTCCAATATTTCTGACACAACTATAATATAAGCCACATAGCAGTTTAAATAGTAAGTTATATGAGAATGACTGTGTTTAATCTCACTTTTGATCTTCAGATCAAAATAAGCCAAAAGCTCATGACATATCCCGACTGACCACTCACCATGACAGTACCACATTCCTAATCAAAGACTCAAAAGTGCGACCATTTCAGAAATTTAGTTTGCTATTGCTAAATTGAAAAGCTCAACAACATTTTTATAAATTAATTATTTCTCTTTTCCATCTATCCTTGCTTTTTCTGCATCCATACTCTTTTTTTTTCCCCCTTGTGTAAGTAGACACATCATCACTGTATCTCTCAGTCTCATTTACTAGAGGTGTCAATTTCTTTCACATATTTCAGGCAATATTGTTCTTCTAGATCTATCTTTTTGATTTTTTTTCCTGCAGCCTGGTTTTCCCTTTCCCCATTCCTCCTAACAATTTTGTGCTAACGCCACAGTGTTTCAACAAGTTATGCTAGTAACTGTTGTAACAAACTTCATCTCTGTTTTCTGATAGCCTGACAAATTCCTATCAACTGATTCAAATTAAAACTCTCAGACTTTCCTATGTCATAGCAACATTTATATCAAATATGCCTACATGATGGGCCATTCAGCAACTATTTTTTGAACAAAGCTTCTTCCAATAGGCATTCCTTCCCTTTATTCACCCCTCATCAATACCAAGTCTCTACTACGCATCAAATACTACCATCAACAAAGGCACTAGCATCACTGTATCAAACACAAACAGTAGCTCCAAAAAAACCCAATTTGAGTCCTTTAGGAAGCGCTGCTTTTCTACATGCATATTTTCAGGCAGGTTCTTTAAAACATGGACTGCAACCTCCCTTACAGCAACATACCAAGCATGCTGCCAGTTCTAACAGTGGTCATCATCTCCTGGTCAACCACCTATTGAGCACTTCTGCTGCTAGAAATCCTCATATTGGCCCCTTCTCGTTTTGTATGACCTCACAAATGCAGTCAGAAATGTCTTCCCTCTTGCATTCGCACACGCATACAACAAATGCTATGCAACATGTGAACACCCTGCTGTGTTGAATGTATGCCACTCCACACCGTTCAGTAGAAATAGTCCATGTTTTTTTATTTAGGCAATTTATTTCATCTTACCACTTTTCCCCTCCGCAAACTTAGCCACTTGCATTTTAATCATGTCTAAAATCAGCATTTTTTTTTAAATCTTTCCCTATTTCTATTTATAGTTTTCTGATGTTAGAAGGAATTGCATTACAAGTATTGAATTCTTCCAGAGTAAAACTGGAACAAAACAAAACCAGCTACTAACATTTAGTTTGCCAAGTGCAAAAAAATACCTGAGGTGTAACTAAATTAAAATGCTGCACAAACTTACTTTTAAATTTGTGAAATTGGCATTACACCAGTACACCTGTGTGAAAAATGCTGCCATTTAGAGAGGCACAACATGATGGACTACCTCCAAACATTTGCTCTCCTAAGGGGAAAAAAAAAAAAAACCTAGTGTGAATTTTTGAAACTGTGAAGCAAGGAGGAAACTTAGACAGCTTCCATATAGTTCTACATTTTAGGAAATCCTCTTTAAAGAGTAACTATGCACTTCCCAGAAAAGCCTTTGCAATATATCCTTAAATGATCACTGGCCAAATTACAATCAGTTTTTCATTTTTAAAACTAAGCTGCTGTAGTCTTCTCTCAAGCATGACACTGATCACAAGTTTTTGTGCCCCCCTCATATTAAGATGTTATGGGATCACCATACACAATTCCACGGCAACCGAGAACCGGAAGATTTAGAGAAGGAAATAGGAGAGACAAAATTCTGCACTACTCATCATCCAGACTCCTCCTGGTACAAATAAGTTACACAGGCAACACGAATGGAAAGCAAAGGAAAATAGCTCGGCCAACTGATGCAACATCAACTCCAACATCAGAAGATTTGTGCCGCAAGTCGAACCGCCGAGGAAAACGACCGGCCTGGCTGAACAGGGAGCTTTTGCTAGGAGTCAAGAAAAAAAGGAGAGTTTATCGTTTCTGGAAGAAAGGGCGGGAAACTTGGGAGGAGTACAGGGATCTTGTTAGATCATACAGAGAGAAAATTAGAAAGGCAAAAGCTCAGCTAGAACTAAATCTGGCCACTATCGTAAGGGACAACAAAAAATGTTTTTACAAATACGTTAACAGTAAAAAGAATCCCAAGAAGAGTATCTATCCTTTAACAGATACAGAAGGGAACGTAGCCACCAGAGATGAGGAAAAGGCCAAGGTACTTAATGCCTTCTTTGCCTCAGTCTTTAATAGGGAGACCAGTTATCCTTAGGGTACTCCGCCCCCTGAGCCAGAAGGTGAGGATGAAGAGCAGAATATACCCCCCTTCATCCAGGAGGAATTAGTTAGGGACCTACTACGCCATCTGGACACTCACAAATCTATGGGACCAGACGGGATCCAACCAAGGGTACTGGGGGAACTGGTGGAGGTCCTTGCCAAGACACTCTCCATCATCTATCAGCATTCCTGGTCAACAGGGGAGGTCCCAGAGGACTGGAGGCTTGCCAATGTGACTCCTATTTACAAGAAGGGTCGGAGGGAGGATCCGGGGAACTACAGGCCTGTCAGCCTGACCTCAGTATCGGGGAAGATTATGGAATGGTTTGTCTTGAAAGCACTCACATGGCAAGTCCAGGACAAGCAGAGGATCGGGCCCGGTCAGCATGGATTTACGAAAGGCAGGTCCTGCTTGACCAACCTGATCTCCTTCTATGACCAGGTGACCCGCCTAGTGGATGAGGGAAAGGCTGTCGATGTTATCTACCTTGACTTCAGCAAGGCCTTTGACACTGTCTCTCATGGCATACTCCTTGAGAAGCTGGCGTCTCATGGCTCGGACAAGTGTACTCTTCGCTCGGTGAAAAACTGGCTGGATGGACGAGCCCAGAGGGTTGTGGTGAATGGGGTGAAATCCAGCCGGCGGTGGGTCACGAGTGGTGTTCCCCAGGGCTCAGTGTTGGGCCCCGTTCTGTTTAATATCTTTATCAGTGATTTGGATGAGGGGATTGAGTGCACCCTCAGCAAGTTTGCAGATGACACCAAGTTGGAAGGCAGGGTCGATCTGCTTGAGGGTAGGGAGGCTCTACAGAGAGATCTGGACAGGCTGGATCGATGGGCTGAGGCCAATCGTATGAAGTTCAATAAGGCCAAGTGCCAGGTCCTGCACTTCAGTCACAGCAACCCCATGCAGTGCTACAGGCTTGGGGAAGAGTGGCTGGAAAGCTGCCCAGCAGAGAAGGACCTGGGGGTGCTGTTTGACAGCCGGCTGAATATGAGCCAGCAGTGTGCCCAGATGGCCAAGAAGGCCAATCACATCCTAGCCTGTATCAGGAACAGTGTGGCCAGCAGGAGCAGGGAGGTGATTGTTCCCCTGTATTCGGCCCTGGTGAGGCCGCACCTCGAGTACTGTGTTCAGTTTTGGGCCCTTCACTACAGGAAAGACATTGAGTTGCTGGAGTGTGTCCAGAGAAGGGCAACCGAGTTGGTGAGGGGCCTGGAGCACAAGTCTTATGAGGAGCGGCTGAGGGACCTGGGGCTGTTTAGTTTAGAGAACAGGAGGCTGAGAGGAGACCTTATCGCTCTCTACAACTACCTGAAGGGGGGTTGTAGTGAGGTGGGTGCTGGTCTCTTCTGTCAGGTGGCTGGAGATAGGACGAGAGGAAATGGCCTCAAGTTGTGGCAAGGGAGATTTAGGTTAGATATTAGGAAAAATTTCTTTACTGAGAGGGTTGTCAGACATTGGAATAGGCTGCCCAGGGAAGTGGTTGAGTCACCATCCCTGGAGGTATTCAAAAAGCGTGTAGACGGGGTACTCCATAACATGGTTTAGTGGGCATGGATGATGGTTGGACTCAATGATCTTGAAGGTCTTTTCCAACCTAAATGGTTCTATGATTCTATGATTCTAAGATGGAGGGAGGCACAGAGAGCAGAAATGGACTGATCTGCAAATCAAGAAGGAGAATTAACTGCGGTTTTTTGATTTTTTCAAAAAGTTGCTGTGTGAGATGACATAGCTAGGGGCAGCATGAACTGGTTGGTATCATTCACCCACCTCTTCTTACAGCAAACTTTTCCCTTCCAAGTCCTGCATACTGTCTCTTTTTCAAGGAACCTCAACATCACACAGCCAAACTCTGCCCTCAGTGTAACTTCTACAATCTCTAAATTTAGCAAGGTTTCTGTTAGCACCCCACAATATTCAAAATTATGAAAATAACATTAACTGACCACTCAGCCAAGATTGTACGTTGTCTGGATAATTACGGTAAGCTTCCACTGACGTTATATGTAAACAGCAAAACATGCTTCTTGACAGTGAGCTGACTGACATGATGTTGTCATTCTCTACTGACATCACTAACTCTGAAATTTCAAAGTGGCATGAAAGATTGGAACATATACTTATTTTTCTTCAAGCTTTATAAAGTACATAGAGTCTATCAGGGCAGCAGGTTTACTTGTGACCATCAACGTTAGCAGAGCTACGCAGAACTTAAAACTCAGCCAAGTGAAAATACTTTTCTTTTTTTAAGTTCTTCAGCAAATATGATAGGAAATTCTATGGCTTAGAACATTTAAAACCCCAAACAGTTAAATCACAAAGCTGTTAACAAAACATATGATCAAGATTTCACAGGCTTGCTACAACTGGTTATTACCTCTTCCAAAGCTCAAGCTATGCAATGCAAATAAGTAAATGATTTGGAATCACAAAATTTTATCTATGTTCTTGTTCTATTGCCTAAATATTTTAGTAAATATAATGAAACAAACTTCATCAATCTTTAGGAATGAGTACAGAAAGTAATAGCTATTAAGAATCAAGATTATGTTGAGCATCAATAGTGGCCAAGATGCTAGCAAGCAAAGAAAATCCCACTTACTGAAATTGTGCCTCAGTAACTACAGTCCCCTAAGAATATATGTTCAATATATTCTATGACTACAGGTGCTGAGGAGATGCACATGCTCTTCCTTGGAAAAATTACCTGCAGTCTACAATGACCAGTGATCATACAAATTAAAAACACGTATTTACTTGAGCCAAGACATAAACTGGATCAGGATTCCACACAGCAAGGATTTCTATAAGCACTTCTTTCAAATAGCTTTGAACGTCATGTTTAGTGCAGTCTTGCATAAAAAAAATGTATAATATTCATTTACATATTTTCTATTTATTTGCCCCAGCAACATCCTAAGTAACACTAAATTGTAATTGTCCCTTTGGAGCAATTACATCAATGGGCAGAATATTAAAACACATGAATTCCAAACACAGACGCTATACTCACATCAGGTACTAGACATGACAGCACTGGCTCAATGCAGTCTAAGAATTCACCTGCTCTGAGAGAAAAAAGGTAACAACTCATCTCCCTCAGGGCAGTTTTTCTACTCCATTTGCACCAGCAGGTAAGCGGGCTGGCTGCGGCTAAACTGTAGCACTCCATGGTGCTCTCCACAGCTTGCAACAATGCAAACCAAGGGACCTGTTGGGGCACACAGAGTCCTCTCCCTGCACACCCACCAGCACATGCATGTAAGGTGTCATATGCACATCTTGATCAAACATGGAATCAGGACACGGCCAAATGAACATGTTGAAATGGAGCCTGAGAAATGTTTTTGCATGCCATTACTCAGACATAGTCACAGCAATCAAAACACAGCCCAACTCTTCCCAAGATCTGAGTGTCAGTGATGATTATTCTTCAGTAATTCCTTTGCAACTAACCACCACCCACCTCATGCACAGTATTCAGCAACTCTGCCAAAGTGTTCTCATGTGCCTTCTTCAAAAAGTTTAAAGATATGCATCAAACCCCTTTCAGAGACTCAAATATATTTTGCCTAAGAAGATCCTTCAATTGTTCTAGCAAATAGGCTCGGCTTCTTGTCCTACTTTCCTTTTCATTACTGGATACCATCAATACTAATTTGGACTCAACACTCAATTAACCAAGTAAGATACCACAGCACTGAGCAGCAGGAATGTATGTTTCCTCTACAAGAGTACTTGTAGCTGTCCCTCATATTTAAGCAGAGCTTGCATAAATATCCACAATGACTACGCTCTTTCACAATTTTTTTTTTCTTATGCAGAACTTAATGCTTGATCTAGCAATCCATGAATAGGTAGAGAAGATAAAGTACTTCACTCATCCATCATTATCCACTACAGAAGGGAAGGCTGCATCAGACCACGGAAGTATGTACTGCTCCCAATACCCTTCCAGGCCTTCAGCTAGCGACCTGGGTGATGAAATGAAGATTACACTTATTAAATTTGCAATGTGCTTACAGGCTCTCTGGTGGGAGGGTTGATACGTTGATAAGAGGGGGCTGTAAGCACATTAGGGAACAAAATTAGAATATAAAATGAACTTGACAAATTGAAGAAACAGCCTGGGGAAAAATGGAGATTTAGTTCAATAAGAACCAAGTGGAAGATTCTGTGCTTGGCCAAGAACAATTAACTGCTCAGATAATGGATAATAACTGCTGAGGTTGCAATTCTGCATAGAAAGAAAAAACTGTAGCCCACAACAACCTGAATATGACTTAACAATAGTTTGGGTTTTGCAACAATTAAAAAAAAAAATGGCAAAGACTGTACTGGGACTTAGGAGAAAAATTATATGAGTTGCGTAGGCACACTTGCTGTTCTACCAGCTCCGACAATGCTCCACTGGGCACTGCAATTCAAAGAAAATATACATACACGCACATACACACACACACACACAGATATATATACGGACCCTTTGGAGATAATTGAAGGTAGAGAAACAAGAATTACCAGAAAATACTATCTACAAGCAATGAGTTAGAGCTTAAAGAAAAGAATGCTGAGGAGGGACATGGTAAGTGTTTTCAAATACTGGAGTCCATACTTAAGGGATGCTGAACAAGAAATAATGGATTTAAATGACATAGGTGTATTTGGCTCTGACTTGAGACCCTTAGCAGCTGTTTTTCTAGTGGTTCTGTTATTTGCATTACCCATTTTGTATTACATCCTAAGAGGAAAATCTTCAATACACAAAGTTAATAAAGTAATAAAGTGCAAATCCTTGCTTTCTAGGAATGTTTGCATGGGAGTTTCTGGGTTGTTTCTTTTTATAAAAATGACCATTTGGGGTTGACCTGTATAATAGCTTACTTTTGATCAAATCCAATTATCAGAAACAGCTGAAAAGGCCAAAACGAGGAGAGAGAAAAAAAAAAAAAACACATAACCAGCTGCAAGCTAATGCCATAAAACAATCTTGCTCCTCAACCCAAAGTCAGTGTTATCCTTTTACACTAAATAAGCTGTTGTTCAGTAACAGTTGAAGATGGAGAATTAGAAAACAAAAATCCATTTACTCTGTGTGCTCTTTTTACTGCAACTCTCAGAAGTGGCCCCATCGTATCAGAAGGATTATTCTTCCTGCTCCTTACCTACTCATTTTCTTTCTTCCTGCCATATTTAAACTGAGAAATAATCACCTGCTGAAATCAATACTGAAGAGTAAGATAACGCTAGCTATTTTTAGTAATAATAATATCATCACACTCCTAGTCACCTTCTAGAAGTTTTCTGACTGGTAGAAAGAAAACACACTCATGTTTCACAGCTAAAACCAAACTTCTATACACAAGTGCATCTTTCAGGACAATGGATTCCATTTAATGGTCATATTCATCCACTGGTTACAAGCAACTGCTTCCACTTTCCAGCCCATCTGACTGTCCAGGAAGTTGTACCATGTTCTTACCATTTCCAAGCTGGTGTAAAATAACTTTGACATTTTTCATCCCACCCCTATAGTATCTTAAAATGTAAAGTTTGACTGCACTTGCAGATTGAAACTGTAGTACAATTCTTCTAACAACATCACAATATTTCAAATGTATTTGCATATCTATTTCCTACTGGCATGAGTTAAAAAGAAATTAAATCTAGAAAAAATAAAGTGAAGATGAGTTTTTCTTCATGTCAATAATCCACACTGATGACAGTAGATTTAAATTTTAAAGTTATGTAATCATTCCATATGGTGACTGTCATAAATAAAAACTTGAATGAAGCAACCCTGTGTGCAGGCCATTACCAAATTTTAGATACTAAATATTTCAGAAGAATTTATTCCAACAGTGAGGTTGTTTGCCTTTGGCAAGAGGGTATATCAGGTCTGCAGAAGCTTAAGCTATTTGGTTTTGCAGAAATTAAAAAATACATCTCTGTCCGATGTGTTCACACATGCAGGAAGTCTGTTTGCATCAGCAGGTATAGCTAATGCAGCAAGAACATCCCAAAAATATGCATTTCAGCTTCTACATTTTGCATAAAAACTAGCCTTGTGTTTTGGTCTAGTGAATCTGTCAAAAAAGTATTTATATGAATATTCGTAAGAATAAGTTACCATATAATCATCCTACATGATTCAATCATTTAACAAGCTTGAGAACTAGTACACAGATGGTTAGTTGCCAAAATGCCATTCATTTCCTTGCATCATCTTGGTTATTTGCAGCTGGGAAGAATCAGCTCTGAGGTTGCAAATAATAATAACAACAACAACTTTTCTTCTTATCATTTCCATATATATTAAGCAAGTATTTAATAATGTCTATTTGCAGATATTAAAATGGAATAGGGGTTCAGATTTGCATGAAAGCCACCTTGATTTAACAAATCATCGGATTACCCAAGCCATTTTAATTATCTTAACCTTTCTTTTACTACTTACATGCACATTCAGAGACAAAGAATGGCTCATTCACCTGCTTCAGGCAATGCATAGCACCTGCCTGAACTGTAAAACTGGACCACAAGTCCAAGTCCCTAGTCTCATCAACATTATTTCACAAATCAAGCAGCTCTCTGGCAACATGGCATATCTAAAGTCAGACAGCAAATAAAAGGTAAGACTAAATTTGTTCAGGCAAACCTAGCAGTGTCCACGTGCTAAGTATCTACAAGCTTCAAAATGCTGTGTATGAGGCCTTTCAGATGAAACATGAATGCAACGGAAGTGAGAAACACAACACTGTAAATCATAAGAGTACTGTACTACTCGGAGGTCCAAGCTGAGATAAAAGCATAATATTCTAAGCACTACACAAACAAGCAGAGATAAACTATACTGACAAACGGTTCACAAATTATGTAAATAACAAAAAAAAGAGAGAGAACGAAGTTGCATAATCTCTTCTCTACAAGTAAGAGAACTGAAAGGTTTAAAGGAGACAGATCAAGGAACTTCATGGAAACTCTATGATACAAAGATCATTCTTTTCAAAGCTGTATTATACACAAGCACATCTAGACAAAGTTTTCCCCTCTAACCCAGTTGCAAAATCTTGCATAAATCTACCGCTTACAAAATCAGTATCAGAAGTGCAATACTAGGCAACTCAGCTCCTTGACCTGTACCAGTTCTGCTATGTCAGTAGCCCAGTCATTACTTTTGCTATCCTCATCACAAGGAACGTATGCAACCATTTAGCTGGAAATGTGGCAAGCTGCCCAACAAAAAACTTGCCCTTAAAAAAGGTGGAATCCTGCATTTACAAATATTTCTGCTCTTTTCCAATGGTCAATGAATTAAAGTATTTCACAATATATTCCTTCCTGGTTCACTAGTTCCCGTTAATCCATCTAACTTTACTCTCCTCCACCAAAAGTATAGTTTGAACATTCACAAATCAGTATCTTTTTCTTATATTAACAGAAAAACAATTATGTTTTACAGTTAAAGTAACTTCTGATCTTTGCCAGTAATGCAGCAAAAATGATTAATTTCAGCACCTGAAAAAAAAGGGTGGAATATTTTAAGTTCAAAGGTCAAAATATACTCAAGTGCATCATCTAACCTGTGAACTAACAAACAGATACAGCAATTATTGAAGATACATGCTTTTTGACTTATCCTTACAAAACGCTAACTACAGCTTCCAAACCTATTAAACAACTTCATGGTATTGCTCTCCCATTCAAATTAGTGCATACTTCTACACTTTTATCTACAAATTACACTCTCATTGATGGATGGCCTCAATAAACAGTCTAACAGTAACTGCTCTTTGTCAAGTGCTTGTAGGTGTTTGTATAAGTAAATTTGCTTTCTTCGCAGATTTTCTGATCAAGCAGTATTTAACATAAAAATGGATTTGCCTCTTACTAATGCACACTGGATAAGACACATCATAATTTGAAATACTGTAACGGCGTCTGCTTTGCAAATAAGTAACCTTCTGAGATGCAAGAGTGCCATGTCAAAATATGGTAATTTAAAGCACCTGTATTTTCAAAACACAGTTTTGCATAAACAAACACCTTATCCCTCCTTTGAAGGATATTAAAGTTTGTTGAAACCACAAAGCACACCTTGGTCTTCCCTTCATGGCTCCATAGAACACTTGAAATTATTTAGATTATTTGATTAAAGTTTCTCTTTAAAAAAAAAAAAAAAACGCACCAAACTTACGCTTACTGAAACTTAAGAACAAAATACATATTGTTCTTCTTTAACAGAAGAAACCCATTCTTTCAAGGGTTTACATTCTTTCTTCCTGTTTCACACATCACATTTGAGGGACATGTCAAAGAGAGAGATTATTTTTTCAAGGATCACTATTACAAAGCTCATTAAAGAAACTACTAGGAAGAATAGCACCTGAACGGTACATAACATATCCATCATCCTTATTCCCCCTCATCCGTAAATAGAAGAATACACCATGTAGCGTAACTACATAGATGAAAAACTCTCCTACAACAGAAGTTAAATATGCACAGAATGGAAACTCTGATGTATATCACAGAGGAGACTTTGTAAACAGTGTTATTAAGAACAAGTAAGTATCTGATTACATAGGAAACATCAAGCAACCAAGCACTGAAATTTAACCACAAAACTTTAGGTAAAAGGCACCAAAGTATTATCAGAGTTTTAATCACTGTAAAGGATGTAAGCCTGTACTTATACTTCAACTCAAATAGTACCACAAGCAGAGTCCTATCTAGGACCAATAACCCCTAGGTAGTAGTCTCCTAACTTGTAGTCTGCCACCTGTTGAAGCACGAATCTCCCTTCCTACAGGGCTCTCTCTAACAGCACGTAAGACTGGCAACCGACCACACTTTATTACAAGAGGTCTAGTGTCGCCACCATACACTGTAAAGCACTTCAAGGAAGGCTAGAAATGTATATGTGCAACTCCATATGTTCCTAAAGCAATCTAAGTACAACTGTGCACATTGAAACAGGTGTTTCAAGTTTTGGCAGCACAGCAGTTTTTATAACAAAACTCGTATTTTAGACAGATAGGCACTGACTGGCTTCAATTTTAGCCTGGAAGAAATGAGCATATGCTGTTGAACTGTTCTGTGACGGCCAGCCATAGACTGTCTACCTCAACATGAAACAAATATTGTGAGTATAGGAGAGTATTTCTGAAAAAATTACAACATGCCTACAGTTTCAAAATACTGTCTCTTAAAACATGTTTTAAGTAGGTAAAGGTGAAAATAATAACAATGTATGAATAACATATAAGATCAAATTTGATTCAAAATTCTTTAGAGATATCCTTCTAACAAAGCATATTATAACTGTTTCTAAAGATTAAAACATACTGCAACGCACTTAGCAAATCTCAGGACCGTGGTACAAAGAACAATAAGCACCTTTTTTCTACATGTTTCAAAATGCTCTTCTGCAGTTATTTGCAAGCCAAACATCAAAGCACTCTTCAAAATCCACACAACAAAATCTAAAAGTGGAATACAACATGATTATACTCTACAACCAAAATTAATCTATTTTCTTTACCAAAATCTAAGAGAGAAGCAAAATACAAAATAGCATGAAGCATGTGAAGCAGTGATTTTGTAAATATCTAGCTTAGTAATCCAAGATATGTGAACACCACAACAGTTTTAAAAATAGGTTGTCATGATCTCTAATGGGATATTGTCTCTGATAAACTACACAACTGAGAAGCACTTTGTTTTCTTATTACAAAATGCTGACCAGGTCCATAAGCCTGAACAGAGTGCTGCATAATGGACAAGTGTAATCCAGCAGGCCAATAATGAATGTAATAGAAGTCAGCACCAGATCCGACACCTTCTGGGAGGAAAGGACCTGTATCCTGAGATCTGATATTAAAACACTGCCTAAACACATCATAATCAAATATTTTCACCTTCTATCACTTCAATGCAATATCTGAAAAGATACTAAAAGGCTCTAGACTGCACTGCTACAATTCTAGATTAAGTTTTTATAGCACGACAATACCTATTTGACAATATCCACAGCCAGGTTTTCTTTTCATGTGCATTTCTGCAAGACTTGACATTTACAATACTCACGCATTGCAATAAGGTTTCTTTTCATATCCTTTGTAGTTATTCATGTTCAGAGCCATTTTGCAAACTTCGCAGTGGAAGCATCCTTTATGCCAGTACTGTAAAGAAACATGAAGTAGAATTACTTAAGATACTGATGTTTCGAAAGCCATGTTAGGGCACAGTAAATGTAAGAACACAATTACACGTCAATATTTTGGCCACGCGTTATAGATCTCTGTAAACTACATCAAAAGAATTAATTTCATGTGAAACCAAAGGTGCTCTGAAACGCTCTCAGAAATGTAAATTCTCTGCTAAGGTGAATGCCAAGACCTCTGCGCGCTGACCTTGCCAGGATTATTTTAAAGATAACTGAAGCAGGAGTTTGACATTTTGCCTCATTAAAGAAAAAAAACGACAGCGCTCGCTTAGAATGCAATACTATGCGAATAAAATCACTAACTAACATGACGGCTGGCTTTTTGGTACACTGAACAGACACTAAATTTAGCACATAATACGGTATTTTCCTCCAGCATCTCCTACCGCCTTGCCTTTCCGGGGACGTTAATTTGGCGCATCTGTCACAGCCTCATTGCTGTTATTTATGGAGCGACCGCGCTTGGCGATAACCGGCACCAGCGGGGGACACCCCCGAGGGACGGGGCTGTCGCCACCCCCGCTGCCCCGGCCACCATCCCCGCCGAGGCGGCCATGGCGTAAGGGGCAGCCGAAGCCGCCCCAGCTCGGGGAGGCACCGACAACTACAGCCGGCCGGGGGCCGCCTACAACTTCATCCCTCGGGGAGCCGGGGCGGGGGGGGGGGCCGCGGGGACCCGCCGCCGGCCCCAGGCGCCGTCACTCCCCGTGCGGGCAGCGCAGGGGCTCTCCGGCCCGCCGCGGCCCCCGCTCGCCCGCCGCGGCCCCCGCTCGACCCCCGCCCTGCGCCAGCGCGGTGACACGGCGGTTGTCGCCGGCCGGCGGCGGTGGCGGCGCGGATGCCGGCGCAGCGGCAGCCCCTGAGGCGCTGCCTTTGCCACCTGCCGGCTCACCCCGCTCCCCCGCCGGCCCGGCCCGCCCCGCCGGAGCCGAGGGGAGCGGAGCGCAGGGCGGGCACACCCGGGAGGCGCTGTCCCCGCCCGCCCAGCGCCCCAGCACCTTGTCCAGGCAGTTGACTTTCTCGGTGGGATAGACCACTTTGCCACAGCGGGCGCACTGGGGGTTCATTTTGCGTCTCCTCTCGGGCGGCGGCTTCCGCGGGCGGCGGCGGCCGAGGCTGCTGTGCGGCGGGCTGGGCTGGACGGGGCTCCGGGCGGCCGATCTACCATCCCCTGCCCTGGCGCGGACGCCGGGGGTCCTCAGCGGCTGCCGGCGGGCGAGGAGGTCATCGGCGGCGGCTGGGGAGGAAGCGGCGCTCCAGCTGACTGCGGCTCGGCAGCATGGGTGAGTGGGCGGGCGGGGAGCCGGTGCCTGTCGCCCCCGCCCGCTCGCCGCCGCCCGCCCCCGCCGCCTCCTCCGTATGCCTGCGCGCTCGGCTCCCCGCGCCGCGGGCTGGGTGACTCACGCCGAGCCCCGCGCTGCAGCCGCAAGCCAAGCCAAGCCCACCGGCGCGGCGCGGCCCGCAGCAAGGGGAGGGAGCAAGGGGAGGGGGAGCCGGGCGCCGCAGCCGCCCCGAGGGGGGCGAGATGGCGGGCTCCGCGCCGCCGCCCTGAGGCGGGGCGGGGGGGGAGGAGGGGGCGCCGCCGGGCTGCGGCCGCCCCCCGGGCGCACCTGCCCGAGGCTCACTGAGGCGTCGTCGGCCCCTTGCCCCAGCGGGAGGGAGAGAGCGAGCGGGAGAACCGCGGCGCTGCCGAGGCCGCGGGGGAGCTCGGCCGTTCCCCGAAGTTAGGCCCGAGGCCTGGCCGTGCGCCGGCGGGCACCTGCCGGGCGGGGCGGGGCGGGGCGGCAGCGCCGTGCGGGGCCGGCGGTGCGGGGCCTCAGCCTCACGCAGCTTTGACACGCAGCCCCGCGGTGCCCGTGAGCGGGGTGAGGAACGTCTGTACGTTCCTCCAGCTTCGTATCCCGTTTGGTTTTCAGGCTCGGTGCTGCAGCCTTTCCGAGGCTGAGTCTCTCCAGGGCACACCAGCGGTCCCGCGGGGCAGTCAATTCTCAGCCAGAATGGTGAATTCAGCTCCTCAGAGCAGGCTGTTGCCATTCATTTTTGACTTGCTCATTAGTGCTGTGGGCACGGTACAGCAAGAAGTCATGCATTTTTCCTTGGCTGTGGACTTGCTTCACTACCTGGAACATAAACCACACTGAGGAGAGCGCTTAAGCCAATGCAGTGCAGCCTTTCCTGAGGGTTTGGTTGGGGTTTTTTTTTTTCAGTAGCGCAGCACTCTGTGTGGCACACAGCAAGGACAAATTCTGCACATACTTGGGCATTATTAAGTAATCAGAATGCAGTCAGCTAAACTGGAACACTTGGCTATAATTCTGCCTTAGCAACCCAACTTTTATGCACTGGCTGTTTAAAGGCGTGGAGAGAAACAGTAATTTCGTTGAAATTAATAATATATGTGATTAAATGAGAAATACCTAATCAGGCTTTAAATATTACATGACGGAAGTTGTAGAGCTTCTGCCTCATCTAGACATAAACATCTGGTACCCAATGAAACTCATAATGTTGAGATGCTGGCTGTGCTGCAAGCAACAGGAAAGCAGATTTGCAGGCAGCCTTGTAAATGCTTATTGTCTGCTTTGTCTGTCACAGTGCAGTAGCAAATAGACAAACTGCTGACCAGCTCCATTTCTTTCCTGCAATCTGCAGGCTGGTCCATTTCAGGGCCAGTGCTAGCGATTTGTAGTTCTCAAAAATCCTGAATCAGATTTTTTTTACTGTTGTTGCTAACCAGGTTAGTTTTGGTCTGGAATTTAAGATTTGTCTTCTCACTGTTCATCACTGACAATAGCATGATAATTTTTCACAAATACCTGAAGACCAATTTGGCCTCAGTCTAAGATCTCTCAGACAGAAATAGGTGCATACGCACCCTGCAGTGCAGATGCAGTGAGGCTCATCATCTCCTACCTCTGTGCTGTACAGATTACTTTACACTTTCTGTTGGACGGTCTGACTGGCCGTGAACAATGGCTTTTATTCAAGGAACTCTGAATGCTAGGCATCTGAGTATGTTGTTAAAGGAAACTTGAATACATGGTAACTCAATGTTTTCTGCAGGAACTGTCATTTGCGGATCCATCTAAGATCACATCTGAGTTGAATTAGGCCCAAGACATAGGTAAGCAATCTCTGTTCTGCAAAGGCTACAGAGTGTAGTGGAGTAGCAAGTCTGTACTAGGAACTGGGATGGAAACCCAGCTAAATTAATCTCAGATAGAAGGCAGTGAATGTTACTTATATGGAAAAAAAAGCTGACTTAATTCTTTCTTAGCTTAGATGCAGCCTGATGGCTTATGGGTGAAAAAGCTCTGGAGCTCATCAGAAATAGAGGCATACAGCTTCCCCAAACCGCTAATATGAAATCTTTGAGTTGGAGGCTTCATTCCTGGAAGTTCCAGATTATTAAAATTACATTCAGACAAAAATCGTTTGGATGTTACTCTCAGTCTCAATGCTACAATGAAATCTCCCACCTTATTCATGAAGGGAAAACTTTTATTAACCAAAATATCAACACTAAAAATGGAATAGTAAAATCGATAGGAATACCTGCAGTTGTATCTAAATTAAGTGTTGTGGCAGTATGAAAGCATTCCAATATTTATCATTATTTCAGGATCCTTTTATTAACTTTTATTACTTTTCTCCACAAGGGGGGAAAAATAGTGTCTGAATCACAGTCTTCATTTCCACAGCACATAGCTCTTTCCTTATCATCCACAACTTTTTTCTAGCGCTACTGTAATGAAAAGCAGGTTCTTTTGCTCTATACAAACCAGTGGGAGAGAAAAATCTACTTCACCCATGATTGTTTGTGAGAAAGCAGTGAAATGTTACTCATCAGTATTCTTTCCTTTTTCTGAGTAGGTAATGATGCAATGGTAAAGTCCAGCAAAGCAAAATACACCCACCCTGCTATGTCACTGACTAAGACAGTGTAAACCAAAGACTACAGAGCGCAGAAGGACAAAGACCTTGTGCTCTAGCTAAAGAACTGTTGCCACAAGCATGGAGACTGTAGTAGGTGGTGGACCTCTAGAAGGGGTCCAGCACTGATTCCCAACTGGTGTGTGTTGGCAAGTTATAAGTGGCATCCCAAGTTTTTAAGCTATTATACTTACCTCATCTGGTGCATTTCAGGGCTGTTTATCTAGCCTAGATGATTGAAAAGTGGGTATTTAGCTGAGCAAGGCAAATCAGCAACACTTGCGAATAGATGCTTTTTTCAGCATGCCTACAGTGGTCCAAGTGAGAAAGACCTTCTGGGGCAGCAGTGTTACAGCATGAGAAATGTTATGACTAGGTGAAATGATGATTACTAAAGTTCCTATTTCTATGGGGCAATACCATCACCAATTGCATTTTGTGTTTGTTTATTTGAGAGGAAGGTTTTCAGTGCTCCTTTCAGTTCATTTGGGTGATAAACATGTAAATGTGTGCTGCAGAAAAAAAAAATTATGGTGATAGATGATTTCACATGTTGATACTGAATTTTACCTGAGACAGAAAAGTTTCAAAAAACTGTTAAACTAGAAAGTTACCCTATGTTATTGGAAGTGACTTGACAACATCTTGGAAGAGATGACCTGTAGAGGCTTGTTTCTATGGTCATAGGGATCTCAGTTTTAAATCTAGTTTTTCTAAAAGTTTTCTTGGGAACTTCCCACAAAATAAGCTCCTTATAACCCATCTCCCATGACTTGTGTTAAGACCTGTTGGAGCCATCAAGTGAACATCTAGGCATAACAAGAAAGCAAAGGCTCCTGTCTTGCAGGTCACCATGCGTTTCCCAGGCCATACATAAAAGCTCAGAGAAAGTGTTTACTGCCTTCTGTGATCACATGAAGGCATTGTCTTTTCACCCAAATTTCTACAAATGGAGTCTGCTCACAACATTATGGATGTATAGAGCCCTATTGGACAAAATAGGAGTTCATGTAATCATAGTGATCTATCTTTTTCATAGCAAAGAATGTGGTTTTCTTTCATTAGGGTATGTATTCATTTAATTACATTCTGTGAACAAAAAAAAAAAAATGCTGAATGTAGTATGCCCTGATTAACAGCTGATACCCCACTTGCAGTGTCATCAGTTTGTCATTTTTCTGGAATAAATGTGACAGTATGTTCTTATACTCCGAAGGACTGTTGTAAAAATAATGTTTGGTATATTTCACTGATTTTTCATACCTGATCTGTTCTTTATACAGGTATAAAAGGTGGGATAACTGACAAATTAAGGTAATGTACTTAAAATACTATCTTACTGCTATAGACAGCTCATAACATTTGTGTATAAGCTCCAGCAGATGATAGGTATTGTATCATATTTAAGTGAATGGATGATCTCATGGTTAAGGCATTGCATGGAGAATTGCAGATGAAGCCTCCGAGCAGTACTGCAACACAGATAAATAATACTGAAAGAGGTTTTGTGAAATTCTGTGGCTGTCCTAAATTATGTAGGAAGGGAAAACATTAAACCGATATTGTTTGGCACAGGAGTTGCCAGTCAATTTTTGACCCTTACTGTTTGAGCTTACATTTAACCACATAAAAAAAGAAACTGCATAGTTACATTTCAAATAGGAACAATGCAACTTTAATGTGACCTTGTTTAGAACTACCCAGGGTGCTGTTAGAGAAATGTGCTTTTGAATTCTCCACTGTGAAAGAGTAATTTATAGTCTTAGTATGCAAGGGTCAGTAGAGGTAAGTTTTCAACTTCAGCTGTGGAAAAGCTAAAACCAAAAGTGAGAGTTTTCCTACCAACACCAGAACAAAACCAGCAATGGTTAGACTTTATTATTTTCTGTAATACGATCCAAACAACACTGCGGTGGAATCTCAATATGCGTTTTCAGAATTACTCAATCTTTAGCTACTCAGATTAATCTAATAGAGTAAGGAAATACTAGAACAAAAATGGTTAGTCCATCACCAGGAGTGTTTTCTGTTCTTAGGATCTCCTTTCTTCACTCGAAAAGCATGCAAACTGAATATTGCATCCCACAATAGCTATATGCTTAACAAATATATAAAAAAGTAGTAATGAAGAGTCAGCATGACTATGGAATTGTCCAGAAGAAGGGGCTTTTAATCTCTTAGCGTTAATGTTGCAGTGGAGGTTTCTATCACTTTATGCATGGGGTCAGGATTTTCCTTTGTTAACAGGTCTTCCAGGATACCTGAAGGAAAAAAAAACCAAAAAGATTTTGTCTTTATGCTTTACTGAAGACAAAAGGTAACTGTAATAAAGCTTAGTAAAAATGGGCCGGTTACTTGGATTATGTTGAACAGAAGGTTGTTACCTAGCTCATTTGGTTTTGTTTGAACCTAGAATAGCTGATTTATGAGAAAAAAGCAGATTGAAAACTTCAGTCAGGTGCAAATCTTATTACCTGTGTCCGTATGTATGTGTTTCAGAAAAAGCTGCTGGCATCAGTGAAGCATACACACTATAATTCAGGTCCACAAAGCAGGTAAGAGTTCTGTGGATAGCAATATGCAGGGTGTTTTGGGAATTTGGCAGGGCATGCTTGAGTGTTAGCTTTTTTAGCAAGCATATCTAGAGATGGAGGCAAATGAGCACAACTAGGAAGCTGTAACCATACATCCAATATTTCGTGAATTGTGTTTTCAAGTGATTTGGGAACATAGAAACAGTCAACGGTTCAGTGACATATTCTAACATCAGAGGTTGGGGTGCCTGTGCACCCTTCACATTAAACTTGCATGTGTATAGTTTGAGAGGAATGAGCAATGCAAACAGGTGCAGGCAGAGCACAGCAAGAGCTGTGTTCCTCACTGCCAGAGCTATACTGGTCCCAGTGCCTCAGTTCAACCATTCAGTCTATCATTTCGTTTGCAGACCAAGGTGAGGAAGTCGCAGAACCCAAAACAGTGTTTGCATAGAAAGTAGTCTGAAGTCTGGAAGCCTTCAAATCGAATTTCCATATTCAGTGACAGTGCTTAGAATAAATATACATTATTAGTAGTCTTTTTTTTTTTTTTTATTCCCTTCTCTCTGTTACAGTCTCTGTAATTTTTCAATCCAGTTACAGCTCAGAGGATGTTCCAGCCACGTAAATGGAGCAAACCTTTTTATTTTATGTATATTGCATTGAATGTGTTGGAATTTTTTTTTCCAGCTCTGTTTTTCCTCTCTTTCTAGTCAGAATTAGAGATTCCTACCATGTTTTGCAGGAATAAAAGCAAATTAAGAAGAAATAAGGATTAGGGGAGATAAAAAGTCTCTATATTTTATTTCATACAGGAACTAATTTTCATGAACAAGTAATTGATACAGGAATGAAAAGCCATCATCAGAGCTCTTGGAGAAGCTGAAGGAGAAGATTGTCTTCAGTCAACTCTACTACCCTGTGTCAAGAATCAAAGTGAGTTGCTTAATCCCAATCCAAAGAGATTTTCAAAAACTTTACACCACAGACAACCAATCCAACACAGTCCAGGCAAAAGTCCCTGTGCTGGACTGTCAGCGTACGGAAGGACAGAATGTTAATTATTCATTCTGTTTTAATAGCTATCACTTTTTGTTTGCTGTGTTGATTAAAAGTATAAAGCTACTTGGTTTTGCTTATGAAGATGAAATGGAACTAAAAGATTATTTGTTAGTTCTGGATATTGTTTACTGGCCTATGTTTAGCCTGAGAACAAAATAGGAATTTAGAGATAGAATTAGGGTTCTAAACTGAATTTTAAAACCTAATGAGAGGGTTCTGGTAGCTTTGAATAAAAGGACAACAATGGCATTATTCATACTGTTGTGTATGCAACGACTTTCCCATTATTTCCAGAAATAGTAGTTGAGTAGCTTCCTGCCTAAATAAACAGTTCATGTAGATGGAACTTGGTCTATAAAGCTTTTTAAAATAAGGTTTCCTTTTTTAAACTGAACGACATAGTGAAATACAGGAAGGGTTGGGCTGTGATTGGACCGGATTCTTGAATTTAATGTTTTAAAAGGTTACGTGACCAGTTCGGAGTAACTAAATATGCTTACTCTGTAGATGGCCTGGAAGTATCATAGGGAATATGCTCCCTCCATTGCCAAAAGAAACAGCCTCTTGTAATAAAGATACAGAATCATTAACAAGCCTGACTCTGGGCTTCAGAGGAAACTGTATTTCCAACCCTACTAGCAAGATTTTAAAATTACAGTCTTCACAGTGTAGACGTGTCAAATCTCACACATTGAGAGGGAGTCTCACACATTTAGCTCCCAACCTACCTCCCCTGCAGCTTGACCTGTATCACACTCATTTGCAACACTGTGCCATGGCTCCTCTCCCATTCTCTAACCCCACATGCCAGGCACAGCTGGATGGCCCAGTCTGCAGCCTGCCAAACAGCTGCAGCTACTGTGGGGCTTCAGGGAGCAAGAGAGGAGGAGGAGGAGGCGCAGTGCAGCATGGCTGCGTTGCTGAAAAGAAGGATGGATGCCGGGGCATTCCTGGAAATATTAGCAAAATCCCTTTCCAGAAAGTACAAAGTAAAATCTCTTCATAGTTCCACGTTAGCATTTTTCCAATTTATGTTACTTTTGAAGTTTTCTGTTTTGAACGTAGAGACTATGAGCTCCAAGGCTATAAATAAAGTCTTACAAATTTTTTAAATTATAATCTATAAATAAACAAATGAAAAAAACCACAGTTTAGATGTGTTACAGGCTTGAAGGTCAGCAAGACAATGACTGGGGATAGTCCTCTCCCAGCAACAACAACAACAACACTGGCTTCTGCAGCACCGTTTCTGGTCCCAAGCTTGCAGAACATGCTAATAGAATAAGAGACAGGAAAATTCACCTTCCTCAACATACCTGGAGATATACTGCTAAAAGCAAAACAAACAGTAAGTTGATAGCAAAGCCCATCTCACTTTAAGCTCAGCTCAGACACTTTTAAGGATGTGGCTGTGAGTTCTGCCTTATATCTGAATTTTTAACAACAGAGCTTCAAAGGATTGAAAGGTTGGGAACAAAAGGCCAAGGCAGAGACCCAGCCCTCACCCTCACCACCGTATGGATCTCTGGTGACCTGAAGGGCACCATTTATGGCTTGGTGCACTGCTGCTTTCATTGAAAAGTCAGGGATGACAACTTGGAAGCAAAGTGTCTTCTCTCTGACATCTTTTGGTGTATATTTTCACAGGCTTCTTTACTGAGCCCAGAACAAAGTCTAATTTGAACTATCTTCCTAAGTACAGAACCGTGATACGGAGTTATATGAGCCTGTGATGGGGAAATACACAATTTAATCTTCTATTTGTTTATTTTAAAGTAAATATAACTGCATTAGAAAATTAATAATCCATTAGAAGTTTTTTAAACATCTTGACTTGATTTTAACTTATAAGGTTATGCTATGCATAGAAATTGTGTTGTACATACAGGCACTTTATAAAATCTGTGTCATCTTTTTAGTCTGAACCTATTATTTTTATTTATTTGCTCTCTGCGTTAGACAACATAGGGAATAGCAGGCCCAATGCCATTGTCATGAAAAAGATACAAGTACCTTTCTTTTCATCAGATCTCTGCACTTGCTCATTAATAAAAAATTATAAGAGAAGAAACAAAACCATAGTAATTGTCCAGCCAGAAATTCATCTGAATACTCTAGACCCTGAGTAAGATTCTCAGTAACTGCATTTTGGAGGAGCTTTTTTTTAGCTATGGTACAAAGGCATACACACAACAAAGAGGAACTTCAAAAAGGGACTACTTCTTTTCCTTCTAACTTTAGAATTACAGCTAGCACATTAAGTTCAGTCTCAAGTAAATGGAGGGCAACATTTCACATAAATTAAATTTTCTGACATCTAATTGAGGATTTTCAGTGTGAAGTTCTCATTTTTGCCTGACAGCTTTCTATGAATTATCTTAAATGTTATCTTAGAAAAGGCAATTATTATGTGGAGCATTAAGCAGAGCACAAATATTGGTACGCTGCAGAGATACCAGTTAATTTTCCTTTGACTCCTGAACCATAAATAAAGGAAAACAGCATTGTTAAATGGTTCTAAAGTTACATCGGGGCAAGCAGCGATTGTGTTGTGGTGTGAAGGGTACAGTTTTGGGACATGCCAGAGAGGGAATTATTATGAAGTTACATTATACAGAATGCTTCATTTATTTCATTCGCATTATAAAAGCCCTAATGATTTTACTGTGTCCGCCCATTCCCTGCTGTACGCTGCAGACCAAATAGTCTGACTGTCCGTGTTGGCTTGGCAGCAGAGTATGTTTCACATTATCATGAGAGTGACCTACTTGGTGCATCAAGGGAAGGAGGGGAAAACTCCAGAGGATTTGGTTTTTGGAGTCCCTGCCGGTGTGACTCATCAGGCAGCCGGCACTACCCATACCAGCAGCAGCAATTGTATGAGGCAGCACATCAGCCAGCAGCATCCTCATCCCCTGCCACAGAGCAGAGAACTCTTATGAAGGATTGGCATCGCAGCCCTGAAATAACCACCACAATCTTTCTAAGAGAGCTTCCCAGATTAACTAGTGTGGCTACAGCACCTGATCTCCCCCAGTTTTCCAGCTCCCCCATGCCAGGGCCTTGCTCTGACAATATTAATTAGGTGCAAACCCACCAGTGGCCACCAACTCACATGTGTCTCACAACCAGCAGCGTCAGTCCAGGATGACAGCATGGTGGCATGCCCTGCTGCCCCTGACCACATGCACTGGTGCACCTGATCTCATTTTTTCTTTAGAAGCTCCTGTGTGCTACATGGTCCAGAGAAACATGGTTCAGAGCCACCAGGTTTTCCAGGATGGCATCATCTGGGGCAAGCAGGAGGGAATCCTTTTAGCTCTCCATCCTCCTACCACAACCTGATTTAAACACATGTTCCCATCTGGCTTAATTACCCCCCCATCTCTATCACAGGCCCACGTGTGCTCTTAACTTAAAAATGGAGCTAGAGAAGGATGAGAGCCTTGCAGCCACCTAAGCCAGGCTGAACCTGATTTTCTGCCTTCAGTCCCTCTGCTGAGAGATAGCAATAAATATCAGATAGGACTCTCTCAGTCTTTCTTTATGGAGAATCACAAATCAGAGGCAAACAAGTGAGGCGAGAGTTATAAAGGCCTTGCCTTCTGTTCAGCAAGGGCTTGTAGGATAGCTGTTGTGCCCAGGAATGTAGATGTAGAGGTTGAATGTATCTGGGGACACCAGCCGAAGACTCCCTCCAGAGGAAAGTCTTCAGACCAAAGAAATGTTGACGTAGTTTGCTAGTCTGCTTGGGCTTGATCCAACACATGTTGAAACCAACTGAAAGACTCCCACTAACATCCGTGTGTGCTAGATTAGAGTTTAAATACAATAGACTATTTAATTTGCACTAAGGAGGAGTTTCAGCATAAACAGAAAACGGTGTAGTTGGTTACGTACTGCACCACACATCAGTTTTAAATGTCGTAAGCTCCTTTCACAGCATCAGTTGGTGCAAGTGGACAGGAAGCTGCTGAGACAATTTTATGCATAGCTATTATCTTTCTCTTCATCATAGTTAACTCTTTGATGAAAGAGAGGCCAGATTTCTGGGGGCCATTTCAGATAGTATTATACTGAATTAAACTTTAGAACTGTTTATCCATAAAATCCTGATAAATAGGTGTTAACCACTCCAAGGCAGCTTTCAAAGAGATTCTTAGTAAAAACAAATTCTTCATGCTCCCAGAAAGCTTATTAAATAGTGGAACACCCTGGAAATTGTACTATGGGAAAATTTTCAAACAAAACACAGATAGTAGTAAACTTCCCCGCTTTGATGTTCTCAGATTACTTAAAGAGGAAAATGTCAACATGGCATTTACACTTCTTTGGCATAGTAAATACATGCCCCACCAATTATCATTTAGAAATGGTGCCTCAGTCCACATACTTAGGGCCATGACACCTACTATACCCAGCTCTTCAGATGTTAAGCAAAAGAAAAGATTGCCATCTTTTGTAGACTTTTCTGGACTGGCATTGGTTGATTTCCTTTGTTCAGCCTGTATTCCAACTGGGGTAAATATTGAGGTCAATGTGTAAATATCATTCCAGATAACTGCTCTGTCTAACTACAGTACATCTACTCTCCATAAATCCAGTTATATAAGGCAGGATTGCACTGCAGATCAAATGTTATATCCTATCAGAAAACTTTCCTCATAAGCAAAACTGAAATTGTGCTTATGTGTATCTAAACTGGTATAGATAGTATGGCCAGCTCCAACATCAAGATCGTCTTAGCACCAAATTAGTCACTTAGTCCATAAGGTATTTTTAACTCATGCCTTCGTGCTCCCCCTCGTAACTTCCGAGTGCCTCTGCAGTGGGAGGGTGACTGCTATGATGGATCCAGCATATTACTTAATATTCTGCAGTCCCACTCAGTAAGAAATCACAACCTTATTTTTAGAAGAAAAAATAAAACCACAATTCAACTGCAAGCATAATGGCAAGAAAAAAAAAGAAGAGGAAATTTGTACTCAAAAGTTTGTTGCATTTAATTTGTTTTCAATTCAAATATACTGCTCTTACTAGGTACAATTCTTCTAACACTTACAATACTCTGAAAAGTTCTTCATGATCCTGGAAAGGAAGAAAATATGAAAAATCATTAAGGAAAGAACTCAGCTGCATGTGAGTTACAGTTGTAAAATAATCCACTTAACTAATGATAGATCAGAAAACCCACAAGCTGTCAGGTTTTCAAATTATACCAAAATTTGTCAAGTATATCCTCATAATTACACGTAATAACTGTCATGTGAAATTTCTCTTTATTCTTTTTTGCCATTATCAACTAACCTGCAAACTGTTCCAAATGTAAGTCAAGACCTTCTGCTAACCTACCAAACTGCCTGAAACACAAACCACACATTCCTTTTAGGTAACTTAAGCCCCAAAATAATAATAATAATCAAATGTAACTTACAGAGCTAAAATATACAGCGATATTGTTAATAAAGAATAATGGAAAGGTCCAGCACAAAAGTATGTGTGAAATTAGAACATATTTGTTACAAAATAATGAGAACTAATGATAACAAGAACTCAGCTGGTATCCAGCCCTCACGACTACAGCAGATTAAAAAAGGTCTAAGCCTGGCAAGCTTTGGGCTACGTTGTGTGGAGCTGGCTGTCCTTATAGCATGGAAAACAGATTTTTTTCCTCTCCTGTCAAAAGGTTTTTCTTGGACCAAGACAGAAAAGGTCATAAACTTTTTATTTTATTATTAATTAATTAAATCCAGGTTAGATGTTAAGAAAAAATTTTACTGGGGACAGTAAAGCTGTGGAATAAACTCTGGGAAGGGGGGGGGGGGGTGATAGAGTTTCTGTCTTTGCTGGGCATTAAAAGTAGGTTAGCCAGTGCAGACGTTAGCCAACGTCAGGTGAGAGGCTGAATGAGGTGATCCCCTGAGGTCCCTTCCAACCTAAATTGTTCTATGGTTTTAAATTTGTATCAAGAATGATACAGATGACACTGATCCTGCCTTGAGTCAAGAACTTGGGGCTGGTCAACCTTTTGAAGTACCTTTCAGCCCAATGATTTGATTAGGTGGTTTCTCCATGTTAACTGTGTCTGAACATCAACGCAGCTTTATGTGGGAGGGATTTTCATTTGGATTTCCTGTGGTTTTCTGCTATGAGTGAGCCAGCAGAGGACCTAGACCACACCAGAGGAGCAAAGAGCCCCATCAGCAGGACAAGAGTCTGACGGCACAGGAAAGAAAAACAAGGCAGAAGCAGGATCCTGCCTTGCAAAATTTACAAGTGACCTTTAACAATGAGCAATTCTGACATTGGAAAAAGGAAATTCTCAGGCAAAAAAAGGTCTAAGTTGGAATGAAGATTGTGAGGATCTCTCATCTAATGAATGGGAAAGTAATTTACAATATTGTCTTCAAAAGACTTCATCTAATTATTTAAGAAGACATCAGTATTTGGATCTACTGATATAAAGGCAAGTGAAATTCAATCTAAATACTAGAAGAGCCTAAAATGCAACTGGTCTGTAAACAAGTCGTACAGAGGTTCAGCTAGATAGCTTCACAATTTTCCAAGTCACTGAAGCAGTGAAGATACCAGTTGTTTGAAGAAAGGACTAACTGGCTGCTGGCTTTTTTTTCAATCCTATATTTTGTTTTATTTTTTTTAGTTGTAAGGAGGCAGTAGCAAAATTACTTAGGTGATTTTAAATGTATATTTACATTTCTGGAAGCTTTATTAAGTGTAAAGAGACTTTTTAAGTGCATGTCATCCTGGAAAAGATGAAAACATTTTATTCAGAGGAAAAAAATACTTTAAATGTTGTTTTTTCCATTTTAACTATAATGGTTCATGTTTACAGTACTCCAGCAGCTTCCAGGGTTCACTGGAGATAATGAATGAGCTTATGATTTAGGATTTCACAGGATTTTTTTCTATGCACCATCCAACTTTGAAAATTGTGGGTTTACTACTGCCCAGCATTGCCGCTTTAGTGACAGATTGGAACATTATTAGTTATCATCTCAAGGATGGTTAATATTTTGGATTGCTCTTTGACAGAAAACAGAAAGCATTTACCCAAAGGAAATGCTGATAGAACATTCATTGAGTATCCTCTCTATATAAGTAGAAATAATAGTAATAGTGTTATTCTGCATGGAAGGTCCATAATGGAGGTTGAATGAATTTATTTACCTCTCCCCAAAATGATGAGTGCTCTCTGCATAAGATGTCCTGAATAACCTGAGAAGGACGCATGTATTTGAGTACGCTAAATATTTGCTTAGTACAAAATCTGTGGCCATTATATTTTACTTACTGTTTGATTTTACTGTGATATTTAAAGCTCTTTTCCTTAATAAATTAAAACATTGGTGAAATTCAGGTGAAAATGAGGGAGGAAAATTTTTTTTCTTTTCTTTTGTCTGCCTGGAAGTGGCATTAGCTTCATCAGTCAGTGCAGAGATTGGAGCAATTTATCTAATATGGAAATGCCTCTGTCTAAAATACCGTAAACACTACAGACCAGCACAAGCAAATTATGGCAAAAAAAAAAATGCCAGCCCTGTCCTTTTATTGAACTAGGTTAGTTCTAAGAAAATAACAATACGAATTTGGAAGAGATCTTTCCCACAGAAAAAAATAATAATTGTAGTGAGTGTAGAACCAACTTGTTATTCCAAGAATTTGAATTGATCAGCCTGTTGTTTGCAATCTAGCAAACACATTTCTCCAGGGATGCAAAATTGCCATGGTACATGCTCCAAACAGAATGCTGAATTGACTGCCCAAAGACAGACTCATAGTGTGATATATCAGTTTTGACTGCCATGGTCTTTCATACTTATTAGAAGTCTTTGAAAAAATAATGAGATTTAAATGGCCACCTCATAGAAACTGTCTTTTAATAATTGTTAAAAATCATTATCTTCTGAATAAATCTATAAGAAAAATGATTGTCCTTTTCTTAGTATTTTTTTGACGCCAGGAAATCTATCTGTGTAAGTCTGCAAACTCTGATTGATTTTATAAAAGCTCTGTATCACTGAAATGTTTCCATGTAGACTGAATCAGCAGTTTGCTAAGAGGAACTGTCACATACTGCACAGAAGCCATGCTGCAGAATTATCGAGTCATAACTGCGAATAGGACTCTCTCTCTTATACAGTGAATTGAAGCTCACTACAAGGGGTGGCTGAGCAGCAAGAATCACATTTTTGAGTCTGCATGTCAAGTTGATGGTAAATTTGAAAAATTCATTAGATCTCAATAATCCTGAGGCAAAGCTTTAAGAAAGGTGGAAGAGGACTGGGAAGTTGTAACAGAATAAGATCTCTTCTGAGTAGCTCTGTCTCAGCAACAAGGACAGAAAAAGAATAGCCAAAGAATGGAAAGGAAAATGAAATCAAGGGTCTTCATACATTAAGAGGGCTGACAAAAACCTGGTGGGGCTTAGATGGCTGAAGACACTTGGATGTTATTTTCATGTGGATCTGCAAGTCCTCTGTATTTTCTCTGTAAGTGAAATTTAGGTTAAAGGGAAAACCACACATGCTTACATAATAGGGCCTGGGCTGAATCTGCATGTTAATAACTTGTGCTATTGTACATTTTCTGAATCTGAAATATAAGCACAGATTTCCGGGGGATGCTGGAAAGACCTTAGCCCCTGGCCTTGGCTCCATTTCACCTACTGCACTGCAACATTGGTGGCTCCCATAGTGCTGAACAGTGCTGCAGCTTCTCCCTGGCTCTTACACAGCCAAAGGGAAGCTACACTGTTATGTTGCAGCCAGGTGAATGTGCCTGTTTGTGTTTTCTTTCCTCTCCTGACTGCTAGCACCTCTTTCATGTGAGCCAACATGGACCAGTGCCTCAACACAGGGGCCCAGATCACTCATTCAGGGCTGCATTTGCCCCTGGACAAAAGGGCACATTGTTTCACTAGGATACTAGTGAGTGCTCAGCAAGGAGTGGAACTGAGAGGGTTAGTGCTAGTTTCAGGGTAACTGGACTGAAACTAATGCAGACACTTCATTTTTGGTAGCAGCTGCGGGCTTTCAGAATGTCACTGCTAATTCTGGGAGAGCTCCTATGTCAGACACTCCTCCGAAAACTGTGTAACTACAGACACCCAGCTGGTGGTACAGTGCCTAAATCCTGCCCAGTCCTAACAAATCATGAATATGTACACTCAAGGGTTGGGTAAAGCATTCTCAGTAGCAAACATGTGGAGAAGCAGGGGTATTCATCAAGGCTTGGTAAGATACTGTGCTGGACATAAACACTACCACAGCAAGTTATAAAGTGGCTTTTAAAGAAGGCTTTCTTGGAAAAAAAAAAAAAATCTTATTCCTAGACTGAAAGCTAGAAGTATATCTTACTCTGGTCTTAGAAATCGTGCAGAGCAATCATGAATATGAACAGCACAAGAAAAGTCTGCTCTTGAGCTCAGTAGCCAGCAAGGTTTGCCCATTGCTGGTCACAGACATTCACAGGGCTTATGACTGTACCCAGCTGCTTGGGCAGGCTGGATCACCTGCTTCAAAGGGGGACCTTGAAGAGAGGCCAGTTCTCCTCCAGAGATGGCAGGGCCATGGTGGGTACACCTGCTGAGCTGATCTGCAGACCAGCAAAGTTCAGAAAATGCAGAACCACAAAATGCAGCACATCACAAGGGCACTACCTCCCCAAATGCCTACATTTGTTACTGCAGTACGTACTCATGCTATTCAGTGATCCAGATTCTGTTTTATGAGTTTCCAGACAAATACAAAATCAGAAGACATCCGATTTCATAGATACTTGGCAGTTTAAGGCAAAGAACAAGAAGTAAAGACATAAGAGAAATAAAAAACCAGAATAAGATGATATTGGTAACTCTGATAATTCACACACACACAGAGACTAACAAGTTCTTAGACGTTGCTGGAAAGGAAAGTTTTGAAAAGAAAAGTTGACCTTGTGAATATCTATGTGAGCTTCATTCCAGCAAGAGAGAAAGAACAAAGGAACTTCATTCAAAAATTTAACAAGTGGCCCACAAAGGCAGTAGATTGATCAGAGGTGCATATGCAGTCTGGTAGCAAAGGTAGTGTAGGAGTAGTCTATGAAGAACCTGGCGAGGCAAGACAAGTAGCTCATTATGTAGCTCACTAACCAACCACAAGGATTTGTCACTGATGCCTCTTCTCCGATCTTTCAGGGAGGCTGAAGCACTAACCTGCATTCCAGCAGTGAAAAGCTGCTGGATCCTGCAAACTACGTAACAGGAATACATTCTTTAAAGCATGAGCTTCTCCTTGTTGTAATGATTCACTGGCCCATGTCTGAGAGACCTCCATCTAGAAGTTTTTAATAGAACCTGAAGAAAATGCTAATGAATTCATTAGAATGCCTTTAAAAGCATTTCTTTGTTGCTTCAGGTCTGATCTGCTGAAACACCAGTAAGCCATTGATCCAACAGAGCCCATTACCTAATTCTAATAGCAGGCTCCAAGTGAAACTAATTTTATTTTTTTTATTGGAGTTCCTAACAGGAATCCAATTTTTTGTTGTAAGGCAAATGCAGAAGATTTTGTAAAGATGTTTTACCTGCCTCTTTAGGCTTCAGATGGAAACTCCACTCCTCTGAATCTTGGGGATCTGCAGGTCATCACCCAGCTGTGCAGGTCTCTTTCCCAGCAGCAGGCAGAGGGCATGGGAGATTCAGGGCTGGGGAATTCTCACCAAGCCATAGAAACCCTCCAGAAGCATGGTAGCCTTCAGAAATTGCTGCAATAGTCTCTCCACAGAGTTGCTTCACAGTTTTGTGGGGAGAGTTCCCTCTGCTCCCACAGCATCAGCCTGAAAGATCTGATGAAGTCCATCACCGTTTAGCATCCCAGTGAAATTTGTTTGGGGCTTTAACATTTACAAATAAGTGTACTAAAAATCACATTTGAAGAAGTGTATGCATCTTTTTGCTACATGCTGAGATACAGGATCTGTATTTCACTTGCAAATGGTGGTAACATTACCATGACCAGCAGAAGCGGCAGCTCGTGATGATATAAAAGTCCAGAAAGGAACAAGAAGCCATTTCCATGAAATATACTTATAAAAGAAACTAGTTTTAAACCAAATCAATAGAAAATTAGATGAAGAATTTTAAAGATTTATTCCAAAATTGAATAGTTTCTGCCACAATAAATAATGCATCTAGTGAGAAAAAAAAGGCATACCTAAGAGATTTCTTTTTTCATCAGTGTTCACTCTAAATCGCTCTGACTGTGCAAAATAGCTGTAAGTGGTGAAGTCTCCCTGAAGCAAGCAAATCAGTGTGGTACATTTTAAAAATGTCCCGTTAGAATTTAAAGCAGGTGTCTGTACAGAGAAGCACAATAGAGCAGAAGGCGGTGATCCAATTCCAAATCAGCAGCCCTGCTTCCATATTCTTCCCACATGTCCTACCCAAAACTAGGACACATGGGAAAGCCAGCATTGGCCACCACTGCAACCAGGGGACTGTATTCTTCACAGGGCTCCTTAATCGCCTCCTGTCCCTGCCCTCATCTCAGTAAAGTCCTCTGTAGGGAGCCAACAGCGGGCCCTCGCAAAGGGACCAGGAATACTGCATATGCCACCTCTGCTCACTAGGCATTTGATCAGGTTGCAGCCAATTGTTTTTCACTCACAGATTAATTGAGATCAAATTCATGAGAAAGGACAACACCTCTGCAACACAGGACAATTGCTTATAGGTAGCCCACTGCTGGGAACTACCTATAAAATACCTGAAATTAAAGGTAATGCTTTGATTCTTAACAGGAAAACTTTTTTTGAAGTAACATGTTAGTGTCTTCTTTATTAAAACTCCAGATACTGCAATCCAGAGATTGTAAGACTGCAATAATTCCAGTTTTATTTATTTTTAATTTTGTAATGAATGTTGAATATTTGTATTTTACAGATATCAAAAATAGAAAGTAAAAATAAGCATTTTTTTATATTTACTGTGTATTTGCTCATCTCATGCTCTGATTCATGACTTTGGAATACTAAGAATTCAGCAATACAGGGTAACATCTATATGAATTGCATAAATATAATAGAAAAAGCTGGAATCAAGTATAGAGAAATCTTTCTTATTCTGAACTTATTTAAAATAGACTTTAGTTTTAAGTTTTCATATTTCCACAGAATCCAATTCTTTTCTACGATTTATGTTTTCAGATTCTGATAAGGCTATCCTGGAAGGCAGCCAATAACAGCAGAGGACATAGTGCAGCATAGAGATCTAGGAACTCATGCCTCAGGTTATACACTGCATGGTATATTTCTTTGAAGGATTTGTAATTAATCGTTAAAATGAAGGTGACAAAACTAAATGTTATGCTACATTATCTGGAGTTTATTATAAAGTGTGAGTTAAACCTTGCACATTGTCCCAGTTTAGCTTCAATATCAAATTTTACATCTTCAGGACCTCAGAGATAACAAGATTAGCACATATTAATCCCTTAATCCTTTCTCTAATTGTTATGAAGTCTAGAGTCATTAACAACTTCAGTCATTCCTGACCAGCTTTTTTATTGGACATCAGGTTTTATCATCTATGCCTAAATTTGTAGGCACAAACACTGCAAAGTGTGATAAAGCCCAGGTGACGGGACATGGACACTTCAGACAGACACCATGAATATTACATGAGTGGACTGTGTGGATCGGTATAAATCTTTTTTCTGAAACAGTTTACTATGAGAAGAAATCACTTCATTGAAGAATCAAGAAAGAAATATTCAAAACTTACTATGCTTTATAGCAAGGTTTTCCAGGTACATCCATTTTTTATGGGCTTCCTGTTGGTGCTGTTTCTGGTATTGTTTCAATACTCTTCTAAGACTCTGAGCTTTATTTTGTAATTCTGTCTTGTTTACTACAGATTTTTTAATTGCTAGATAAGCCAAAAGTAGTTTAACAGCTATTTACCCTTGAATAAAATGTTTGCACAATTTAAATGCCAGAGGAGAAAACTTAATCTAGATTTGAAGATTCTACAACTGGAAGTATAATTTAAGTTTTTGAGGAGGAAAATAAATACTTTGAGTGTTGATGTTTCTTTTTCTTTGGAGTGTGGCAGCAGCCTGGAAAATTACTGAGTCCTACACGAAAGAAAATTATTAAACTAAGCTAAAATTCTTAAATGTTACATAGTGTTACACTGAAATTTTAATGCATGCTATACAAAAAGCCCAGCATTGTCAATCACAGTATGAGATCTAAAGATGCCGGAGATACACAGAAACCATTATTAGAATAGGTGCTTGATTTTTAGATTGTTTGCAGAGAAGAAACTGCATAGACTCTATACTGAACAGGGAATGAAAAAATGAACTGGGGTAGTGGAGGGAGGTAAGTAGCAGGTGTACTCATCCCAACATAGAGCAGTTTTACCTGGATGAGCTCGTTCGGACAGGAAAAGCAAAGCTGCAAAGCACTCTGAGGGGGATGATTTAATATAGTTAGTTTTGCTACCCCAGCAGGTTTGGTTCAAAGGCAGCTCATATCTCTGCATGGTATTGGCATGTACACCGCACTTAAATCATTAGGCACTGCATCAGCTGATGAGTTCAAGCTCAGAAAAGAGACAGTGTGGTCTGTTTTCTGCTCTAGAGGGTCATAAACCAGCTGGGGGTAATGAGGCAGGCAGGAGGCTTGGAGGTCCGAACCTATGGGATGAATACTTTTGGGGGACCTATTTAGTGTCTATAAAGCACCTTCAGTATCTGTCCCTAGCAGCGTGGGTAAATGGCACACTGCCAAACACTAAGTTTGGTTTTAATATACTGTTCAGATCACTCCTCTTGCAAAATGGCATTTTGAATGCCAAAATGCATTAGAATGCATTTTTTATCCAGGTCACAGTGATCAAGTAAATTCTTATTTAAGGAAGAAGATGAACTTTGTTATAGGGTATCATTGTACAAATGCTTGTAACACAAGGAGCAGATAAGAAGCAACCAGGACTCACAAGAAATGAGTCAGCTGGTATTGGGTAGATGGGAAGAGGTAAGATATGACCACAAAGACAAAACCTTCTGTAACCTCCCTGATATTTCTGGAGCTGTCATGAAAGGTGCAATTAAATTAGGTGAGAATCAACTCTGGTTTTTTGCATACCAATTCATCTTGTGGTAAAGAACCTGCCTATGGCCTGAACATATGAAAGATAAGTCATTTTCCATTTCTGCAGTGGCTAATTGCTTTCACGGGAAACAATGTGATAATTCAAACATAAATGTGTTATCTAAACCAATTATGTTACAAAAAATGTTAAGCCATTACCTACCTTACAAATATGGAGTATTTACAGAATACCCAATAAGCAGTGGTTCCTGAGATGGGTTTCTAAAATATTTCTTGCAGAAGCTGACCTGTGAACATAAGAGTTTTGACTTGTTCCTAAGTGCCAGTGCAGAATTCAACTTGTATTTTTAAAAAATCAGATAGTGGGCTGGTTTTAAGGGGTGTTTGTAAGATCAGTGGCACACAATAAATGAATGCTATCAAAATTATTGTATGAGTTTCTGTTTATACATTAACACTTCTCTGAAAAAAAAGAGGGTGGAAAAAACACCTTTCTCATCAGTGGTCTTAACCAAGCATATTACCTGTACACCCAATAGCTGTGGCCTGTCCTGGAGATTTACTGCCAAGATTACTAAAGCTGTGATTTCTTCTGCAACCAAGCGTATTACCTGTACACCCAATAGCTGTGGCCTGTCCTGGAGATTTACTGCCAAGATTACTAAAGCTGTGATTTCTTCTGCAACCATGGGCATTCTAGTCCAAGTCTGACTTTACAGATCTTTTTCAGTTACTGTCAGATATTTATTATATTTAGTATATTTTACTCTAAAGCAACATATATACCTGTCCCTGAAGTCAGTAGAAGCCTATCTTTTGTCTTCAATCTGGATGAGATCAGACTTATACAGGATATATATACAGGATATATACAGGATATATATACAGGATATATACAGGAATATTTTTACATATCTATAGATAGAATCGGATTTTCAAATTGTGAATGTTTTCATACAAGAACAAGCTTTTGACCATGATAGGCTTGGGCAGCTTGAATCACCTCTCCACTGCAGTAGAGCAAATGCAGGCTTAGCCCATGGAATCAGTCAATAGGCATGAATGAGTCAATAGATAACCAATGCCAAAATACTTTGCAAAAGAATAATGTTGTCTTTGCAGTTTTGAATGCCAATAAAATCTTCTCCTAAATCTGTATGCTTTATATAGATGCACCTCCTGAGTGGAAATCAGTGAACAGTCCCAGATCTAGTGATGGCTGGTCTCCAGAGACATGTGTCCTGCCTCAGTAGATCCTACTAAAATAACTGTCACCTCTCTGCAGTTCTTCCAGTTCTCCTTCATACTCTGTAAAGCCCCATGTACGTTACTTTCATCTTTTTCTTATGTCTGTAAAATACCTGCTAGCCAAGAGACAGCATGTGCGGTGTCTGAGACACATCCATGCTGACTGGCCAGCCAGTGCATGTGTTGATGGATTAGATGGCAAACTACACTGAAAAAGTAGCTCTTGAGTTCCCACTGCAGTCCTCACCAAAGCCAGGACAGTTATCAAGATTCTATTTTTTGCCCAGACACTGATTTTCCTAACTTCTTGCTTTGCTGTCAAATTTGATTGAATGTAGCCAAGTTCAAAAGGTACTGGGAGGAAATGATAGAAAGATTGATGGAAGGACAGACTGACAGCACACTCACATAAGTCTCACTTTCTTGGGAAACCAAGGTAAACAGGGACGGATTCATAACCTATGGTTGTAGGCACTGTCAGCCTACATATGTGTATCATTACTGTTTGCTGCCTCCACTCATCTCTCTGAATGATGCTCATATAATGAGGAAGGCATTTGATATTTTTATCCTTTATCTTTTAATTAGTAGAACATATTTCTTTCCAGTGATCCACCCAATGCCAGCAATTAATGCAGCGTTACTTGTTTCCTCAAGGCCTTTCTTGCACTACTCACATTTCTTTGTGCTTCACAAATGTATAATCTCCGTCCCAGGACAAGAACGTTACTGTTTTGATAGCACAAATGGGTAAAATGAGCTAAATGTCTGTAGATACAACCTGTTTTGGAGCTGGGGCTAGGATTTCAAGTGAGTACCTCCCAAATTGCAAACCAGTGTTTTGCTCTAGGGCACATTGCCTGTCTGCCAAAGCTTACCGCGCAGCAACCGCTGCCCCAACACAGCCACTACCGCTCAGTCCTGACACAAGCCTGGACACACACACCTTATCTGGAGGCTGGATGGGTCCAAGGAGCTTGGCCTCGCTCTCCCTCCCTGCTTCCAGAGAGGCCATCTGTTCTTCTCAGTGCCGCTTTGCTTTGTGCTTGCACAGAATCAGTCTTAGACAAGATTTTTCATCTTTACCTATTGTTTTTGACACACTGCCATTATTTTGTTGATTATGCAACTACAAAACTCATAATTTCCTTCCTGTCAGGCTTAATCTCTCAATCAAATTTGAATGGAATTTTGTAGGGCAAAGACAATGCACTTCTTTTAGTCACAGGACTTTCTCCCTCCCAAATTTCTAAGGGCTTCCACAAACCAAAACAGTTCATAAATATTCTTTAAATGGAGAAATTAGGCAACCTAAATAGAAAGAGCACTGTTCTTAGACCCATAATAATATTCACAGGGGATTTAATTTGATTTCTTGGAAAGATTTCACCTGCAGCCACCATCTGGCTCACTGAGACAGAGCTGAACAGCTTCCTCAGTAGATCCCATTAATCCTATTGAATAGCATGGGATGCTTTTGAGGACATCTTTCTCCTTCTCTTTGCAGTGTTCCTGAAGGCTGACTGCATCACATGGAAGTCACAGTTTGATGTCACCCTTCCAATGCTGGATCTGATACAGGGCACAGTAGACTAGCTGACAAAACTTATCACATATTGACATCAAGGAGGTTTACTGTTTTATAAATCTGATTTCTTCTCTCCCTCCACTGGATACTTACATTTTGTAAAGTTTTGGCGGGAGGGAGAGAAAACAGAGACTTCAAAATTTTAGCTCTCATTCTACAATTACAATTTTTTTCCTTAAAATGCTCCTGAGAAAAACAGGTTTGTCTCCTATTTTAAATAATCAACAGGTTTTAACATTTATTTTGTATTACTTTTATCAGTAAATCTTCTTTTACATTACTGAGAGTTAAAAGCTGCTAGGGAAAGTGCTACGGAGGTTAGCACTTACTCTTGTGTAGGTCAGGAGGGTCGTTCCACGACATGCCCGGTTTCCTCTGGCTCCACCACAGCAGTACATTCAAGATTGCTTGTGAAGTCCAGGGCCAGACTCCAGCTGGACTCGCATCACATTTACCCCAATTTCATTTCTGTGGCTTCGGAGAGTCTGTTCTTTATTTTGTCTAGTATACAAAAGCAGAATTATACTTCTGGTCTCCTGGGAGTGCTGTTCCTTGTCTTTACTCCGGCCAGATGCTATTAGGAACTCCTGCAATTGTTTGTTGCTTTATTTTTATGCATAAATGTCGGTGGCTCAAACAACCTTCCAGTCAGTGTCTTGCAGAAAGAAATGTGTCAAACTAACATGAGAGGCCTCAAAGTCTCTGCAAAAAAACCTAAGAGAACTAATACTCAGTGTGACAAAATCCTTGTCAAATCTAGTTTTCCCTCTACTTCTTATTGTTCCCCAAAAACGGAAAAAAATATGTGCAGTGACTTATTATCTAAATTCCAGAAGCTGTCCTGTGAGGATACCTATCTGGTGGGGATACCTGTCTGTGCCTCATACATAGTAATTCCTTTTCTTCCTGACTCTCTTCCAGTCTGCTATGAATTTGTCTTGATTGCTACAAAGAATCAGCATTTTTTTAAATAACTGTGCCCCTGAAATTGCTCTTGTCAGTGTGCAAATTTCCTTTTATTCACTTACTGCAGATATTTGTTTATCCCTTCCACAGGCAAGCACACTGGTAAGATGTGTGTGCATACACGAGTTTGTATCTGATTTCAGCATTCTCCTATTTTTTAAATCGTAGTAACTTCCCTAGAAGAAAAGCAAATTCCTACTTCAACCTGGGATAAAAGGCAACCTACAAGGCACCACTCAAGTTAATTGCTTTTTCATGTAATTCTGCATTTTAAATAAAGCAGCAGTCTAAAGGCCTTGCTGTAATGGAAGGTTTCCCCGGCTTACATAATAGGTCATGCAGACAGAGAGTCCTTCAGAGGCTCCCACTGCAATTCAGACAGAGCTAGTCCGGTCAAAAATACCATCCAGTATAATAAGCTAACAGCCCCTGGATCCTGAATCCACAGGAGCCCCCCACCCCCTTCTTTTTTTTCCCAAGGATGCCCCCAACTGTAGAGCAAAATCAGAGCACCAAAGAGAAAGAAATAGGACTGACTTTGTCTTATTAACATGGCATGCATGTGTCTGGCATTTACGGAAACCTGCTATGAGCAATTCTAAACTCTACAAATAAGTGTCACTATGGAAACTAATCAAATGAGCAGAAGTATGAGAGAGACCGCCCCAGGAAAACGTCTGCGAGGGAGAAATATTACTATAAACAAATTCTTTAGCTTAAAGGTCCTCACTGAAAATGTTGAAGAAGCTGGCCAGGTGTCTCAGGGCTCTGGAGCAAGTTCATGACTTTTTCTCACTGGGTCAGTGGCATCCAGGAGCGTCGTGCATCTGCCAAGGGAGAACAGAGCCTGCTTCATTCCTATGCACCCCGGAGCTCTTGGCTTAGAGGAAAAGCTTGCTTATACCCTCCAGGAGGATGGCTTCTTGGCAGAGTGGATCGTCCCTGACAGCTCATGAGGATCAGGATAAATAGCTGAGGAAAGTGGCAACTCAAATACAAATGAGAATTAAATGTTTTGAACATGATAAGCTTGTTAGACTGGAAGCCAAAAATATGCTCTATTTCAAGTAAGTATAAAAGTTACAATACTTTTATTTTGCAGAATATCTCAGCCACTTCTCTAAAGCAAAAACCACCTTCATTATATCTTTTCTGCAGTTAGCATAAGGAACTGTGTGCGCAGCTCACATTTAGTGATTTGTAAAATACTATGTAAGAAAGAGATTGTAGTTATTCAAAAGCAAATAGAAAAATTCATAGCTTCTATTGACCCAGGGCATATGTCTTTATATTCAAACATATCCCATGCCATATTGTAGTTTGTCACGACATTGTGTTGCATTATAGGTAGTAAGCCTTTTGAAGAAAAGGAACCAAACCTGGAGTTTGTGTGGAAGCCAGTAAAAGCTCTTATCCAGACTCAGGGGTAAAACAGAAAGGTGAGCATGTAGTCTCCTGACTTTGATCAAGCAGCACCTTCAGGCAGCTATGACCTACTACTCCTCAGATCACAGCAGTGATCTTTAAAGCAGAACATCCGACAAATTTTGGAAGAAAACAAGGATAGTCAGCAGCTGAGTCTGATCAAAGTCAACATTCATTGAATAAGACTAAAAAATGAGAAAAAATATAATCATGTTGAACATGTCCAATAGCTACTTCTCAATTTTGCCCTATCAATAATAATCGGTAATACAAATGTGCTCCAAAGTCATCCACATTTACTACCTATTTAAGATGGGTTTGGCTGGAAGTCACCCGCAGAAGACCTGTAACTGGTTCTGAATATTTGGCTCTTGGAATCACTGTGACAGGTTGCAACATGCAGAAATAATCACCCATGAAGTTTTCTTGTCAATGATGGGCCAACTCGGGGAAATTCGCAGACTGCAGCTTTGAAAGGTTTATAAATTCTTTGGTTTCCAGTAAAATGACATGGAGGGAATTGTATGTGAATTTTAAAAAGAGATTTAATCAGAGACGTGATTAAGATGATAGATAGACTAATTGACAGACATTTTTTGTGAGTAAAAAAAGGCTAGCTCAGTGGGCATTGGTAGATGGTAACTACTGATCAGTCTTTATAGCTGTGGCTCTCCCAGTCTTTTCGTAAATTGGGTGTACGGCATAGAAAGCCTGTGCAAGCTTTTTTATGCCACTTTACTGTCCAAAGGAAATCTTCTCCCACTGACTACTTGTAGCAAGTATGTAATACAGGCCTCCAGCTATTGGGGGAGAGAAACTGCAACAGCATTAAATTTAAAAGATCTGGTGCTTGTTCCCACATATATTTAACTGTGATATTTATTCTCTTTTAAGTGAATCAATTAGTCCTGTTTCACTTTGTTCCACCCAATGTTTTGTGGATCTAGTTCCACAAAATGTGGAAGGAGAGCTCTGGCAGAAAACTTTCCTTTAGAATGCTCTGATCCTGCCACAAGTCGACGTAAGCTGCCAGAAGTTTGCTGTGAAGCTATTGGAGAGAGCTGTAGCTTGCTTTAGGTTGAAGAGTGGTGGCTGGATGTACAAGTCCACTGCTGCGCACTGAAGGATGCAGAGTGATGGGGCTGCTCCAGCCATAGTTTTTCCTGTAATCCAGTCTTTCTCCCCTGCCTTGGATGAACGTTATGGGAAGGGAGTAGACATAAACTGGCTCACATGGAGTGTGAGGGACATAGGGCCTCTTGACAAGGTCATCCTTGCAATGAAATATCTTCCTTTGACTCACAACAGCAAGTTGTGCTGTCAGTGCTGTACAAAGTAGCCACATTGCACAGGAGAACTCAATAAATTTATAGTGGCAAGAGAGATAGATAATAAAAAAATAGAGTTTCAATAACTAGAAAAATTGACCATGTTCAGTTCTTTGGGATTTTAGCAGCTCCTTTCTCTTTTTTATTAACACAGACAATGGAAGTATCAGTTCATTACAACGGCCCACCCTCCCCCCAGCCCTGTCTTCTTGGTGTCTAATATAACTGAAAAGAAGAATTTTCTGCACTTTTTAAAAGCACTGAATGCGTTTGCATATCCAGTAGCGTGCATATTATTTTTAAAGTGAAAAATTATATCGGTGGTAAATGTAGGTGGAAAGTAGAATAAAGGATCAACTGGCTTGATGGAGACAGTACTTAAGAAGCCAGCTTGTGTAACAGAGCTTCTTTGTGATTTTTTTTTAAGGTTCTTGCTCCCTTCAGTTTCCATCCAGCAGAAGAACAATCTATTATTTAGGTAATTCTGGGGGAGGGGGGGGGGGAGCTTTTGTAGATTGTCGCGCAAATAAGGCATGTCACAGACTAAAAGGTGCATCTGAGAACCCGAACTCTGTTGGCAGGAAAAGAGAGAAAACTTTCCTTCAGCGAGCTGCAGACACGCCGGCTCCCTCCCAAGAAGGCGGCCGGGCTTCTGCTGCAGAGTGGCACCATCTGGTGGATGCAGCAAGTAGGACCTGCCCCTGGAAAGCCACCTCTGCTACCCCCCCCCACCCTCCCACCCCCAACTTGGGAGCCGCTACTCTTTCTTCAACGGATTGCCTCTATAGAGAAGTCTCCCGGTATCACCATAAGCAGGACCTGCTGCTGCTGAACGTGTTCCTATATTGTTACAGCAATAAGGAAAAACAGTGTTAAAGCATTCCTCTGACACCTTTCTACTTCGTTCTTAAGTTCATACAGATGCTACGATGTATGTTTTACATCTGTTTGCAACTCTGAGAGTTAAATAGTTTAAAGTTTGTTAAAAATACAGGTTTATGTTCTTAACCTATGTAATTAGAGGGTGCTGTTTCTGTATGTGTCTCTCATCGGAATCTCTCTGCAGAGCTGCAGAATTACAGGATACTAAATTGAAGGTAGATTATTATTAGAGATGTTATAGTACATGTTACCAAAATAGGCTAACAAAGAGAGGGGGAAAAGTCTAAACTAGAATAATTCTACTATTTGAAACTCTTTTCTGTTAATGTTCAGGTTTTATCCCTCTTTATTCTTCTTTTTATAGTCACAAGCTTTTCTTCTCCATCATTATCTCAGAAAACTTGAGTCATATAAAGCTGAGATTCTCACAAGTCATTTGATTCCTGGAATTTTGCATTTCTGAATACCATCTATCCTTAAACTTCATAATAATGTTTCTAATCACATGGAAAACTGTTAAAGTCATGAGAAAAAGCCTAGAGAGTTGTGGAGAAGATCTGGCCATATGCATTCAGTCCAAAGGAGGGAAATACAAATTCTCACTGTCCAAAAGAGCAATATTACTGGGCCCCTTCTTTTTTTCTTTTTTCCATATCTACACGATCTGTGCTAGAGGCAACAAAGATTTCCAGACAACTCATCTATACCTAAACTTGTATTGTCTTTAGGCTTTGAGCCAACTGTTTGAAGATTTTTAGATGAATGACCTTATAAGCTAAAATATCAGTGCTGTTGCCGTTTCACTCGTGCAGTCACATGCCTTTCACTTAGCTCTTTCCTCATATTGATGTGGAAATCAATCCCAGGACTACATGAAAAGTATATGCTTCCTTGATGGTTTTATGCTTTGAATATATACCATTAAACTTATTAGAAAGATAGCTTATGCAGGATACCTTACACTGTACTGGCTAGAGGCAATTTTAGAGGAGACTTTTAGGACGCAATCTTAGGAAAGTTTTTACACAGTCTTGCAGCCTGTGTGCTAAGCCTGTCCTGTGCACTTGTTTCTGCCTCATGTAAGATAACAGCTTCTAGTCAACGCTGAAACACAATGGTTCATTAAACACATTTGCCATATTGTTCTCAATCAACCTCCAAAGTTAATGTAAGGATGGCACTTACGTACTACAGTAAAGCACAATTTTGTACTGAAACTGAACTCCAGATCAGTCTGATGAAAGACACCTAAGGATGAAATAAAGGAGCAAAATTTTCCAAATGTCACTGTAGAATAAACAAATTAAACCAGCGCTTCACTGTCCTCTGGCAGAACTGAAGAGAGGTGGGAGTAACCACCTGCCTTCCCAAAGTTTCAGAGCCATACACTGAGACAGCTGTACATGTTTTCCAGGCCTTGGAAGATTCAGTCTTGCATGCTCTTATCTAAAATCAAATGTGTAGCTTGCCTGCTCCTTACAGCCTTGCTTCTCCCTTCAGCCACTCTGTCCCATGGTGGCTGTCCGTCACTGCAGGGACTGTTGGCTCTCCAGGGCCCAGGCTGCCCCGGAGTTTGTTTCTTACCCATCTTTTCCAAACACTGCGCTCAGCCACCTTCTGGCCAGCCACAAGACTTGGCTGAACACTTGACTCTCAGACTTCCTTTCTGGAGCAGCAGAGAAGACAGTTAGCACTGGGACTGGTACCCCAACTGTACCTTGCAGGATCCTGTCCATCCAATGGTTTGAATCACCTCGAATAATGAACTGGCTTTGATCGTAACAAGTATTTGGTTATGTCCATTATGCTGTGTCACGTGTTAGTTATTACCTTTTATTGTACGTCCATCATACATTTCTCAACTGGTTAATTACTTTATCCAGACACTAAGTGTATAATCACATTCCAGACATTAGCATTGCCCATTCGGTTCATGCCTAAGCCATGTTACTATGGGGCCTATGTTTGGATGTTTCCCAAGCCGCATGCACTCGTTATATACCCTGGCCACGGCTGATATCTCAGACCACGAGTAGCTCATGCAGAGCTGTCTATTTCTGTCATCCCTTCAAGAACGCCATGCAAGGAAAGAAACACTTAAAATCCAAATGTCTGAAGTTATGACATACATAAAAGTATGTAGACACAGAATTTCTGGTTGTATGTTCCTTTTTTCCCATTGTTTTCACCTGAAGTGTAGTTTTGTAATGTGGCATCTTCCAAAGAGGACGAGGCCAGAGTAAAGCACAGGGAAACACAGAAAGGGCATGATTTTACTGCCTTCTCCACCTTGCAGGCACTCCTGGAGGAGGCTGTAGGTAAGCGACTGTAGGAGTGCCCCAGACACTGAGGTCATGGGATTGTGGGATAATTCAGGCTGGAAGAGACCTTGGGGTGTCTCTAGTCCAACCCCCTGCTCAAAGAGGGGACAACCCCAACGTTGCTCAGGGATGCTCAACGTTGTCCAATGGAGTCTGGGGAAGTTGCTCCAATGCTTAGTTATCCTCACAAGGAAAATCTTTTTTTTTTATATCCAGTTTACACAAGGTAGGTCTGCATGGGCAGACAAAAAGCTGCACACAGCTTCTTCCTCAAATACAAGCCATGAGCCAGAAGCCATCTAGGTAGGATAGGGATATGTTACTAACAATCACCTGCTTGGTCCTGCCACAACTCCTGCATCTTTGCACACTAAGACAGCTACACAAGTCTGGCACTGGATCGGGCTTGTGTTCACCTGCCAATGGAGGCATGTCCTGAGTTGCACAGCAGAGCCGCAGGTTTGGGCGCCTGACAGCCCACCCCATCACTACAGTTGCCATTGAGTGCTGCAGGGCTTTCTTCCCTCTCAGACAGCAGGGCTGTTAGCAGGGCGCATGAAATCAAAGCAATCTAAATCAACAGGCAGGAACTTCTGTATTTTAATTTATTTTTAATTTGTGTGGCTTACTCATTTTGCTAAAGAATACTGACTTTCACTGTTTTGTGAAACACTGATTTGCAACAGATTATAGCTTTCATGCTACAATTGGTATTTCTCTAATTCAGAAGGAGGATAAGCTATACCTTACATATATTTACTTAAGAAATTGTCCTTTCATTCATTTAAATACAGCAAGGGTACTCACTCCTCAACAATGCTGCTTTTGATCTCACAAGTGCTTTTTTTATCTAAAAGAGGAATGATCAAGGGTACAGGAAACTCTTACATGAAAACAGGGGGAAAATTTCCAAAGAATTTTTCTTTGGAAATATCCTACAAAGAGAATGAAAAAGAGAGAACATAAAAAGATGTAGGTTCTGAAGAATAGCACAGAGATGGGATTTCTGGTCTATCCATCAAATACAACAATAAAGGAACATTTGATGGGATGATAGGATACTAAAAAGCAGTAAAATACATTCCTATTAAACAATGTGTGTAATTAAACTGCGTAACTTGCTGCCACAGGAGGTTAATGAAGGAAGAGCATTATGAAATTCTGACAGGACTGGCTACTTATAGGTATTTGGAAAACGTCCTGAATTGTTAGGAACAGATGACACAGGACTCGAAGTGACCATGTGGGTTCATCAGTCCAGGCCTGTGCGATTACAGGAGTCTATAGTGCCTGCTCCGAAATCTATCAAGTTTCATTTTAACAATAGCCATCCCCATTGCTTCTGGAAGGCTGTTCCAAAAACTGATTCTTCTAACCATTAAACACATTTGCATGATTTCTAGCATAAACACACGTCCACTTGTTTTTATACCAGCATTCTCCTTCAACTTCCATATCTGTCCTTCTTTGCTGGTGTTTGTTTCCCAGCCATTTCTATGAAGATGATCATACCCTCACCCAGGGCATCCATCCACACTGTGCATGGTACACCACCCTCTCAGAGGTAATCTAACCACAGCCACACTAGCAAGCCTGCCTCTCTCACCAAAGCACTGCATGTGCTGATGTGATCATCCTTCTCCTCAGACTAGAGCTCACTTGGTCTTTGCCAGCGTGGACATCTCTGCTTGCAGTCCCAGGTCGGTATAGACATGCCCCTACAGTGAGTCTCAAAGGCAAACACAGGCACTTACAGTGCAATTTGGATGCAAGTCAGGCACTTCCTAAACATCTATCCAAAACCTCTGCTGACCTGAGGTAAGCACAGAGGTACCTGAGATACCACAGGCACACACAGAAGCTTTTTGTGGGAGCAGTGGGACTCCATAGCTGCACTAGCTTGTGTGGCCAGAGCACCGCTGGCTTTGCTCACCTGGCTGTCTCTGCAGACCCCTCTCCCTCCCACAGGCTCACTTGCACTCAAGCACAGGAGACAGGAGTCATGCCACTTCACTTACCACTCGCGGTGAAGGCAGTCCTAACAACCAGCTCAGATGTATGTATCCACCTTTGGTCAGATTAGTGTTACCCAAGACACATGTATAGAGAGTTTCTTCACTTTCTACCCGTGCTTGGAGGTGCATAACACACCACAGCTCTGAGTCCTGGTCAAAAATACTGCTGCCCACACATTTATTGTCATCTCAGAGTAACAGCACTGGTTCAATAAATGAAAACCAGGTTGCAAGTCCTTCACTGCCAGAGGGGTTTAAACCCACTCCTTCCCCCTAGCAGAAGAGCAGCCTGACCAGGAAAGGGTACACCCAGGAACAGGCAGCAAGGAAAAAGTATGTGCACCTGCTCTTGGCGTCTATCATCGGTTAACACTGGGCTACTGCACCTCTGGGAGTGGGTCATGGGTACGGACGTGTAGGGAGACCACCCAAGACTGCTCAGCAGCCTAGTGTTCAGAAATCCACCCAAGAGGGGGTGGATGTGGATTCTGGTCCTCAGCAACTTGTGCACTTTCTGTTCAGATTCAGATTTCTTGCATGAGAAAATGGATTTACTGCCTAACAAGTGCTCTAACCACTGGGCTACAGAATAAATCTCCCTTTTTACTGTCCCTGAGGACTTCTGATGCACATGTGTGGCTGTGTTTAACTTACACTGGTGGACGAGCAAGCAAACGAAGTGTGAGCACCTACAGAGGTGGATAGAAAGAGCCTGAAATAGTGTTGTATGAATCAACACTTGCACTTGAACAGATGTCATCTGGTCAGCTTATCTCAGAAAAGTCACAGGAGCTGCAGAATAGCTTTAGAGATAGACGGCAAAGGAAAAGAAGCATAGGAAAAACTTTCAGAGATTGGGACTGTTTAATTGAGAGAGGGAACAGGAGAGAAATTAAAAATGTACAGAGGAAACAAGCATAATTCTTTTAGTACAAGAGCAAGGAGACAGCCAGTGACAGCAACAAACATAGATCTGATGAAAGAAAACACTTCTTTACTCAGAAGAATATCGTGTATTACTAGTTTGCAGAATTCATTCACAAAAGCAGGTGAAGTGCTCAGGAGAACTGACAAAAATGCTTAGGAGTACTAGATGTATTCAATAGAAACCATTCACAAATTAGAAGGAAAAAATTTTATTTAAAAAAATGAGGCTATAAACCTTTGTTCTTCAGGGAATGAGACTGATTAGGTACTACAGGGAACTGAAAGGTAATTGTGCAGCCTCTAATTCTTTCTCTGAAGCTGGCCTCGACATATAACATTAAATTGGGCCAGATGAACCTTTAATGTGGCTGCCACAGGCAGGAACTAAATATTTGGAACTTATTTACCTTGGGAAAAGGAAATGGAAGCAGAGAAGAAGAAAGTAAGCAAAATCAGACAGACTACAAGAAGAGCAATAAATGATAAAGTGTAAAGAAAAACATAACAAAACTGATGACAAATTAAGTTCAGTATTATACTGGTCAATGTGTCATTGGACTACTAAAATGAGAGTCATGAGGATGCATGTGGCAGGCTCAAATCTTCATGCTGTAATTTGCTGCTTCACAGAAATATAGGAGTAATGGTCAGTTTTGGAAAATACCAAGACATATTCAAGCACACTTAAAACTGTATGTAGACAATGTATGTGTACAAAAAAACACTGCCACCTTTTCCCCGTGGCTCAGCTAGTCCTTTGTTCTAGTCTTGTAGCAATTCACTACAATGGAACAAAATAATGTAGCTTTCCTGTATGGGGAAATCTCACCATTAAGCAGGAAAATTAAAGGAAAAGAACTTCCCCAGTCATGTTTCTAAGTGGATAAATTGAGATTTTAAAAAAAGGAATCTGGATTCTGAACACTCACAAGGAAGAAAAGCATCTCACCATAAATACAAACGAAAGAACCAGGTGTCAAGATATAATAAACAAAGGGGAGGACAGAGTGAGCCATCTGCTTCATCAAAGAAAAATTTCATACCCTGCAAGACTACAAAACATAAACACTGGATGATAAGAGAAAAGTTTTGGATTTTCAAGGTCTAGAAGGTAGAAACTACACCAGTAGTGGTGGGGTTTATGCCAGCCAGATAATGAGAAGTTCAGCCTAGCCAGAGCTGCTGGCTCTTCCCATCTCAGGACCTTCAGATAGAGCATGTTACACTGGGAACAAGAGTCAATCCATAACTGAGTAATCTGTGGGGTCCTCAATCCCAGCAGTCCTTCCCCAGGCACACGGAGAGTGAGTACCCCTGCCAGGGCACGTGGGCACGCTCCCCCGAGTGAGGTCTGTTCATGCAATTTGGGCTGGGAAAGCCAACGGGAATGGGAAAAGCAGGCCTGGAAACATCTAACAGCGGAGTCGTAAAAGAGGAGAGGAGTCACGCTGAGGGAGGAGGCCGGCTGCTCGCAGACAGGCTGTGTCCAGCCCCATCAGGGCAAGGCAGCTGGGTGCTGAGGCAGGACACCAGCACAGAGGACAGTTAAGCTGCTGGCTGCTGGAGGAGGCCAGAATAAGAAGAGAGGGCAGACAGCATGTGTATGTGAGGCTATACAGGTGAAGATAGTAATAATTTAAGGAGGCACTTTACTTCAGAAAGGAATTTGGAAAGGTTGGGAAATCTGTATAACAACTTAACAATCATTAGACTTCTTTGTCTCTCATTAATTCATCACCTCACACTGTCTCGGTCAGGTCAAACCTACAGTTAGGATGTCTGTTCTCCGGCTAATTGAGCATGGTCAGCTACATGTCTGGAAACTGCCCAATATATTTTGGATATTACTGTGCTATAAATAGTATGAAATCCCAGACGTAAGTATGGAAAATACCACTAACTGCATTAAAGGGGGAGGATGTCAGGTGTATTAAATTAATTCACTATAACTATATAAAGGATTAGAAGAAGTTGGTCAGTGCAGTTCCTCGACAAGTGATTGAATGCAGGGCCAGACAAAGCTAACAGCGCTTATATTTAACTTACTAGTGCTTACTTACTAATGCGACATCGTGTGCACCACAGGTGACCCCAAGCAATTTAATCAGAACTTAAGCTCTCTTTTAAGGATAAAAAGGAAAATCCAGCCCTCACAGTTGTGAAAACAGCTCCCTGAATGTGAACTACTGTAGTTATATGAATGACCTCCTTAATTCTACTGTCAGCTAGCAATAAAAAAATGCAAAGAAGAAAAAAAAAACTGAGCCTCTTGTTTCTGTAATTTTCCTAGATAAATTTCCATGCTCTTTGTCGTCACATGGTTGCCAGCTGGGCAGACACATGACATTATACTGAGAGGATGTTCTATTTGCCAGGGATGTCAAATGAAACAGGCAGTTCAAACATGCCATAAGGACAAGATCATGAACTCTTTTAATAGTCTTCTAGCAAACAGAGACCATACAAACACTGGGTAAAGAGTTACTACGTAGTGATTAGCTGAAAGTTGTTTTTCACAGCTCCCCATTAAGAACAGTAAATAGCATCATAAGTATTTTCTTCAACTATGCACCAAAGAGGGTAACAATTTGTGTAGGTATGAGTGGGATTTCTGGGAGCTAAACAGCACCCAAAAAAGCAAGGAAGAGAACGTAAAAAGTAAATTAATCTACCTATACCCAGCGCCATTTGAATTGCTTTGTATTTCCAAGACTGACACACGAAGTTGTAATATATGGCAAAGGACTTGTATAAGATTTGTATGCTTCTGGGCTGCAACTGGACACCAGAGAAGATTTCCTACTGCATCTAAAATGAAACCAGTGCCTATGTTTAAGTAACTGAATCTTGTCCTCAGTATAGTTATATGTGTGATTAGATGTGGATAATTCAGTCCTACCCATCTCTGAGTGCTCTAATTCTGGAACATATTTTTGGAGCAGAAGGTACTTGTTCTCCCAAGGGGGACCTCACTCTCATTTCTGTAAAGGTATTACAACATCGATCACTTTTCTGTGCATATGCAATCTAACACCATGAAGCTGTTACAGTCAAGGGTCTTTCAAAGGAATAGAAAAAATCTATATTTTTCCATCCAGCATATACTTCTTTGCATTTACCAACACTGAAGTTAATTAACCGTCTTTTTGCTGTTTCCCTAGCTGGTTTAAACCTCAGTCAACTTCTTCACAGTTTTCTTTCATAGTGGTTAACCTACATAGGTAACTTCAAATTCCTCTTTCTCCCTTTGTCTCTCTTCCTTCCAGATTACAAAAAAATACATGAAATAGCAGAGGGTTTTGCATGGCATCTCAAAGCATTCTGCCATTAATTTTACCATGCTGGGAGTTGATTTTTCATTGTACTCCTCGGTTGTTGTCAACTGGCCAGTATTAACTGTTGGATGTGTTACAGGAAATCCTGCTGTAAAAAAGTTCACCAAAGTAACTTAATCATGCCACAGTACATTCAGAAAAAGTAGGTAAGATTCAGAAAAGTAGGTAAGGAAAAGAGCTGGCTTTGTCTGCACCCAGCTCTCTCCTTGCTCCCCCAGGGCCAGGGAAGCGGGACCTCCTGGTTCCCCAGCCGCGCCAGGACTGCTGCCAATGCTCCCCTGCCTTGTCCCTCAGTGCAGCTGCTTGGACCATGGTGGACGGAGCTACAGCATTGCTCCCAGCCCGACCTTCACCTCCACTTGGCCTCCTTCTTGAAAAAGGACAGTATGATCAGACCAAATTTGTTTCTGCCCTACCCTCCCTTACCTTTCAGCCAAATCGCAGCTATGCTCCACCCTGTGTAACTTTCCTCAAACCCTGGGATTATGGGCAGGAGTTAAAAGTTTCTTTTAGTAGTTCCTTTTAGTAGTTGTCTTTTTGTTCCCGAGTTCCTTGTTTCCCAGCATGGCTCACCAGGAGGTGCCTGCAGGGACAGCAGGGAGCTTACTGCTGAGGTTGAAATGTCTTCAATTCCATTTCCATTCACTCACCACGGTTGACTTACCCAGTACCAAAACTTCATATGCATATTTATTATTGACAAAAGCATCAGAATATTGCCCTGTCTGGCAACTATTTGTTGTATTTGTTTTTTATTCACTAGCAATTGGAAATTTGGCAGCGATCTCACCATGACTGGTTCCAAGGGGCTATTTAAATACAGGAAAGTACTAAGGAAAATTACAGCCTAGATTTTCTCCTCCAAAATAGCCAGTTAAGACAGACTCATAAAAATCTTCTATAGTCAGAAAAGTTGAGGTAAATAATTTAGTTTCAAGTAGCATATGAATCATCAGGTTGAAAATAATGTCAACTGAAATATTAAATTATTGTATTTGTTGGTTTCTATTATTCCAATATGTACATCAAGTTAATTAATTCTGGAAGGGGTAAAACTTTCAGTCATTATCTTCGTATGACTATCAACTTGTAATGAGTTTTTAAATGGCGTCAACTGAATTTTAAGATGTGAGTATATTACACTGTGACACTTGAATTTTTTGTGTACCCTTGAATATGGACTGACGCTATTCTCCAGGCATGACGCAAGTAAAAGGAGGTGAGGGGGCGGAATTTGTTTCATTTCAATTTCATTTAAATTGCTTTGCTATGTAACCTCACAGAAAGGATTTAGAATTGTTCCTTTTTGCAAACTTAAAGCTGAACATTTCATTTACAGTCTTGTATTACATGAAGAACCGGAACACATGTAGAATCCTGCTCACGTGTTTGGTTGTTTAATGTTTCACAGGGACCGGTGGACAGAGTTAACACTTCTGCACTTTCAGACTACTAAGAAAAATGTGTGCAGTTTCACTGAATACTCAAGCATTTTGAATGTCTGATTCAAAACAATGAATAGAAGGCAAACAAGATAAGGGAGAAGAATAACATTAGAAAACATGAAACAAAAAACCTGGCTAGTCCATAAAGGGGTATTACTCACTGAGCAATGTGGTGTTGGACTGACAGTAGGAAATTTCTTAGGATGGCAATAAATTCAGCTTTCTATCATATCAGCAATTTTAAACGGTAGATAGTATAATTGTGTGAAGAAAAAAGTTTGAGCTTGGTATGCACATACACGTTTACTTCAGTCTTAAAGAATCATTGACTGGAGAAAGCTCCTGTAAGCAACGAGTAACAACACCAGAAGCAAGCCTTTCATGTGTAAATTTAGGAGTTTCTAGATTATAAACCTGATGGTGTTATAAAAATTTCCTGTCTGAAATAATATAGTCACACTCACTGTGGACAGTTGGCCAAATCCAGCTGACTCCAGTCCCTGCCACATCCATTGAACTCAGGGGTTTCAAATCAAAGGACAAATTTTAGCCCAGGATCTTTTAATTGCCCACTCTGACAGCGTGACAAGCAGGAGTTTGTGGTTGCTGTTTTGTCTGTCCTGCTTTACGGGTTCAGAAGCCATGTTGATATTACAAAAGGACTATAAGTCTCCTCTTAAAATCTGATTGAAGTTGTTGGAATGAGGAATTTATTCTGACTGGCGAGAGGTAATTGGGTATATTCCAGTAGTTTGCATTCAGATGCGAGGAAAAGAGGAGATTAAGTAGATTAACCTCCGTCATCTGGGAGATGACATTTCTTGCTGTGTTTGAAGCATTTTGTGAAGGAAAGATGGCACTGATTTTGAAGTTTATATTAATCAAATCTCTTTGATTTTGTTTGATGCAGCAGCTGCAGTGACACACCCTCGCTCTTTGAAAGACTTGAGCTGCAAGGGCCAGGATTGAGAGGAGACCAGCGATATCTCAGAAGTGTCACCTTCAGCCTCCAGGGGGAAAGAAAGCACTTGTCTAATTTCGCCTCTCATCTTCTAAAATTTGCGTTAGAATTGGAAACAATGGTGGGTGATTACACCCTGGTACAAAGCTCTGGCTGAGAGGTGGGTTTCTGCACCAAAGCAAACCTGAAAATTGACAGAAGAAAGTTACATGGTAAAAATGTTCTTTTTTTTTTTCCCCTTTTCTTAAATAATTATGGCACATGGATGCAATCTCTTATTAGCAAGCTCTTCCTGACCTAAACTGCAACACTGAAATTTTACTAGTAAAGCAACTACAGTGACACAAATTTATTCTGTGATTTCAGTTCATCATATTGAAGTGATACTGGGCTGAAACCCTACAAACATTTTACACGTGTTTCATCTCCTTCAGTCCTACAGATGCTTTTGCCTGTGTTTCATTTAGTGTTTGTGAGTAGTCCTGTGGTGAAGTGAGAGCTCTAAGGGTCTGAATTAAAGAGCACCAACTTCTGTCTGAACACCACCAAAGGCAAACCATGACAATGGAGCAAAACTGAAACATCTTAACACTACATCAAAGGCAAAGATTTGTCTTTAATCAGGTACGTGAATGGTTTTCGTTTATATGAAAAACCCTTTTCAACAGCTGGATTCACTGGAAACCAATTCCACATAGCCTGTTACGAGCTACAAGCTGATCTGACTACCAAAGTCTTACTTACAGAGGCTTTTCTTGGCAGAAGACTGAAGACGCCTCTCCTTGCCCCCACAGCCCCAGTCCCGCCTGCTGGGAAGGGTACAGAGCACCACAGGTTTCACCCCATCGTGCCCAAAGGAGCCACTGGTGCGCGTCAGCCACCGTCCATCCCCAGACAAGGGACCAGAGACCATTTCTAGATGGGGCCCTCCACAAGCGTGGTCCCACATGGCTCATCCCAGCTGGACTCAAGGCGCTTCAGACTGCTGCGTTTGCCTGGGGGAAAAGAAATCTTCAAAAGGGACAAGGCAGGTAGCACACTTTCCCAGCCACATTGAAGAAAGGAGTGGTGGCTCTCTGTTTTAGTTACGACTCTTACGTTCATTACTGTTTATTACAAGAGGACCAGGGGCGTGAGCTGAATGAAGCTTGGAAAGCAGCCAGCCCCAGAGAGATGACTCCAAGTGGATTTTGTGGTTTTGTTTCATTTTCTTAAAGAAAATCAAAGCCCAGAAAAGGACAAGTTTTGACCTGTTGTTGTTTGTTTTGGCAGTGACTAAAAGGGATAAGGCAACTACCTGCTGACAGACTTTGACCACATTTAATTGCTAAAAGTCAGATTGCAAGTGACTTGAAGTGATAGGCAAGTGCTTAATGAAACTATTCAGATCAGTAACTTTTCCAGTGAGAGCAAACCAAAGAGGGTAACCAACCATTTATTGAAGCCAAACCACTATTGAATCGACACTTAGCTATCAAAATATATTTAATCACAATTTTAACTGCTCTGTTCCCAAGGAGTTACTTAGTATCTTAAAGGTGCTGGATTTTTTTCTCTCTTCTGATCAGCCATCACCCCTAGGAAATCTTTTATTTCCACTTATTTCGCTCTTCAGCCACAAGTCAATCACAATATGCAGTACAAGACATCAAATATTAACTGAAAGAAGCAATATTACTGTAAATGGCTAGAAGGCATCACTACAAATACCAACTTTTAATTAACTAGTATATGACAGTTAAATCTTGGGAGAAATACTGCAAGTTTGGGACTCAAATTCAGCATTCATAAAGCTGCTCTCTGGCTGAAAGTTTCTCAGGAGAAATTCTGGCTACAGACATAGACGCTGGATCTACTTTTTAAGTACGGAAAAACAAATGTAAATATTACTGATCATTTTGTTTGAAAAACACATCGAGGCTTAGGTACTGTACTTGAGCAGTGACTAATACTCATTATCTCAGAATATACCTGTCTTTTTTGTATGGTGTCACTAGCAGTGATTTTTGACATAGGTATTATTTAACGCCATTTTCAACAAGAATGACATTGCCTAAAGCAGAAACACCGCATCAGCCACAGGGAAACAGTGCCCAAACTTCTGTGAAATCTGTTTGGGAATTAACAGTTGCAGTTTGATCCCAGCTCAGTCTTCAGTTTTAACATGACTGCAGCAGTTTTCCAGCTAGCTGTAAAGAGCAATTATTTTTCCTGAAGCCTTGCAGTCCTTAACTGAGCACTGGCTCCTTTACCTCCTCTAACTGAAATACTGCCAATACCTTACTTCTCCCTACTCCTTTCATTTACACAATTCCTCTCCCTGGCAAATAAGGAAGCAGCAAAGGATTAAAAAAAACATCTTCAGCAACACAAAAGAGCAGGCAGCACTTCCCCTTATAAAAACCCAGTCCAGAGGATGATACAGCATCTTTTCGACAAGCTTTTATAGTTGTACTTACCCGGGCTGTTACTACTGCATGCTCTAACACTTCAGCATATCTGGGACAAAACAGATGTACTTGCAATGTCCCCAATATCATGTACAGACCCTAAGCAGCACCTGGGAGCCCAGCTCCCACACCACAGCTCTGCCAGATGCGGCACGGTACAAGCGGCATTTAGAGCCCACTTCTAAGGTAAAGGACAAGCAAGAAATATTAAAGAAAATGGCAGTAGGGATACACGTCCACTACAATGTGACAGCTTTACTATCTTTCTGTCAGTTAAGCTTTTAGCCTAAGCTGAAAAGAGAAGGCAAAAGAAGTAGCAGCAATGAGAAAAAGAGCCACAGGAATGACCAGAACAAGACCAAACTGGCCTGAATAAATACAGACTATAAAAAAATCAGGCCAAGGGTTAGACCTAGCCTCTCTAAAAACAAGGTGATACACTGAGTGCATCCATTTTCCATACTTACAATAATACAGCTTTATATTAGCAATTAGATAGTAAAAGGCCAGCTCTGCCTTGCAGCTGATTCCTCCATCTCTGAGCTGCTGCTCAAGCAAAGCCCTCTGCCCGCAGGTGCAATGAGGCCCCCCTGGCTGGACACCCCCACACCTGCATGAGGTTTAGCCCTAACTGGCTGTTTACCTGTTACCCGTTAGTGTTTCTTACCACTTCTGCAAGTTTTCTGAAAAACTTATAAGAACTTCTGTATTAAGATTATTCTCTTCCTGCTATAAGATCATACTAATTATATATATCTTCCATGTGATATTAATTTAAAATTAGTTTGTCATATTTGCTGTATTTGATCATTAATTCTCCTGCTAAAGTTCTCTCAAAATCAGTTATTTGGAATGCTTTGGGGTTTTTTTTCCTGGAACTCATTCCTCGAACTTTTTTGATTAGCAGATCATAATGGGGAGCGACAGAAAGAAGGAATGGAAAGAATAAAGGAGAATTACAGGATAAGCTGATCTTTCTGCCTGAACTGAAGGTGGTCCTGGCACTTTCTATTACAAGACTCTGTTTTCACTTGAACTTCCAGGATAAAATTTTCATGCAGAAGGTCTTTCTGACTTACTTGAAAACTTTAGGGAAAAGAGCTCAGCCATATCCAAAGACAAAAGTGAAGGAGAAAACTGGTGCAAAAAAAACTCTGCTTCAGGTGCTTCAGGAGAGTCTTTGTATTTCTGGGTAGGGAACTAGAAACTTGGAAGGCAGTTATCTAAGTGTCCAGGCCTTGTCTCTTGCTATTCTGGGAAGGGGCAGAAGCGAGGAAACCACTCGAATTGTGTTCCTCAAAATAAAAATCTGAAGTGCACAATTTGTTAAAAATAATAACTAAATTCTGTATCTGCACTAAAGACTGTCTGTTTTGTGAATGGAGTGCCCAGGTGGCACAGGACACAGCATTGCTACAGGAGGGAGCCGAGGGACAATCTCCTTTTGTCCTCCCGGCCATCGTCCCCTGGCAGAGCCCAGCAGTGTCGACGTACACCAACACAGGGGGGCTGGTGGCACGGGGAGCGCGGCGAGGGGGCAGCAGCGCCTGAGCGAGACACCTGGGATGAGGACCCCTAGAGAGGAGCTTGGGAAGGGGACAGGGAGCCTGGCACTGAAACGGGGGTTTGGAGAGGTGAAGTAGATGTGAGACAAGCTGAAGAACACAAAGCCCAAGAAAAAGGCTCCAGGGTACAGCGGGGCACCCTGGGCTGCCGTTCCCACTCCCACAGCTCTGGGACTCCCGCCACAGCAACCAGTTATTCCGTTACGTCCAGCAGCAGCGATCTGGGCAGTAAATCTACAGGTTTCGGCCCCACTGGTGACTTGCAAGGAGAGAGAATTGGTGCTGTGGTTAAGACAGTTGAGCATTGCCTTTCAATTCTAGCCCTGCTTCTGCCACAGACTTCTTCAAGAGCCTGCCTAAAGCAAAGAGTTCACACACAGTCAGTAACTGTAAGTTCCTCTTTTCTGGCAAGCCAAACCCGCGCCCTGGGGCTGCGGATCTCGCAGGGGTCCCAAATTCTCCCACCTTCAGCCAAAGTCAACCCGAGTTGGCCTCTGAACATAAAAATTGATCTGTTCTCTCGATGCTCTGAAAGATTGGGTCCCGCAATCTCAGAAAGGTCCCCTTAGTTTTTATAATAACGTTCCTGAGCTGCAGCTTTCCAAAACTGAGGTATAAATAATAATGTGTGGTGTAAAGACAGATCATTTTCATAAAGTGCTGACCTTCTTGATAGAGTGTCGCAGCAAAAGACCTGGACACTTTTTTTTATTCGGATGACTTTGAATGCGCTAAGTTACATATGGCAAACAGTGAGTGATAAGGAATTAAAGTACAGATCAAGTCTTCATTCTCTGCATAAATCTCTTTCTGCTGGAAAAAAAGATTAGTTTTTTTAGATAAAAAAAACTGATGTCACAGAACAAGGGCACTGAATCAATGTCCTCTACAATTCTGCTACATCTCCTTCTCACTTTAAATCTTTGCTGAAACAGGAGGCAGAGTTCTGTTTTTCCAGGAAGGGTTACACAGCATTCAATCCCAGAGCAATTGCATGTAAAACTAACAGGTGTTACTAGTATACAGTTAATTTCAGAGAGATTACCATCGGTTATGTTAAATAAACATATGCATGTCAAATATTATAAACAAACATCAGGCATATCTGGGATACTACAGATAATTTTAAAATAAAATTTATCTTGTATTCATAGACCCTTTCCTTTCCTTTCCTTTCCTTTCCTTTCCTAATTGCAAGAATTAAATGTATCATTTCCATTTCCACACTCCACTGCTTAGGGAAGCACATACAAAATATAGCAGCACTCACATAAATACGCAAGAATCACAGTCTTTATTCTCAAATTGCTATGCATTACACACTGGAGCATACAGCTAAGATGATGAAATGGTCTAAAATAAATTAAAAAAAAAAAAATCAGAACCCTGTCAGCAAACAACAAATTCGGACTTCTTCATAGTTTGCAGGACTAGTCCTTGGATTAGCACCGACTCGTCCTCAGTTGCTGGGAAAAACAGATGTGGTTCAAAGAAGTCTTTCAAAGTGGTGGAGGCGCTGGCACCTGGCCAGGCCAGCCTCCAGCCAGCATCAATCAGCCAAGGGGTCTCCAGCCTCATCCTCCCAATTCCCCCTGCTCCAAGCAGTGAGCCGGGTGGGACCTGCTAGGCAGGCTGCCCACGGGGAGACGGCCGTGTGTGGCTTCTCAGCCCCCCTGCCCTGACCAAGCCACCTCTCCCTGCTCCTGGCTGTTTCTGGCGGTGTGAAAGCTGCGTGCTGAGCGAGAGGGTGTCATCTGCAAAATGCGGGGGTGTGGGGTGTCAGAAGGTGGTTTCATGGAATTTCAAAACTTTAAATCTTAACAGTATTCCTTACACCTGGTGGGTTTTAAATTTAAAAAAAAAAAAAGAAAGAGATTTATTGCATTAATATGTTCTAGTATTGGGCTGTCCTTGAAAATCAGAGAAAGGGTTGCTTATGGATAGTGCACTGGGTTTAACCCCTGAGATCCAGCTTTTAATGCTAGCTTTGCTACAGAGGGCCATGGTCTACTGGTTGTACTAATGTTGGCCAGCAGTAAGTACTCCACAAGTCATCTGTTGGGGTCAAGTGAGATTGTCAGGGAGTAGTATACAGTTTTATGTAAAGTATATATAAGTATATATGTAAATAAGGCATATCTGGCCCAGTCTTTGCATGCATTTCCCATCATTCTATCCTGTTTTAAGAAATCTAATTCCTTCTAAGTGGAGTGGCTCTACCTCCCTGTGCAGAGGACCTGTGAGTCTTAATTAAAAGACATATGAAACTGAGGGAGAGGGTCTTTCTCTGTACTGTACCCCTACAAAGTATTCAGTATATACTGTTCTTGTTAAAAAAACACTTTGAATAAGGATCTTGGATAAAATTCTGCTTGATTAAAATCATTCCAAGTTTTTCCCTTTGATTTCAGTAAAATCAGGTTTTCATATGTTATCGTTTCCCAATTTATGATTCAAATAATAACAACAATATAAAATGCCCCACAGGACTAGGATACATGATCATTCAGTTTCTTCTGTCTGTAAACACTAATAAACTTATTCCACAGCCTGGTGGTGGCAATTGCTATGACTTTCTCCTGCCAAGACTTACACAGAGTGAAAGTACTCCCAGGATTTTGCAAAAGAAACATCTGGTACAAGACCAGGTTATCACTGCGCAGAGAAATTCTGAAGGCTTTATTCAGTTCTTTTGTGGTCCTTTGGTAAAACTTACATTGCTAAACATTCAACGGAGTCAATCAAAGCTGGAGGCTTATTCTTTTTTTATAAAGTTAATATGCTTCCTTCTTGCTGTTAGTACTCTTTCGACAAGTCTCAAAGCAAGGATACCGGCATATGAAATGATTCAATAGGAACGAACAAGGGTTCTTGCTCCTCTTGCAGCACAGTGGTTGTTAATAGTTTGGATCATTGCAGGCCAAATTTAACAAATTAGCAGTGCCTGAAAAATTAAGTATTATATTTCCAGTATTAGTAATTTTCTCTGATTGATCTTCTATTACTGCAACAGAACAGCCTTATGTAGGAAGCAGAGCAGGCATTTGTCACTAGCTCAATCACAGTGACACTAGAGAAAACCTTACAGAAAAAAAATTAATGTTCATTTTTGCAGTTTTCTGCAGAATTATAAGTTGTCATTTTCAATTAAGTTTCAAGTCGTGTCTGTTTTGAGAGAGCCTTCATATGAATTCACCCTAGCAGAAAACAACCTTGTCCTTAGAAAAAAACATGTGAACTATTTTACCAGTCATACTGTGTTTATAAAAGTGTTAATTGGGCTTTGAAGTTGATGCTATTATAAAGCACAATAATATAAGAAACAAACACTCAGCTGAGGCAAGGCACTATTTTTTTTTTTTAATCCCTCTTCTTCTTCCCACAAATATCTTTTTCAGGATGGACTCTGTACATCCATTTTCCCAAAACAAGATTTCCTGTCACACAGCTGCGTTCACTAGAGCCATCAAAGGAGTTAATAGATTATTAATAGCAGTTAAAGGTTATTACTTGCAATACCCTGTCCAAGAAAGAAATCCCAGAAGGAATCTGAATTCCCATTGGATGCATTTCATATAAATATCTTGAAGAACTGCAGCTATGCCTTGCTCTACAAGACCAACCAGACCACTCCTTTCCTAGAGAGACTTCTGCTAAAACAATAGCAAGCTTGCTTTTCTGTGCTTAGAGATAAATCGGGGAACTAAGGATGTACTGTGCATATTGAACAGATCCTTAGGGCATGCAAAAGACTTATATTAAGGCCAACTCCTAAATATCCAAGAGGCACTCTAGATTTCCAGGACAGCATGAGTGAAGAATGCAGACAGCAAGAAAATTCGGGTTTAACCCCTTCCAGAATGGTGTTTTTCCCAAACTTCCTCACTGCTTTACAAATTCTGCACATCTGCACCGCCACCAGTCCACAGGGCTCTGTGCTTGCAAAGAGCTGCATTCCTGCACAAGCCCTTACAAAATCCATGCCAGCAGTCATTCATCATTTGCATTCATCACCTTAATTAAATACCTATTTGAGTGCACATTCTCTGATTCACATAGTGCTACATTTCAGTGCGGAGCTGAGTCTTGTTATGGAACAATCCTTCAGCAATTATTTTTGGGGGTCTGAATTTGTTTCAGGATAGGGTTCAACATGGAAGTTCAGAAGTGCAGATACAGTTATTCTGAAGCACTAATATTTCATCCCACTTTCTCACAGTGCACATGTGTCTCTGGAGTGCTGTGGTAGACACTGATACCAACCCACCATGTTCACTGCTTCAGGTAAAACAAAAATCTCATTTCCAAAAAAAACAGAGGACTAGCAGCCAAAATTGCTTAAAAATATACTCCTGGGCAAAACAGTTCATATGTTTCTATGAATCATTAGATATATTTCTTTTTAAGATACAGAAATCCATTGCCCTACAGAGATTGTATCCCTGAGGCTGTTTTATTGTAAGAATTGAACTTATAATAAAGGTAAATGCATATCCTTTCTCATATACTCATTGAATTTTCCCCAGATGAGGCTTTTAAACATACTATAGTCTACAAAAGGTCTAGTTCTTAGATATTTACTTGTTTCTACATTAGATGGTTACATGATTGAAATGTAAAAGTCCAGAAAACCTTCTGGTTTGTCTCTAAAGACTCTTAACCTTCACTTGATGCTGGTTTGTAGCACAAGGCATTGAATGAAGCTGGAAAATGGTGCAGCCTTATGCTAGTGTTAACTTGAAGGAACGATTACTATGTTAAAATCAAAGGTGATCCTATTTTAAACCTGTGCAATGACCACAGATTGCTGAGGATCAGAGAACTTTACCTATTGCCTACTGCAAAGTAATAAATAACGACTTGATGAACTAATTATTTTAATGCCATTAGGATAAAACACTGAAGCATGGCTAGATGCTAAGAGTAGACAAATTCTTCCCTTCTATGGGCTTTACTTAGTTCCAGCAAACCAGTTGTGCCTTCAAACTTTTATCATTAACTTTCAGTTTTCCAGGGAATTTTGCCAATGAGCAATTCAGGTTTGTTAAATTACGATACTCACCTATACAGAAGTAAAATAAAGGTCATAGAAGCTTTTAGTTTATTTTTCAGAGTGTCCTGCAGAAACCCAATGTGAACGATGATAAGCAATGCAAGTGATATTAATTCAGAGTTTCCCCTTTAAAAAAGGAAACGGGTCAAAGGATATACCCTCTAGGGTATGCGCTGGGATTACACACCTGTGATTAATCTAACAAACTGCTGGAGATGTGATTGTTTCTTCATAGAACTGCAGCTGAAACAACAGTTCTTTGGCAGTAAAATAAATGTAACCCCTTGTGGTGCCCCTAGACATACAAGATAATTACAACAAAGTACCTTCATAGGAAGTTAGGACACTCCTGCTGCATCATTAAAATAAACGGACCTGCGATAACTGATGCAGCCTTGGAAGTGCCACAGAGGAGCATGGTACTCAAGAGATGAAAGAGATCTGCTCTCCTCCTGGAACGTGCATGTGACTTCCATTAGCTTTAGTGGAAGCTGAGATTTCTAGTCCAAATCTAGCAAGAATAAGAGACAGGTTTTATCCCTGTGAAGTCAACTGCAGTTTTGCCGTGGAGTTCAGTGGGGCAAGACTTCTAAAGTAAAATTTAATTATCCCAAGGCTTTCCAAGGCCACTCTGTGCCTCGCGGTGGAGCCTGGTGCGGAGAGATTTAAGCTCGCTCCAACCAAGCTAGCTGCAGGCACTGCAGCAGCAGAGATGCATCTCCTGAGCGCTGCACCTGGGACAGCCATTTGCCTGGGAAGAGGCAGCCCTCATCATGCTAACGCAGTCACGCTGTGGCCAGGACTCCAGCCAAAACCCGCATGGCACTGCTCCGGACCACAGCACTGGACCGGCGACAGCCTGAGGACCACCACGCTGAACCCACCCCGGCACTAGAAGCATTCCCCAGGTTTTTTCCCAATCTTAAATACAGTCAAAACACCGTAAAGCAGAAACAGTACTACCATTATGCAATTACATCAATTAAAGGATGTTAGCATGTATTAATATCCAACAAACACAAATTTGCAGTTTTCACAGCTTGGGTGGTGACTTGCAGGACAAAGGACTTGCAGGTAGAATGGCCTCCCAATGACTTGGTGTGTCCAGCATCAATCTCATTTTGATCTGCATGGAACATAGCCATTTTCATTATAAACATCCCAACAACAGTGTTTCAACAACTTTCTTCAGGTAGTAATTTCCAAGTTATCACACAATCAAATACATCTATGAATCAAAATGCAGTTCTAGATATTCAGTTCTTTATTTCAGCAAATTTTCCTAGCTATACCTCATAATAATACTGAAGTGGCTCCGCTTCCTTGGTGCACATACCCAGTTACTCATAGACATATTCCGAGGAACAGCTTTCTGAAGCCCTGCCCTAAAGACTTGCTTCTCACTTCCCAGGATATTTTAAGTCAACACGTACACTGCTCTCCATCTATATCCAAAACGCTGTGAAGTGGCAAAGATTGCTAACAGACTGCATTGCAATCATGCTGGAGTACCAGATACCCACTTATAACAGTATAGATCGGGTCATTAGGAGAGCTAATTTATGTTATGTTTATCATCATTTAGTGGGAAATAAAGTATGTTGAGGCTGCTTTCCTTCATTATTTTTTTCTGGGCTGGTAGGCCCAGCAGTGTCCATTTGTTTGACTCCTGCCTCTTCATCCTCTTCAGCTGAGTAAGTATGCAGATAATGCTGTAAATCTGAAGGAAAGGTTTAACCTTCATAGTATTTTTTTCTCTGGAAACAGGAAAAGGCAACGTAGTAGTATATATGTGAAATTTGTCTTCACCACTTCAAGAATGAAAAAGGTGATTTTTATTTTTTAAAAAAGTAAAAATGTACAGGCATAAATTCTGCACAGGTAAATGTTTATGTAGGAAAGTTTACCATGTTACAGAATCCTGTTCTAAAACAACTAGGGCAGTATGACACTTTAATGTAATTTCTGGCACAGTAAATTTGTCTGTATAAATGGGGCCCTGAGCTGGGTGAACACACCAAGTTGTCTGTCTCATGCCAATGGAAAAAGAGTCTAATAGCCAGGTTACAAGGAAAACAGTTCCAGGTTCAAACTTATTTAGAAACACAATGAGAGCATGCAAGATTAGTTTTTAGGGCAGAAGTAAAGGGACATTTCAGGAATATCACTCCATTTCATCCCTGCTAACTGATTGTGTACCTCTTGGCTAGGAGCAGATTCGATTCACTGTGACGTGAATCAAATGTTGTGGATAAGGAGCAAAAGGCAGATAAAAGAGGAGCTTTGTTCTTCGATGTTCTTCTACTCTACCGCTAAAAAAATACACGGAATCTAAATACTCCCCTACTGCAAAATTGGCAAAAAAACAGAATCTGAGACTGATTCAGGGGGCTAATAGCTGAAGAAAATCTTATAATGAGATTTTATTTCTTTCCAATGCATATTACATATATAAACAAAATAAACACTAAAAATTTAAAAGTCTCCTAAAAGAAAAAAGTAACTGAAGATAATTTTTTAAAAAAAACTGATGTCATTAAGAACTGCTGCTTTATATAAGATTTTAAACAATATAAGTGAAAACAACATTTTTCCTTGATGAAGTCCAGTACTGGACTGAAAATCCTGAATTCTACAGATGACCCTGAAGAAAGATAATTCTACATTTTTATGTCAGTAATTCATTTCTTATACATTTCTTTTTTTCTTTAAATTTGATAGTCATTCTTGTCACGATTCTTGTATCGATATTTGATACAATCATTCCTAGCGTAACCAGAACAATTGACTACATGATTATAACATTATCTCAGTGAATTCTTCTTTTGAAATAAATGCCAATTAACCTAAGGTAACGTGATACATAAATGAAATAACTGCATCCTAATAATCTTCATAAAAGCATAATTCTCATGCAACATCATTTTTTAAATTCAGCAGATACCCTATTTACAGTAATTATCTTTAAATATGAAACTTTTTTTGACCTACGAATGTGCAAGAATGCATCCATGTGAAAGTTCATGCTTTTTATTTTAATCACATTAACCAAAGCCTTCTTCACCATTTCTGTCTAAAGACTTGCTGCCCAATTGCTAGACTGTGAAATACCCTTCCTTACCAGGCTGTACAGATTATCAGGACTCTACAAGCTCTATTTTATAGGTATACTTTCAGTAAACACCTTACAGATGTTTTCAGCTAGATACTATCTTCTGTCTTTCTGAGTCTGCATCATTCCTTGGATTTATTTCTGTGTGTCTTCATAATTCAAAGTTCACGTCAGACAAATAGTTATTAGCTTCTCTGCGGCTCTCCGGGTCTTCAGCCCAGACCGAGTCACAGTCTGAGCTGCCCTCCTGGAGTCCCTCCTTTCATGGACACCTATTTCTGGTTTTATCAGAAAAGGAAGAGCTTTTCAGCCAGATCTTCACTTCTGGTGCCTCATATCAATTCTCAGAATGGGACTCTCTGCTTTTAGCAAACGTCACACTGCTGGGGTTGGGGCACAGGCATCCAGGCCAGGCTCTCACCATACCTGGCTGGAGAACCTTGGGTGACTTGTACTTATTTCCTTACCCAAATGTTAAGAAAAGTCTCTCCTTTGCATCTCTGTTCCTCAGCAGGAGGAAGGGGTTTGACCAATGTCACATCCATTCCCAGGGATATTTTCAGCTTTTGTTTGGGGATGGCTCTGGTTACTGTCTCCTAGTAAGGAGTGTTTGGGTTAACTTCATCGAACCCTGACTGAAACTATTAATTTCAGTCAATATGTTACTCACTTCAATAATTTTATTGCACATTAAAAAGCTCAACATAATATTTATTTTTAAGTCATGCACGAAGCTTTAGGTATGGGGTAGAAAATCTCCAGTAAACACTGTAGATTGCTTCATAAAGTTATTTCCCTCAAAAGCTGGAATCACCATCTAGTTCAAGCCTCCAGCCAGTATAGATACACCGAAAACCAAAGCCAAGCAGATTATAACAGGCTCAGCCCACAGCGCCTGCCCAGCCCAAGCAAATTCAGTTTCACAGTGAGATTTTGTTACCAAAAAGTTTGTTTCACTTGTAATATTTCACCCACCATGATAAGTGATTGTACACACATGGAAAAAAAAAAAGGGAAAAATGAATCAAACACTTGCTATGCCAAATTCATACAATCTCCTCCTTCTCTATAATATTTTCTTCACTTGACAGTCTCTCAAAGAGTATCAAATGTCCCTTGTTGGTAAAAATATTTAAATGATAGCTCCCAGCTTTCATGTGTAAATGGTTAAAGTCTAATTCCTTTTATTTTTAGGGTAAAACAAGATAAATAACAAGAAGAAGGAAGAAAAAAATGACAAAAGATAGGAAACTGCAGTTCTACCCTCAATACTTACAGTTCGGTTCATTGAAAACTGGAGACCTTCGTTAGCAACGTAGCAAATCTTTGCTACATCTGGACTGCTCAGGCATCTCTTTTAGCTCACCACTCTGGGCAGAGCAAGAATTACAGAGGCGGGTATGTCTCACACAGCAGCACTTGATTCTTGGTAAACAAAAACACACACAGGCACACACACAAATGCAGCTAGTGGAGGGAGATGGGAGGAAGCTGAAATTTTAGGCTTGTCCCCTAAGAGAAGCTCATAGCAGAGCAATGATGTCCCGTTTGTGCTCCCTGCCTGCTCTGGGAAGAGATCAGGAGTAAGACCACTGAAGGGCCTGATGGGAAGCTCTTCTGAGTCTTGGCATGTTAAGGCACAGTGGCAGCCTTCAGGGTCATAATGCTGCTACTGAATGTGATAAGATGATCTCTCTGAGATGCTCAGCATTGCCTGCCAATCATCCTTCCCAAAATAATTGCCCAGGCAGGGCTGTGCTTGCCCCATCAAACTCTGTCCTGCTCGGGAATGGCACCACCATGCAAGGCTGCCCCTAGGCATGCACCCTCCAAAGATGGGGCTCACTGTCACCCTCCTCTGCTGTCAGCAACATGGTTTCTAATCACACACACGAGCTATCAGGGGCTTGAGGTGCTCTCCATGCATGGGATTTCTGGTTAGAAGTATAGAGACTACAGTCTACAGTATCTCTACAGGGCATCTGCACACAATGGCTTTGTTTTAGAAACCACTTTTGACCAGGTTTTGAGTTTCAGAATAAGACAAAAATCCTACTCCGAGACCCTTCTTCCCCATCCCCTTATCAAGAAGCCTGTTCCAAAGCAAGAAGCTCATATACCATTAAAAATGGGAGTTTTAACATGGCCAAAGCCATTTCCCCCTACCAGATGAACCATTCAGGCTGAAGTTTTCCAAACTAATACAGCACAACCCAGGTTCATGCTAAGGGAAATTTCAGTCTAAGCAGATAACAGATGGCAGAGTTATAAACAATTGAGAACTGACTCCTTTAGTAGAAGCTAACAGGAGACCTCAATAAGAGGTCGTGCTAACATGTCTGCTCATAAAACTTAACTTTTACGTGGCTTATTCTTATTTCAAAGCGGACGTATGGATAGTTATCATACAATTGTGTACTTTCCTAACTTTATGGTTTTCATTACCTATTTCAATTGCTCTGAGATAGTCCATGCTACACTTCCATACGGTATGAGCTTATGAAAATAGTGATAGAATCTCATACTATAAATCATTTGCAAAGGAAAGGAAGGTGGTTTGGTTTTTTTTTTTTAGAAAAGAGTCTGTAGACCGCGTACACTCATTTAGGTTATTTAACTATATATAAATGTTTACATTGGCCTTTACTATTAAAATATTTGAGCATTATTTAAAATGTAAAAATACAATAATGGGGGTAATTCAAGAGAACATTTTTCAAGGAAGCACTGCCAAGGGCATGCTCCGGCTGCAGGGGACAGGATAAGTACTAAGTGAGGGCTACAGTCCCAAGCAGGTAAATTACACGTGCACAAGGCAACCCAGCAAATACCTGTGAGCATGAGCTAAGGCTGCAATTCCAGCCACAGCCACTTACTTGCCTTGAAAATACCAGAAAAGTCACCTTCCGTGTGCTTCTGATATGAGGCATGGGTTTTGATCATATAATGCCTAGGACAGGTTGATAGGTCTCAGGATCCTCATGATATGGACAAGCATGGGCCTGTGCCGGACAGTAACGTGGGGTGCCACAGCCATCCCAAACTCAGCATGCAAAGACACTGCTAATAACAAGGAGAGTATTTCTGACAAGTATTTGAGATCCTACCATGCAAACAGCAAAGGACTGAGAAGGGAGAAGCTTCCAAAGCCCTGAAACATATTTTTATAAAAAAGACAGGATTTTGTTTAACATTTCTGATTTGTGGCTTATTGCCCACCAAGCAAAATGTTAACAAGATAAACTTGTAATTTAAATTACTAGTACTTCCAGGATACTTAGAAATGTATATTCTTTTTATCTAGCCTGATGATTAAAAATGCCTTTGGGATCATGCCTAGAATAATGTTTTACAGTATGGAGGCCAATAAAGAGTCTTTTGCTAAAAACTTGGATCAGATACACTGTTACTGTTCCCACCTCTTAATCAATTAAACATATATATCGTAACAGCATATGCCTTGTAAGAAGGAAAACACAGAAGTTATTCTCCTCTCTGAGAACACACGTAACTGCTACTCAGTTTAATGGGACATATATATGTACACCAAATGAAAAATATCTTCCAGAATATGAAGGATTCGTATGTATCTGTAAATTATTACACGGTTAGGCGCAGGTTGGCCTTTCTCCATGCTGGACTCAATGCACCCAGTTTTGCCTAGTCTTGGAAGCTGAACAGTCCCAGGCCTGGCTAGCATTTCAATGCGGAGACCATCTGGGAATTCAGTGTGCCATGGGCACAAGCCAAGGAATCACAAGGTGGTGAATATTAGGCCATAGAAACTGAATGAGTGGAAAGATTTCATTCAGCTCCAGCAACGCTGCTGAACCAATGAATGGGAATTTCCCCATTGCTCTCCTGCCTCTCCCTGCCTTCCCCCAGTGAAGAAATATTCAGATTAATTTTGATGGGAAGGATGCTGGAAGCATCCAAAGTGAAGGATACAATGCAAAAAATATCTATAAATGTAACACAAAATTAGAAGTACAGTGAAGAAAATCTCAATAAGTGGGTTTTGAACACTCAAAGTCAAGTGGATGAAATCTGTTTGCAAAAATCTGCATAATTTTTTTTTTTTTTATTCACTCACCTGAGTCTAATGGGAGACATTTGCTTCAACAAAGTAAACAAAAAGCCCTGTGGCTGCACACATCAAACCTGCAGTACTTATATACACTGTGACTGGTACCAAACCAAACGGAAAGACACTTTTGTTTTGCAAGTATATATACATGCATGTTGGATGTCACAGCCATATTGTAAATGACAGGGATGCTTTTGACGGTCAAAACATTTAACATTATGCTATGCTTCTAAATGAGAGATCTAACTAATGCCTGAGACTATTGCACAAAGCACCGAAGAAATCTAAAAAACATTTTGAGCTTTAGCAGGAAGACAGGAGGAGGGAACTCCAGCAAGTCCATTTCTTTGTCTGAGGTTTGACTGTGAGAAACAAGACAACCTTAAGGCATCAGGAGCCTTGGCAATAGCCAAGTCATGGTCTTTGGAAATCAGATCTTTTGATCACTTGAATTTCTTTTTGCTTTTTGTCCTGGTTTCAGCTGGGATAGTTAATTTTCTTCCTAGTAGCTGGTATAGTGTTATGTTTTGGATTTAGTATGAGAATAAATTTGATAACACAGTGACGTTTTCAGTTGTTGCTAAGTAATGTTTAGACTAAGCCAAGGATTTTTCAGCTTCTCGTGTCCAGCCAGCCAGAAGGCTGGAGGGGCACAAGAAGTTGGGAGGGGACACAGCCAGGGCAGCTGACCCAAACTGGCCAAAGGGGTATTCCATACCATGTGACTTCATGTCCAGTATATAAACTGGAGGGAGTTGGCCTAGGGGCCGGATCACTGTTCAGGGACTAACTGGGCATTGGTCAGCAAGTGGTAAGCAATTGCATTGTGCATCATGTGTTTTGTATATTATTATTATTATCATTATCATTATTTTCTTCCTTTCTATCCTATTAGACTCTCTTTATCGCAACCCTAGAGTTCTACTTTTTTTTCGATTCTCTTCCCCATCCCACTGGGTGGGGGGAGTGAATGAGCAGCTCTGTGTGCTTAGTTGCCGGCTGGGGTTAAACCACGACACTATTCTATCTCTTCATCCCACCAAGAACTGCAGAATATTTAAACCACAAACTGTTACTGAAATACAACTAGAGAATGGTTATTGGTACTTACACAGAAAACATTTGATAGCTTAATGATTCCTAGAGTTTATTTTACTTATACTTGAGCAACTTTCACAACATTATTTTTTTAAGAAAAAAAAAATTAAGAATTTTTTTAATGTCATGGGCATAAGCACAATGAAAAAGTGTAAGAGGAGGAGGACTTAAGAAGAACAGATGTTTTGTAAATAAAACAAGCCATTGATGGCAAATTACTAGTCATCATCATGCTAATTATTCTTTCCTGGACTGCCAATCTATAAAAATATTCCAGTATACATCTACCCAGAACTGGACGGGGAAAAGCTGTCTGAATTACTGATACAGCAACACCACTGGAATCAAGAGTCCCAATTCTCCTTCCAACATTATACCATAACTACTCAGTTACAGCTATGCAAAAGGAACATGTGGATTACTAAACCAGAATAGCAGCATTTGACAACAATTTACAGGGGTGTAAAATTTCTGTGCCATGTTCTAGGCAACAAAGAACCACAGGAACTAAAATCCATTATCTGAAACTTCGCTATCTGCAAACGCAGACAGATACAAGCAAATCCTTCATTGCAAACAGCAACGGGTTTGCTGTCATTAATCACTACAAGGAGGCTATTGAAGACAGACTCTGGGATGGATTTCAGCAGCAGCCTGCAACTTTATTAGCTTAACATATCCAAGGGTTTAAGTGGATCCAGTGTAGGAGTTACAGAACTCCCACCATACAACTTATAATTCATGGTTGACTGTCCTCAGCCTACCTACAGAAACCAGTTTCAGGCATCTGACATCTTCTCACCTTAAAGAGAAAGAGAGGAGCCCAGAGGGGGGCTCTCAACTTGCAGAGGCTCTGGGTCTCCTTTTTCAGCAGCCTACCAGCAAAACCCCAGCTCTTCACTTCTGAGAGTTCATACTTCAACCTCCTATCCATGTCAGGTACCAGCTTCAAGTTTCAAAGTAATTATTACACTAAATATTACAAAGGTATAAAAGGTACTTAATATTTATACCCATATCCTATGCCAGATTTATTGCCGTGATGACATATGAGTGGAAAAACAAACAAGACACAAAAATACCTGTCCTTCCTCAGTTTTATCCTAATAGGAAAAAATGTTATTCTGACATCAAAACAGGCAGCCTATTAAACCTGCAAACTCCTGAAAACAAGGTTCCTAGATTATAACTACAAGTCAAGAATGAAGATACAGTTTAAATTAATTGGAGTACAGCACACACCATGTCACATAACCTCAGGAAACACCATCAAGCCTCCAAAACCATGCCCTTCTAATGGGAAACCTTCTTCTAATTTCTACCCAAAATTTATTCATTGGCAGTCTATACCCCACTTGACCCGACACTGCCTGTTAGTTTAAATATCTCTTCTTCTTTCCTGGCATTTGCCTCTAACCCCTTCACAGACGTTAACTGTCGGTGAAGGAGGGAGAGCAAGGTCCTACCATCTCCTGGCCCAGCCAGAGGAAGAAAAAGCCGACCGAAAAAGGAGGGGAAACCCTTTTTCTCTCCTGCCCAGTGCTCACTGCCCTCCCTGCTCCTTCTGCAAGCTGTTCACCACCCGGCAGCTAAGCAAGGCTCTCACCACATTTGTGATTTCTTCACTGGGCAAAAACACAGTGTAACATGTTTATTAGGCATGAAACAAAGAAACAATCCCCCTCTAGGAATTAACAGGATTTGACAGGAAATAAATCATGTTGAATAGACTTGAAGTGATAGTTAAGACAAAGAGTTTTGGAAAGCTGAAGAAAATAGATAAAGGGAAGAATAGTATTTTGGGAGCCATGAGCTGTGAGGAAAATATTGGAAAGCTTTTGTGACCTGGATGAGGACAAACCTTCCTTTTCCCTGCTATTGATCAGCAGATTGGGTACATGTGTTTCAACATGGTGACATGACCTGGAATAATGCAGGCTCTCAAAACAGCCACACTCCAAATATATCCAGGAAGGTCAGCAGTGGATGGAGTGGCACAAAGTCATCCACTGATGCACAGGTTGCGTTTTCTCTCACCCAGAAAAGACAATAAACATATTCTGTTAATCACAAGGAGGAAGAGGAGTAACCCAAACTGAAAAATAAATGGAATTTTAAAGATATGTTACACTGTTTTGGACCATTGGCCAAAGACTGTGTCTGAGGCCACAAATGCCTGTGCCACCAGCATCCCCTCTTCAGAGCTGGAAGAGCTGGAGCTGAAGGGCTGGAAACACAAAACAGGGCTATAAACTCACTGAAGGTTTGTCTTGGCATTTGGTTCTACAGATTTACAGATGCAATGAATGTTCTGTTTAAAATATCCACCCAGCTGCTTTTTATCACCTTCAGACAATTTAGCACCCACCAGCACCCCTCCGAGATAGCCAGCGACAAACGGGGGTTTGGCCCCTGCCAGATGACGAAGAACGGCTGACAGGCAGCAAGAAGCACTGTCCCTGGGCTCTACCGGGGGGCAGAGAGGGGCCGGGAGGAGGGGGCTTGGCCCCGTGCCCCCCCAGAGTGGCAGAAGACCCCCATGGAGGAGAGCCCAGCCTGCCGAGGGGTCTGCATCACCCTTGCCAGAGGAGGGCAGGGGGCCGGGGCAGTGCGGGGAGCAGGTCACAGCCGGCTCGGTGCTCAGCAGGAGGGAGGTGACAAGGATCCTGCTGCTACAAGAGACTCCTGGAAAGGGGCAGAGCTGACCAGACCAGCCAGGAGAAGTGCCCCGATCCGGGCTTGCCGCTTGCCGCTGCCACTACCACCCAGCAGAGAGGAGTGGGGAGCAGCATGGCTGCTGCCAGGGGCTGCCGCCCTCCGCCAACCCAAGCCCATCTGTTTTCCCTCAGAAAGAGAAACCAGCCTGGTCTTCCTGCATCTTTGCATAAGCAAAGCAGGCAGCAAATCCGTGACCATTTTGCAAGTCTCCAGCAGTTTAGTGCCCCCAGCAACTGCTGCTTTGTACAGCCACAGGTCCTGGTCCAGGTTACTGCTGGAGAATTAGAAGTGTGAAAATACAGTTTCTTTAGAGACATTAGCTGTTAATTCTCTGCCAGAGGAGGGCTCCTTTGCCAAACCTTTATGCACTTGAAGAAATAGTGGCTAGTGGAGCAATTACCCCATTAGAGAGGGCAATGGGCCGGAAGGTCTGACTTACAGCAGATAAAAGAAACTTTTTCCCCACTGGGTCCCAAGCCAGGTGATGTCCACAGGCCACACTAGGCAGGCAACAGCACTAAGCACAGGCTGTCCAGAGGGAAACCATATGCAAGGGAATAAAGCTTCTGGCAGACAAGAGACACTGCCAGCAGCTGCTAGTATGACCCATGCAAAGAGCTACACGAGCACCTTTGGGCTTGAGGACATCAGTAGCCAGCACACCACAGTGATGGCTCAGAGATCTGAAATTACTCCAGTTCTTGGACAAACCAACATGTGGAAGGAAAGCGAGTGTGGACTACACAAATTAAAAAAATGGCTATTGCTGAGCACCTACTGCAGGCAACAGTGGAAATCCAGCTCTTTCTGAACCTGTCGAGATCCATGTTCTTGTGCAAGAACAAGACTACTGTTCAGCAGCAGGATGTTACAGGCTGAACTGAGGAATGAGCTGTGCACGGGAGCCATCGCTAAGGCTAAGCAGGAGGTGCAGGTATTGAAAAATCATACAGTGGAGACAGCATCTCAAAGCCTCTTACAGCAACAGAGGTGAAAAGTGGTGAGGCAGCCTGGCCGGTACACATTAGGGATTGATTTAACAGAAGCCTTGGTGGAAGGCAGTGAAAGGAAGCAATTAGCACAGCAGCGGTAACACTGCACCAGTGCATCCTCCAGGAATAAAGGGGAGCTTGTCAAGATACGATCAAGTGCAACATCGGATCACGCTTAAACTGAGGAGTGTTCCTGGCAGGGAGTTCCCAGCTTGAATTCCCTGAATATCAGGTAACTTTGAAGCTAAGTGATATTCTGGAGGTTAGCCTGACTGGACAACGTGCCTAACCCTGGACATCCCCACCTGCACACCCTCAAAAGCCCAAAAGAGACGTAAAAACATGCATTGGCTGCATGAGACATAATACACAGGCAGGTCAAACACATGGATAAAATATTAGGAGCAAGGCATTTCAGCAGTTTTAATTTGGATAATCTCAGGTAATTATGGGAGCAAAGGACCAAGAAAATAAACTACATATTTGGATTACTTCAGTCTTTCAGAGTGCCTTCTGAACCTGGAATGGATCAGGCACAATTTAGAGGTACTGAAGGCTCTACGGAGTTTTTTAAATTAAAGAACTAAAGTGATTTTAGTGCAGTTCAAAATGCTTTTCTGAGAACTGAAGAAGTCTTCACATATTCCATAAGACACACTAAGAGTGGTAACAATTTTTAAGCTTTTAAAGGCTTAAACGTCAAGAAACAAATAGCAGCCTGTAACAAGCTGCATCCTGAGCATATAGTCAGTGAGGACAGGCTAAGAGTTTCAAACCACCACCAGAAAGCATACAAAACAAAAAGATCCTGGCAAAACCACAGGCTATCTGCACAGAAGACACCACATCTACAAAAGCTTTGAGCACATTATCAGAACCGACAGCATCATCTCGTCATTTAAGAAACAAATTATCTAGACAAAGGAAGAAGAAAAGCTGATGAGTAAAACAAAGGAACGGTTTCTGAGCCACATTTTGTTCAGGTTTTCAGATCCACCCCTCAATCTGCAGGAGTTTGCAATGCCCCAAAATCTGCCAGTGAGATCCAAAACTGGTGAGGCTGGTAGGTGCTCTTTGATGAGTTTCCCACAGATTAAATGAAGGTTGCTACAGAACTGGAGAGTTCAATTGTTGTGGAAGTCCTCAAATCCTCTCATTTACATTTACTCAATAAGGAATTCAGTGTACACAGGCTCACAACAGCCTGTAGTGACTCCTTATCAAGCACAGCCTAGCAAGACATCCATGGAGATGGATTCACAAACCAGTCGAATAAACATTCGCAGCTCAACAGAAAACAAAAGGAAAATGCGACGGCTGTTTGCAGGACACAAGCGTGCACAGGCTCCCTGTGGTCTCCCTACATTGGACAAGACCGACCTGAGGATCCTGGTTACTTCTTATGCACAAAAATGTCTATCAAAGGACACCCCAGTTCAAATATATTATCAACAAAGTAATCACCTGGAGTTCATACAGATTAGTTTTAAGGACTGAAAAATACCGTCTGGAAATCACTGCTTTTTGGTTGTGTATGACATGTCTGAAAACATGTAACAGCAGAGCTGGTGAAGCATGAACAGGAGCTTGAGACTGTTACAGACATGTTGATGAAATCCGTAATGCTGTGGTTCAGCCCATGGGTGTATCACCGCAACTATGGTGATACACTATGAAAGTAGGAGCTTCACCACTGCTGTTGTATCTTCCTTACTCAGACTTCTTTCTTTTTGGAAGAAAGTACAACTTGTATCTGACACAATTAGAGTCTATTCTGCTTTGATATGTTTAATGTATATATTTGCAGGCAATAATGGAGCAGGAATACACACAATACCTATTTTTAATTTTAGACAAAACCTGCCAAGGATGTACAATAAGATGATCTGGGAAGTAATTTGTCTCTGTAACCTAATCTGTGCAAGCTTCAGCCAAGGACGTTTATCATTTTGCTTTCCACCTCCTCCAGGAAACAGGCGGGGAAAGCAGAGCAATAAGTAACGTCTTGCAGAACATGCTGTCGGTTAGGCAGGAAGAGGCATCCTTCCTTCCTCTTTAGGGCAACACGAACTGCTCCGGTTTAGCCAGCCTTTTTTTGTTTTGCTGAATACTGATCTCCTTGGTAAAACGTTAAGATAAGGACTCAGAATGGTCAAAAATGACAAGACAGCAACAAACAAAAGACGAGGAAGAGAGACAGATCCAATTCATTTACGGACGTCTATCTCCGTTGGGATCACAGGACACTCGGTTTCAACGGCATCAAAGTTTGATAAAAAAAAAACTTTGCTCAAGGAAAAGAAATCCATTTTTACTCTGTAATATGCACAGCCATCGGACTATTGCTGCTAAACAATTAAAAAAAAAATTATTCGTTATCACAAGAGAAGAAATGCCTTTAAGGAGAAAGCTGTAAAAACAGTTTGAGCACTCAGAGGTTGCATCATAACGGCTACACAGAAGGGGCACAAAGAGGGAAGACAGCACAGGAAACGTCACTCTGGCATTTCCTAATTCCTGAGCACTTGTCTTCACAACCTCCGCTTATTTTTGTACATGATTTCCTAATGGAAATTTCCTTCATGGAAAGGATAGGCAGCACCCCAGAGCCCTCCTGGCCCAAAAGCATGGCATGCTCTGGGGTGCCGCCCCGGCCCCTCCAGAGGGCTGCTGCTCCCACGGCAGCCTCCACAGCCGGGAGAAACAAGGGCTCCAGTTGGGTTAAATCCTTGGGAGACTTGAGCACAAAGGCCAAACACGCTCAAACTGTAACTGCCCTGAGGATCATGGCTCAGCCAAACTCCCACAGGTTTTCCCAGGAGCAGCTAGAAGTGTCTTTCCAAATAATGTTGTTTGCCCAAATAGTGGATCATGACACCATTACAGAAAACACTACAGCTTTTCTGTAAGGTTTGGGATTTTTTTTTTTTATTTTGTTAACATGAGCCAAACAAAGCAATTTTCTCACTCTTGTTTTTAGAGAAATCCGAAGTCTTTAGTCAAAACTTGAAATTTTCCATTGCAAGTTCTGCATCAAGCTCAATATTTCTTTGGAAAGTTTCAGTCCCAGTAGTTAAAGTTTGGCTGAGTTATAAGCATGGCCACATAACGGAAAGAGTCAGAAAGCTTTAGTTATGGGCAATATGACTAGCTCAACCACTAATACACATATAAACGCTCATATATCTGGTCAACTTGCTCAAATTGTGGGAGGATATACAGCTAATGACTGAATTTCCAAATAAATGTATGATGTCCAAGACTTACTTATGGGAGTAGCTTCTTTAGGGTTATTCATGTCCATGCAGAGCCAGTATATCTAAGTCAAAAGAAACTTTTTTTTAAAAAACAAGGCTGACTGTCAGGGGAAAAAAAAGTGTTTTGCCTATTTATCTGATTAATATATTCAGGTTATTTGAATATGAGACTGTACAAAAGTGGCAGAACATCATAGCATACTGTCATTTTATTTTGAAAGGGGAGAGGATTTTTCTCATTTTTTCACTTTTCTGCCTATATAAGTTATATAATTGATAGAATAACAAGGTTTAAACAAATATATGATCTGCTGCTGGGTCTGTTTTGGTTAGCAATACCAATACTACACTGACAATAAACCATGGACTCACAGGGCTCCCCCACAATAGACTGAAGCTGAAGCTCCAACTCGTGCTGGCTGTGGCTGTGCCCTGCACCTGTAAGCTTTCCACTGACAACTTGAGCCCCACTGGAAACCAGCATTTTTTCTCCCACGACACCAAGGCATATGCATGGATTTTTTTGCTCTTCTTCTGTTCAACAGGAAACCTCTATTGACACTTCCACTACATTCCTTCACATACCTTAATCTTCCTTCTTCGGCTGGGATAATCCCCAGGCAATACGGCATACGAAGTCAGGGCAAGGGGAAAGACAAATTATCACAAAGAATTGCATCTAATAACCTCTGGGATAAAATCATATGGCTTTGCATGTAGCTCCACATTTACTTAAATCAGCCTTTTCTGCTATACTGGCAGTGGAACAGTCCTACTGTGAAACAACACTATTTCAGCTTTATGTGCTTATCATTCTTGTTGTTCTCAAATTGACCTAGACAGGTAAGTATTACAGCTCAACTTGTAGATGGATTTTCATGCAGATCCCACTGTGATCAAGTATAGTCAGTTTGATTTTCAACAACCCTGTCAGATGAAAACTTACAGCCCTCCTTGAAACAAAGATGAATGGGATGATCTTTGATGTTAAAAGCCCAGTAGGAGGGAAAGTAGATAAAAGGTGTTTATATGCCATCTTCTGCTGTTATAATAATGCGCAATGCAAAGTCAAAGTAAGCGTTTCAGTTTTAGTAAAATCAGCAGTGGCCTGCAGAAATCCGACAGGAAGAAGTAGACCTCTTGCAAAGAGAACATAGAAACACTCTTCCCTATGTACTTCTCTAAAAAAAAATCCATCTAGTGGTAAATTTTCACATGTAGACACAGACAACAATAATAAAATCAGTCTTTTGTCATGAGAGAAATATTGATGATTTTAAAATGAGGATGGATCCCACAAGCAGCAAACACCTTGTCAATTGTGCCTTGGAATTTACACAATTAAATTAAAATATTGGTAAATTAAGTGGTTACCCTAGCATTTGTGGTGCAAAACACTTTCCTTTATAAAATACTTTTGGAACATATTAGGGAATTCCTAGTACCTTCAACTTGCTTTCAAAAGATTTTTGAATTTTAGCAAGAGGAAAGACCCAGCACCAGAAAAGAGACTTTTCTCTGTCCCATGACTTTGTGTTACAATTTGGCCAAGATACAAAGGTACGAACGTTCCTTTCAGTCACATTCTCGACAAAAATGGTGGCGACACACCAAAAATAACTGAGCATGCACATTTCAACTGAAGGCCAGGCCAAAATACTACTATGGGAGCAGCCGTAGCACCCCTGCACAGGAGGCTGAATAAAAGTGGTGTCAGTGAAAGGGGAGAGCAGAAGGGTGCACCGCCCACCGCCTGCTCTGCCACTCCCAGCATGACCCCAGGAACCCATTCTCCACACCCAAAATAACACTGTCATCCTGGATGGGACCAGTGCAGTTAGTCCTGTAACTCAAGCTGTGGTGCCCAGCTGAAGGTTCAGGTTTCAGGCCCTGCTAACGAGGAATGCTGCTGCCGTCGCTGGGAATTCCACGTTTTGGGCGGGGGGGAGAGAGAGATTGGTTTCACCTTTAGAAAACCCAGCCTACAAAAAAAGGTACCCAAGAGTTAGGATGCTGGCCTGTGGCTGCTTGTGTGGTTTTAATTTAGTCCCTTTTGTGCGCACATTATAAGACAGTCTTTAATTGCACAATCATATATTATTAAGATTTGCTGGGTGGTTGGGGTTTTTTTCCCACAAGGCTTGATTCAGTAGTCAATAAACAGCGACAGGCATAAAGCACGAATCAGGTTTGTGTAATGAACGAGGTTATTTTTCGGGAAATATTTCTCTCATTGAGACTCAGCATTACATACATTTCACTGTCTTTAACTCTGGAGGAGAATTTGGTTGTGGATAGGTAACTCCCAGTTTTCTATCCTCCTTAGTTTCCCACACGGAGTTTTTTGAACTCCCGGGGAATACCGGACCCCAGGTACTGCTGACTCATTTCCTGCATTCACAGCACAGGCTGCGTGGAAGGGCAGGAGGGTGGGTTTGGGGAGAGTCCCCGTATTACAGAAAAGAGCAACGGGGAGGGAGAGGACACTCATCCGCGGGTGGGGGGCGGCTGGGGGGGCAGGTTTGACCTGGACCGGCTCCTGCGGGAGAGAAGTTCCATTTAGCAACCCCTGGCTGCTCGGGGGCAGGCGGGGGCTGGGACGGAAAGTCCCTGCTGGCGTGTTTTTAAGCCCGTGGGTCAAACGGACAGTGCGGCCCCGGCAGAAGCAGAACATGCTGCCGAGCCGCCGCAGCCTCCCCGGCCTTCGAGCCCGGCGGTTGCGTGGCGAGCCCGGTTTTCCGCAGGAAACGAGAGAAGCGCGCCCGCCGCTGCCCGCCCCGCTCCCACGCGTGGGCGGCTCCGTCCCGGCAAAACGGTACCGGCGACCCTAAAGGCACGAAGTTCCCGTAAGGGCCGGGGAAAGCCGGGGCCGGGGGAGGCTGTGCCGCCGGCCGGGCTCGTAAGGAGCGTGGGCTGGAGAGGGAGAACGCGTGAGGGCGGTGCTGGCGGGACAACCTGTGCCCCCGAAGGACGGCTGCGGGGCCGTGTCCCTGCCTGCTTTGTGCCCGCGCACCCCCGGGGGCCGGGGCGCGGGGATGGCCGCATCCCTCCGGAGCATCCCTCCCTCCGGAGCGCCGGGCTCCCTCGGAGCCCAGGGAGAGCCCTGCCCGCCCGGGAAACTCCCAAATCTCTTGTAGGCCCTTCCCTTAAGGCATGGTTCATTAAGACACAAAGTAACACCAAACAAAGGTTTTCCCCCCTGACCAAAGAGCCGACCCAGGCAGTGGGCTTTCCCTTCGCACCCCTCTCTCCTTAGAGAAAGGCCCCGCTCCCTCCCCTGCCCCCCCCCACACCACCACCACCGCCCCCCCCGCAGGAGGGGCTGGGAGGCAGGCGAGGCTTAACCCTTCCCTGCCTCCTCCTCCTCCGCCCCCCGGAAACTTTATTAAAATACCAGGGCCTGTAATTGTGCGGCTGAGTTACATTGCTGAATGAGGAAAGTAAATGATCCGCTCACTGGGGAAGGTTTTTATACTGAGACGCAGATGGTAAAGTCTTGCTCTGCGTTTGTTGTGTTGGCCTGTATTTATTTGTAACTTGGCTGCTTAAATAAGACTATAGAAAGGCACGTTGTTAATACCTAAGAGGTCGCATAATATAATGGGGCTCATACCTTTCATGCTTCTGAACACTATTGTTTACAGGATCCTACAAAAAGAGATTTGGAAAACCAACCACAATTTCCCAGTACTACTTATTTTTGTCCTGGGAACCAAGGGGAAAATTCAGTGACGGCTACATTAGTTAAAACCAAAGAATAGCTGGTTAAGGTTATAGCTCTCCCCCTTCGCAGCTAATAGAGTCAGACATTCATGTAAACAGCTGTGAATCTTACTGTGGGGATGTTTTCATGGGGAACAAAAAAAAAAAAAGAGGTTACAAGAAGGCAGCAAAAAGGCTGTCTAATGTAAACCAGAAGAGATGCACTTTTCCCCCGTAGTGCTCATCCAAAGATCAGCATGTTTTATTTTGTTAAAAAAGGAGAATATGTCAGTTGCTGTGAGCCCAAGGTGTGAGCTGTGAGCTCTAGAGTAGCACTTTAAAACAGAAGATGTCATCAAAGTCTGTATATTTGCCTAGCACCAGTACGCAAATTTCACAATGTGATTTTCTTTTCAGTACACAGAGCATCAATATATTTCCCTCTCTGTAAAATACCTGCTTTTTAACCGTCGATAGAGCACTCGGGTTTTTTAAAGTCTAATTGATATTTAGATTGACCAAGTGCGGTCTGGAGATGTCTTCATTAACATTTTTGTTTGACTAGGCTGAAAAAGGGTTAAAAGTAACTATAGTCTCACAGTCAACAGAAAGCTATTGAAATGTTTGATTATCCCTGCAGCAAAGGAAAAAGGATAGTAATACAACAGCAACCTCTCTTGGGGTAAAGTCAAGATTTAATAACCTAGGACCAAAGCAATTGTTCAAATCAAGCAAAAGGAAGTTCAAAATATTTTCAAGTACAATCTATTTCCTTGTGTTTATTTTGATCAAGACGCCTTCAGATAAATAGCCCTCTTCCACGGAAGGCAATAGAAATGTCACCGTTGACTCCAGGGAGATCAGTATTGATGCCCGGACATCATGTGGGAACATTAATATTCTGCAAAATAGTGCAGTTAAAGAGTCAATATTCACTGCCCATTCTGTCCCTGTTTTGTCAGATTTCTTTTATTATTACTATTTAATCAAATCACTGTTCTAGAATTCAGTGATGGAAAAGATCTAGCAGATCGAGTGATCCGTCTTCCTTCGAATGCAATGTTTCTTTGTGGGTTTTTTTACTGATGCCTCATGGAGCGAGGTTTTTAAATGTCCCAGGTGATAAGGGCTCCTTAAAGAGCCTTGCTGCACGTCGTAATGGATCTCTGACTGTGATCAAATCCTGCTGTTTCTTGCTATGCAGGAAGTCTTTCCAAATTAGTCTAACACCAGGGCCGAGCACTGTGACTAATAGGCATAACTGCACTGTTTATGCTATCTGTAAGGCAGGTTCAGCAGGGAAAATATCAGCACCGAGAATGTGCTTGCTGTTCCATGGACTAGGGGACAAAATCTTAGAGAAAAAAGGCAAGGGAATGGATTTGAGAGTTTAAACGTGAAGCATAAATAATTACGCAAAGATGCCTTACTCCGGAGGTACTTTGTCAATAACAACTCTAGATAAACTGGAGGAAAATGAAAAACTACTCGACAGCAGGCTCAGGGGAAGGTACCTGCAGTTCAGGATCTCCACATGCTTCTTGACCAGTGTCACTGAGATTCGACTAAGCAGAAGAAGAAACTGTGACCCTCGGTGTTAAATTCTATGAATCTACAAAAACATCAAGCCTGGAGGAGCACATACATTTTGTTTAACATTGGCCATTAGATCTCATCCACTTCACCCAGTATTGTGTCCAATAACTTGTGTCTGACAAAAGCATAATTTCCAGAAAGGCTTAAAAGCAGCAAATAACAGTGAATTAGCCAGTTACCTGGGCAGTGTCCTACAAATGAGTGCTCTCCTTCACAGTGAATTTGTCTGGCTCCAGTTTCCAACTATTTGTTCAGGCTATTCCTTTCCCCACTAGGTTAAAGAGACCTTCTACACTTCACATTTCCATCTCTTGAGGGTATTTCATGTTGCAACCCGGTCCCTTAAGAAAAGATACGCACCAAGCACATCTGGTACGACACTTTTGGGTTTCAAAACATAAGGGTGGGAGGGGAGGGTCCCTTCTCCATGCTCTTCAAAATTTCAATATCCCTTTGAAAAAAAATGAGTGCACGACAGGGCATCATTATCGTGCCTGGATATAGAGTTGAGGGAATGGCTTGTAAGGGAAAGCATAGGAGCAAAAGCATAAACTGAGCAGTTGTGAGAAAGAGATCCCAGAAGCCACATTTTGGTGTTGGCTGAAGATGAAATTTTATTTTGTTAGGGGCTCACGCAGGATTTACTGTTACCTGTTTGAATAAATACTGCTATAAAGCTTTCCCTTTTTCTTCCCAATACTGGCTGTTGGCCTTCAAGATATAAAGAAAAAATTATTCTTAAAGAACAGAGAAAACATCTGAAGCTCCTCTGCAAGAAAAAGTCAGGATCGCCCTGCCCTTTAGTCAAACCCAAAGGATACCTATTGCAGTCCCTTCTGTGTGATGCCTGGTGGAGGGTGGGTGGGTGGGGTGCCCGCAGACCAGCCTGCCTGGGCAGCTGTGGCCAAAGCCCTGCCCAGAGAAGTTCCAAGGGCCAGAGAGGTCCCCAGGGCTGGAGGGGTCCCGAGGGCCTCCCCAGGAGGTCCTCGAGGTCCCGGTGACAGGAGCTGTGGGTTACCCCGACCAGCAGCGCCCAGGTGATCGTAGCTGCACAGGGAGATCCTTGGAAGGGAAACTGCTCCTGAAAAATTAATGCACACCTCCTTCCCAGTTTAAACCAGACACTGGTTGCCAACGTGGGATTCTTATTCAGATTTCACTGCTGGGAAACTATTAATCTCTACAGTCATGTTCATTTACTGTGACACTTGTTTTAGCCCCGGACAAAGAATGTGTTAGATAAAATGAGGGCAATATCTTTTTCGTTTATAGAGGCAATTAGCTACACACTCTCTGTTGTCAGAGCGACACAGCATCAATCACGAAGAGAGATCGGTTTCTTTAAAAGTTAAATTCCCCGCTGTTGGCCCTGCCAGTGTTTTAGTCACATGCATTATGTTTACTTTGGGGAGGAAAATGTGTTTCATTCTGGCAAGGGGAATAAATGCTTTGGATGAGGGCTCCTTTGTCAAGGGAAGACAGAATATTCTGATGCTTTAGATAAAAAGGGGAGATAAGATACCTGATTTGCTGCTGCTGCTTTAATCGCGGTTATTATGGCTTATTGTGACACGGTTCGCTGAAGTCAGAGGGATTGTTGCTTTCTCATGGCACAGCTTGCCCCTTCAGGATTTTACAGCCTTCCCCTCAAACATTAGATTAATCAATACATCGCCGTGTACTATTTTTAATTCTCTTGTGCGTGAACCCCGGGCTGAAACATCGCTTCCCCCCCTCCAGCATTTGTGTCTCTTGGGTAATTTGGCAGGGTGCGGATTTTTGTCTACTTTTCTAAGCTTCCAGCTTTACCGCCCATGAAAGCCTACCAGCAAGCGAAATACGTAAACGCCAAATACCGGGCATCTTCTCTGGCCGGGAGAGACCCAGCGCTAATTTCTTGGCTACTGCACAGAAACTTCAAGCGGAAAACAAAAAAATAAGGCGGCGATGCACGGAGGACGTAGCCCGCCCTTCCTCGCCTCGTTTCAGAGCTTCGCTGGGCTATTTCGCTTAAAAGAACCGGCGGAGCGGGTGGGGAACCGCTCCGCGCAGAGCCGCGCAGCGCCGCACCAGCCGTCATCATCCAGTTCTGCTGCGCGGGGGGGGGGGGGGGGGGGGGTTGGTTTTGTAAATGTTTCGCTGTTATTTCGGCCAGCTCGGTGGAGGCTCGGAGCTTGCAAGCCACCGTGAGGGTGAGGGTGAGGGCGCGGGCGCGGGCGCTGCGCGGCGCTGCGCGGTAGGGCTGCCCCGCCGCTACCGCCGTACGCGGCCATCACAAATCACCGCTTAAAAACACGAGAGGGAAACCTCGTCGTGCTTAATGGCCTGTGTGGAGTAGCTCTAATGCAGATGTGTCTTCATTAGTTTCCAAGCCCTCCCCCCCCCCCCCCAAAAAATCCAAAACCAAAACCATCCCCCGTCTAGAAACGTGAGAAATTCGGCCCTGAATTTTCAGAGCAACGATCGCACCCTCGCGCAACCGAGAGGCACCCCCACCTCCCGCGTCTGCCTTCTGGGCTTCCTTTTTGAGGGTAAAAGGGGTACAGATGCGGGTGTCCTGGGTGCGGTTCGCCGGTGTCCATCCGTCCTACCGCCGCGGCCGGGGAGCCGGCGCTGGGAGCTGCGCGGCCCGGCCGCCCCCGCCGCGGGCACCGGCTCCCTGCAGCCCCTCGGAGGCTTCTCCGGGAGGACGCTCCGTGCTGTCACTAACCCCAAGAGGCAGAATAAAATCACTGCTCGGTGAGGCTGACGGGTGGGGAGGGGACCGCGGAGGAGCGCGCTCGCCGGCGCCTCCATCCCCCGCTGCCCCGGGGAGGGCGGGACGGGGCCCCACGGCCCTTCTCGGGGAGCTGCAAAATACTGCGGGGTGGCGGGTGGAGGGAATTTGTCCCCCAGCCCTTTTATTTTTTTTTTTTCTTAATTCACTTTATTTGGTTTGCTCTAGGGACGAGTGGCGCGGGGCAGGGGGAGGACGCTCCGCGGCAATAGCTTGCCTGGGAACGTCCCGTCCCGCAGCCACGGAGGCTCGGCCCGCCGCCCCGCGCAACCCCCGCCCTGCCTCCCACGAAAGGGAGCTGCCGCCGTGCCCGTGTCCGTGGGGGGACCGCGGGGACGTGGCAGAGCATCTGCCCTAGCAGCCGGCCGGACCCCGCGCTAAAGCTGCCCGGGGCTGGCAGGAGCTCTGCGCGCTCCCGGCTCCGCGCGGCGCGGAGCGGTGGGCACAGCTCGCCTCGCCTCGCCCCCGGGACAGGACAACTCGAAGGGGCGTCACTTCTTTTTTTCCCGCTTTCCTCTTTTTTTTTTCTTCCACCCCCCACCCGGGGCCAGTGCTCCCAGGCGGGCGGGGAACGCTCTGCATCCGCCGGTCCCGAGGGACGGTGCGTGGGCGGCGGGGGCCGTCTGTACCCCGGAGCGAGAGGGGTGGTCCCCGCCATGAAGCGAAGCACCGGGCGCCGGGAGTCCTGGGGGCCGAGGGCCGGACCCCGTTAGCATCGCCGTGGCCGTCGGAGGGGCCGGTTCAGCCCAGGCAGCCCCACCGGCACCTCCGTCGAAGATGGCCCCGCCGCAGCCGGCGTCGGGGATTGCCCCCGGCACCGCTGACCCCGACTAATCCAGCCCGGGCGGTAGGGCCCGCGGCTCCCGCGTGGAAAATCACGCCCGTGGGAGCGCTCCGCGCGGCACTGACACGCACCGCAAAACCAGCGATGCCTTCGAGGACGGAGACGGAGGCAGCACCGACGGTATTTCAGGATGAGGTCAGCGGCAGTGCCGCCGCCGTCGGGCGGGACACGGACTCCCCGCGCCCAGCCGCCGCCGCTGCCGCCGCTCCCCGCCCGTTCCACCTTAAGAGCTCCTGCCCCCTTTAAGGGGCGGGGCCGCCGCCGAGGGGCCGCCGCGCCGCCGCCGTCCTGCAGGAGGCGCTGCCGGCCCGCGTTTGGCGGCGGCGGCGGCGGGGCGGTCCCTCCGCCGGCGGCCTCGCCTCGCCCGGCACCCGCCGCCGCGGCCGAGCGGGCGCCCCCCGCGCCGCCGCCGCCGCCTTTGTTCCCCCGGCGGCCGGGGGCGCTGCCCTGCCCCGGGAGCTCCCCGCGGGGACCCCGCGCAGGTGCGGGGCCGGGGCCGCCGCCGCCTCCCGGTGGAGCGGAGCGTGCCCGGCCGCGCCCCCCCGCTGCCCCTGCAGCCCACCCCCGCCCCGCGACGGGCACGCTCCGGGGAGCGACGGGCGGGCGGTCTCTCCCCGCCGTGCCCCGGGGGTGGGCAGGCGGGCGGGAGCGGCGCAGGTTTAACTTCTCCCGCCCGAGTCCCGGTGCCGGCCGGTCTCCGGCAGTAAGTGGGGCTCGGCCGGGGCTCGGGCGACAGGCGCGGTGCCGCCTGAGCACGTTGTCCCGGCTCATCCCTCCGGATAGCACCTACAGAGAACACGGGGAAAAGCTGGGTCGCTCCCTCCCTCGCCCGAGCTCAGCGGTGTACGCTACCGGGCGGCGTGCCTTTGTTCCAACTCTGTAACGAGTTAAATTGCCTCTCCCTCGTAATTCGAAATATAATTAGCCTGCTTTTTGCTGAAGAGCCTAAATAAATTAAAATAATCTTAATTTTAATGTGACGTGACCCCTATTTTTCTCGAGAGTAATGAGAATAAAGCAGTCATTAATTAAAACCAAGATGTCTCCGTATAAAGATGATATCTGGACGTGCGGAGTCTCTGAGTCACTGGCCGTGTTGGTAAATGTATAACTGAACATGTAGATGATCACCGGGTTTGTTTGCGTGTCTGTGTTTTAACCTGCAAGCACTACATTTATTTGGCAGGACTGCCAGGATCCTAATTATCTGGATTTCTGGTCGAAGGATAAATGAAACCGTCCTTGTTTCTATGGTGTGAAGCGATGACTCCTAAGCAATCCTCAGCTCTGATAACTGATCGAAAATTTGATAAAAGGGCAACCTTCCCTCGCAGCCACTTTCCTATCGTCACTGGTTAAGCGCTTCACCCTCTATGAGGAACCCCGTGAGCATTTATTTCCCTAAAGATAGGAAGGAGTAAATACACCTACATCTAAAATACGCTGGCCCTGTGATGGACCCAGGGACTGTGGTTTCGGTGTCAGGATCCGGGGACAGCTTTGAAGATGGGCAAATCGAGACGGCCATTGACTCCGGCCGGGGCTGCTCTGCCGGGGAAGGACGGTCACCGGCTCTCACAGATTTTGCCATCCTTTGCCACACACCCCACTTTCTTCTTCTTCTTTTTTTTTTTTTTTTCCTCCCAATTTTGTAAGAAATAGACTTTGTTCAGAGCCAGCCGGGCTTCCAAACAGGAATCCCGTGGCACCCCCCGCCATTGCCTCTCCAGGCTGGTTTGGACACATTTTTCCTCACCCTTTTATTTTCCCCTCTATGTTTTTTCTTTTTTTTTTTTTTCCCTCAAGCTTACTTGTCCTTTTCCTGAGGATTTGGGATATCAAAAGGGTAGCAAAGGAAAATGGAATAATATGTAATTAGTTATTCATATCAATCTGTCAAATATCTTTCTTATTAAGTTATTCCTGCACCGTGTGCCTATTCCCATCTCAGCTCGGCGCAAGATCTGCAGGTCCCAGAAATATATGTATTTCCTCGCATTCAGTGTTCTGTCAGCGGCAAGATTTTTAGTTTGTAAAGTTAATTTTCTCCTCTTAAATGCTGCCTAAAATCTTAACGCTATTTCTTCCTCTGTTTGGGGGCTTTGAGCAATTAAAGGAGCATAAAGGAGTAATTTCTTCCCTCTCTCTTTCTTTTTTCTTAGAATTGGTATTTTCCCACTATAATTTAGAATGAAATAGGATTTTTAAAAGATCCAGAGTTCTAATCTCGGTTGATGTTTTGGTGTATTCACGGTAATGAGTCCTATTCCCTCGGGTCATGAAGCCCCCAAATGTCAATCAACCAAACTGATTCAGAAATGCCATTGTTCGACTCCCACGTCACTCGCCTTCCTCTCATTTTACTTAACAATACCGGAGTTCTCTGATCACTCATTCGGAATATGGGCATTATCTGTGGAAAATGCACAAAGTGTCTTGATCTTTCGCTGGCAGATACTGTTCGAGGGTTTCCGCCGAGCAGACGGTGCGTGTTTATACTTCTGCACCCTGGACTTTATTACAGCTCGGAGGAGCCAATGAATATCTTGAAAGCAAACCGTGCCATAAATCCGTCAAAAATTAATTTGTCTGGAGAGATGTTACATTTCTATTTCCGCGCCCAGAGCCGGCTCCGCCACGGGCTGCGGCCCCGCTCCGCGCTCCGCGCAGACCCCGCCGGAGGGGGCTCCGTCCCACTGACACGGACACCGACACGGCCCGCGGACACGCGTGGGAGCTGCACCACCACCCCCCCCCCCCCGCTCCCCCGCCCTCCGCGCAGCACAGGGCTCATGGACATCGAAAGGGGCTTCTGTGATCTCGTGTCCCCGTGGGAAACGACCCCCGCATCTCAAAGGGGGGGGACATAACCTTCACCAGAGCAGGTCGCGGAAATGCCCCGTTTCGGGCGTTCCTCGTGGGCAGTGCGTGGGGACATACACACACACACACCCCTCCCGCCATCCCCGGGCGCCGGGCGCTCCCTTCGGCCGGCGGAGCTGAGGTCCCTTCTTTTCCATCGCCAGGGCAGCCGAGGTGGAGGCGGCTCCGCCTGGGAGTCGAGAGGTTTGGGTTTTGCGGGTCTCCCGGGTCTCGGATGCAAACCTGGGTGCGTCCCTGGGTGGCGAGGGAGGGTGCGGAGGACGGCGAGCCCTGCCCGGAGCCTCGCAGCGAGACCCCGGGGGAGAATTAGTGCTATCTCTCACCCAGCTTAAGCACGGACTCGCCACTGCTTGCAAGGCATGAACGTCGTCTTCATTTAAAATTAGTGGCATAAGCTCCCCAGCCCCCAGCCTCAGCATTTAAAGTGCCTTTTGTCTCTTAATTTCACTTAGGCAAGGTTTTTGTTGCCGGTTGCCAAGTTCTATTAATGCAGAATTTAATCGGGAAGTCCTTTTCCCTGGTCCCAGCAAGACGGGAACAGCAGATTCTGAGGCCTGAGACGGCGTAAAACAGATCCCTGGGTGATTATTGCTAATACCCTACAATTTAATGTCGTCCTTAGTAAAAAGCCACTTATGTGGCAGCAACTTTTTGCGCTCAAAAGAAAAACCGGCCCTTTATTTTTTTTCTCTCGAGCACGCAGCAATCACGCCCGACACTGGAATACGAAACCGAAAAGGTTTTCTCTAAAGAGAAGGGCCTTAATTACTAGATTCCGTGTACAACTAATCCAAAGGCACACTTAAAAGGAAATTTAATAGCGCCAGTTTCTATTTCACTCTGACTCGCATGCGTCCTCTGGCTGGATGCTCCCAGCCCGCCGCTCCCGGCGCAGAGCCCCAGGACTTCCCTCTCCATTTTGTTCGGGATCTGTTGGCTTTTCTCAATATGCCCTTCTCGCTGCAGTGGGAAGAAATGGAAAGCCTTCCTCGGGATTAAACCTTTAGATTTTCTCCTTTGCTAACCAGTAAAGAGGGAGAGAGGGAAGAGAGGAAATGAAATTGTTATGGAGATTACAGTGTATGTCACCGGTTCTTTGGCCAGTCCTTGGGTTTTGTCGCCGAACGGTTAAGTGCAAACTTGTATTTCCCTTCACAAGAATGGACAATTTTTCTCGCTTGTTTGCAGTTTTCCAAAGTTCTACACACAAATCAGTGAACCTTAAGAGACCCTTTCACTCTCTTATTGTGAATATTTGTCAGTGCTCGGGGGCAGTGATTGCAGTGACAGGTGAATCCAGGGGCCCAGCGATGGCATCCCAACTTCATAGGTTTGGGAATGTAAAAGACTACCGGCCCTTTCACTCGGGATGTGGCAGTCAACAGGTTCACATTTTCTGGGCTGTAATTCCTCTCCCCTGCAGCCGAGCGGGAGCGGAGCAAACCCGAGCCCCCGGCCGCTGCCTTGCCAAGCCTCAGCCCCGGCTACCGCCAACAGCCTTGCGCAGGGCCGCCGCCCCGGCACCCCCCGGGGAGGAGGAGGAGGAGGAGGAGGGAGGTGGCCCGGACGGTGCGGGGGGACCCCAGCCCGGCAGCCCCGCTCGACGCCGGGCCACCTTCGCCCCCATCCCCAGCGCCCAGGTGGGCTCCCGCGGGGCGCGGAAACGCCTCGCCCCTCCTCTGCGCCCTCTTTAATTTTCATGCCGCCTTTTAATTATTAATTAAAGCCGAGAAGGGCCGTGGCGGGGGGGGAATATGCGGGGAAGGAAGGGAAGAGAGGGCTGGGGGCAGCGGTGGGAGCGGAGGGTGGCTGGGGCGCAGCTTTTTGTGCCGTTTTAATTGGCCTGGCTACAAAGGGGCTGCCGGGGGGGGGTCGGGCCGGTGCCGCTCCCTCCAGCGCCGGCACCGGGGCCCGCTCCCGCAGCTGCTGGCCCCCCCCGCCGCCGCCGCCCCGACGGCCAAGGCGAGAGCCGGCCCCCGCCGCCCTGCCCGGCCCGGCCCGGCCCGGGGTCCCGGCTGCGGGAAACCCCCGCTGCCCCCAGCCAAGCGGCCCGGTAGGCAGCCCCGCCGCGGGCGGCAGCCGCTCCGCCGGGCCGCTGCCGGGGCGGGGGGGGGGGCTGCTCCTGTCCCGCGCACCGGAGCCGGTCTTGATATTTAATCCGTCTCTCTTCGGACAAAGACCCATCTTTTTACCACGGAGAAACGCCATTGAGATGCGGGTAACCTTTCGGGTTATATCCCAAACCGGGACCCGAGACCCTGAAAGATGCTTGCCCGGCCCTCTTCCAACCTGAACAAAAAGGAGCTGGGGGGGGGAGCATTTTTTTTTTCCCTCCCAACAAAGAATTCCTAATCGTTTCATCTTGGGGGTGAATTTTTATTCCCGTGTCCTCTCAGGGTATTGAAATCGATCGCTGCAATATTTAATATATTACTGTCTTAGAGTCCTCTCTCTGTAAGGCTGGGTTTGTTTCTTGTCTGACTACGTCCCTTCCTATAATAGCTCATTCTGTACATTTGTCTGCGGTGTAAAACAATGATAGTCTTCATTAAATACACAGTCATTAAAGGCTGCGGTCAGTTTTCTAATTATGTGAAAAATCAAACGCCGGGTAAATAAAGGTATATTAACAGAATAAACTCCCAATAAATTCACAGGCACTTGATCAACAAACTCAACAAATATCTGAGGGTATAACTACAACATTGGAACTAACTATTTTTTAATTACGTGAGGTTTATATAATGTACCCTTCATTTTTTGTTTAACTTTCCTATAGTGACCTGTCCCATAACCTTGTAATCCACTGTGGGATATTTCTCTCTGGCCTCTCTCCTTTTGTTATGCCCCCACAGGTTTCCAGCTTAGATGCCTTTTTTTTTTTCCTCTCTCTTGGTAAATGCCTGTTTAAAAAATATTTGACCTGTTTGACTTAGAGACGTGCATAGACAGCTGTGGATTGGGTTTGGCTTAGAGTTTCTACGTGATTTCATGATCTTCCTAAAGCAACACCTGAAAATTAAAAATAATAGTCCGTCGGTGTTGGGGAAAATTGCTGCATTAGCAGCCTTTGCAAATGTCGATGACTCCTGCGTATGGGGGGGGGGGTAATGTACATAAATACATAGTTTTACGATCTCTTGGGGAGCACATCCTCGAATCTAGAAAATGTCCCGCCACGACCGAGTTTTTGCCATCCCGTCTTGCTACGACTGGAGGTAGCTGGACATCCCTTGGGAAAACCAGGGAGTACGCTACATGATCTGCGGCACCTTGGTAGAAAGCGTGAGTTAGGGAGCGGGCTGGGCAGCTTTGTTTTTCCCGCTTCCCTGGGAGCGAGAGAGGCTCACGGAAAACGCTGTCATCCCAGTCGGAGTCAGGGGGGAACCAGGCTCCAGCCTTTTATCATAGACCAGGTCTCCTTGCCGGGAAGTCGCCGGTTGTTTTTTCAGGCGTGAGCTTTGCAGGTACTGGTGGGCAAAGGCATTGCGAAATAAAGATGAGAACAGAGCAAGGGCGCTGCTACTTCTTCATACCCGTCAGCAGAGAGAGAGCGAGTCCTGCTGAATTCGGCGGTGCCTGCGAGGAACCTCCAAGCACCTTTGCGGGCAGAGCCAGTTAATCTTCAATGGAAAACCCTTCTTCTTTCAGCATCCAAGCATTTATCTTCAGGAGCCCTGGGCCGGTAGAGATGCAGAAATGTTAATCGCTATCATGTCTATGCAAAGCTATTAACGCTATTGATTCTTAACTTTCTCAGCGAAGACAAATTTACCATATGTCGATGTGTAAACACTTCGGAATAAAATTAAAACCAGCTCTGTGCAATTGTCACTGTGCTTGATTCTAATACAAACTATCAGATGTTTATGTAGTTCGTCTTTCTAAATGATCAGACGCCATCGACGTTGCTAAACCAAATACAAGCAGTAAATTTTGTCTGGAAGGCGCCTTGGGTTTGCAGGTTTTGTGAAGGCAGAGCAGCTCGCACGACGCCGCAGCAAAATGATCTTGCAGTTTGTGCCGGCGTTGGGGCTGGGAGCCGCTGAACTCTCAATTACCCTCCGGAGCTTTTTCCTAAACCCGCTGTCATCCGTCTCCCGCGGAAAACGGCACGAACAAATGCAGCACCGCAGGCGCTGGCGGAGGAGCCGGGCTCCGGGCTGGGGTTTTCACGGGAGCCCTCGCCGCATCTGTGCGCTGGTGTTTACAGAGAGGGAGGGAGGCAGAAAGGCCTCGGGAAAGGCAGGAGCCTCTTTTAAGTCCCCTGATGAGCAATTGCTGCCGGGTATCCTCCTTGTTGCCCCACGAGCAATGCAAACACGTATAAAGATTCCCAACTTTCAGGTGTGTTTTAAAAAGTTCACCTACTTTCAAGCCTCTTTAAGCAGCCCGCTTTTCTGGGACGGAACAAATACCACCAAGTGCTCTGCGTGGAGGACAAGAGATATCAGCGATTATCTGGAGAGCCTTTCTATTTATCGGCCTCTACGCAGTGAGATAGGGCAATCCAAATGTTCGCGGGCTTGATGAATGGCAGGGCTTGTGTAGAATTAATACATTTTACAGGCCCCTTTACGGGGGAAGGATACAGAAATCATAATGGAATTAATGAGATTTTACTAGCAAAATTTGTAAACCCCAGGTAACCATTTATAAACTTCCCCTAAAATGTAAGAGAGACTGCGAGATCACAGGCGGGGAGATCTGACATTATTTTATAGCGCGTATTAAACGCCGTACTCTCTTTTCTTCTCCCACATCATTTAGCATGAACATCTTTTTCCCTCCGGCGAACTTAGCCAGATTTTGACGGGGACGATTATGTCATAGCGGGAAACAACCTGAAAATCCTTCTCCTGGTTACAGTGTGCTACTTCAAACATCCGCAGCAGACACAGTAAAGTTTTTCAAATGGTCTGGAAAACTGTACACGGAATAACACGTTATCGCTATTTACCCTTACGCAAACTGTCACGTCCACGAAAATGGAAACGATCCTTTCCAAAAGGGAGCACCACCACCCCCCTTTTTTTTGTTTTGGGTTGTTTTTTTTTTCTTGTTTTCATGCAGTTTACCAGATAATGTTTCTGGGTTTGCTATTGTCTCGGGCAGCTTACCCCTGCATCCCGGGAATACAAAAGCATCGCGGGTAAATATAAAACATATGTCCGCACAGGTTCTGTGGCAGTTTTAACACTCGCCGCCCCGTTCACACGCACCTCCACAAACGCACAAAGACGCTGGAAATCCCAGCAAAGGCGCTGCTCCCGGGGCGGCAGCCGCTGCTCGGGCGGGAGGTGGTCCGGGAGAGCAGGGGCTTTGCTCGGGGAGCAACGAGAAGCTAAACCATGAGGCCGGGCAGGGGGTCCCCCGGGCCGAACCGTGGCCCGGCCGGCGAAGGGGGCGGCTCGCCGGCCCCGCCGCTCCGCCGGGCGCTGCCGGTGCGGCAGCCCGGCGCTTCGCCCTCAGCAACGGCTTCTCCAAGGCTCTGCTTGTTTGTTTGTTTGTTTATTTTTGCCCGGAAAGGTAGAGAAAGGGGAATGACAGGATGAAATATCATACAAAGATGTGAAGTGACCCGAGTGGCAGCTGAAGGCGAGGGTTTAGGCGGGACGTGTTTCCCAGCGAAACTCTCCGCTGCTCTTTGGGGAAAACCAAATGCAGGTTGATGGAAACATCCTGTTTTGAGGGAAATGGACTGTACAGCCCTATCTAGCTGCTCCGACACTACTAATCAGCCTGGAAACGCGCTGCAAGCGCAAGTCCCGGGGAAGAGGCAGCCGTGCATCTGACGCGTTTGCAATTCAGTCCCGATCCCGAAAGGCAGTTTGGAAAATCGCTGCGCTCCGCGGGGCAGGGCTGGGGCTGCGGCGGCCCCTCCGCGGCTCGGCCCCGCCGGGAGACCCGCGACGTCCTCTGCCTGCAGAGGGGAAGTCAACAGATGTGGGCTGTACAGAAATCCGTGAAACAAGTGCTTTAAACCCAGGGGGATTTCTCCTAATAGCGAAATCAGAGGGGGAGAGATTTCAGGAAAGAGAATAGCCCAATATAAGTTTCTGGAGTGGAATTTACATTTCATCGCGATTTGTATTTTACAATATGCAGGCACGTGCACTCGGGAGGCGTTTCGGTGAAACGGAGTTTATGTTCCAGCGGCGGGGGAGCCCCCGCGTCCCGGTTCCTCCGGCAGCCGGGAGCGGCGGCGTGCCTCCCCCCCGCGGCCGGGGGCCGGGGGGGAGGCGCGATGCGGAGTTTGGGGAAGTTTATTGCGGCACCCTTATCCCCCCACTCCCCACCCCCGCCGCCCCTCCGGGACAGGGGGAGCAGGGGCTGGAGGTGCTGGCTCCTGTTTATTTGTACAAGGGGGGGAGGGAGGCCGAGGGCCGCGTTGGAGCGCGGCGCTGCCCGGGCGCCCCCCGCCCCCCCGGCCGGGCAGAAGTGCTCCTCGGCGGGGCAGGGGCACCCCATGCGCTGCGGGGCAGGCAGCGCGGCCGCTAACAAAGGCGGAGATCGGCCCCTGCACGTGTGCGCTGCCACGGCGGGGCCGGCGGGCTCGGCCCTGCACCGGGAGAGCCGGCCGGGGCCGCCGCGGGGCCGCGCCGCGCCGCTGCTTCCCGGGCTGCCGGGCCGGGAGAAGCAGGGGCGGAGGGGCGGGGGGGGTGTAACCCCCGTGCCGGGGTCCCGGCGCTTCCCCGCTCCGAGGGGACGAAGCTGCAGGGGCTGCCTGCGGGGCGTCCATTTTAGCGCGGCCGCTGCACGCCCCAGCCCCCGCGCGGCCGTGCTGCCCGGCCCGGCCTCGCACCCCCGGCCCGGCCCGGCCCCGCCCCTCCGGGCACCCCGGCACCGCCGCCCAAAGGTCACCGCGGCTGGTGCCGGCTTCTCGCTACGGGCCACATTAGCGGAGCGGCCATTTACTGCCCCTGGATTGCACCGGAGACCGGGTTAGCCCATAAAGCCATTCACACTCAACAATGGGGATTTTCTCAACAATTAACAAGAAACAACATAATAAAGCCATTTACAAAGCCCTCACTATTTACTATAAATTAGCCACTCTTTAAGAGACCAGTGCGTAATTTCACACGCTTTACAGCCCCGACTGCATTTTAGACGCAAGAGCAAACAGCCCTGTTGCACTTTCCGCGCTGACCCCGCTCCCCGGGCCGGCTCCTTGGGGGCGGAGGGCGCACGGCCTCCGCCGAGCCTCCAGGCCTCCTCCGGAGTCCCCAAGCGTTCCCCCGAAGGCCCCAGGCCTCCCCCGGCGCGGGGCCCCGCCGGCGGCTCCGCGGCCGCCTCGCCCGGGGCCGCCCGCGCCGGCCCCTCGCCCGGCAGTTGCCCCGAGGGCCCCGCGGAACCACCGCGGGCTTCCCCCCGTGGCTCTTCGCCGGCCGCGGCCCCCCGCGCACGGAGAAGGCAGGGCGGGAGGCGGCAGGGCCGGGGCCGCGCCACGGGAGAGCCCGGAAAGATGGACGTCCCGGCGGAGGAACCGGAGGGGGGAGCGGGCTGGGAGCCGCGGCCCCGCCGAGAAGCCGCTTTGAAGTGCGGGAGCCCCCGGGGGCCCCGCGGGCTGCTGCGCCGCCCCCCCGCCCGGCCGCGGGGAGCCGCTCCGGGAGCCGGGGAGCCGGGCCAGGGTGCCAGGGGGAGGCTGTGTGGCGCCGGGCAAGATGGCGGCCCGAAGCGCGCTGTCCCCCGGGCCCGCCGCGCAGGGGCCGCCCCGCCGCCGAGCAGGCCGGCCGCTCGAGGGCCGCCGCTCCTCCCGCGCCCCGGCTGCACTCCCTTCGGTTTTTTTTAATCTCCCTCTCCCTCTTTTTTTTCTTTTTTTTTTTTTTTCCTTTGAATTTCCAGGCGGTGGCTGGTGAGGCAGCAAAGCGGCGGCCAGCGGAGGCAGCGCGCCGCACGAAGCGGAGCAGAGCAGAGCAGAGAGCAGGGCCGGCGGCGGCGGGGCTCCCGCCGGCCTCCCCCCTGTTTACAAACACAGCTGTTGCCGTATATTTGCAATGCTAAGGATAAAGCCACCAGCAGCGAGGAGCAAACGAGAGATGGTGCGGGAGAGGGGTCCTCGGCATCTGGAAAGGACAGGGCGCCTTGTTTTTGAAACTGTCAATTCTCTCAACCCCTATTGTGAGCGCTTCATGCAAAACATCTCAGGCCTTTTAAAGCGGGGGCTTGTGAGGCCGCCTTGGAGTGAAAGGGAGAGGGGGAGAGAGAGGGGCCTAGGGCACGGCAAATAATTATATCAGCGCAGTGAAAAAAATGCACCGTGGAAGGCCTAAAACCGGTTAGCCGTCCCTTCCCGAAAGGTTTTCAGGCAGGCCGCGGCCCTCACTGGCGAGCCCTGGCCGCCCTGCAGCCAGGAGCCCCGTACTTGGCCCAGGAGCTGTTAGACCACGCTTTCTGTAGGGCTAAATACCAGGGGAACGGGTCATGTCTGCAAGCATGACTTCAGCAAGGTAGATCCCAATGCCTCCCTCCTTATTTTGCTGGCCAGGGCTTTTCATTTTCAGGCGCTTGCCCTCCTTTTGTACTTCCAAGCTGACCAAAGAGATCCCAGGATGAGCCATTGCATATTCTTTCCAGCAATCCTCTTAACCATAAAAACCACAATTAACAACGTTATCTGTGTTTTGCGTTCTCTAACCTACTGCGTATGTAGAATATTTTCCTGCAGATTACTGCCGTGGGTCAAAAATGCCACTTTTTTACCCCTCTCTGCCTCAACCACTCGCACGTGTGAATGGTGACAAACACAAACATGATAGCATTGCTCTCATTTCTGCAGAAAATTTAATTTATTGGCAACTAAATCTGTTAGAGGAAAAAGAATCAGAAACCATGTAAAAAAATCACCAAGTGAATTGATTGAACAGCAAACTTCACAGAACAGCTACCACTATTTTGCATTATTGCTAGTAGTGGCGTTTTAAATAAACAACCGGCAAAGAGATTATCCCACTGTAGTCAAGTAAGTGTAGGATATAGAACAATCACTTCTTGAAGTAAATTGTTGTAAACGGCAAGTTACAACTTTTAAGGCAATATACCTCGTTGCTGAAGGCATTACACGTGTTCCCTTTTTAATGCTCTAGAGAATTAAACATAGTCCAAAACTTCCTTTTGTCTTCCATCTGGCAGCAGAAATCTTTCCAATAAATTTACTGGTGAACTCTACTTGTGGCAAATACCTATGGAGTATAGTCCATAAAGTACACGCGCTTCCCTCAGTTGCTTTTTCCTCTAGAAAATTCTGTTGATTTTTGTGTACACCAGGAACTGGAAAATGGTGGCGATTCATTACTAATACATTTTAAGTTTTATCACCTGTAAACATTGCAACAAAATGGTAACGTGGCTCACTTGAAAAACCTTTGGTTTTCCTTGTTATGAGAACTTACCTTTATGGGAGAAAATTGGTTATTTTTACGTAACTCGATGATATGACTTTATATTATTAAGGCTGAAATTATTATGAACTCTGCTTGCAATAATAATTACAATGCCATCAGAAACAGTTACCAAACTACCCGAATTGGAAAGAATACCTTTTTTTTTTTTTCCCCCTAGTGAGTTATTATACCTGGCTAATTTCTCCAACGGTAGTAAAAACACGAATGTCCTTGTTAGTGGCTTGCGCTAAACTGAGGTGTACACGTGTGAAAATTATTTGGCTGTTTAACTTCTTGCCTTTTGATGTTCCCTGCGTGGCGGGGAGCCCAGCAGAGCAGGCTGCTGGGGGTGCCCGGTGGGTGCCGGGCCTGGGGTGCTCCCTGCCCTGCTCCTGCTCCCGGGCCTGGAGCTCCCGGGCCTGGAGCTGCCGGGCCGCTGGCAGGGCTGGGCGCCATATTTCACGTCCTCAACTCTGCAGAGCCTATTTGGTATAAATTTATGCTTATTCCTCCCCCTCCCCCTCTCCCAGGATTATTTCGGGAACCTGAAAAGGCACCTCTGTAATTTACAATTCCTGGCCAAATCAGCATATCTCTAATTGGAAGTAAACAGGGTCAGGGGATGGAGTTACTTTGAAAGTGATACGTTGTTTAATTGACAAGGCGAAATTTTAGGTTTCAAGTTTGCATATTGCACCTTTGTAGCTTTTGGCTCTTCTTTTTTTTTTTTTTTCCTTTTTTTCTTTTTTTTTTTTTTTGGTCAAGGGAAGACCTTTGTCAAGCAGACACGGCTTTCTAACAGAGCAGGGGGCTTTCCTGAGCAGTACATTTTGTACATATTTACAGTTCTCTGGAAATAAGGCTGTAATCTGTGCAGCTCTAAACATACGAATGTAAACATTCATCTCAGAACAACTTTAGTAAGCAGATTTTTCATGACCATCGTAATTTCAGCAGAGCGGTTAAGTATGCAATGCACCTTTTGCAATTGGCAGTTTAAAGTGATGTGTGTGCATGTGCGTGTGTGTGCGTGTGCAAGCAGGGGGGGAAGGGTAACTCCACTGAAAGGCAATTGTTTACTCTTTCTAAATATATTTGGCTGCAGGTATTCTTAGACAAGGCCTTTTACAATGAGAGGAAAACTACGGTGTGGATATAGTAAACAGAGCTGAAATCAGTTAGTGACTGCTTGGAATATTTAGAGACACGAGGGGTTGGCAGAGGGCATCACAAAAGGCAGGAATTAAAAAACTGAGACCCAGGCAGTGGATTGCCAGCAGAAATGTTGACTTTGAGTCAGACAGTAAACATTACATTGTTGCTTTGTTTTCCTTTTTTGATTTACGATAAATTATTCTCCCGGGATTGATCGATGAGTGGAATCCTTAAAATTTAATTTGGGAATGATCTAGTATAAATAAAATGCTAATCCAAAGAAAGAAACCAGCAATTATTCATTCTAAACTCTGCTGATTCAGCAACTCAATTATAACTGCCTTTCTCAAGCTGCAAACTTTTCAGGCTGTTTTCAGAGTTGCTGTACCCGTCCTCCCCCCGCAAGAGAGACCTTCCCCCGTCCTCAGCTCTGCTTCCACCTCGGCCTCCAGCCTTTCTCTCTTCTCCCCCCCCCTTCCTTTTCTTTTCGAGGGGTTGGGGGGGGAGGGAGGGAAACAGTTAACCTCTTGAAGCGTATTTCCTCCAAATAAAAACAGTGAACTTACAAACGGAGAGGAAACCACGGATAACTCTGCAATAATTCAAAGTGTATGGAATCAGGAAATTTTTTTAAACAGTGTTTTTAATTGAAAATAAAGCTAAAGCATGCTTTTCAACAGTGCAAATTTCCATAATTTTGATTTACTGCTTCCATCATCACAATATATTATACCAGCATGTCTTACCGAGGGCTAGACTCTAGAAGTCTGCCTGTTCGACTATTTCGATATTAAGTGCAAATATAGATAATTGCCTCTGATTGTCACGTGCAGTAGAAATGTTTCTGCTACATAGAGAGGATGGCATGGCAAAAAAAACCAAAAAACCAACCCACGACAACAAATTTCAAGAGATGAGGTTAGAACCGGGAAGTGTAACACGGTTGAACCGCCTGAGTTTTGGTGCCAAAAAGCTATGAATAACACGGTCTTCTCATTTTGTGTATTCTTTCCACTTACGGCCTCTCGTTTCACTTTCTGTGTTGTATTTACTGCTTTGCTATTTCCTCCAGCCAGCGTGAGGGGCTGGACCATAAATTGTACTGCTGGCCGGACAAATATTTTAGTTGCTTTGCAAGTTTGTAAGGGGCATGTTCAGACCACAACTTAAGTATGACATTAGTGGGTAACAGTAACCTTATTTAAGACCTCTGGGTGAAACAAAAAGGCTTCCCAATTGCAAAGAGTGGCTGTACAAGTAAAAACACACCCTTTTACCAAAAATAGAATTCCACATTTATTTACTGGTTTCAGATGAGGCAGCTTTTCCCAGCGCTGGGGTCACAGGCGGACCCCAGCCTTTCCAAACCAGAGAAAAAAGGAGTAAGTGCAACTGCTCTTCGAAAAAGACACCCCTGCACCCAAAAACAAAGCTCCCGAAAAGTAGGCTGCTGCCACATTGAATTATAGTGAACCCTTACTGTGCAACCATGTAACTTAACAAACTTTAACTGAATTAACAGTTAGACTTCCATTTTCGAAATCTAGTGCATAAATTTAATGGCTCATTCTAATATTTATTATTCAACCTTTTGACATTTATTTGCAGCAGTTGAATTGAGGTACTGGTGCATTATTAGCATTTAAACAGTAAAGTGTTCCAGCTCTACCATAATAACTGAGTTTAACTTGAGTCTTTAGCCTGAAGTACTCTGTGGAATGTAAAAAAAAAAAAAAAAAAAAAAAAAGGCAACAGAACCAAAAAAATTAAAAACCCAAAACAAACCAAAATACCACTGTTGTAATGGTAAAGAAAATAGTAATCCGGTTTCTGTCTTCACAATGTGATAAAACAGGATTCCAAAAGTGTGTATAGTATTAATGGGCTTGTACAAACCATCCTGCAGAGTTTAAAAAACATAAGAAAGTTAAAGGTGGTTCAAGAAAATATTTTCCATACTATTTTATTAATTAAATTTCCTGAATTTGTGGCTAGGTGGAAGAGGTATTGCAGAACCGCCCAGCTGCCATTTCCATACAGGATGGGCCTTGTGAGGTGGTTGGGAATCCTTAGTGGTGTTTAAGGAATAAGCTGGCAACAAATCCCCATCATTGCCAATAATTAGTGATGGTGGACAGGGAAAATTTGCCATGAAATTAAATGGCCTTTTCACTGCTGATGCTACATTGCTGGCTACCCTTTTGCGTCTATTGTTAACTGTAAAATCATCCAGTGTTCCTTCATGTGTCTCAATTTTACCTGTAGGTCGTGGGCTTCGAGCTGATTTCAAATTTGGTTTGACTGGAGGAGTCTGCAGTACAGGTCGCTTTCCCAAAACCAGTGTCCTGTAATTTTTTCTCACCCTTGCTCCAAATTTATACTCCCCATCCTCAGGTTTTGGAGTACCTAAAGTGCATGAGAGGACCTGACTCTGAGTCAGCGGGTTTAAGGAAGTGGTTTCTTTCTCAGTGCATGCAGAATCTTCCTTGGCTGTTAATAAAGCGTCCTGGTTATTACTCTCAGTCACACGGTAAAACTCATCCTTAGTATCATTGCACTCACACTTTAGCTTATGTGTTGTAAGATCAGGCTCATACTCGTCGTTCGCACTGCTGTCCTCTATTTTGATTTTAATGCTGTGCAGGAATGGCAATGCCTTATTGCCTGTATCAGTGCAGTGGAGCTCAGCTGCTGCTGCTGCCCCTGGAGAAGCAGCATCCTCCTCAGGATCAGTTTGTAAAGAGGGCAAATCCGTGGCAAATTCAATACAATGAGGGATTTTGGAATCTTTCTCTGAATTTGCTGCCGCTGATGAAGAATCATTATTTAAGAACCTAGCAGCTATTGTATTGTTATCTGCACGGTGTGTAGTAGTTGCTGGAAGGCATTTCCTTGCCTCTCTGAGTATTCTTTGTTGTGGAAATGCATTGTTTGTCTTTGGGCTAGGTGAAGAGGCCCCCTTTGCAACACAGTTAATTGTTAGGTCAGTACTCTTGGCATTATTGGAAAATTCAGAGTGTGGGAATGTGATCTCGGATACCCTATCATCTCTTATCTCCGCGAAGCAGCTCCCCAGGCCGCCGGAGCAGCGCAGCGCCGGGGCGGCGGGAGCCCAGCCGGGGCGGCCCCACTCCTCCGGCAGCTCCGGCTTGACTCCGCCGGGAGGGCCGCGGAGGGCGGGCAGCCCGCCGGGCTCCGCCGGGGCCGGGGCCGGGGCCGGCGGCCGGGGGGCGGCGGCGGCGGCCGCCAGATGGTACAAGAAGTTGGCGTGGACCACGCCGGGCGGGCTGCAGAAGCTGGTGCGCCTGAAGCGGATGCTCTGCACCGAGACCTGGCTGGAGACGGAGCTGGAGTCGGAGTCCGAGGTGCTGTCCTCCTCCTCCTCCTCCTCTTCCTCCTCCTCCTCCTCCTCCTCCTCCTCCTCCTCCTCCTCCTCTTCCGAGCTGCCCTCGCTGGAGTCCGAGGCGCCGCTGCCCTCCTCGTCGTCCTCCTCCTCCTCCTCGTCCTCCTCCTCCGAGCTGCCCTCGCTGGAGCTGGAGAGGCTGGAGCCGCAGTCCGAGTCGTGGGCGGCGCGGCCGGAGCAGCAGCTGGACTCCGAGTCGCTGCTGCCGCTCTCGGGGAAGGCGGGCGGCGGCGGCCCGAAGCCGCGGGGCAGCGGCAGCGGCAGCCGCGGGGCGCCGCGGGGCCGGCAGGGCCGCGGCGCGGCCAGGGGCCGGCGGGCGCCGCCGGGGGGGGCCCAGCGCGCCGGCGGCGGCGGCGGCCGCCCCGTGGCGGCGGCGGCGGCAGCGGGCGGGCAGGGGCGGGGGGCCGGCGGCCGGGAGCCGCGGCCGCGCCGCGGCGGCGGCGGGCGGGGGGCGGGCGGCGGGCGGGCGGCGGGCGCGGAGGGGCGCGCAGCTGCCCGCCGCCGGCGCCGTTTCATAGTTTACGGGGGGTTTGCAAGGCGCCCGAGCGATTTCTGGGTAGCTGTGGCCAGTGTATTTACTAAAAATGTGAGGTAGATGAGAGGCCGGTAGCAAGGCTGTGTCCCCCGGACGCAAAGCTTTCCTCCTGATGGGCAGCAGGGGCCGGGGAGAGTCATTCAAACCCAGCCAAAGTTTGTTCTCCTTCCAGAAGCCGGAGAAGGGGTCGGTGGGTGCGAGCTCCGGCCGGAGGTCGGTGGTCGACAGCGCCCGGCTTATTTTCCTCCGTTTCGTCCTAAGGACCCGTTCGGTTTTGCAGGATGTGTAAAGGGCTTCCACGTCCTCTCTGGAGATCAGGGTGCATTTGGCGGCGTGGAAAGCGATGGAGTTGATGGCTTTGAGTTTCCTCAACTCCTCCAGGTCGCAGTGATGCTTTTTTACTTTTAAATGATCCATTCGCTTGTGCACGGTAGTTCGCGGGATGTTTTTAAGCAGGTCTGTAAAAACCTGGGAGAGTGCAAACATTTGCTTTCCTTTAATGATGAGGTAGCCGAGCCTCACGCCATCCACCTCTTCAAAACCCGACTTCAGGTCTCCCATTTCGTGAATTAAATTATTCCCAGCATTTGCAGAGAGAGAGAGAGATATGGGGGAAAAAAAAAAGGGGGGGAAAAAAAAAAAGAAAAAGCCACACACACACAATCCTCAGCCAGATGCTGTATTTGTCTCAAGGCATCCTGCTAATAAAATATAACAAAGGCTGTTATTCCTGGTGAATGAAGTGCCAAACTTTAGACAAAATTAAAAAAATAAATTAAAAAAATACCGTGAGGCTACAATCAATATATAATCTTAAAAATCAGGTTTGCCAAAGTGTTTCTCTAAGTTGCTGCTGAAGATCAGTACCTGTTCCCTTTCATTCCCTGCTTTTCCATTGGAAACTATGATAATGGAATGTGAAGGGAGGAAGAGAAAAGAAATGCAGCTGCTATTCCCGCCGCTGCTTTAGCTACAAATAAAATGACAGAGTGAAGTGAGCTCGTCCGGAGACACCTTCATCAATTAATTCCCCTAAAGCCAACGCTGATTGGACACTCCTGACAGGTGATGCAATAAAAATTGATATTCCACCCCTTCCCCCCAAAAATCTCCCACTAATTAGCATACCCTTATACTGCCACCTCCCCTCCCAAAGTAAATAATACAGTTAGTATATAAATCTTTCTATTAAACAATCCGAGCTCAAACACACTCAGACCTCTCAGACTTCCTCGTAGCTAGCTTCCGAGGAAGGATTTGTGTGCTTTTTTCCCTATCGCTTCGTATATTTTTAGCCCATTTTGGACAAACGTTGCTCTTTTGTGCATGCCGTGAATTTAAAGGACGTAAGTCTGATCGTAGCGATGGAAAATCCTTCGGTAACGTAGCCGCTTTAAACTAGCATTTTATTCTGCATTGTGTGGAAAATGAAGCTTAGCGAAAACGTGCAGAACAGCCTGGTATTTCCCTTTCTGAGGCTCCAAAGTTAAATGCTCGGTTGTTAACGAGAGGGAATACTTACATTTTCGAGTTTCTCTTGATTTTCCTCTTCTGCTTAATTAGCTTTTTACAGCCGGGGACTAAGGTTATTTTGCTGTCTGAATACCACGGGTTCCCGCACCGTGATACTGTAACACTTTTAACTGAAATTCTGCCTGTAATATTGCGGGCGGGGGGAGGAGGACGTGGGCTCACGTCAGACCCATAACAAAGCATAGATAAGCCAGAAATGTATACACTTTTCACGATTAACCGTGCTGGATCGCGAGCTGGAATGTCCTATAGTCCCAGAGCCCACGTCAGGATTCCTGCGTGCTGATTGCTTCCAGCAGAGAAAGGAGAATGTAAAATATCCAAGGTGCTTCCAAGAGCCTTTACGTAATAACAAAAAAGTGCTGGCGCACACAATGTACGATATTGCAACGGGCTAGGATGCTCCTGGCTCGCAGTTTGCATATTCCGCTCGGAGTAGCCCTGCCGCAGCTTTTTGATGTTCCATTTATAGCAGCCCCTTAAAATCAATTTGAAGAAGCAGCATGAAGGTTTAACCTCTTCTTAGGAACGTTAAATTATGCGAATGTCAGGAACGAGGATTTCGCAAATGTTGCGATAGCTGCATGCCTCTCCCTTGTCACGTTAAAGTGATGCTTGCGGTTTGCACGTTAGGCGCTGCAAAAAAAAAAAAATCTCCAATCTCTGCCGTGCATCCAGTGTTCCGCTGGATACAAACACGAGCACTTTTATGTATCACTGCACATCCAGAATTAGACATATCCGCGAGATTAATGAGACATCTCATATTTCTGGGACTTGGCAAAAAATCGACCGAGGGGAAAAAAAAAAAATCTTCAGTCCCAAACGTCAATATCCACTCCGCGTATTGGCAATATGGTGCGTGGAGTTCGTGTTACCCCGTCAGGTACAGCTAAAATAAAGCGCATGATCACTCTGCAAAAACGCAGCTTTGCATGCCAAGGCGAAATGCAGGCGAGCCCCCAATTTCGCAGGAATTCTAGAGAGAAGTGGGAATTTGGAGAAGTGCATCCGGGAATGGAGGAAGTCTATTCAAGGGAGCCTCTAACTCGGAGGGCTGAGATTTGAAAAGTCAGCCCTGGACTACTGTTGCTCTCAGCGCAGATGTAATCGCCGCTGTTCAACTTAATCCATGTGTGCGCGAACCGCGATGCCTAGGTCTTCCCTTTGAAACCTGGGGATAGCATTCCCATCCGAGAAAGCAGAGCTAGAGCAAATTACATTTTGTCCCTCGAATTAGAAAAGGATCATTGAGTGGATCTCGTGATATTTCAGCCTTTAAACGTAACCGAGAGGCAGCAGTGAACAATGCCTCGGCACAGCTAAGACCATCCGCGGAGTTCGCCTTCCCTCGCCTTGCATCTGGATCCCCCAGCCTTGCCTTTCTCTTTCTAGCTCGGGTGAGAGGCACCCTGGTATATGCTGAGGCTGAAAGCAAAGTTTCGAGAGAAAACAGCTGCTGGCGCTAAAAAGAAATCATCGTAGTCTTTCTAGAGCTAGAGACAATAAGGTCGTTTAAAAATTCCTCCTGATGTACTTATATGCTGCCAACACCCCCACCCCCTCCCCGCTGCTCTCCTCCCCCTGCTTTAAGGTTAAGGCTATGGAGTCAACAGCAAAGGAACAGTAAACTCCGAGAAAGCTGCTCAGAAGACGTTACCAAAAGCCCCGGTGGGCTGAAAAGTCCTTTATTTGCCAGGTAGTTCGGCTGGGGTGGATTCCCGTGTAAATCCACGCGTGCGTTCGCACGCCGGGAGCCACGGGCACCCGCACCCACGTACTGCCGGTGACAGCCGGGCAGTGGGATTCGGCAACTGTTTTAAAAATGCATTATTTTTGTTCCTTCAATTCCGGCGCTACCAAACGTTTAAAACTGGTAGCGGCTCTTCGGCAAACCTCCATCTCCCGAAAGGTGCGGCCATGAGCACCGGGGTCGAGGCAGAGCCAAATGTCGACGGGGAGAAACCCACCAGAAGTCTTGGGATATGTCAGGCGCCCAAGCTACACATCCCCACCGTATACTTACACACACTTTCGGTTGCATATCTTTCTCCGCATCTCGCACGGAGACCTCTGTTTCTCTACTTCTCCATCGTTTGTTTGTGTTGGTTTTCTTTTTTTTTTCTTTCTTTTTTTTGTGTGTGTGTGTGTGTGTGTGTGCGTGTGTGTGCTTTCCCTTGGCCATCAGCACACGTTGTGTATCCGGGGTCGTCTTCAAGCAGGCTGGGGGGAAGATCCTGATAAAGAGCCGGCGGAGGCCCCTTGCACACGCACACACACATTAAAGGCAGGGGACTTGAAAATGGATTTGCACGCACACAGGGGATTGCGATCAATAGCCACCAACATTTATGGCTTAGATTGTTAATGTGAAAGCTGGCCAAAAGAATGAAAATGAAAAATTAAAGGTGTCTGGTACCAATTACATGAAAAGTTATGCAATAATTTACTTACTGGGAGCCGGGGTGTATGCCTGCGTGTTCGTGTGTCCGTGTGTACGTCGTGCATGTGTGTGCAGACCCAGATGTATATGTCGCTCCCTCTCAAAAGCAAGGGAGTTTCTTTGTTAATTTTGTGGACTGTGTCACCCTCGCTGGTGATCAAAGATGAACATGATTAAAGGGATGGGTGTTTGTCTCGCATTTCTTAAGATAAGGACGCCCAGAGATGCCCGTTTTTACCAAATACATATACAGAGACTTGTGTGTATAGGCGCACGCACACACAGAGACTATCAATCAAACGTGCTCCTTTTCACGTTGAGTAGCGTGCAATCTGCAATCTACACTCTATAGTCAGTAGTATTTCAGTCTTGAAGCTGTCTGGCCGAAGGATAAACCTCATTAGGAAAGAAAGAGCAAAATAATATTCATAATACCTCGCTGTAGACCTATTCCCATTTATTAGAAATCATATACTTTCATTTTTGTAAACTTGTGTTAAAATATATGTGCTCGCGGGGAAGTGCTTAACCACGTCATTCCAGAAAGAAAATGTGTGTAACATTTAAAATACTCCTTTTACGTGATGTTTTGATTTATTTTCATAGTATGATTATGTTTAAATATCAGTGCAATTCAGCCTGACCTCTTCCTTCTGCAATGAAGTAATGCACACACCATTTACAGCCTTTTAAACGTTTCGTTGGGAAATGCAACAGCGATGTCCACCAGCAGTTGCACTAATGGGGAGAATTCTTTTGAAAATCTTCGGGAAAACCTAAGAGGTCATGTGCATTTTCACACTAGGATTGCCACATTATTAGAGCATTATTATTATTTATTATTATTTGTTAAGTGCTGGACCATGCCTTCAGGTATTGACAAGCATTAAATAAACCTTTTGCTTTTGTGACGCTGGGCAGAAATATATATTTCAAATGAGAACTGGTTTTCTAACCCTATACTCTGCTTTTAGATATTGCTGGGGATATTTTTCTCAAGGAGGACACAGACAGAAAGCAGCTAAAGGCTAGCACAAAGAGTCCAGTAACGTAAATATAACAGGGTCAAAGAACAGTATAATAGGATCCTTCTGCTATCTTAAAGTCAGCCAAAAGTAACTGTAGTACCTAAAATTTGCCATAAATTCTAGTATGACAACAAATCAGAATGTATAACTAAATCTCCTAAATGTGTAGGACAAAGAAACGCCAACAATCAGTCTGGAAAAAAAAAAATCATAACCCAGCTAACACTCTTATGCCTAGGAGTTTCAGGGTCGCTGTTTTTTTCTTCTTCTTTTTTTTTTTTAATTTTTACTTTTTTTCTTCTTTTTTTGTGTGTGGGTTTTTTTTTTTTTTGTAAACAAAGCAGCAATGCAAAGTTCTGCTAAGTGCTTTTTAAGTTGTGTTTTCTTCTGTGGGGGCTGAGGTGTCACTTGCAGACTAGAATTTTGTGCAATTTATAATCACCACGGGCTAAGACTATTTCTTGAGTTTGGTGCTCCTGGTAGTTTTAAAATACTTTTTAGCAGGAGTTTCTGGACACATACTACATGCCATGTTGTTTACTGACCCATAATCAAAATGCAGTGACCTTCTACCCTTTTTTTGCCCCTTGACCCATGCTGAATTCAATGCAGCCTTTATAAATTTGCAAATCCTTGGACGTAAAGGGGATTTGGTGAGGCTTTGTTCTGAAAGGATCCTAAAAGTTTGCATTTTTAATTAGACAAAGGTAAAGCAACAAACATTGGGAAATAAGATCCTCTCCTGCACATAGGTGATCACCCTTAATTTCTGCACTGGGGAACTACATCTTAAAAAACATACCCTGCAAACTGAAAAGCAGTTGCAAACGTAGGAGATCAGGAGGTTATGAATTGCACCAAATTAGCAATGTGGTACAAATCACTTTCATGACGTAAGGGATGGCCAGGCCACAATCTTCCGGCGCTCCTCATCTCCAAGGACCGTGTGGATCCTGGTGACCCGGGGAGAGGAGAGAGCCAGCGATTTGATCTGCAGCTACAGGCGCATTCCCTTATCTCCTTTGCTATCAGCCAGTTTAAAGGACACCGTAATTACGATGGTGATAAAACAATGCCCGCTTATGTGTGCTGAATAAATAAAGAATGTTTACAGCCCCAGAATGTTTCAATTCCAATTAAAAGCTATCAAAGAAAAGCCCCCTCCCTCTCCCTCCCCTCCCTCCTTCCCACCCTCCTTCTCCCCCCACGACTCCCTATTTACCTTGTTGGTTGTAATATGGCCCTATGAAATAAACCGGCCTTCCAGTTTGCTATTAAGGCCACATGGGGGGGAGGGGGAGGAGGAGAGGGGAGTGAGACAACACACACTCCCGGTCCCACAATTACTTGGGTCGCCTGCATCCTCTCTTTTTTTTATTTGTTTATTTTTCAATTGGGAAAGGCGTGATGATGCGTGGGGGAAAAGGCACTTAAGGATCCCGCTCCAACCACCAGCCGGGGGAGTTGGGCGCTGGAGGAGGGGGCTGCCACCTCTACAGCCCCCCCTCCCTCGGGGTCTCCCCACCGCTCCTCTTCCCTCTGCGGCGGGGAGCCTTGGAAACGGGAGCCTGAAAATGCATCCTGCTCACTAAGACACAAGGATCATTTCAAATATTCATTGTATCAGCAAATCTCATCATAATCAGATTAAAGCAAGGTTTGGGGTGGGGGGATATTGCCTGTGTGGCTGGGTGCGAAACACCAACTGGACTACAAAGAAAGCAGAAAACGGGTTCCTCTCCCCTGCCTTGGTCGCACGGGGGGGAAAAATGAAAAGCAGTAATTTTTGCGGAAAAGGGACACTTTGAAAAGCTGCGATCCTCCATTCCACCCTGGGTAGCACGTTCCTCTCTGAGGTTGTTTCCCTTTAAACTTTATGCTTAATATTTCTACATGATGCTTTTATTTATTTGTTTGTTTTGAACTCCAGACAGAGAGGATTCCCGCTGCGGAATCAACTGAGGTAGATTTTCTTCACGCCAGTTTGCTTTTAGCTTACCTCAGCTGGGGGGACAGCTTTTCTACATTCAAGCTTTAAAATGTATACTTCATGCAGTTGTCTGGGGTGAAACGTTTATATCCATTTTGTGGAAGTGAGTGAGGAAGGGAGTGCATTTTCAGGTCTGCTAGATAGACGCAGGCCCTTTTCCTTTTGAAAGTTTAGACCTCCAATACCCTCAATTCTACTGGCAGAATTAGGATGGACTTGGAGGGTCCTAAACGTGACCATTCACTAAGGCGGGGGGCTACAGCTTGCAACAACGTGCTCGGCAACTTAATCTTACGCTAAAAAGAGCAGAGAGCGAAAAAGAATGGAATACAAACTCTCCTGACATTTGTAGCCGCTTCCAAGGTGGACCGTGCATTTTAAAGCTGATGGGAACGTGTGTGTTTTGGAGCAAAAAGGAGAGAAGGTAAGTGTTTGTCCTTGTATCCGCCAGTTCGGGTAGAAACAATGAAAGAACAAAGGGAACCACTTCTCCGTGTGAACATTTCACGTTTTCCTCCTCCGTTCGAGACTCCTTGCAAAGGGCTGGCAGGGGGGACTCGCTTAAACTTTACCTTCCGAGGCTGGGCGGTGGCGGCGGGGGGTGCCAGGGACAGGGCGAAAGTTGCGGAGCGATTTAAATGACCCCCCGTTTGCCGCCGGAGACAACCGTCGCCGCAGCGGTGCCCGCTGCGAGCTCCAGTCGCCGATTTCACGGCTCCGAACTCACCGCAGAGTCCCCGCGACGGCGAGCCGCGGCCGGTGGGAGCGGGAGTGGGGTCGGGGCCGTCCCGGGCACCCCCGGCGGCCCCGAGCCGGGACCTTTGCGTGCGGGGTCTCCCCGCAGGCACGGCGGGCGCCTGGACCGGCGCTGCCGGGGAGGGACGGATCTCCCTGGTAACCGGCGAGGAGGCGACGTGAGAGGAAGCGGAGGTTAGCGGGCGGGGGGAAGAGAAAAATCTGCAATTATTCGCAGATCGAATAAATTGCATCAAAGAGGGGGTGCGGGGGGTTGTGTGCAAACGAACATCGCCGGTGCTCGGCTCCGCGGAGAGCTCGGGGCCGGCGGGCGCGCGGCCTCGCCGCGAACCGTTACAAAGGGCGGCGGGTAGGTCCGGGCCTCCACCCGTCCCTCCGCGGAGCGCCGGGCCGCCCACCCGGGACACGCACGCTCGGTGCTTACAGCCGGGGAGGGCGGCAGTCCCAACTTGCCGTGAGGGAAGCCCAGGGCGCTGCCGGGCCGGACCGTGTGGCGGTGGCGGCGGCAGCGGCGGGGCCCGCCCGCCGGCCCAGGCGCCGCCCGCCATTGGCGCGGGCGCGGGGGCTCTCGGCCGCTGACCTTTCACCCCTCCCCCCCGCCCGCCGCTTCCTTTGCCGCCCGACCGCTTTCCTACCCACAATTCCCCGCGCCGGCCGCGCTCGTGCCGCACTCGAGCCTCCCCGTTGCCGCCCTCCCCTCCCCCCGCCCCCCTTCCCGCCAGCCCGGGAAAACCCGGGAGCGGCGGCGCCTCAGGGAGCGCCCAACGCCGGGGCGGGGGCGGGAGTTGGGGTGTCCCTGTAGCGGCTGCGGTGGTGGTGGTGGTAACGGCCGGGTGGGGGCGGGGCCTGGCGGCGTTTGAACGGGCCGCGGGGCGTGAGGCGGCGGGGAGAGCCGGCGAGGCGCACTGAAAGGCTGGCTGAACCCCGGAGAGGATGGCGGGGTGCCAGGGGGAGGGCGCTTGCGGGGGAATCCCCTCCGTGACCGTCACGTGCGGGGGTGGGGGGCGGTGTGTGTGGGAGGACCGAGACCCGCAGGACACGCGTGGGAGCGGGGAGGGCCCCCGCGGCTGAGGGGGGCGGGCGGGCGAGTCCTTACCGGCTGGGGAGTGTGAGGTGCCCACCTGCCATGGCGTGGGGGGAGGACGGGGCGGCGGGAAGAGGATTTGCCTGTTGAATATTACCGGTAGATGTTAATCTCCTGTTTTAAAGTACCTTGTCAGTGGCTTTAAGGAAATCAAACGTGACATTAATCAAATCACACAAATGTAAACATTTATAAGTTAAATCCTAATATTATGCAATTATTTAAATCAAGCCGTGTTTTTTCCTTGGTGTCGTGTTGTAGCTCCCACTTTCTCACTCACACGCTTCGAGTTTTCCGCTGGATCCCGGTGTCTTGTTTTCCGCTATCTGGTGTTTTTAATGTGGGGGCCAGAAATGTGCCGTCCTGCTGGACTCGGGATCGCGGGTGGCGAAGTGGGCAGCGCTGCAGCTGAAATATCGCTCGGTCTCTGGACTGAGCCCACCAAGATTAAAAAGCAGTATGCTTTGCATAAATTTGAGGACAAAACCCTCAAATAATACCTTGCGTTGGTACTGCTTGTTTTTTTTGTGGTTTGTTTGGTTTTTTTTTTATTTCCTTCCCCCATGGGTGTGTGAAGCGGATGATCCCACGTGGAAACTCGAGGAGGAGGCTGTGGTGACTGAAACACGGAGAGGTGCCTTGGCAGCCTCAGCGGGATTTTTGGGCGAAGTGACGCATGAAAGACCCCACTAACTGCGGGCGGGGGACAGGGGAGTGCGGGAAGGTGGCAGGGGCGCGGGGCTCGGCGGGGCCGAGGGCCGCGGGCGCGCTCGGCAAGGCTGGCAGCAGGTCGAAGGAGCTCAGGCAGATTGGGGGGGGGGCAGGAGGGCTCGCCGGCGCCGGCGGAGCTCTGGGCCGGCTCGGGAGGGCTGCCGTGGGCAGGTAGGCTTCGAGGGCGAGTTTAGGGAAAGGCAAAGATGGCGAGGCAGCCTGCGAAGCGGCCGGCGCCGCGGGCGGTTGGCTTCTCCCCGCCTTCGTCCTCCCTGCCGGTCCTTCCCGTCCCCTCTCCCGGCGGCTTCTGCGGCGGGGAAAAGGGGATTTGGGGGTCAGGGAGGAGAACAATGCTGAGCCGCCTTTTGTGCGCAGCACCGTCCCCTGAAGGGAAGAAGCAAGCACTGCAGCGGCCGGGTCGGGGCGCGTCTGTAGTGCTGCCTCCTCTCCTGCTGGTAGTGCTCATGGCATGCGAGGGGACGGGCGGGCGCGGGGGCCGGTGGCAGGAGGTCGGGGGCAGCCAGCGGAGGGCTGAGGGCTCCCATAGGCCGGCCTGCCCGCACCGCCGACCCCGGGATAGGCTCGGGAGCGGGGCTGGCGGCGGGCCAGCCGGGCAGCCCCGCTCGCCCCTCCGGCACCGCTTCGCGCCGGGGGCGGGAGAGTTTGGGGGGTGAGCGGCGGAGCGAGTAAATCCGTGGGCGCCCTCGGCAGCGCGGCGCTGAACTGGCAGGCTTGCCTGGGGGATTTCAAGGGTGAGCGGGGGTCTCCCGTCAGCGGGGCGGGCTCCGGGCCGGCTGCTGTAGGTAACATGGAGGGGCCGCGTCGGCCAGGCAAGAGAGCGGGGCGGGAGCCCGCCGGCGGCGGCCCGCGCTCCCTGGCAGAGCGGCGTGCGAGGCCGCAGGAAGCGGCGGGAGCGGGGCCGGGTGGCGGCGGCGGGGCCGGAGGAAGCGCAGCCGGGGCTGCCTCTCCTCCGGGCGCTCCCCATTGTTCCCCGGCCGCCTCTTTTCGCGCCGCTTTCCGCCGGCGGGGCTTGCCCGGCCGGAGCGAGGGAAGGAGAGAAGAGCTCCCGCCGAGCGGCTCTGCTCACCCCGCCGCCGGCGCCGCCGGGCCCCCCGCAAGCGGGTGTGCTCGCACGCAGCAGCTCGGGGGGGGTCCGGCGAGAAAACGGGTAAATTAAGTAGAGAGGAGTCTTTAGAAGTGCCATCCACTGAGGGAGCTCCTGTGAGGCTGTAGCTCACGTGTTACGGGAAAGGTAAAAAAAAAAACCCCAACCAACAACAACAACAAAAAACCCCAAACCCCACTGCCGCAGTGGATTTGTGCATAAAGTAACATCTGTTTGTGGGTGGATTTTAGAACAGGACTTCTTAAAGAAATCGGGAGAAACTGCTCCGAACCACTGGATTTGGAATAATAAATGTAGGCAAAGAGACTTTTGGAAGGAACTCGCCTTAATGGTCTGTTTATAAAAATGAAGATTAATCTTACCCTGTTTTTCATGTAAGCACCATGATGTCTGGATTTTTTTTTCCCCTCAAGTGATTGTTTTATGTTGGTTTGAGATTTTTAAAGATTTGTTTTATAGGAAAGGTGTTTGTTGCCTCCTTTTTTTCCCTGAAAAAAATTAGAAATTGTTTTGGTATGCCATTTCAGACCTGAACTTTGTCGTGTATTTACATAGAGGAAGAATTGACTAACTTGGTATTCAAGAAAATTTCCAACAAGTGCCATTGATCTTCTAAGGGAAAAAATATGTCTTTGCATGTTGTTTCTGGAAGATTAAATTAAAACGGGTAGGGGCTTATATTTGTGATGAGGAAAGAATTTCTGGAGAACTAGTTATTTTAAGAAAATCCTTTCTAGGAGAACTGTGATTATTTTTAGCAAGTTATCTCCGAGTGTGCGAGAATTTATTTTAAAAGATTAGAAGTGATGTCTAGATTTTTACGTTTTTTTTTTTTAATTAAATCTATCGCCAAGAAATTAACGTTTTGCATAGATCGTAAGCAGCAAGTAAAAGAAGTTAAAGGATGATGTTTATAGATATTACCTAGCTGAAAATAATTCTGAAGTGACTTTCCTCCCCCCATGCACACTTGGGAAGTTGCATGCTTGCAGTCATTGTTTAAGATAATAACAGTTTGGGACTTCTCTTTCACTCTTTGTAAACTTGCAGGCTTTTGTGGGACTCCTCCAAATAAAAGCTCAATTCAGTTTAGATGGTAAAAAGCATCCATGTGATTCGAAAGCTGAAGATGCAAGTAATATTTAATAGGAAAACACCACCCTGGTAATATCTAAAGGCATGAACTTTAAGATCAAGGAAAGAAAGATGTTTTTTTGTTTTGTTTCATTTTACTTCTCCTACTTGAATATTCCGGAGATGCATTTACTCTTGATTGCTGCTTGGCAATTTTCAAAAGGTAACTACAAATTTAGAAAGTGTCATTCAGAAGGACATTTAATGCTCTTGTATTTACTAAAACAATATATCGCTATTTGAAAGCTATCTTATTGAAAGGGAAGATTAAAAAAAAAAAGTCAGGGAGAGACCGTTTGTTGCCATTCTTCATTGCTCTTCTATTTGTGTGGAATGTGTTGACATATTTCATATATTAAGTTTTTTTCACAAAGGAGCATTGTTGTTATTTTTAATTGGGAAGTACCACGATATAAAAATTACCCACATTCCCGACTCTGAAGTACCATAGTAAGATTGACAAAAAGTGATCCGAGGCTTGCGCGCTTAATTCGCCAGGAATGTTAAGCTTCCCAGATACACCCTATGTGGTCAAGTTAGACTTTCGCTCTTAGACAGTTTTTAATGGTCAAAGTCGTACCTAGAGGAAATGTATCTATGTATATATATGTGGAATTGAAATTAGATGGTAACTAGCAGTGGGAACGGAGCTCACTGGTCGAAAGACTTTTTTTTTTTTTTTTATTGCATTTGGCAACCTCTTTCTTTCAGAGACACAATACAATTAATTAACATATTCTGGGGCGTGTTTTTGAGATTGGGAAGTGGTGGCCCCTTGTTGAGAAGAAAACACTTTAAATAAAAAAGTAACATTGTTTTGTCCAAATGGTACTGGGAAAAGCAGAGTAGTATTGCTTATACAGCCCACGGATGCGGTTGATTTACTCCAATTTGCTTTAGCATATAACAAACCAGCTTTTACTTTCCCACGCCTATATTAGATATATGTGTTTTGTTTATACAAATCCATCTAAAATAGGTCTGTATTTAGGATATTTGATAGGAAATTCAGCATGTCATTTCTTGTATTTAATATGTAGTACAGATACTATTCCTAAATCGAAATCAAATAAATGTGACCTGGGACACAACGCAGTGTCACACTGCTGATCGTAACACAACAAACATGAAAAAAGACTATTAATTTATATGGAATGTTAATTTAGCAAATCCTACATAGAGATATGCCTCTAGAAGAAAAGTAATCTGAGGCTTAGTTTTGGAGTGATGCTATGTAAATGTATTTAATAAAAATCCAATGAATTAATACATACCTCATAAAAATCCAAACTTTGAAATGAAGTATTCTTTGAAGAAAAGCCCTGCGTTATGTTTAAGTCGCATATAATCTGAATTCCAGAGTTTACTAACCCAGCTTTTCAGGGCTTAATAGAGCATTAATATTCAATATGGTTTGCTAGAAGTTTATTTCAGGTTCTTTTGTAGCATACTGTAATTATCATTACTTTGACTTGACTCATATAAAAAGGTGGTTAACATTTAAATGCCTCTTTAATGTAGGAATTATTAATTGTCACATTTAAATTTTTAACTTCTATCACTTAGGGAATGTTAAATCTTTAAAAGGAAATAATCACTGCGCTTAAAAACATCCTATGCTAGGAATCCTTTATTTAGAATTTTGGTTTGAGATTGTTCATTCAAAGAAAATCCCTTGTTTCATGTTTACTGTAAACCTCAATCTGAAATTAACATTTAAATGCCAACATTAGTAACAGAAGCAGTACTTGAATACCACCAATTTTATCCATTGCTGCTAGTTAAGTGGAATTAACCAAAGTCTCCAAAGGTGACAATACAATTAAAAGCAAGAAAATGAATACAATAGTTGGTAGAATTACTTCCCCCTTTCTTTGCAGTCTAAAGAATTACAAAATTTGTAATTACCTTTGCACAAAAGAAAATAGCACAACATATGAAGAGGCATGGTGTCCAGGAGATGTGCTGACACGACCTTTGATGCTGCTACCTGTACTTGCATAACATGTAAATATATAGCATGCAAACTCCTGATCAAGAAGTGACCACATGTTAAACATGGAAACTTTTAAATTATCCAGTACATTGCATTTGGATAGGTGTTAAAATACAGATTTGAGCAGTATATTAAAGAATAGGAGGGAGAAGAAAACTTTACTCTTTCTCAGTATAATATAAGGGTTAGCAGGTAAAGATACATTAGCATTTTTAATATGGGTTCTGTAGACATGCTATATCCTTCATAATTGAACATGGATAGAAATAATTTGTTGGATCTAAGGCAGACTGCCATTTAAAACACGCTACGTGCAAAGGTCAACACACAAGAGTCGCATTTTATTTTGTGTAGAGTGACCATTTTGCTGCTCCCTTCCCAGAAATGAAGCAAATACGTACTATTAGAATGTATTTCAGTGAAGACTGTTAATGATTTAAACCCACATAAACAAAAGGCAGACAAGCATCAATGTATTTTAAATGGATAATCTGGAGATGTATTATTCTACCTATTGAGTATCACTAAGTTATTGCAATTTTCCTGTTTTCAGTTGCATTTGTTTAGCTGCAGCATGTATCCTTTTGCACATAGGTAAAGATCAAAGCTTTCTCAACAAAGACACAATCTGAAAATGGAGTAGAAATTGCTGAGAAATTTGCTTTCTGGAAAGAAGTGAGTTTCCCCACTCTACAGGTCCAAGTCCCAATATCAATTCATGTTTTCTAATATAGTATGCATTTTATATAAAGTCTGTGCTTTTTCTGTTATTCCTGGAATTCATTCTTCTGATGATTATATCCAACTGGTGATGCGGTTTTGTAAATGAAAGACTTTTTGTTGTTCAGTGCCTTGTTTCATTCACTAAACTTACGATATGATTTTGCATGTTTTATAAAAAAAAAAGTGAAATTTAAAGCAAGCATTCAAAAATCTTAGCATTATTGTTGGAACTGATTATTTTGTAGTAAAAATTTAAGGTGAATACCTCTTTATTTTTGTTAATGAAGCTCAAGTGCTATGCACTAATGTATGTTAACATTTTCTTGAGGAATTCCTTAAACTTTGAAAAACAATTTGCATTTGGAGAGTGTAATTTTCTGTCACTTATGCATTCACTCTATTTGAAAAAGTATCTAAAATCTAAAAAAAAATGAAAACATGTAATCTTCTTGTATGTTTCTTATAATCTATCTCCTTGTTTACTTCCTAGGTTTTGTAGGTTTCTTTTAAGAGAATTGGATTTTCTCCTTGCATTTAGATTAACAATGAAATTATTCATTCTTACTCACTGAATTATATTCTTCTCTAATTATTTTAATCCCTTATATATCACTGTAAGAAGGACAGGCTTCTTTTTTTAAAAAGAAAATTGGCCTTCTGTGTCATGTCAGTCCTTATTAAATACTACAATCATAAGAACATATACGCTACAAGATTTTATGTTCTGATTCCATAGCTGTTACAGGCTTAGTGTTTGCAGTATTTATTTAGTGGTAATGCATTTCTTTTCCTATTTTGCATTTCAAAGGTCTTCTCTAAATGATTGTTTTACAGAACTATCAAGAGGTTATCTAAATTTTTCCATCAAATATTACACAATACCATAAGGTGGTAGTCATGGAGTTTCTTTCAGTCCATGTACATTCTTTCTATAGAAAGAATTAAACAGAAATCCATAAAAAGACAACAAATGTTTCATTAAATAATTGCATGTATTAGGCATGACTGAATTTTGACCAAAGCAAAATTTCAGGCTGTTCAGTACTGAGCTTGTGTGTTACATGGTGTGAGATTAAAATATTTTTATTTGAAAACTATACAGTAGGTTTTTCACGAATATACTCTTGTTGCCATGGTACAGCTTTAATCATGTTGTTGCAAAGTGATTAATTTTCTTTTTTTGGTGATGCTTCTTTATAAAACTAAAAATTGAGCCTTAAAATAGCTAACATTAAAAAAAAAAAAGAGACACACCCGGGAATTGTACTAGTTGCTTTTCAAAGATGACATTGCAGGAAGACCTTCTAAATGAATTAAAAAAAAAAAAAAAAGAAAAAAAAGCTGTGAGAAAAATTTACAATTGTTTGTTACAATACTAGTTTTACTAAATGTATAAATTAATCCAACAAATTAAAATATATTTAACATATTTTCATTTTAAAAGGATATTTATTTTAATTTACCTGTCAGGGAAATAAAGGACAGATTTGCTGCTGTACTGTGACTTCTTTTTTTTTTTTGGTCAGGGTTAACAGAATCATTGAGAATGCTTTTTAAATTAGATGTCATTTTCTTGACAGGAATGAAGAAGGGCTGGGACACTGTATCTATAAGCTTCAAATCATTTGCGTTTTTTTAAAACACCAGGATATATCAATTGCTTTATTTCCTTACAAAGTAATTGCTTGCACCTGCAATTTTCAGGGTATTTTTTTACAAGCTTTTAAAGTAATAAAAATAGTGTTGTAAGTATGTTTTATAGTGTAAATAGTTTTATGTTCAAATTTGTATTCTTCAGTGTTGAGATAGGACATTTGGGCATGGGGTGGGTTGTTTTTTTTGAGAGCAATCTCTGAATGATTTTACACAAACTGAAGAATACTACATTCTAGTCCCCCCCCGCCTCCATTTTTTTACATGTGCCTTAAAAATTTCTAAACTGTCAGGGATATTGGAACATATATTTACAGAGAAATGTTTAGAATGTGTTTCAAATGGCTGCGTTACTCGCTTGTTTGGCTGGGCCCTTCATCTAGGAAGCCACCTTAATCATTCCTTTTTTGCCTGCCCTCCATTCTTCCTCTATCTAAATAATTTCACTTAAAACTTTCAAGGAGAGAAAAGAGCTTGACCTAAGATATCCTGCATACAAACTGCAGACTCAGATGTCTCCAGGGGGTAGAGAGTTGTGCACATCCCACCTCTCCCTTCCACATAGCAGTTCGTCATATTCCTGTACACAAGTGCAGATGTTTTATTAGTTAACAATGTATAAAATATAACCTGCATATATATAGGTCTAGGTAGCCACGTGTCCAGGAATGTACATAATTCAATAGTGATTTGTACAGATACCGTATCAACTAAGCTGGCCTTGCAACATCATCATGAAAAAATATAGTCCACACAGAAATTCTGCTTCTCTGCCTTTTAGCATGATAATAAAGATAAATCAATTGTATCTTCCTTGCCCAACACTAAATTAAATAAATAAATAAATAAACAAACAAACAAATGCTGGCCCCAGGGCAAGCGAGTGAGCAGAATTTTGCAAGGCTGCATTTAATTTCTCTGTGCTCCTAACAATCACCACTATTAGTTCTTTCTGCTACAGGCATACCTGCTTACAATGGAGAATTGAATAGCCTGAGATTTTCCTCTCTGCTGACCACCTCAGCTCTCCCCCCCCCCCCCCTTTTTTCCCCTCTCCTTTAATTAAACAAAAAACCAGAATTATTTTACTAAAAAACCCCCAAAGGCCCAACTTCTAGAAAGGCATATCCACCTCTGAGTAAAAGTCGAGAACAGCTGTGTTGAAGAACGTGTTAGTTTTTCTGTGTCTGTGGCCTCCCTGGTTTCTCTATTTGTCATATCTTCTATTCAGCATCACTTTCGCTGCTGTGGCAGCAATAGCCAGGCAGCGCTGCATCCACACGATGAGTTTTGGGGGAGAAGAAAGAGCGGGATTAATAATGCATTAGTTTTGCAGCCCCATTGAAGGGAAAATAAACAAAATAGTAAAAGTTGTGCTGAGGGCAGGGCAGTGGCGCGATAGGGAGAATGCATTAGTCCTGCAGGTACACCGAGGGGATATAAACGGGATAATAAAAGTTGGGAGCGGGAATGGATTAGTCCTGCAGTCACATCGGGGGGAAAATAAACAAGATAGTAAAAATGATTTCTGCGGGGTGGGAGGAGGGCGGGAATGGGGCGAGTCCTCCAGCCTTCCTGAAGGGGGCATGAGCAGAGTGACATCGCGGGTGGGAGCGGGGCGCATGTCTGCCACCTCCCCCGCCCCCCCACACGCATCGAGGGGAGGGGGGCAGCAATAAGCCCGTCTAACGCTCGCCCGGGCTGGGAAGGGAGGCGGTTTCGCACGGGCTGCCCCGCGGCGCGGCCCGGCCGGCGGCCCCGACACGGAGCGCGTTAGGGCCAGGCCGGCCGGGGGGGGCGAGATGGCTCGCCCGGGGGACGGAGAGTGGCAGCACGCCGAGGTGGGTGCCCGAGCGGGGGACGGCGCGGCTCGCAGGCCGGGGCGGCGGGCGCGCGGGCCGGGCCGGGCCGGGCCCGGCCATCAGCTGCCCGGGAGAGCCGGCTCTGCCGGCCCGCGCGGAGGCGAGGCGAGGGGCGGGCGGGCGGTCCTGGCGGGGCGCCGCTCGCTCGCGCACGCTCTCTCGGCGCGGCGGTTGGAGCCGTTGCGGGGGGGGGGGGGGGGGGGGGGGGGGGGGGGGCGCGCGCTCTCATCCGCGGCTCACGTTCCATGGGCGGCTCGTGAACCATCGCGAGGAGGCCCAGGCCGAGGCCTTTCCCGCGGGGGGCGCGCAGTGCGCCTGCGCGCCGGCCCCGCTCTCTTGCCTGTCTGCCTGCTGTGTGGTGTCCTCCTCAGTGTACCGCCGCCGGGCTGCCCCTGCCTGCTTGCGTGACTGATACAGCCTGGCCGGTTGGTCGGGCGGGGGCGAGAAGAGGCTCTCAGCCGGCGGTCATGGGCCCCTAAATCATTGCCGTGGCGGCGGGTGGCGGCGGCGGCGGCTGAGTGACTGAGGGGAGACACCGCCGGGGGAGGGGGGCAGGGCAGGGGGTAAGAGCGCGTTAGGTGTGTGGCGTGTGTGTTGTTGACGACGGTGTTTTTAACCCTTAGATGGTCTCTAGCGAGCCGTTGCTGCTGCCTGTGTCACTGGAGGGCGAGTTCTCCAATAGCATGAAGGAGATGATCGGCGGCTGCTGCGTGTGCTCCGACGAGAGGGGCTGGGCCGAGAACCCGCTTGTCTACTGCGACGGGCACGGCTGCAATGTCGCAGTGCATCAAGGTGAGTAGGCAGGCAGGCGAGTGCCAGCTCACCCGCTCTGGCCTCAAGCCTTGCTACTTCCTTCTTGATGCTCCCTGTCTTCCTCCCTTGGGCCTACTCTCCCCCGGCCGTTTTTCTCCCCTTCTTCTCTCCCTCCCCCCTCCCAGCTCCTTCTTGTCACCCATGAAGCCCATTTCCCTGTTTCTATGGCCATGTGCTTTCTGGTCTGACCACTGCTGTCATCCTCTATCCTTCCAGTCTGTCTGTCTTTTCCTTCATGTGAGACCTCCTATATTATGGCTACGAGAAAGGAAGAAGCCCTCTTTCCAGGTTTTTTTTTCCCTTCTTCTTCCCCTTGTGCCTTTTCTGTGTCTGTGCTTCCCAGTCCACCTTTGCACCCTGTTGGCAACCTCAGCTGCAGCAGTCCAAAGACTACCTAAAACTACTTTCATTCTTTGTGGAACTTCTTACTAATCTCTGTTCTGGCAATTGTTGCTGAATTTCTTTCTTCCTGTACTCAATCCCTTTTGTCCCTGCCCTTCTCAAGTTAGAAAAATTATTTGAGGGGTAGCCAGTAGACGAGGAGGGTTTAGGATTGGAAGAGAGTGAGTGGTGTGTAGGAAAGACTTAGCTGTCATGTGATTTCTTCCTCTGCCTGCCTTTCCTTGAATGTCATTTGGCTGATGTTTCCTGGTAGATGAAGAGACTTCCTGTTGTGGTTCTGCAGGGGGAGGGTGCTAGTTGGAGTGGCTGATGCTGGATTTGTTTGGATTAGTGGAGGCTGGTTGGTTGGTTTCCAGCTCAGCTCAGGAGCTGGCATGTTCCCTCTATGTGTGATTGTTTTGTTTCTGTCAGTGGGTTGACCCTTTTTGTGAGAGCAGAGGAAGAGACTGGATTCTGCTGCTTACGTTGTAAGAAAGAAAGTTATGATGACTTTTGCTTTATGGTAGCAGAAATAGGGGATAAGATGTGTCAACTCCCAAGCAGTCATATGAACTCCGTGGCTGGCTCTTTGACTCCTTCTAGATGGTGAACAAATTGGAGGAGACAGAAAGTCTTAAATCCAGTTCATTAGTCTGAATGTCTAGCACATGTGAAAATACTACTAATGTGTCTCATGCTGGGTCTTAAATTGTGTTGAAGATGATATAGTAACTGTTTGTTTCAGGTATATGCTCCTTTGTAAACTGACGAGAAATAATGAGAAATAATAATAATTTAAGGAGATCTGCAAAAGAATTCAGTTATTCTTGTTAATGTTGGATTGAACGCAGAGGGGAGCTGACAGGACCTGTGAAATTAGTCTGGTTTTCAATCAGTTTTCTATTGTCTTAAGAGCTGAGTAATGTTAACCAGTAAGTTAACTCTGCTTTTGTGGAATCTTAGGATCATGAAGAACACTAAAACATGAGTACTTTTAGAAGCCATGCCTGAACCAGCTATTACTTTTGTATCATCTTGGGCATCTTCCTTTGCATCTAGAGCCTTGCTAATATTTTCAGTGAAAGAATTTGATGATAGCAGCAGTTGGAGCTGAAATAGTAGGAATGATGAAAGTCTGTTTTAGGAAGTATTCCTAGTATAGAGACACACTTCAGTAAATTGGGTACAAGAATATTGAACTTTTTTTATTTAAGGTCAAGTCCAAATCTGAATTTGAATCTGGTAGCACGTGTGCAAAGTACTGCTTCTTCTACATCCAGATGCTGTTGTAGAGGTCTTAAGAAAAGAAGAACTGTATGTTTTGATTTATTGTATCATTGATGTTTTATGTTTTGGATTTGATGTGTCATGTGAATGAACGTGGTAGAAGAATCATGTCCACTATTTTTGTAGTCTTTCTGTAGTAAAAGTAGTAGCCCTCGTGGTTAAAGCTGGTAGTCCTTATTTGGACTTCAGACAGCAGTATTACCCGTATTATTAACTGCATTTTTTGTTATTATCATTATTTTTAGTTCAGGGGAAACTTCTTTCCAAGTGTTAAGTCATTGGCAAGTTGTGGAAGACAAAATCTCTTCATGTGTTTAAAGCAGCTTTGCATAGTAGTGGAAGTATAAACCAAAGGAGGTCCTGGAACTCAATAAACAGTATCACAGCATATCAGAGCACAAACATGTGGTGGACTCTTTTAGGCTCTAGGTGTACTCTGTTACGCTTGCAGATACAAAAGTACTTCACTTCAACTTTGGTCTTTGCCCAACTCATATTGCCTTTGGATCTAATTACCAGCCCTGTCTCTGAGTTGCATTCTGTAATTAGTTTCTTACTCTGCACTGTCTCTTGCTAATCTAAATGTGTGACTGCACATTTAAAGTCTCCCTCTTAATTTCTAAAGAGGAATTCAAAGTCCCCCTTATCTGTGGTTAATATAGATGCAACAAAACCAAGATGTTTTTTCTCATGTTAAAGAACTTTGTTGTACAGTAGAAAGGGCTTATCAAGGTAGTTTGTTCTGTCAGTACTTGGATAATGTATTTGAAAATCTGACAACTGATCTTAATATGACTACACGTGTGTATATAATAGGAAATGATTTCATTGGCTTTCCTGCGTAGAAGGAAAGGAGTATTAGCCAGATGTTTTTTATACTACTACTGCATTACTGTTGTTTTTTTTCTTCTTCAGGCTAGCACAAACCAGTCATATTTTTGTATATATACTAGAAGATATTAATTTAATCTCAGCTTTCCTCTTAACTATTAAGTTATCATATATATATTCTTTTTTCTAGTTACACACTTAAATCGGATTTTCTTATTTAAGTAACATATGATTGTTGGGAATTGAGATATTAAGAATATGATGTCAGATTCAGGATTATCTTTCTGAGGAAAGCAAAAAGATGATGGCTTTTTGATTGTTTGTTATTAGTTGTTAAACCCATACAGACACTAGAATATGCTCACAGCACTTGTGTTCTTGTATTTTCATTCCCTCAGCAGTTCTTACAGTTTCCTGATATGTGCATTTCAAACATGAATAGTATCGCCAAATTACTAAACTCTTTTTCTGTGGAATTTCTTATTAAACTCCTGGTTTTTTTATATACCATAAAAATATAGATGACAGTCTTGCAGAGAAATCTGCATGTCTGAAAATCTCTTTCCTAAGGATTTTTGTTGTAGCCTGGCTACAGTTGGGCTACAGTTGCAACTAGTCCTAGCCGTGATCCTCCCTTTAGTTTGTATTTACAGCTCCATATGAATTTTCAGGGGGAAAAAAAGGCAAACTTTATATCTTTGTTCAGTTTATTACGGATTTCCTACTTAAGACCAGTTATTTTACTTACAAAGACTAAGAGAACTTGATAGTAACTAAGTGTAATAATGTCTTATGACAAACTCAGATTTGTTAGTTGCTTTTAGTTTTCTCTTGAAAGAGACTTTACTATAAATGATGGATGTTTGTTATTGTGAAGTGTTTTACCTGTTTTGCTGGTAATTAAATAGCAAAACAGATCACATATGAAACATTGCTGCTTCTGAATGGTTATATTACTTTTCAAGCTAATCAGTTTGTTTTTTATTTAACAAGTTTATTTAACAAATCTTGCATAAATTTTTAAAATGGAAGCTTGTTGTACATAATTTCTAGTACCATCGTGATAGGATTTCATGTGCAATGTATAGATGTCAATTTGACTTATTAAAATGATGTAAGATCAACTAATACTAAGCTTTTTTTATAACATTCATGTTAGTAGTACTGTAGTGCTGCTTATGTTTGCTGAAATATTTTGTCTTGTTCAAAACAGCTTGCTATGGAATTGTGCAAGTACCCACTGGACCTTGGTTTTGCAGGAAGTGTGAATCTCAGGAAAGAGCAGCCAGAGTGGTATGTGCTTTGTTTATTAAGTAATGCTAGTTATAATGCTTGTGTGGATAATATTTACCCAACTATCCCAGTAATAGTAGAAAATAGCTTAGCTTTCCATCATAATTCCATCTAGATGCTATTCAGAAAGACCGTTTTTTAAAGTGGAAATATGTAACTGTCTCTAAGTATTCTGACAATTTCTGTGTTTGATTTTTTTTTTTTTTTTTAGTGGATTGGGGTTTTTTTACGTTTTTCTTTCCCAACCTTTTCAAAGATTATTTTCTTCTTATCTATGGTGTGGGTTTTGTGTAATTTTGTCAGTTTAACACTTAATAGTTAGGTATGGGGATGAAATAAAATCTCTGTCCAATTTTCTTTTACAGCAACTTTAGATTGCCAGTTGAAAGTTTCAGTCTAGAACACTTAACCAATAACTAGTGTTCTTAATTTCATAATCTAATGCTTACTTGGAATGTGATACTTCTAACTGAGGAAACATTTTCTTTCTCTTTTAAATTTTTTATGGTTAATATTGGGGATTCAGATAATCCTTCTGAACAACAACAAAAAACCCCAATGCTTTTCTTGGTTTTTTTTGTTGTTGTTGTTTTTTTTTTTTTCTTGATTACGAGGGGTTTTTTTTGGTTGGACTTGTATGTTTCTGGATCACACTGCATGATATCAGGCATTTTTAGAAAAAGAGAGTAACATTTCTCACTACTTGGCACTTTTTAGTTTGTCTTCCAGCAAAAGGTGAAGTGAGAGTATTTAGAAAGACTAAGCTGTTCCTTTGCCTCTGAAAACATTTTTCATATAAAAATTGGAAGAGAAGGTGGTGCAGCATCTTAGGGAAGTGTGTAAACCGTTTCTAACTTTCATGTCTAAAAACAAATGAAGAGCCTGAGACCAAATTTTCAGTTACTGTCAGTGACTGGCAGAGTGTTTACATGAGCTGTTTACTGTACCTATTTCCTTTTCTAGTATAAAGTACTATAGAAATGATAGGATGACTTAATATTGTGTGAATTTTTGGTACAGGGCTGAAGAATCTTGTTCCTCTACTTTTTCCCAACTTGCCACTAATGTTTTCATAATGTCCCAATAACCTAGACTTCGTTACCCCTTCCAAAGCAGACCTGTTGGTGGGACCAAGAATGGGTTAATTTCTGTGTGCTCTCCAAATATTTGTCAACAGAAAATCAAAACAGATGCTCTTTCTAAAGAAAGGCTGTTTCTTTCTTTTCCTGGGAAGACCATCAGCAATGTAAAGTATGAAGAGTATAATTTTTTAATGTTGCTGAGTTTGATACATACAGGTTGACAGCAAAGTTAAAAATACAGAGGAAGGAAAAGAGAGGTGGTGGCTAGAAGGAGAATTTTTCTGGTGCATGATAGGGAATTCTCATCAGAATTTAGGATATAGTTATTCCTGGCTTCACCTGACACAAGGAATGAAGGAGAACTGTACTGAGTTCTAAAATAAAACAATGTCTCACTGCGTTCTGATAATTTCTTGAGTTTACCAAAGAGAATATCTTTGATAGGCATTATACTGCTTTTCTTCGCTGTTTGAAGTTAAGATGGAATAGTGATGAACTTAACTGAATTCTCTGCCTGGTATATTGTGTTTTTGTTTCTGCCTAATGGGGTCTGTTTACACTTCAACAAGTTGATTACTGATCTTGTTTTGGAAAAAAAACCCCAAACCTTTCCTATTTGTAATATACCATAGGTTTAAGTGGTTCTCAAGTGAAACTAATTGCATATGAGGTAGAACACATTGATAACAGTTGAAGTTTTAACAACTAGTTGTATGTTAGTCAGTTAGAAACATGGTGGCTCTCTCTGCGGTGTCTTGGAGAAGCCCTTAACATTCAGAAACTAAATTGAAGCTCTGACTTCAGTATGAAAACTGGAACTTTATTGTAACCAGTTTATCAGACACAGAAGTTTTAACACACTTACTTGCAAAAGCAAACCTCCTTGTCATGCTGTCTCCATTGTGTGTTTTTGAGTTTTTTTTTTTTTTAAGCTGCAGTTACTGGGCAAATAAATCCATTCTGATAAGAGACTGGGGTTAATTGCTTGCACTGAAGTTAGTCTTGCTTTAACAACGGAAAGAAATAGACTAACTCAGGAGCATGTAACTCAAATAGGTGGGTCACCAGAGAACTTAGCTTAACAGCAGGTTAGAGCAATTGTCTTCCCCTGTACTTTCAACTGTTATACACTGATGTCTGCTGTGTTCCCTTTCTTTTGTGTGGTCCCACTAAGATGGTACATACTGCTTGTCAGTGAAAGCTGATTTTTTTCAGCCCCACAAGCCTCCTTTCTGGTTGACTTATACGTTTTTGATAGTGAGGTTGTAGCCAGTGTCTTGGGTTTTGAATGGTCTGCTACTAGTTGGAAAGCACAGTTCCATGCCTGACAAGTCATACTGAGTCTTGGCTCTACCAGGGTCATGGTTTGGTGTGTGTGAGAGAAACTGATTTTTTGTAAACCTGACTGTTTGTATAATGGACATATTGAGGTGTCTGGTAATTATTTTACTTACCTTATAACGATACATGTGTAGTACATAATAAATAGAAGGTTGTAATCCCAGTATGCACTTTTTACAATCACTGTGTAAGTTTTTAACTATTACTTGAAAAGTCTTAGTTTTCTGTAAATCAGTTAATTTATCTTAGCTGACCTATGGTAAGCTTGGAATGTGAGTCTCTTCAAGATGGGTGGCAACTGCTCCCAGCTTTGCCTGCATCAGCACCAGCAGTTACTACCCTGCATAGTGGCCCCTTGTGATGTCTTCAGATGTACCTGAACTTCTTAATCAAAAAGCAGGGCAGATATGTGTTGATATAGGAAAAGTAATATTAGGGTCTGTGTGAGGATGTATACATATGGTGTAGTACGTAAGGGACTTTGGGTCCTGGCTTGGGAAATTGGATGGTGCATATATGCTGTCCAGGGGCTGATAGTACTGATATCCAAAGAGAGACTAGAGAAGCTAAGTTTAGGAATTGTGACACAACTATTGTTCAAAAAGACTTTTTTCACCATCATTCTGTTATGTGCCAAACATCTTTCTTGACGATCTTATTCTAAGAATGATTTAATTCTAGTATATAGTGGGGTATAAGTAGACAATGTGTGTTTATGGTTTACTACAAGCTACTACTATTCATGCTTATCATGAAGGAGCTGGAATAATCCATGTGATAGAGATACCAGGCAGCACAGAGGCATTTGACATTTGCAGAAACAGTTAGCTTGGTGAGGCTTATTGGCTATGTGTAGATGCTGGTCCTTGGGAGTCCATATTGATTCAGAGACACCAGGAGATCTCAGTACTGAACTTCAGTGTTATGAATTCCAGGAAGTTTTACTACCTTGAGCACAGCTCAGCTTGTACATGTGAAGTAAGATTGCTTACAGCATTGCAAGTGAATTAATGTGCTGTTGATGTGAATATGTATATTATAAGCCTGTCATTGCATCTAGAAGAATCAGTTTGGACTTGGTACAAATTACTCTAACGTCATAAAGGTGGTGTTTTTTCCACTTGGCATTTCTGTGTTTTTTTTTTTTGATGGGAGTGGCTTATGAAGTTGAATGCAGTACTGGCCCAGGACTGAGTTGGCACATTTGTGTGACACTACAGCTTGGCTAATAAGCCACCTGGATTTTAGTCATGGGGAATGTATTGAGGAGGCCGTGACTCCCTGTGGAGCTAGCCACATAAGATACGAGATAGTATTCATCTGGATCTCAGCTGAATCTAGCATAACTGGAGTCTCTGCACTTGGACATGTGTTTCTTGGAACTCGGTGTGGAGACAGAAAGACTGTCATTGCAGAGTCAGTTTAGATCATACAGTACTTAATACTTTAGGATTCAGAGCTGTAGCAATGCAGCTATACTGCTTACCTCCAAAACCAGTTCAGGTACATTGCGCTCTCATAGTGATAGGTTCCTGCTGGTAATCCTGCCAGACCTGAGCTGTTCCTGCATCTGCTGCACATATGATCCACAGTGTGAATACTTGAGATTTTTATTTATTTTTTTTTTAAATCTTTAATGTAACAACGGTTGTAGTTTTCCTCTCCAAGTTCCCTTTTTTAAAAAATCTTTCATCACATGCATATACAAGTTTGTTATTGCAGAGCTGCTCATAAGAGTTGTATGCTGTATCCATAGTTTTAACACCCCACGCCCAGCATTTATGTAGTATGAAACAACCACAGGTATAGTGTTACTTGCCTTTTGCCTAAACAGAAGGAGGTAAAGAAAGCAGAAACAGGACTGTAGTCTTTTGATATGCAGATAGGTTGGTGATCAGAGCTCTGACAGCTCTGGCTCAACAGGCTGCCTCCAGGGGAATGGGATCTCTGTGCCTGTGCTTAGAATCGGTTTTGGTGTGGTTATTACACCTGTATCTGTAAACTAGAATGCACATTGATAAATATGGTCACAATAGAGGTGAACTAAACTTAATTTTAGAAGAAGAAAACTTGCTGTTTTCTTTTTTTCTTCAATTTGAAATACTGGCCATCAAATCATTCAGGACTAATATACTGTGCATTCTCTTTGAAGATAGCTCTTGAAATAATTCTTAAATTTTGAAATGAATGTTTTTTTAATGTGCATCCATAATTTTCCTTAAAGGACATTTTATATAAGAATATTAGCACAACTACTTTTAGGAATACTATAACAAGTAGTAGAAAAATTGCTTTAGTTTTGAGCATACAACAGAAAAAATGACCTATGTGCTTTTGTTGTTTGTGTGGCTTTTACACAGCAGTAGAACAGTAGACTTCTAAATAAGAGAAGGAAAAGTGACTGTAAAATACAAATTGCTAGTAGATTCTTTTATAAATATGAGAAACTGCTACTTATTAACGATATCTTCCTGCTTCTTCCCCCTTCTCTCCCCCATAAAAAAAACCCCAAACAAACCTCAACAACATAGTCTTGTCTTTTATGAATGGCTATGCAGTTTGGAAGGCAGTGAATGTTTGTTTGTAGCTGGATAACTGGGATAAAAAGTCTGCCTAAAGATACTTAGGCACAGCATTTTGTATTGGGTTTGTGTGGCAAGGTTTTGGTGGCGGGCGGGCTACAGGGGTGGCTTCTGAGAGAAGCTGCAAGAAGCTTCCCCTATGTCAGATAGAACCAATGCCAGCTGGCTCCAAGACGGACCTGCTGCTGGCCAAGGCCGAGCCCATCAGTGACAGTGGTAACACCTCTGGGATAACATATTTAGGAAGGGGAAAAAGAAAACTGCGCAACTGCAGCCAGAGAGAGGAGTGAGAATATGTGCGAGAACCAACCCTGCAGACACCAAGGTCAGTGAAGAAGGAGGGGGAGGAGGTGCTCCAGGCACCAGAGCAGAGATTCCCCTGCAGCCCGTGGTGGGGAAGACCATGGCGAGGCAGGCTGTCCCCCTGTGCCCATGGAGGTCCACGGTGGAGCAGATATCCACCTGCAGCCCAGGGAGGACCCCACGCCGGAGCAGGTGGATGCCCGAAGGAGGCTGTGACCCTGTGGGAAGCCCACGCTGGAGCAGGATCCTGGCAGGACCTGGGGACCCGTGGAGAGAGGAGCCCACACTGGAGCAGGTTTGCTGGCAGGACTTGAGACCCCACAGGGGACCCACGCTGGAGCAGTCTGTGCCTGAGGGACTGCACCCCGTGGAAAGGACTCACACTGGAGCAGTTCATGAAGAACTGCAGCCTGTGGGAAGGACTCAGGTTGGAGAAGTTCGTGGCGGACTGTCTCCTGTGGGAGGGACCCCACGCTGGAGCAGGGGAAGAGTGTGAGGAGTCCTCCCCCTGAGGAGGATGGAGCAGCAGAGACAATGTGTGATGAACTGACCGTAACCCCCATTCCCTGTGCCCCTGCGCTGCTCATGGGGAGGAGGTGGAGAAAACTGGGAGTAAAGTTAAGCCCAGGAAGAAGGGAGGGGTGGGGGGAAGGTGTTTTAAGAGTTGGTTTTATTTCTCATTATCCTACTCTGATTTGATTGGTAATAAATTAAACTAATTTTCCCCAAGCTGAGTCCGTTTTGCCCATGACGGTAATTGCCGAGTGATCTCTCCCTGTCCTTGTCTTGACCCACGGAGTCTTTTGGTATGTTTTCTCTCCCCTGTCTAGCTGAGAGGGGGGAGTGATAGTGCGGCTTTAGTGGGCACCTGATGTGCAGCCAGGGTCAACCCACCACAGTCCTTTTTGGTGCCCAACGTAAGGCATGAGGAATTTGAGACAAGGGTAGTAACTGGGAGAGGTAATGGGCAAAACATGAACTGAACAGAGCTAGAGAGAGAAGAGCGGAATGATTGTGGGGAATTTCTGTTATAATTGTGGTAAAGGTGAAACTGCTTTTATTCTGAAATGCTGTTGACTGAGTGATCTGTGTTTCTTGTCCATTACATAGGTGGGTGAGTGTTGTTTGCTTTGCATTTCATGAGTAGGAGAAAATACTTTTTCCTGTTGAGAATTTTTTTGTATACATAGTGAATACAGACCCATAACCTTATTGTACTGTGACTCAAAAGATGACAGAATTACTTAGGCTGCATAGTATCTGGTCATCAAGGTTAGGAGTACAAATGGCAGAAGGTGCTGCAGAAGTGCAGTATAGTTTCTCTGCATCTTCCACTCCAGCTGGTGAACTGAACCTTATGCACTGTATTGTGTACTGTGCTTATCAAAGTGGGAGTATTAATGCTATTTCTGATTGTGTTGCCTTCATGCCTTTTTTTTTTTTTGTGTGTGCTGCATTTTTCTGGGCTTGTATGCATCCGTGCTACTTGGTTTCTAAATACACAGCTAAGTTCATAAACTTACTTGAAGCACTTCATTGTGACAGAAAAAGTCTGCTATACTTTTTTTTCAGTTTTGATTAGCTGCAGTTTACCTAAATGTACACTTATTTGTGCAGTAATTTATAATTACATTATGCTAAATATGGATACTTAGAGTATTCAGGCTTTAAAATGCAGTGTTCCATCACTCAAGTACAAGCACTTGATCAATAATTTTTTAATAGGTAACAATATAACAGGTACTTTAGTAAATGCTCTAAAGGTTCTGTAGCAAAATTCCTAACCAAAGTGACACTAGAGCAAAACATTTTCCATTACAGGAATTGCTTAATTCTTAACGCAGGAATGTTTTTTGACTGTTCATTTCATTGCTAGACTGTTAAATCACTGGCAGAAGAAGTCTCTAAAGTAAGCAAGGAGCTCCTCAGCCTCAAGGAGCCTTACTTAAAGTGCGTGCTAGCATTTTATACCTAGGAATTTTTAGGGTATAGCTGCAATAAGTTGCAGGAGGACACTGAAGTGAACCATTGCATACTGTGTTTTCTTCAGCTAGATTGAATTGGGTCAGTAGCATACTTTCAGTCTGATAACAAAAGCTTGTATGTTTAGTTGGAAGTCCAGCCAAACGTGACAGGTATTTCTCACAGTCTTCTGGTGCTTTCCATTAAAGATCAATGTGTGAATTGTAAACTTTGTGTATGTTTATAATTTGGATTCCTGCAACATCTAGCAGGGTTTACTAGACTTAAATATGTAGTGGGAGATTTATGGCTTTGGACTTCTGAAGTTGGAGTAGCCAGGTCTTGATACCTGCTGTGTGTCATCACCATGTTACATTGTACTCTACATTAGTAGTTACCTTACAAGTATTGAGTAAAAGTATGACTAAATGTCACCTGTAGTACATACTGACTGGATGGTCTTGGAAGAAAGCTGATTTGCATGTTGAGTGCCTCTAATCTTCTTGTCATAGTCTGTAAATTTATTATCTGTAGTAGATGTTTTTGACAGAGCTAACTGAATCTGCATATATTTTTATCTGATGGCTTGATAAAGAGAACTAGGTCGAGTGTCTTTAATTTATCCAGGTGTAAAACCTGAAATGCTTCAGGTAGTCAGTCTGTTTTTCTTTTACCTGTCAACTGTCTGCTTTAAAAAAAAGTTCTCACCTTCTCCTGGGACAGATGACTGAATAGAGATGGGGCAGAGATTTGGCAAATTCGTCAGCATCAGGAAATGATTATTTGAAGATGGAGATGACTTAATTTCTTAAGTTGTCAAGTTGCAGAACATAGCACTTTCAAAGAGAAGTACTGACAGTATGCGTTCGTTTGCTCTATTAGTGGTGTCAGCCAGTTGGGGATTCTTGAATGGGGCAGAAGATATTTTGATTCCTGTTGGTTATTCATTGTGGCTTATAAATACTGGAGTCTGTTGTGAATTGTAGGTTGGAAACATTGGAGCTTTAGTTTGCTTCTCTTCAGATACCTTGGTTGAAAAATTGTGTAGTTAGCTACTTGCTGACTTCTGCTTTAAATACTTGCATGGTTGCAAGCTATCATTTATAGAGCCATTTAAATCAAAATATTGAAGGTGGGTATTTTGTGGGTTTTTAAGTAACGTCTTAAAATACTGCAGGTTGAGACTATTGATCAGATATATTGCTATCCAGCTGTAGTTTAGAAACTGATAAATAAGAAATGTGGATTTGGTTTTGTAGATAGCAGTCTTTATTGGCTAGGCCATGTATTCCTATAGATGCTTTTGGAAAAGGGGTTATGCAGTTCCTCCTTTTTGCTGTAGTGAGCAAGTGAAAAATGAAGTTTTGACTCTGGCAAGTAGTATAAAGCATGGGTGTAAAAAATCAGAAATAAACTCTAATGGGAATTTTCAAAGTACCTAATTGGTTTTAAGGAAAAAATACCAAAGAAAAGATTGGTAAAATATCAGAGTAAAAGGATTTGATATGAATAGATAGCCTAAGTTTGGTGTGAGTAGAGGTTCAGTAATTTCAGCGGCATCTGGGAATGCTTGTGAGTTTTATTGGACTTTGTGGAGGCTTCAGGGGCTGAGAGGATGGTCTTCTCTGATTAGTCTTTGTATGTTGGCAGTATTGGTTTTGCTTCATAGAAGATAGTTTGAAGGGGTGAATGGAAAAATGAGATGTCACTGGGTTCTGAGGGCTGGGGTAGGTTATTGCCAGCAGATGTAGACGTGGTCAGTCTGGTACGCATCCTGTTGCTGGGTCTGTTTTTATACTGCCTGCCTGTGAATTCTCATCTATTGATAGAATTTATGCCAAGATCTAAATTTCCAGTATACTGGTCTGCACCACTCTGCAAATATCTGTGGGTTTTTCTTCTTCTGGTTGTCTAATCCTGCAAAAACTGTTTCTTTGTAGGCTCTAAGGCATTTGTTCTTCTGTAGATACCAGCTCTGATTAGCTGAATTTGAGTTGGGTTTTCTGTTAAGTATAATCCAGTTGTCTGTGGTGTAATTAGTACACTCTTATGTAAGTGTCTTTAGAATACGGTGTCCCTTTATAAAGGGAGCTATGTTTACATTGGTCGTTCAGTACCATATTTGCCTGGATCTAACACAACTAATCACTAAAATGACCCCAAATTTTTCCAGGTTTGTTAGGGGGAAAACAGAATTTTTCTTATTTTCAGTGTTTCCCTTCCAATGTATGTGTGTTATTTTTTTACACTTCTGCCCCGCCCCATCAAAGAAATGGGCCAAAACACTAGGGGGAAGAGAGATGTAGAAAGAAAAGTATAAAAGGAAGATGAGAAAATGTAAGACTCTCTCCTCTGGAGAAGATGGAATACTAATTTCACACCCTTTGGGGGAGAAGGAAAATAAATAGCAAAAAAGTTTCGAGCTTAGAAGATAATTTTTCATCAAAAAAGTGAGTAAAGATCTTCAACTAATTATAGGTATATGCATATGTACAGCATTGGTATAACTGAAACTTTAAACATGATTTGTGATCAACTTTGTATCCAGAGCTGTTTTCTAGATACCCTCCCCCCACCAAATTTTTACGTTTTTGACAGCAATGTGTATGTGCCTGCCAGTGTTAAATTGTTTTACATTAACTGAAATAACTACCGAAATGGATGTCTTTACCCTTCTAAACCATTTTTTTAACCCATATTAAGATACTTTGTACTACCTGTAGTAGTATATAAAACTATCTAGCATATTCGAAGTCTGTAGGATTGGGAAAGATCATAGTAGGGTATGATAAAGAGTGTTAGAGGTGACTACTGTATGTTTCCTTCTGCTAACACCCAAGGGTGATGCAAAATGTTATGGAATATTGGTAAAGGTAGGTGAAGCTGTACCACGGAACTTGGGAGATGAATACCTGGACGCAGTCTGCTGTGCTGCAGGCTTCCGCAACTACTGATGAATGGGAGACAAGGTTGCCAAGAGCATCAGGGGCTGCCAGTTGGAAAGCCATTGATTAGAATCTAACCTTCTGATCAACTGCTTTGCTTACTTTTGTAAATCTGTCCATGTGCTTTGGGTACTGTGTTGAGTTACTGCATTTTGATATATACAGAAATATCCAGTAGCATGGCGTGCTGTAAAATAGATGTATTTGGAAGCAAATTCAGAAGTAAAGCAATAAAATGATGACTTCTTGGTAACTGACACTCTTCTCCTAGGTTAATTTTAAGAAAGTCATAAGAATTTGATGGAGTGTGTACAGGGTTTGTTTTCACGAAAATGTGAACTAGAACTCGCAACAAAACCAAATGGATTTAACCAGTCTGCTGTTTGATTAATGATTAACGGGAGCAGTAGAATAAAATGTTTTGTCAAGTTTTAACTCCTGTTGATGAAAGGATTGAAAGAGATTGAGTGTCAGGTTTCAAGGACTGTGATGCTGATTTTACGTAACTTGCTGTTTTGTTATTTGTAACTCTAAGGGTCATGTATTGCAATCTCTTAAAGTTGTTCCTTTCAGTTAAATACTGGTGTGTTGGGGTTTTTTTTGCACTGTTGTCAAGCAATATGAAACAGTAATTTTGTGATCAAAATGTACTTTGGATAAAAAAACTGTTCTGGAAGCATAGGTGTCATTCTGGGTATAGTACAGCTTGGGAGGGAAAATAAGCTTGTAAACTAAACAGTTTGTGTATATGGCTGATGCCTGTTAAAAAACTTGGAATATATGAATGTCAGGGAAATATCAAAACAAAATTGGTGTAATAAGTATACTTGGGTCTGTGCCCAAGAAAAATGTCTGCATTACTACTGAAATTAAATTAGTCTGTTTCAGGTGTGGTGTGTGGTTTTTTGGTTTTGTTTGGTTTGTTTTGGTTTTTGGGGGGTTGTGTGTTGGTGTGGTGATGTTTTGGTTGTGTTGGTTTTTTTTTTTTTTTGTTTTGTTTAATGCCCTTGGTTGGAATTCCATACTCACTTATAGACAGCATAGATGATGCCATGTCCTAAACAGAGTGGTTGTATCCTTGCCCTACTCCCTGTCTGTGTTCCTGTTATGTTTTTTGTCTGGCATTGTTGTTCATATGGCCTTATGGAAAGAGGGCTCAAAGAAGCGATCTGGCTGCAAAAAAAAATATTCTATTTTTAGCTTGCTGACTGGGATTTCCATATGGTTAAATGAATGCTCTTGCCAGAGCAAGGGAGGCAGTAGAAAGTACACAGCAGGGGATGGCCCATGATCTTTTGGCAGCAGTACAGTAATGTTAGCTTAAAGTGAGCCTGAAGTAAAGTCAGCTGGAACTGCAGCCTGATTACTCAGCTAACTTTTAGGAACTGTGGTTGCTTTAATCTGCTGTAGATCTTCTTGTGTTTTTTAACAGGTTAACAGGTCATATTGAGACACACAGTTTATTGCCTCATTGCAATGCTGGCAATTCAGTCCTGCAGTACTTTACTTGGTTGACAGTCATTATTCAGGTGAATGGTTCCATTGGCCTAGCTTGGACCAGAATTCAGTAAATTACTTGCACAAGAATTCTTTGACCTTTGTTTTCTTATAACAAGAGACAGCATATAATGGATGTCTGCAGATGATGCTTTCTGAAACTTGCTCCAAATTTACAGAACCCTGAGGGAAGAACAATGCTATATTCCTACTATTCTTTTTTTTCTCCTCTCCTGCTTGTACAGTCTTGTTGCTATCTCTCTTTATCTTCCCTATCTACTGCGTGTCTTTTGCTCTTTCTCTTCATTTCAACATATGTAGTCTGTTGGATTAAATCAGCTTCTCTATGCCTTTCCTCCATTTCCAGTTGAAAAATTGGTAGAGTTATATTAACCAAAAAGACTCAAGTAATTAGATTTGTCTGATGTTATCTACTGTTGGTTAAGGTAGCTCTTAGTCCTGATTAAAATGCAAAAGCGTATTTATCTAAAATAGAGGGAGAAAACTTTGTGCCACAATGCAGTGGAGCCAAATTGGACTGTAACTAAGTATAGGAAGATGGATTTTTTTAGCTCCTTCTTTACTTCTCTTATTTTAGTCTTCTGGTCTTGGAACTTTTTTCTGCTGAGTATCTTTAGTGGACACCTCTGTGTTTGGTGTTTTTTTTTTTTTTTAATTTTACTGTTCTTTATTTCTTCTTGGTTATTTCTACTTTTTTAATAATGACAGAAAAAATTTAGTTCTTTCCTCTTCTGCGTGGGCCTCCCATGCTTTTGACCACTTTAGGTCTCTCCTGGGTGACTTCTTAAGGATTAGACCCCTCAGGAGGCAGTGGGGTTTTCATCAGACCCAGGCTGTCTCAAGTTGCCTGGATGCTAAGGTTATACCATCAGTCTTCTTTCACTTAATTAACTTGCTGTTTATGTAGCTCAGAAGTGAGTTGTGACAGTCACACTGTCAGACTGTTCCAGCTGCACAACTTTGAGATTGGTTTCACTTTAGTCCTCTGCAGGAGACCTGATAGTCCAAAGCAGTTCCTGCTGAGAGTTCACCTGAATTCTGCTTGGACAGAAGCTAGATCCATGAACTTAGTCTGTTCCACCAAAGAGCTGCAAAAATGAGATACCCATGTTACGTTCTGTAGGGACGGAAGGGAAGGGACAATGTCACTTGCTACAACTTCAGTCTTTCTTCAGCCAGTATTTGTGTCTTTTTTCACTCCTCTTCTTCAAATCTAATTCAACTGGCTGTACCTACAGCACTACATGCACTGGTGCCCCTCCCTACTATAGGACTAGAGCCCTTCAGCACACCAAAGGATGTGGTTGTTCTCTTGGGTCACAGTCAGCCTCTTTAGTATTCACATTTGCACTGTCTAACCTCATGATGTTTATCTGACCTGTTGATCAGTCATAACAGCTTGCCCTATTTATGCTGTGAAGTCTTGCGGGTGTTGTGTCTGCCCCTCTTACCCCTTCCCTCTGCCCCCCCCCCCACCTGTTTAATAGTTCCTCACAATATTTTTGAATGCTCAGACAATAAATCTGTGTCAGAAATACTTTGCCAGAGCTAAGACTTAAAATGCACAACTGGAGAAGAGAGCTCTGGCATGGTCCATGTGCTTAAATATTAGAGACCGTCTGACCATCCGTACCGATGGTCAGATTATTCCTTATCCTGTGTTGCAGAGGTCAAAGCTTTATTCCATCATACAAGTTGTATGTGATGTGGCATTTAGTAGAGAGATTCAGCTGTTGCTGTTCACTTAAACTCCAAGCTCCATCCCTAAGTAAACTGGAGGAAGGAGACACTGCATGGACGAAAACAGTCAAATAAGAAATTATAAGTAACTGGACTTCTGAGATACACATACACCCCAACTATCTCCTTTCCTTTCTCCTACAGAATCCTTTGTAACAACATGTATTTAAACATTTTGAAAGTACCTAAGATTTTTTCAGTCACTTTGCAAATTCTCAGCTGAAATTATCACTTTTACAGCAATATATAATTTCAGAAAGATTTTAGAACTAGTAATGAAGTGTTAGTTAAAAAAAAAAAAAAAGGGGGAAAAATTTTCTACTAGTTACTTGTATCAAGGGATGAGGCACACTGTTCCCATCTGGCAAAGCTACTGATGTTCCTATGGGGTGCCTATCGAAACTTGAGAGAGCAGGAATGGGTGACAGAATCTCAGAGTGTGGAGGCTGGGAAGGAGTTAGGCTCACAATCTAGAGGGGGAAGTGGAAGGGGTCACTGTGTGGTGTGTTAGTTTACTAGGTGCTACTTTATTGCAGATTGTAGCCAGAGTTCAGGGCACCAGAAGTGCTCTGTGTCATCAGAGTGCAAGTATCTCTGCACAGTTGCCCAGCTCCAGCTTCATGAGAGCGGGGTGCAGGCACACTGCTCCCTGCCACTGAGAGGATACCCTGCAGAACTACCTGCACTCAAGTTTTGTTCCACTGTCAAAGCTTCCTCCTCCACTTTAGTTTTCTGTCTTCTTTCTTTCTCTGACTGGTTGCAGCCAGGACTGCAGAGGAGTAATGAGGGAAGACCTAATGGACCTGAGTCCTATTAGAGATACGAGACAAAAAGAAGTTAGTTGAAACTGAGATCTGATGAGACTGAATGGAGGATGCTTAACTCTGCTGCATAACAGACTGGTTCAGTTCCTTGCCGCTTAGTGTCCTGTGATCACTTGAATTTTTTTAATTTTGTGTAAAGTTTGCTCAAGAAGTTTGCTAATTCTTTAATTACTAATGCTATGGCTCACTGCCTTCAGTTTTGCTGATGCAACTGATTGTGGGATTGTGCTTAAATTGTATCAGTGATATGACCTGAATTAAAAATGTTAAAAAAAAAAAAAAAAAGTTCATTTCACTCCATTTAATTGATCTGGTTTAAGGGGCACCCCTACAGATAGTTGGGTCAGCAGCTGAGGGAGTGGTAGAGGGAGAGGTTAATAAGGGAGAGGTGAAGGGAGGAAGAAAACCTCCTAAACTGGTTTTGCCACTAGTGAAAATGTATGTCAAACTTCCACAGGCTTGCAGAGGTGGGGCAAGGTAGACTATTTTAACAGTTTACCTTGTCTCAGTGGTAGATATATCATCTCTGCTCACTGGCCTGAAGCTGCCAGCTGGCAGCTTTGGAGTGGGAACAACCTTTATTGTACTGTCACCATCAATATATACCAGGCTTCTCACTTTGAGAATGTGGTTCAGTGTATGGGGAATTAAACTGTGAAATGAACCTACTGCTACTGAGTGTCTCTCAGCACCTAGTATTTAGTGTTTGGAGAGCTGGAGTGTTAAGATACAGCTCACATACATACCGCATATGTAGGATTTGTTTAAAATGAACTTATCAGTTCATTTCAGTGGCAAGAAAGTCCTTATAACCTTGACTTAAAAAAACAGTTGTAATGCTCCCAGTCTGCAGGCAGCTTACAGAATGGTTCAGAAGTTTTCAACCACTTTTATCTCTAAATTTCACCATAGACTTAATGCTGCCTTTCAATAAGTTGCTGATCGTTTTAATGGGTGAATGTGAGGGAGGGATGAGTGAAGCAAAAGACAAAAAGCAGCAATCCTAAAGATTCTTCTTCCTGTGTGCAGCAGTCTGTACCAATGCACTGAGCAAAAATAATTTAAGAACTTTTCTATTCTACCCTTTGTGAAAGTCTCTTTGCTGCTATTGTAAACTTTCTTGCAGGTGAAAAGGAATAGATAGTCCTCAAGATATACTTCAGCCATATGAATGTCAGGAATGGAATTTCTCATTTCTCAAATAAGTTTGGACAATCTGAGGCACTTCTAGCATCATAGGCTCCTTTATCTGGTAACGGAGAATAGTACTGTTCAGGGAACACGGAGAAGATCTGTACTGATGCCAGATGTCCCTCTCCATTTGAAGGATGTGATGTTAAGTTTGCATCTGATTATAAGACTGTTCAGTTTCTTAAAAAGCTTGTTAGATTGGTATGCTTTGAGTTGTCCCTAATTTGGCAATACACAAGGTTTTAATAAGGTGATTCCTAGGTATAGGATCTCCTGTAATAGTGTTCCTTTGCCTGTCATCTAGACCAGCTGAAGTGGAATGTGTGTCAAACCTGTTCAATTTCTGTCATCTCTGAACTGGTTTGGAATTGGTTCACACTGCTCTAGGACACTTAGAGATAAACTTGATTTTAGGAACTTGATAGAGGCAGCGATAGCAGAATGGTTGTACTGTTGTGATCCTGGTGTATGTCGGAAGAACATGATGTCAAACTGCATGTTTCCAGACATACAGTCTTGGAAAATTTCAAGGATGAGTCAACTTCTGACCTCCTTTTTCTGAGACAGAAAGCGAGATTATTTTTGGTCTCTCAGGGTAAGTGAGAGTCAGTGGAGACTGTGAAGTCAGCCACGGTGTGTGCACCTGTGCTGATTATATCCATGGCACATCTTTGTGATTGACCACCTTGGTGAATACAGAGGAGCTTTTGGAGGCTTGTCTCCAGAATTCCAGGGTGTGGAATCCAGGAATAAAAACTTGGAGGTAGAACTGTGAGTAGCTTTAATATATATAATAGTTTCACGATCTGGAGGAGAAAGCTTGTGTTTGTGACAAACTAACATTAATATTCAAGTAAAGGCTAAGGGAAAACACACCCATTCGCTTTTAAAGAATGGTTGCTTCCTTAATGTCAGCTAACAGTTTTGATGTGTGTGGTTTCTTTTTCAATGCTCCTATGATCGTTCCATTTTTTTATTTTATTTTTGCTTTTTTCCCTAGAGATGTGAATTATGCCCTCATAAGGATGGTGCTTTAAAGAGAACAGATAATGGGGGTAAGTTTTATTCTTACTTTTTGTGAACTCTCTTATTTTGTATGAGGGAAGTAAATCTGTGGGAAAAAAAAAATTACAGGGATCTGAAACATAAATGAAAACACTGGCTGGTTTGGAAAGAGAGGACTATTTTACACTAACCTTTATTTGTCCAGTTTAGGTTGAATTTAATTTGAGAACATCAATCAGTTTTATTTTTAGAAAAAAAGTTACAATGAAGGAGAAACTGCATTTTAACATAAGATTTTAATGGATAAAAAGGATAAATTTTATGTTTATTTAGGTGGAGTTCGAACGTTTATAGAAAGCTGCTGAAAGTGCACCATTCACGGAGGAAAGTGGAGTTTTTATGTCTGTAGCCCAGACTGAATGCACCAGTGCATTTTCAAAGAATAGCTTTTTCATGCCTGATTTACTAATAGGTTCTGTAACAAAGAAGTTAGAGCTGAAAAGTTGCAGTAGTGATTACCTGTCCTTTGCATCTTTCTAATTTCATTGTTCAGGTTATCATCAGTTCTGCTCCTGCTGAGTAGAACTGCTAAGAGAAAGTCACCACTGAATATCCTGTCTTGATTATGTTTATACTAATAGCTGGGTGATATGAGTGAAAAATTTCAATTAACTTTTCAATCACTTCTGGAATTCCTTCTTCCCTCTTTACTAGATACTTCTAAATTCCTGTCCATCATCTATCTCTAAATAGCCTGGTCATTTTGATACTGAGCCCTTTCTCTTGCGAGAGGAGAAAGTATGATCAGGATTCATCGATTTAATTTGAACACTCTATGTAAATTGTATTCTAGAGATTTTATGCTGCATATGTAGTATTCTAACTAATTTATATCTTAATTTAGCTTGATGTTAATGCAGCTTTGCTATTTCTGTTGTGGTTGAGTTGCAGGAACACAGGGCCTGCTTGTGTTGGGGCTGGTCTACCCTTTCCCTTGTCTACACTTTCACTGCAACGTACAGTATACGCTCTAGCGTTCAACATTCTAGTGTCTGCTTATCTCAAACTCATTAGTGAACTTAGTGTCATTTGTGAGTGTTGGGAGATTGTACTGAGTCTGTGTTTTCTGTGTGTCAGTGAAACTACCATCTTAAGTGCCAGCCCAGTACTTCAGCCTTAAAACTGTTCTTCCTCTCAGACAGAAATGGCAGCTGGATACTTGCTTTTTTAGGAAATAAGTAATAGGAAAGCCTCAAACCTCTTGAAATATACAGTAAAATTTGTGAAGTGTGAAGTATGAAGTAGCTGAAGTGTTTTCTGTTTTTATACTTAAAGTAGTGTGTGAGAATGCCTTGCTATTCTCTGTGGTGATTTTGAAACTCCTTGCATAAAGTCTTGAGAATGTATTTTGACAGTGTGCATCAAAGATCCGAGCATCCTATTAGTTATCTCTCTTATAGCTGTATTAGTTTTAATTATGAATTCTTGTCTAAAAGTGAGGTTTAAATAGCAAAGTTGTTATGCTGTACGAACAGTATTGTCCCTACTATACTTTTCATGACCAACTGTTTTCATCAGTGAAAGCTTCATAGTGAAGATTGCATAGTAGAGAAGGCTTAAGAATTTGTACCTCGCCTTCTGGAAACATCCCTGCCTCAATAATAGATTTTGTCCATGGTATTGAATACAGCAAATTCTACCTTATGGACCAAATGTCCTTTAAATAACAGCTTTACAGAAGGTTGTAAACCTTGGAAAAAATGGACTCCGACTGGTGTTGCATTTCAGAAATCTACATTCTTAACCTGAAGCTTTCCTTTCAAAGAGTTGCCTAACAAGGGATTGTGCCAGAAGAGTTTCAGACTTAAGGAAATACTGTTGAAGGTCATGTAATGGGCTTGCCAAGTTTAAAATTATATTTGCAGTAGGTTAATACTTGGAATTTTTTTACTGCTGTTACACCATTTGTTGCCAGGGGAAATGATAAAAAGATGCAGGTATTCCTGAAGAAACTTTGAAACAAGTATTTCTGATAAAACCTTGTATGGGTCCCCCTTTAGAAATTTGTAATTACGGAGTCTTTCTGTAAGTATAAAAATAATAAAATGGTCTTAGCTTTTCAGAACAAGTGAAGAAATACTGATTTTATGTCACTGATACGAAGTTATACTTCTTTCTGCCTTCTGGCAACAAGTAACTTCATTTTGTAGCCAGAAAACCAATGCAGTTTTTGTTTTGAATGTGCAGATAGCTTAGCTCATACATGGTCTGCTGCTCTTGTAGATTTTTCTTTTTTTTTTTGGTAACTGTCTTCTGGATATTTGCTTTTTAATAATGTGAAGAAATTAGTTTTGTTTGGGTGTTGAAGATACTGTATTTTCTTTTATGTCAGGAATCTTAATGTTTTTTGGTCTACTGAGCTTTTACTATAGGGGCTCATGATTTTCGTAACCTGCAGTAAGACGCTGTTACTGCAGGGAGGGTCCTTGCTATGCATTACTTCTTCCTCCTTTGCGATGGTACTAGCATTTAAAACTTCTTTTTTTCCCTCTGGGTTCCTTTTCAGCTAAATGAAATCAGTTCCCTGACCCATCTGACCATGCTAATGCTGATATAGGGCAATGGCCAGGACTATTCTTTAGCAGCAGCCTGTACGTTAGCTGTCTTCAGTCAGTTGCACAACTGTGACTGAAAGCAGCCTAATCTTACAGCTCTTATATAATGGTGTTATTTTGCCTTTAAGAACTCTGGGGCACTGTAAGATATGTAAGACAGAGTAGTCTGGGAATCAAACTTGTCTTGTTTTTAAGTATTACTGACTGACTAGAAAATAGTATTGATGGTGTATGTTGTGGTTGTGTTCGCGTGTTGTGGGCTTTTTTTGTCCCTCCCACTCCCCAGGTGGCGTGAGGTTCCTTTGTGTGCATTCTTCCTCCTTCTCCCTTTCCTTTTACTGGCCTGTTACTGCTTATCTGACTTCCTGGAGGTCAGCACTTCTTCAGATTTGCTTTTTAGGTTTTATATTTGTGGTTGGAGACATCTACTGTACCTTAGTTGTGCTTATCAGTACGGTTGCTGAAGTTTAATGTTGGGTTCTCCAGTATCTATGGCAGATACAGAATTACAGTTTTCAGTGATACCGTAAGTACAGCATTCTTGGAGCAGTACTGTCATGGATCTTATACAGAACTTGAAAGTGCCAGCCTGAGACAGTAAGAGGAGAGGAGCATATAATGGAGGCCAAATAACATTTGGTCCGCTCTCTTTACCAGTATGAACTAGATTCTTGTGGAAGTTCTTGTATGCCTTCTCAGAATACTTTCCTAGCCTACAAGTTTTTACGCTTTGGGACTTCTTGAACCAGGGATGGTATTTTTATGTTTAATGGAAGAAGAATCTATCACACTATTAATGTGTCCACTTCTGTATAAGGGTTTAGTGTCCATAATGTTGTGTGGCAAGTATTTTGCAGTTGATGTGTCAAGATGTACACTGGTTTTGTTTTGAACCTGTTACCTCATGGTTTTATTTGATGCCACTTGGCACTTCCTAAGTGATAGGAAGTGACAAAGAGCAGTTATTCTATGTTCACCTTTTCAGTACCTCTTCTGGCTTTATAGACCTCTGTCATACTCTTCTTTTGTCTCCTTTTCAGGATGAAGGAGCCCAGACTGATTGGGCATTCCTTGTACAGAAAACTGACCATCCCTTTCCCCTTCTCTATATATCTTCCAAATGATCCTTACCAGAGCTGAATGTGAAATTTTAGAGAAGCAAATCTACTGTACATGATGCCATGTTATCGCTAGACTGCAAAATGATTACAGTATGGTTTAGTGTTCCCTAACATAGACTACTAATGTAATTATGGGTCACTATTTTTTGGTACAATTTTTTTTCATTAATTACAGAATATTTTCACTAACCTGAACATTCATACTACCTTGAAACTAGGACAGAGCCTGAAATTGGCATGAAAGTATTGACTTTAGCAAGGCTTTTCCCTCAAGAATGTTCTTAAAATTGAGTGCACTGTTTTTTGCATTTGCTCTGAAAACAGAAGGCATGGGTAATTTACATTTTTGAGGCATTAACTATTTTTAAAGCCTTCGTTAACTCTTGGTTATTTGGGTTATTGGAGGTGGAGTGGGATAGGAGAAGTTCAGTTATCCTAGATAACAGTGACTGTACTAGCCAAGTGGTTTCTAGACAGTGTTGTGGAAACATTCCACTTAGTGTTGGAAACTCACACACGTGGTTCTGCACCAGGTTGCTTCAATGTCTGGATCTGGAAGGACTAAAGAGTTCATGTGAAGCACCAAGTGGAAATGGCATTTTTTGATGCTCATAACCTTTTTTGGTACACTGGAGAGTACACAGATGCCTGCCTGTTCTTGGCTTGGAGATGGTGGCTGCTGTTGCTGTAATCAGAACGTGTAGCGAGCCTAAAGAGATAATTCTGTCTGGATTTGAGCAGAATACATCCTAGTCTGCTTCAGTGTCCCTCCTGCACTTTCCATCGTCAGAGACCTGAACTGACCCTGAACAGAAGCAGCTAAGGTCTGGTTGCATGTGTTTGTTCAGTCTCTTTGCAGTGTAAAAATGGTCATTCTACTCCTGCACTTGCACAGGTCTTGGAAACAATACAGTTGGATTTAGCAGAGTCTAGCCTGGACTAATATCCATGGTGTGGCTTATCTGCCAGTGGGTTATCCGTGCTAAGGATTATTAAGAGTTGACTGTATTTAGGTGCACATTTGATTTAATTCATTTGTTAAGAGTTGTGGGACACTGCATAGTTATGATCAGTGCGATTGGCAGAAATTTTAGGAATAAGCTTTGCAAATGCTTTAATATTTTGGCTGCCTAATTATCTGTGACTGTCTTACAGCTATGGTTAAGTTTTGTGAACAAAAAATAGTCTTCCCTATATGCGGACTTTGTGGAATTTGTTTTTACATAAACAGGACTTTTTCAGTGTTCAGAGACTGCAGTTGTATAAATTCTGTTAGGTTATTTACTGGTTTTTGTTTTATTTACTTATTTTTTAAAATTGATACTAGAAGTAGAAAAGCAGGATTGAGTTGAAAAAGGAGCTTTTCTCTTTGAATAAATTTATTGACAGAATTCCTTGCTAAGTTTGGTATTCATGTTCATTTAGGAGCACCACTGTGGTTTTAAACACATGACTGAATATAAAAGTTTTTTAGAATGAGAAAAACTGATATGTATATGAGTTGCTTATTGATTTGCTGTCTTATGTGTAAGAAGGCTATTGAAAGATTAATTTTCCTTCAGCTTTGTGCTCTGTATGTGGATTAGTAATTGGACAAAATATAAACACTTTTTTTTTTTTTTTTAAAGAAAAGCAACAAGTGAGCATTTGTTTGAAGATACTTGAGAACTGTTGGCTGTTTGACAGTTCTGGAACTTTTCAATTCAGTAATGTTTCCTTAACTGTTGCAGTAACTTCCTTTGGGTTTTTGACACCCAGTGAGGAGGAAATAAAATCATGACCATTGGAACTGATTATAGTTTTTTGAATCCCAATTCTTTTATCTTCTCATAAACTGAGTATGCGGTCTGTTTTTTAAGCAAATTGTTCAGTTGTATCTAAGATTGTGCATCTTCCGTTTAAATAGTTTTCTTACAGTAATCTTTGTCTACAATTTTCTGTAAGCCTAAAAGGCTTGATTTTGCTGTACAAGTTGTTACTTTGAAATCTGATTCCACTGGATGACGATCAGGAATGCTGTGTAACTGCATTCTTTGTGTGACTTTTCACCAAGACTTCTTTCATGCAGCTGCTTGGGAAAAGGCCAGCTAACAATGCAGTGGTTTTATGTCATGGTCCAGGCCCTCTTCCCATTCCCTGGGTTAGTGTCGGGATCTCCCAAGTCTGTAAAAACATTATATGCTAGGTTTTCCTATTCCTGTTGTTATTATTAGAGTCAGCAGCTCTCACCATCAGGTTTATTGTTCTGATGAGTTTTCTTGGTATTAATGTTTAAGAATGTGGATGCTATAATGTCATATGTACACACTCAGGTGTACGCATTTTGCAAGAATGTTCATTTGTTGTTACCTACAAATGTTCTGGTCCTTTTGTGCAGATTTGCAGGAGTTTGTATGTGTTTTTTTTTTTTTTTTTTTTTTTACTGGGAAAGACAGTAAAAATTGATAAATGATTAAAAATATTTTACTAATATAAATACATATTACCATATGCTCTTTAGTGTATATTTATTATTTATATTGCTAGTAATCATAATGTATAACTAGGAAAAAATTTTAGAGCTTTAGATAAATATGACATTTCTTCCTTTTGTTGTATAAAAGGATTTCTTGAGGGAGAGAGAAGAGACTCATTAATGCTGTAGCATGCCAGATAAAATTATTAAAGCTATTAGCTTATTCAGGGGACCAGTGGAATGTAATCTGTAGCTGTTTCAAAACCAAACTATTTGTTGTGCTGCTGAATGATGATCCAAAGTGAATTTTTCTTATGTACTGATTCTTTAGTTGAGGAACAAATTTTGATAAATGGAGAGTTTGTTGTCCCTTCGTTCTATGTACCAATGATAAGGTTGACTATCAACCACAGTGGTGACAGCTGTAGTGGTTAGTGTGAGCACCTTCTTTTCACCTACCTTTGAAAAGAGTGGATCAAACAATATAGTGAATAATACTGTATTAACTATAGCAAACTAATACTGTATTTACTGGGGTAAGGAAAAGACAGTAACTTAAGCTGACAGATATCTTTTCTGCAAATTTTATTCTTTACAGGAAAGGAAGATCAGGGTAAAAACAAAAGTGTATGGAATGCCTTAATGAAGAGACACTTAACTGAAGGTCTAAAATAGTACTTAATCTTACCCTCTGGCACATAGTAACAGTAACAGTCTTCAGTACGTCTTTGCTGGATTCATCTTTCAGAGTGAGATAGAGCTGAGTCTTGGGGTCAGTCAGCAGACCTGATAGTTGTGGAAACTGAGGGTGCAATTTCATGTAATCTAGGACAGCTGTTGACCTCTGCTGAAAGGAGTGGACTGTGGTTTTCCCATGACTGGCTGTTTCTGCACTGGTGGTTTTGTGTATGGTAATCATATGACCTCAGTGTGGATTGCATCAATTTACTGATATTACTGGAAGGTAAACTTTTATTTTCCCACAAGTTTGGTAATCAGGTGAATAAAATTTTATCTGCCCTGCTACATGGCAAGCTTATATTACAGGGAGAGGGCAAGGATATACAGTTGAAAGTGAAGAGTAAGGTGAGACCTTACCTTTTAGTGACAGCCCACAGTTGAAATGGATTGAGGTGTATCCTTAAATTACAGCATGGAGCAACCCTAATAAGAAACTAACATTTCAACAACAGAAAGGTTTTTCCATGCTAGAATAATACATTTACTTGGTTTAGGACTAAGCTGTAGTTATAAATAAAATAAAATTTTATTATATTATATTTTAAAATTAAAATTTTATTTTATTATAACGGACTCTTCAGGAACTTACGCAGAATGCATAAACAAATTTTACTCTGGAACTGGTGCACGGTTAGGAGATTGTGATGACATCCTGGAGCTCTCCTGTGGGACCAAACTGGCACTATGGCTGGTGTGACTACATGATTCTGGCCTCTACAGTCTGTTACTGCTTTGCAGCATGCTTCAACATTGATTGTGGGATGTAGCCCTAGTGTAGTGTCTACTCTGTGTCTGTTAGTTCACAAGCAATAGGTGGGCTTCTCTTGATTTGGGTCGTAGGATGGATTATAAGTCTGTTTCTGTTACTTTATTATGAAGTAAAAGCAAGGCTTCAAAATTTGCACTGGAAGATGATTTAAAAGTACTATGAATTTATTTGTGGTGAAAATGCTTGTGAATCAAGTTTTGAACACTTAAACAGTAGTTGTAAAGGCAAAAGTGTAGTTAGGTGGATAATGTACTGTGTATTATTTATCTTCCTGGGTTTTCTTTGTTAATTTTAGATTACTTTGGTAGGGTTTGCTTCTAGTTGCAGAGTTCTTTGTTGTCAACAGTCTTTTGTTTGCTGATGGTGAAATTGTTAGGAGTTACCTGTTCTCTGCTGCACTGGGATAACAGATGAACTATTTATTTTCAGTTAGGGTTCTGGAGCCTGAATTTGTTACTCTGAATGTTAATGAATAATGTATATTCAAAATATACCGGGCTAAGTATGTACTGCTAGGTTTTCACTGAGTTAAAAATTAGGCACCTGAAATAAAAACCTCAGTGAAAGATTGGTAAAATTTGGATAGATTCTGCACTGCTATTTAAACATTTTGCATGCCAGAACAAAACGTAAAAATTGGCAAAACTCAGTAGTGTGTCTTTCTGAGGGATAAATCAAAATAAAAAAAGGACTCAGGTGAAAAGCTGGAAGTTTCATAAGACGTATTTAAACTCTGAAGGCCTTTCAGCATGAATTTTCAATTTCTGATATTGGATAAAATGGTTTTCATTATTATTGTTATCAAAGTAGATCTTGGGGTTGATTCATATGTGGTTTCAATGTTGTTTTAATGTTGGTTGAAGTTGTTTCCTAAGATCTCTTCAAAGGAAAATGTCTTATACTTGTGTGATGTTATCTTAGAAAGCACAGTGGATTTTTTTTGTTTGTTTGTTTTTTGAAAGGTAAGCAACATTTCCCAAAGCTACTGGACTTGAAAGCACGGTTGAAGTAAATATTTTTAATTTTAATTTGGCTGTCACCAGTAAGTTGTTTCTAATAAGTAATAACCAAAAACTGATGACATTTTACAATTTCTGGATGGAGGCATTGATTGTTGTAGAATACTGGATCGTTTAAAGCAAGAGAGACAGTGAATCTGCTAGCTTGCTGTATTTTTTTTTTTCAGCAGTTTCAGAGAAAGCAGTTCTGATAAGAATGCACTGATAAGAATGGCTAATTTGAATCCTTATAATACATTTCTTAATTTCTTGTTTTTAAGCTAAAGTCTAAGTTTATTTTAAAACAAGCAAGCCAGGCATTATCGTCTAGTAAAAATATTATTATTGAGAAAGCACATATGCCAAATGGCCAACTTCTCAAAGACTGAAAAACAGTAAGTCAAATAAGAAAAAAAATAAAAAAATTCTGAGGATAGGGAAAATTTTAAGAGCATTTTGCAAGATGCCAGTACCTGCATTTGCAAAAACATATGTGGCCCGCCTACCCTTCCAGTTAAAGTTGTCCTGAAAGGGAGATGAAAGCAAAAGTAAATTGAGTATAAGCAATTCGGTAGGAGTAGTAAGAGTTTGTTAGCAATTACTGTAGATTTTATAAGTAAAATTAAAAGAAGTAGTAATAAATCTGTGGCCAGTTGTTTAGATGCAAACCATGCACAACCAAAGTGAATAGAAGCTTATCATTGATTTAAATAATAAAGGATATGGTCTATACAGATGGTTTTAATAAACTAATTTGGAACAAAAGTGATCTGAAAAATGGCATGAGTTCTTGGTTAAGTTTGGAGAACAACTAAGAAAAGTCAGAGTATCCTGTTGTTATTTCTGAGCGGTGTTTTGGGTGAAGAGGGATGGTGATAAAATAATTTCAGTTCCAACAGAAACTAGTGAGAATTTTTAAAATGTTATTGAATGTGTAGAACAGTGCTACTGGAGTTTTTTTTTAAACTCTAAAGCATGGTTATACAACAGTATTTTTCACACATAAACATTGGGAAAACTCAAAAGGACTGGATTTAATGATGGGCTTTTTTCAGGGGGGGAAAAAAAAGTATAGTTGCTGATGAAGTTGATAGTTGCGCAAGAATAATGTAGCAGGTGATTTGAATAGGAAGTTTACAGTGCAATCTTTATGGCTTAGATGGACTTAATTGAAAAATATGTATTTTAATGTAGTCCTAAATATCATAAAACTTTATAAATGCTTGCTTCTTTTATTTGCTGTATGTACAGTTTGGTTGGCTGTCTCTTTAGGATGTTTCATTATCTCTGCAGACAAAGTAGGCAATTGTCATCCAGTAAGAAACAGTAGACAAAAGCACTCAACTCTGAACATGGCAATAGGTACTTTATTCTGTTGGGATTCTGAGCTCTGTGCTCTGCCTGAGAGTAGTTGTCGAAAGGAGAAGGAAGTAGCAGTGGAGGATGGGGGAGGCATTTTCTGCCTGTGTTATATAGACAAGAGCCCTCACAGTTGCAGAAAACATTAAAAGTAAAGTCTGCTTGTATGCTAGTAGTTCATTCTTCCATCAGTGAGACAGAAAAGAGCTATCACATTTAACTTTGTTTGGCTGTAGGCATCCTTACTTCCATGCTTACTCTTTGTAGCGACAGTAACTAGTATTTTTTTGCTTAGGAAAAAGATGTTGTTGGTTGCTTCCTTTTCTGTTTTCCTCTGCTACTATCTGGTCCTTATATGGCAAAACTGAATCTTCTTGACGTCCCTTAAGTTGAAAAGTTTTGTGGAGGAGTCTACAGACCTTCTTGAGTTCTCCAAAGATGGAGATTCCACAACACCTTTAGGCAACCAGTCCTTAACCACACCTGTTATGGAGAAATGTCTTTTTTATTCTTTCTTCAGGGAGAGCTGGTGAACCTCTGCCTCTTTTGGTTCTTCCAGGTGAGCTGGGTGTTGCTCTCTGACAATTTTGTATTTCTTCACTGGTGAAACTTTGGACAAAAGAACATTTAAGCAATTGTGTATGGGGCCTCTGAGTCCTAGTGGGAGCTGGTGCTGGAGTTTGGCTTCTTTTGTGATGTAGGCATTTGAAGCTAGTAACATAAGGGTGCTGCAAACTCCCCTGTGGTTAAATTTTTATTGGACAGGTTGTGATTTTTCGGCAGGGTCAGATTATCTGGGATCTAAAGATGCCAGATGGAAACCAATGGAAAAGGTCCCTTGTCCTCAATTCCCTGGGCTATTATTGACCCCTTGTTCAAAAAGTGTATTAGTGCTGTGGTACTTCATTTGTTTCATTATATAGATACCTGTTTTGTTTTCATGAAAGATGAAAGCGTGCTATTGCCTACAGCTATTCTGGATGTGCGCTCTATATTTTGGAAATCAGAATATATTAAGCTTGTAGGTTTCTGGCTATATTGTTTAGTTTTTTTTGATAGTGATGGGGTAGTATTCAGTTAAAGTTACTTCTGAAACTGGTTTCTTGTAGTGAAAATACTTACCTAAATTTCACTTGGCTTAGAAAGTGATTTTTTTTTTCTTAATGTCTCTAGTATATTTTATATATTTACATAATAATTTTTCATTATAAGTAAGTGTAACTGGAGTACAGGCTTAATTACATCTGAGGTAAAAGCTTTTGCCATCTGTTTATGTGTAACACCGTAGAAGGGTTTTTTCAAAATTTCAGTGTCACTTCTACTGGTTTAATGGCTTTATTAGATGAATGGTGTTTCTATTTGAGTTAATTTTTTGAGCGGGGATTTAAAGATAAATATTCACCATTAACACCATGTTAACATTTATTTATCTGTCTTTAGTAAGATGACTCTGGCTTAGGGCAGTTAGCAAGTCTTAGAGGAGTCCTTATAAACACTTACTCCCTGAAGATATTTCAAGTAGAGGAGAAAACAAAAGATGACTGTGGTTTTTGTAGTTTTTCATCAGTCTGTCTGTTAATGATAATTTTAAAATGGTCTGTTGGAACAGTTTTTAAAAGCAGCTCAAGTTGGCAGTGTATACTTTCTTTTCCCTATTCTTTTATTGGTCTCATGCTTTTTCTGTGTGGAATAATTCTGCAAACTATTTCTGAATAAAATGATGAAGCAGGGCAGATACTGTATTTAGTTGCAGATGAAATAGTAGAATGATATATGTTATGTTGACTGTGAATGTTGACTATAACAGTTGTGTGTGTGCTTTTCGTTTTCTATACAAATTGTAACTACCAATTTAGTAAGTGGGGAGGGCAGACACCAATTGGTTGGAAGCAACTAGAAAAGATTTGTGCTTTAAGAAAAGAATAAAAAGCACGTGTGCAATTCCAGATACTAAATACCATTCCAGAGTCCCAACAATACTACTGTAATAAGTACAACTTTATGTTTAGCTCAGTTTAAGAGTCAAAGTACAGTTGGGTGAAGAAATTAAGAACCTTTAGATTCAGTAGAGTAATGAAAAAGAGAAAATCCAAGATGGAAACAAAATTCAAAAAGGTCTGCAGTGAGACAGTATGGTGGGATTATCTAATTATCTAAGTCTGTCATCTTATGTCCTTAGTAGAAGTAAGCCTGGGTAGGAGGAAAGCACAATCATTTTTAAGGTGCATTGAAGGTCTTGTGACAAAAGATGGTAGTTTTCCTCTTGGGGAAGAACAGAATTCACTCTAAATGATTAGCTACAACAAGTTCATTTTCAGATGACGTAGCTCTGTACTATGTGATATTACTATTGTAATCCATTGTAATCTAAAATCCATTTAATGTTATTAGTGGCAGTATATTAATATGTTGGGTTAACTATATAGCAGCCTCTGCTAAATAAGCAGTTATGGCACACTGTCCTCCACTGAAACAAAATGACAACTCTCAGGATCTTAGTATTGAAAAAAGGCCTAAAATTAGTAGGTTTCTTTCTGAATTGGTGTTTCCCCCTGTCCTCATCCAACCAAATGTCAGACAATTAGGAATGTTTACTTCTTGAAAGGTATTAAAGCACAATATGGTAAGTAACTAAACATTTATTGATAACCCCAAGTTAATGAGTTGGAACAGGATTGGATATAGGAGTTGATATTCCTATGAAAAAATGACTTGGCCACACGTTTAAAGAAGGAAAAGAAACAGAGGGGATGTGGGGGTCTGTGTGTTGGGATTTCCTTCTACAGAAAGAAAACAGGAGCCTAGTCAAATTAGAATGACTTTGTTTAAATAAAAAGTATACACAGAAGTCTTCTATGATAAAAAAAAAAGCTTGCATGAATACTGATCTGTTCAGATGGTATTTCCCTTTTGCAGAAATTTGCATAGCTTTTACGCGATGACTATGTTAATCCAAGAAATTCAAAGAAATAACCTGCTTTTCCATTTGTGTGTCACTGTGTAAAACATTAGTATTTGGATATCATGGAGTATTACTTGTATAAATTCTTCACTGAATAAACTTAAAAATGTATTACAGGTCATCTAAACTTTGGATAATATAAAATGAAATGTAAACATGACTTAAGTAACTTATGTCTGTAATATTCTTAACAGTTAAAATAGTCCATGGAAAAAAGTGTTGTAAAAGATTCTTTGTACTATAATTGAAATGTCCTTTGAGCTTCTAGAAAACATTAAAATTAAATATAATTATAACTTTTTGTAGGTTGGGCTCATGTGGTTTGTGCTCTGTACATTCCCGAGGTGCAGTTTGCAAATGTTTCTACAATGGAACCTATCGTGTTGCAGTCTGTTCCTCATGATCGTTATAATAAGGTATAATTATATATGTCTTTTTATCTATATCTAATGTATTTATTTTAAAACTTGTGAGCTTTAATAATGTAGAACTACACTTCTTAGAATGCACTTTATATAAAATTGATAAATGTATGCAGTAATGCTGTATGTTTTCTGCTATGACTTTATGATAAATTCAAGAATTATGAAAGCTACATTATTAAATTAAGCTGTAAGGTTATCTGCCATGTCTCATTATTCTTTTACAGATTGGGGATTGTTTTGTTAATTAAAAATATCATGGTCTTTGAACAACAGTTTATTTTGAAATGAATGTGAAATACTTCCTATAGGTTAAAATATTATTACAGCTTATTTGAAATGTTATTATTGATTACCACTGGGTCCTACTGGTTTAAGTATCCATATGAACATAAACATGTTCATAAACTTTTCTTTTAGGAAGAAAAGCTATTCTAATATATTAAGGCAAAAGCTTGCAGACTTTTGCCTTTGTAAACAGTATTCACTTTAGGGGGATTATTCGCTTATAGAAGAACTGCTCCTAAATAAGTGTGGTGAGACTTTAATTAGAAAAGTGAAAAAAAGAGCGCAAACCAATGTAATAGTAACTTACTAATATTCTATATTGATAGTTACATTTTTCTACTTGTTTCACTTGTGCTACCTCTTCCTTACGAGACTTAACTACATCCTCCTTTGTATTTTCCCTTCTGTAGGCAGCAAACTGTCTGAATTTCTGATTAGTTTTATTACATATTTTTCCTGTGTTGTTTTTTTTACCTCTAGTTTCTTTCTTTTACTTTATGGTGGTTTGTGGACACTGCAGTAAAAGAGGAATAGACTGTGTTATAAAAGAAAGAAATTTAAAAAAGGCATGCATCACCTCTTGTGTTCTTCCTGTAGGGAAACCAGTCCTGTTCATGTTGGCTCTGTGACCTCTCTTCCCTGGCTGCCGTGCCCCCCCCCCCCCCATTTTACATCTCCTATTTATTTGCAGTATGTTTTGCCCATTGCATTTACCATTGCATTTATCTGAAAAGCCAGGAGTCAAACTCTAGGTTCTTCTCATGCTTTTTCATTATGTACTACCTGAGCATCTGTATTGGTTCCTCACTATTGGCTTCCTTCTGCGTCGGCAAGAACATGCAACAGTGAGATTAAGTGCAGAACTAATAAAATTTTTGTGCTTGGACACAAAGCAGTACAGATTTGCTGTAGCAGATGAGTTGATTTTCTCTCTCTCCTCAACTCTGGGCCAAGAACACATCTGTTTTTCTCATTTTTCCTTGAGCAGTAGTTGTAATGTTTTGGTTTTTTTTTATTGGTAGTGGTTCTTCCCTAATGTACTTCAAAAACTTCGTGGAACACTTTGAATTTTGTTTTATCTTGCACCATTTCCATTGATGGTAATTGATATTGGATGTGTAAATCCTTGTAATGTCAAAAAATGCACCCTGCGTCTTAATATTACTTGTTCACAAAGTCCATTGTTGTTGGTCCCTCTCTTTAATTCCTTTTTGTTACAGCTAAAGTCGGTTCTTACTTGAACTGTTTTAGTTCTAAATATATGATGTATAGTTGTTTTTTACTGCTAAAATTCCAATTTGCATTTTGTTGGTCTGTAGTTACCATGATTTTTTTTGCTTGTTAGAGAATTACTAGTGCCATACAGGTCACGTAGATAGTTTCTGATGTTGTCTAGCTCTTAATTTTCTGAGTTTTTGCTGGGTGTTCCAATTCAGGCCTATTTTCCATGTCAAGTCAGCCTAAAAGTACTTTCATACAGGCCACTACAGTATATTATAAAATATAATGAGACATATCAGGAATTTCAAGGTTTGGGGTCACACCCCTAGCCTGCAAATTATTTTTTGTTCTCTCTTTTTACAGAACTCAGCTTTTGCTGTCTTTATTTGGTCTATTTGATTCAGGGAGATAGAGGTTGTGGATTTCAGGGGAATCAAAGAAATGCCTATAGTGCAGTTGCTGCAGCAAACCTCCTAAAACCAATCTAACTTCACTGCCAGCAGCAGTCTAGTTGTAACAGCACAGAATTTAAGAGGCAGTCACTGACAGGGGACTCACCTGACTTTTTTGATAAATCTGTAGCCAGTGCTGAGTTCGGTACTGCTGAGGCTAAACTGCCACCAGTTCCCGAGTAGGCTAGTTTTGAGCAATACCCCCAAAACCAATACAACTACTAATTCCCTTTTCAGGTAGCCTGCAATAATTGCACTGCCCACCCTCCTTTCTATTTAGTATAAATTGTGTTTATTTAGATGATACATTTTTTTTTAGATCAGAAACTTTGTAAAGCATGTAACACTGACTTTATCAATTTGGGAGGAAATGGGAAAGAAAAGCTGTTGTGGTTTTTTTTTTTTTTTGAGAAGTAAATGTGGCAAACAGTTCTTAAAACATTTGTTGCACATTGTGAACAAATGTAAACATGTAATTAGGAAAAAATGACTATAGTTGTTTCTCTTTTTAGGGAGGCTTAGTGCTAATTTCATTGTGTCAACTCAGGTTGGAATAGGATGATTTTAAGAAAGATTTTATTTCCTGTGAAGTCCTACGTAATTCTGTGTGTGTGGCTGGATACATATAGAATGCCAGCATATGGAATTGGGGGAAAATATAGGCCAAGGAAAATTACCATAGGGGAGAATTTATACTGTAGTCCTTATTTTAAAGACAAACATCATTAGAGTTTTGCCAGGAGTTAGAAAAAACTGTGCAAGTTAATTACTATGCACTTGTTTGTTTATTGAACACTGCAAAATATGCAATATTACAAAGTACAGTAATCTTAAATGCAAGAAGAAACACAGCAGACACCAAAGCATGAGGCTTGTCAATGTAAAGACATTTGGCTGCTATTTCCCTGAAGTTTACCTGCTTCTGGGATAAAAGCCATCACATTACAGAATGAGTCCACTAAATGACTTGATTAGTGGGTTAACTAACAGGAAAGCTCTTCCTTACACAGTTGCTTCCAAAAAGAAATGGACTAGTAGTTCCTCTCCTATTTAGTAGATGTTTGTTCTTCCTTGGATGGTTATGCATGGATAATAACTATTTATTTTATGTGAGCTTTATTTGTCTCTTTCAGGTTTATTTGAAAGTATGCGCTAATTGAATAGAATTACTGCTTTTGGAAATCTCTTTTAAGAACTGATTAAAAAATAAGTGCATTTGGAGTTTCTTGATCTGCCTAGTAGTAAAGGCAGCTGTTAAACTTTTATTTCAGCACTTGGTGCAACAACGAGAAGTTTCTGTACAACTCCTGAGTTTGATTCTGTAGGCAGGGAATGCTTTTGGGTAGCTGTTATGAGTAACCTATTTCTCGGATTACTTTTTGGTTTTTTTAAGGTTTTTCTTGCCTCATCTTGCCTTCTGTCATTGCTTTTGCAAAGAAGGTTTATGTTTTGAACCTTTGAAGGAAAAATATTGACAGAAATTTAAAGGCAGCTTTGCAAAATGTATATTTTGCCATTAAAGAAACTAAGGTATTTGTTGCGTTTTTTGAGTAAAATTTCCTTGCTGAGTCAAAAGCTTTGTGTAATGTTTTGCTTATTTTCCAATGAGTTTGGGAGAAGTCTAAGTACTCTCTTCCCTTAAGAGCTCTGAAGAGCAGTGCTGTTGTAGGTGGTAGGAAACAGAGTGTTTTACACTTCCACATTCCAGAGGTTTCAGAGGAGGTGTAGCAATTGCATGGATTTGCGAATGCATGAAAGTCTTCATTCTTCTGCTTTGTGAAGGAAAGATAAAGGTTCTCGGGCTTCTGGAATTGTTTGTGTGTCTGAGAGAAGGTAGAAGTATGACAAGGTAGAAACTCAGCTTTAGAGAGAACTTACCGTCCATGTTGGAATGGGAAGATGAACCTTCTTTGGCCTCATTTCATATGAAAGATTAGGAAACAGGTTTTATACTTCTCATGACTATTGTGGGAAGGATAGAAGTTCATTGAGCTTGTTAACATGGGTAGGCAGTCCACCATGTTGTGTTTAAACTAGTTTGTAATGTAGTTGGTCGTTTGTTGTCATTTTACTGTAAATTGCTTTAAAGGGTCCTGAAACAGAGACCCTAAATGTAGTATGTATGTTGAAAAACAGGACCTACATCCTTACTGAATGGAATGCTTATATCACTTTTCTTTCTGAGCTTCAGTGAGGAAAAAAAGTGCAGATCTTAAGGCAAAACTCTGAAAAAAATGAACAGTAACTGGAGCTTGAGTTTTATGGGGTCTGTTGAACTCTCTGTTTATAGGGGTATCTTACTTTTGAAGTTACTTACACTTAATATAGTTACTAAGATGAGGTTGATAGATCATGACCTTGTTTGTTCCTAAAATCTAAATGTGTCAGGTCATGGTATGGAAAGCTAAAAAGCAGCTAGTCTCAGACCCTGTCAAACAACTGAATTATCTGTATGCACTACCTTGATGTACAAAGGGAGCAAGGCAAAGAATTAAGCAGGATTATCCCCTTTCTGAGCCTTCAAATGTTAGGATATAGGTAGGATTTTAGGATATATTAGCTATTTGGTTTAATGCTTTTTAAAAGTCTTGTGGAAACAGTACAAGAATGACTCACCTACAGTAGATTCTTGCATGTTAACAAAAATGCTTTAGTTAGCTGATGTCTCATGTTAAATGTTCTTCTAAATACCTCTGTAAAAGGCTGTTCTGATCTCAGAATTTCACTCATTTTCATGTCTTTCTAAGTAACACTGGTTTTGCATTATATCCTTTCTATTTTTTATTTTGGTGGTATCTTGGTCCATTTTTCTTATACTGTTATTTTCTACTACCCATGGTTGATGATCTTTTTATTTATTATTCTACTCATTCTCTGCCTCACTGAAGGGGGGTTGTGATACAACTGCAATAAGTCAGTTACAGTTTAAATGTAGACAATTCTTTTTGGGGGTGGGGGGAATGCTTATCTTTTCTCATCTAAGATCTTGTAATGGGATTTCTACAGAGGTAGCAGTGTGTTGTTGATGTTCGTTACCTCAGTAAGGTTCTCTCTCATTTAAAAACAGACACTTGACTGCCCCAATGCTGGACGATACTTTCATTAAGAATCTATTCTTAAATTGTTAAATTTTGCACATAAATGTGATATGATAGAATCTCTCTAAATGGCATTTCAGTAATTAGGACAGTAAAAAATGTAAAGAGATTTAGTTTTGCCTGATGTTTCTCCCTGAAATGCTGGTGAGAGATTGTAGTGATGTCTAGTATAATAGTGAGCTTCCATACACCATGTATCCATGTTTATTTGAGACGTTTAAAAAAAACAAAAGTATTTAGTAATGAGAGAGATTTTTGGATTCTTTTTGTCTTAATTTTTTTCTTCCATTTTACTGAGAATGTTTTTGAAAATACTACAAATTGCCATAGTATCCCAGTAAAACAAATAAATTGACAGAAATGCTGTAAAAACATTTTCAGGTATTAGACAGGTTGTTTTAATTTTAGCTTGTTTTTTAGGCTGAAATGGGTTTGATATACTAATTTAAGCTTTGTTTACAGAAGGTTCTTGCTTGATTAGTTTCTAAGATGTTTATGGGGCTGTCCAAGTCATGCTGAAATTAAAGCAGAGTTCTGTTAAACACCGTATTTAATTAAAGGTAACTGAGCATCATATGAATATTGAAGCATGCTATGAGACTCCTGCAAATTCTTTACACCAAATGTACAAATACAATTTTAAGTTTGCAGTTTTTCTGTATGTAATTTTGTAGATCTATGCATGTATACCATATGGTATCTTGTACCATTAGGCACTTAGTCTAATTTGATGTTTCTGAATGCCACCAATACAGGTAATGTTAAATGAATGTGAAATTGATTGTGACCTAAAAGGACATAAACACAAACTTGAAAGCAAGGAAAACCTTGAAGCCTAATACTATTAACCTTTGGCTGTTTAACTGTTTGGCTGGTTGAACAGTGGTATAGAATTTAAGTAAATTAGTATTTGTACTGCTTTAGCATTGGTGAAGTGTTACACAGTTCCCAAGTGTCTACCAGGTGATCTCTGCAAACAAACATAATTAGACTTTTATAAAGAAGTTCTTGTATAAGCTTAGCTGCAAAATCCAGTAGTTCTTACCCTAGAATCTCCTGTGAGTAACACAGAATTTATTTGTATGCTACTTATCATGTTAAGTATTTTCTCTTTGATAGACATGCTATATTTGTGATGAACAAGGCAGAGAAAGTAAAGCAGCCACTGGTGCTTGTATGACATGTAATAAACATGGATGTCGACAAGCTTTTCACGTAACGTGGTAAGTATATTTTATTGTTTAACCTCTCTGATGTTCCAGAAAGAATCGATGCACACAATGTAATGAATAAACTCTTTATTTAGTGTATTTCTGAGTAAAGAAATATAGTAAAGTAGTTTGTGTAGAAATATCTAACTTTATTCTAGTAGAGTTTTTACTAACAATGTGGCAGTGGCAGCAGACACATTTCTGTGAGCTGCAAAAGCTGTCTGATAATACTACCTTGAGTTGTATTAAATGCTGTGTGCTCCTGTGAATAAGGTTTAGTGGTTTTTTTGTTTGTTTGTTTTGGTTTTGTCTTACGTTATTTTTCTTAAATGATATTTTATAGGATATGTGAATGTGAAGACATGATTTGTTCACCTGCTAACTGATTTGATGTTTACTTTTGGTAAATCAGTGGGAAAAACTATTGAGCTACACATAAAAATGCACTAGACTCACTCCTTCCGGTACAAATTTCCAAATGTTTGGGTGTGATTCACCTCACTGGTTTTACCTAAATGGTACACATCTATCCTGAACTATTCATTTAGGTTTCATGTATACCTGTTGGAGAAAAACAGCTGTGTCCACCATCTGATTAATTCCACTTTCAGATATTTAGGTTTGCTTGCATTCAGGAGATGCTTGTCTGAATTTATGGACTTCTCAAAGAGGCTGGATAATTAGCTTAAACCCCTTGTCAACAGGTAAAAGGAGGCAAAAGGAGTTCCACCCCAAAATTTACAGGCATTATTTGTTTTTTCAAATTCAGCTGAACGTTTTTTGCCATAGATAGATAGCAGATTTACACAGACTGTCTAGCTACATAATCTGTGGATTTAGCCATCTATTTTATGGGTGTGCCAGTATGCTGCTTCATGACCAGCTCAGTCAGGGAAGTGGTATTTGCACATCTACTTAAATTACTTAAATGTATTTTCTTCAGTGTAGTCAAGTGATACTTCGAGTATCTTGTCAGATCTTAAAGGATATAATTCTGTAGTTTAGATGCTGATTTCTTGGCGACCTTTTTTTCTTTTAATTACTTGACTATCTGGCAGGTTTTAACTCTTTCATAAGCATCTAATTTTTCATTGGAAATGATCGATGTCAAGTTTCTTTTTATGGTGAAAATGGATTGTGTTCCTCAAAGCATGTATACCATGTAAAGAGGTTACAGATATGAAAAAATGTATACATCCAAGTGTTTGGATGAAAAGGTCTCTTTTCTTTCAAACACTTGGATGCATACAAGAGTCTGTTTCATCTTTTTTCTTTCTTCCAAGATCCCATTTTCAGTGAATGCCATAAAGAACATGAGAAGTAGGTTCAAAAGTAAAATATTTATCTTGCCAATTTTTAGAATATTTTGATTCTCAAAAAACCAGGTATGTGCTATAAAATGATATCTAGCCAGAGAGTACTGTGACTGAGGATATTGAGAGACTTCTGTAATATTAGAAAAATGGAAGAAAAATGTGAAAACTACAGAAGGCAGAGATCCAGGGCAGGGTGTATCAATTTTGGGTTAACAAAACTAATGTCTAAGGAAGAATGAGCTTGAGTCCATCTGTTTTTGTATGGCAAGCTTAGAACGATAAATCTTCACTTAAAGAGATCCTCTTAAATGTTTTCTGTAGTTGGCATCTGCTGTAGGTGTGCACGTATTTAGGAAGCAGTATTTCTGGATTGCCCAAGAACATCATGTATAAGTGAGGGGAAAGTCATTTTAAAAAGCAGTGAAAATAAGCTGCTTTATATATATTGTTCCTTCATTTAAATACTCCCGTGCATCATTTTGACTGTAGCATTGCATTATTACGCTAATGAACATGATATGGAAAATGAATATTTAGTTTTTCAATGTCTAAGTTGGTTTTGATAAAGAAAATAAATCAACATTACAAATGGTGAAAGCAAATTTGATTTGAAAAAATGTAGTAGAATAAGGTAATAATTAGCCCAGGCAAGGAAACTTGTAAGTCTTGTTCTTTTTAAAAGAAATTAACCTGCCACAGTCTTTTAAACCAGTAAATATGGTTTGATTTATTATGTCATTGAAGCTCTATTTAAAAAAAAAAAAAAAAAAAAAAAAGTGCTTTTCCTGGCAAAGCAGAGAAGGATGTATGCAACTTCAGAAGATCTCTTCTTTGGATCTACAGTATGGTTTTGTTAAAAACGTTCTTTCCATAGATAATTTTTGGCTTGAATTTGAGCTAAGAATCATTGTAAACTGTTTGGTTTATTTATTCGTGGGAGTAGCTGCATAATAAATGTGGATTTTCAGGCTATAAGCTTGTGTGAGTGGCTTAAAGACTATGAAAAAGACATCAGGCCAAAGTGTAAACCATACATGTTTTTCACTGGGCTGCAAAGGTCAGTTATGTGCTCACATGCCATTAGAAGTCACTTGTGTGGAAATCTTTTCTATTAAATGCAGATATAAGTATCCGTACATTATCAGCTGTGATACTGTAGTACAAGCTGATGTAAAATTGCTTTCCTTGAATGTTGTTTGGTTTATTTTAGTGCACAGTTTGCAGGACTTCTTTGTGAAGAAGAAGGCAATGGTGCAGATAACGTCCAATACTGTGGCTACTGTAAATACCATTTTAGTAAACTGGTATGTATTTGTGAAATTCTATAAATAAATGTCACTGACTTATTTTTTGACTCTGAATTGCTATTAACACTAGAAATAATATTTTCATGTAGCTCAAAGTAGATTGTACTTCATTAAAACAATGTTTTAATCACAGTTACAGAAGTACTAGCTGAAAATGTTTTATAAGTGGTTACTTTCTAGATGTGTGGGTTTTTCCCCTCTGCCAGAAATAGCATGCACATTTAGTGGTGGGGTTTTTTTCATGGAAGTGTCTGTAGTGTTTTCTTTTGCTATTTGATTAGGTGTCTTCTAGGAATTTAGTCCATTTTGGAATAATTTAGAAAGTATTATTTGTTATCCTGTATATTAGAGAATAAAGAATTTCTTTCTTTATATTTATATTTCTTTCTGCTTCTGTTACTCTTTTTTTTTTCTCCTTTTTTTTTCCTCCCCTCTTGTTCTCTCACCGTCTAGCCAGTGGCTTTTCCCTGCCTATAAGTTCTCTGAAACACAACCTCAAGGAAGTGACTTGACGTTTGATTTTTTAAAAAACAAACAAGCAAACAAAAAACTTTGAAATTTCTCAGTTATTTCAGTAGGTTTTGGATCAGACCTCTGGAGTCTTTCCTATCAATTCTTATCAGTTTGACAGGTCCAGATACCTCTTTGTGTGTATGTGTGTGTGTGTGGACTTGAAGGACTCACTGATGTTTAAAAAATGTTATTTATGAATATTGATTTATGAAAATTAAAATATATAGACTTAAGTTCAGATACTGCTGTAAGTATAGTTAAATGTGCTGATTACTTGTTTTCACTGCTAAAAAAGGTGAATACTTAGGTGACTTTCAAATAGGTTGCAATGAGGTAAAAACACAGGCCAATGAACCGTTTCAGCTTTCTAGAAGATTTGCTTGGTGAGGTTAGCTCTGTGCTCTTGTGAATATTGATAAGCTTGCTTCATAATGAAGATAAGTCAGGGCTTTCTAGGCCCTTTCTAAGCTAAGGGGTTTTTTTTAATTATTATTATCTTGAGCTAAGTATACAAAAAGAACACACATGGTCTATTACCTAGCAGTGAAGGCAAGCTCTTACACTATTATGCATTGGATTTGAATGTTCAGTGCTGCTATGATTGAGAACATGTATGTTTATTTAAAAAGCAAGTTTAATGATAAAGACATAACTCTGTTTGACATGTAATTAGTTAGCTTTCCATTACAAAACTACAGTGGTAAGAACAGTAAAGATTGGCAAGATCGTTTTTTAGTGTTTCTTTAGGATTATTGTGACTGTTGATGCCTGGTAAATACCGGTGTTTAGTATTTACTACTGAAGATGGTGGGTGGTGTATATCTACTATACCACTGAAAACTTTGGTGGGCAAAGCACTGACCTGAAGTGTCTTTACACTGCTACCTCAGTTATGATAAAATAACAAACATTTTGAACACTGGCCTAGCATTAAGTATTTTCTGGACTAGGCGCTCAAACATTACATAAATACAGGCAATTTTATCAGCTGCTTGTAAATGCATACATGACCACAGATTCTGTATCCCTTTTTTTAAACCCATTTTAATGAAAATATTGCAGGCAGGTCACTTGTATAATAAATCATGAAGCCATAAAACAGCCACCTCACAATGCATTTCAAGCATGTGGCAGTGCTAGCACTGTGGCTTCATGTGCTACTCATTTGAGCAGCATCTTTTCTGTTTTATGTTATGAAAACTTGAAAATGTGTCTAGCATCTTTTAACCTTTAAAAAGTGTATCACATTTCTTTGTGGAAAGCATATCTTGCAAATTCATGAAAGTTGTAAAAGTTGATACAAGGATAGGCTTTTTTCCTGGTATACATTGGGTAGTCTTGTTAATTTTATTAGTGTTAGTAATTTGTCAGTTTTTCAGTAACTGAAGTTTTTTTCTCTTCAAGCAGTAAGGCATCTTATCAGTTGAAATGCTTTATATTTTTTATTTATTCAAATGGTTCCTTTTCTCTATCCATAAATATATTTTCTCTTTTTAGAAAAAGAGCAAACGGGGATCTAATAGGTCATATGATCAAAGTTTAAGTGATTCTTCCTCTCACTCTCAGGATAAACATCATGAGAAGGAGAAAAAAGTAAGTGGATTTGTCGTTGCTAATTATGTGGCACATCTGCTTAATAGTAGCACTTTCTGATAAATTTAATTTTTGCTGAAAAGCGTGGAGGAAATCTTGTTCCTGAAGCACTGAATAACAACACAGGTGATAAACTAGAGGTACTAGGGTCCAATAAGGAAATATCTTCAGGTGCATTTGTACATGCACCTTCGTATTCCTGTTTATCATCGGTTTTGGGATACACACTGAAACATATCCATTGGGAAGGCTGTGTCCATGCAGCTTCCTTTGCTTTAGTTTTCTGAGATTTCTTTGTGTAGCCTTTTTGACTAGGTGGGACAGAAAAACAGGGGTAGACATTATAGCAAGTGTGCTGATAAACAGGTGCATCTAATTTTTTATGTTTCAACCTGTTATATCTTTTTCTCCTCATCAAAGAACTGACATCTCTTGTTGACACATTTCACTGGTACTGGTGGTCAAGCCCATTGTGATGGCAAAATAGCTTGTCATTCACCTGGGAATCTTCCCGTGAGGGTACAAAGAACATAACTGGCTGTTAATCTCTATTGTTGGTGTATTCTTTTAACAATTTAACTTTACATATTTTTAAAAATAATTTTAAATTTATAAAGATTATTACTTTACATTTTTATTACTGCTAGATTAATAGTTTTCTATGGGAAATTTGTCATCTAAATTCAACACAGGGTGATAACAGACAGTGGCACAATAATGCAAATTTGCTTTGGCTCTTTTTTAGCCCTCTGAGAATACATGCAATACTGCTCACCTGCATGCATCCTGTACAACTAACTTAATAGACTTTTCTGTGGATGTGGGTAGACTTAGTTTTGCATTATTCAAAATCATTACATGAAAATTGAATTGAAAGAATGTATTGACCAAATGTATACTATATGAAGGAATTATATTTATAGTGACAGGAAATTGAATAACAATGTCAGTCTTCAGACCCTTAGTCTCCTTAATATTTGATTTGGTTTTTAAGCTCACTTCCACTTTGGATGGATGTTGATCTCCATTGTTCTTGGATAATCTTCTAAAAAGTGTCTTTAGATCTGGTTAATGGCACAGGTGAATAGTTCCATCTTCATCTGGTAATGCAGAAGAGAGTGTGCGTTGTGATGTAGTTGTACCTCTTAATCTAAATTTATGACTAAAATAATAAAAGTATGGGTTTTTGGCCGATCTTTTTTTCTTAGTAACACATTGGTAGAAAAAAACAATCTTGAATTACAGACTACAGAATTACCTGCAAGGTAAAACCTTACCAATATTTGCCATGGTTTTTTTTCTTAGTTTGCTTAGTTTTTCCACCACTATCCTGTTTCAGGTCATATTTTGTCAAAATACATGCATGGATTTTTACTCACATTGACAAAACTTTGAAGTTGAATTTGAAGAAACTTTGAGGTTTGAGCATGAGGCTCAATTTCAGTTTTGTATGTCCGAGCAGTGCAAAAAACCTGTTGCTGCTGTTCATTGTGTGGTTTGTGTGTCTTTCTCCCCTCTCCCCTCTCCCCTCTCCCCTTTTCCACTTTGACTGGAGATGCTATGCTTTTTCAGGTTGTAATACCTGTAAAATCTTCAGGGAATACTTGGAGGGACTTTCTAACAGAGTATGTTCAGCCAATGTATCAGCTATTTTTTCTCCTAGCTCCTCAGCTTCTCCTGCTCTGGAAGTGTATTGGTGTGGATCTTTTTCTAGAAACAGTTAATGTTGTGGCTTGCCTTTGCAAGTCTTGGCCTTTTTCTGTGACTTGAAGTTTGCTAGAAATAGGATATTAAAGTTTCTTCTACCTTTCATGAACTGAAACATGGTAATCCAGAAGATCTCATGATCTGTAATACCAAGTGAAGCAATGCAGTTTGAAGCACTAACCTATTATTTGACATTCAGTGGTTCTCATGGCATGTTATAGCATGTTAGCTTATCAAGTTTAATTTGCTTTATATGTTATATAATCACAAAACACTATTCTAGTTAAAACCACCAAGTGGTGAAAAAAGTTGCAGTTTCCTAAAGCTGTTAGTCGCCTAACTTTTTGTGGCTACTGAGATTTTTTTTGGCGTTTTTAATCTTACATGTTCTGTAGTTAAAGAATGACCTGTACTTTGCAAAATACTAATCTTCAGTCAAAGAACTGTGTGTGATGTGGAGGCTCATTCTCTTGGTAAATTTTATTACCTTCTGTGTGTGATGTCTTATTTGATGTAGTATGTCAAACATACACTGTATCTTGGAGGAGTAAGGTCATTTTTTAGGGTCACTTTTCCATATTTTACTCTTCTTTAAATCCGTTTGGAATCTAGACTTTTGTCATATTACAGTAAATATATATATATCTGTCTTTCTTCCCAGATACAGTGGTGTCTCCCCCTCAGTAAGGGCACCCCAGTTTCTAATTTATCTTTCATCTCTGTTCTTCAGAAATTTGGATAATCTGATCTTTAGGCATCCTTAAAGCTTTCCCTTTTGCCAAGCAGAAGCCATATGAGTTGAGGATTGGAACCATTTTTATTGCTCAGACCTCAAAAGCTATCCATTTGCATATAAAATATTATTCTGCAGTAAGAGGTTGGTCTGAAAATGTTGATATGGGTAGCTGTTGTTTTTGTAAACAGACAGAGTTGAAAGCATGTTTTTTCATAATATGTATTTAGTTTCTTCTGGGCACTGTGCTTACAAAATCAATAGCCAATATATAAGGGTGTAATAATTAAAAACCCAACAGACCTTTGGTATGATTTAATTTTAATGCGAATTTGAGGCTACAGAATAAATAGCTTAGTTATATTCTGATTACTGCTGCACTAAGTATTGTTAGTTTCTATGGCAGAGATGTTGTTTAGAAATGATTAGAGATGAGGCTGTGTAACTCATAGTAGGGTTGATAGTATGTTGCTTGACATCCTGTTATAATATCCCTTTTTTCAGGGCCCAGGTGTTTATCTCAAGCTTCTTGGGGAAAAACTTAGGCCACCATGAGGCTGTGGAAGAATACCTTGTTTTGCTAATGTTCCTGGCAGCCTTATCTTTGGGAGGAACTAAACATGTCTGGGATTGACCTTTGTGTGTAAAGGAAGTGTTTCTTGCCATTTATGTGAAAATTAGGCAAGCTTACTAGCATTATATGTTTATGACTTTTGAAAAATGTGAATTTACTACATAGTAAGTAACTACTATATAGCAGCTGAATTACACAAATTCCTTTTCTAGTAGAAGTGCTTTGGTCTGGACTGAGCAGGAAGGGGAAATTTAAAACTCTCTGATATGATGGCTCACATGATGCAAATTAAACAAAAATGGGCTCATGACTGAAGACTGCAAATGTGTAAAAAGTGGTGTTTGAAAAGGCAAAAATAACAAAACAGTGACGAGGAGCCCCAGGGCACTATTGCAGAAGTTGAAGAGTGTCAGAGGAGAACCTAAAATGCAGGAGCCAGGGCAAGTGTTCTAAACACTGAGCTACTGGCCAAAGGGAATTCAGTATGGGCATCTTCTTGCTGCTTGTCCTGTTCTTAAAGAAACGTTACACCTTCTCTGATTTTGAGGAAAGAAACTTGAACATCTAAGAAGAAAGAGTTTGAGGCAGTGTGTGAGATTCAGCGTGTTCACTGTAGCCGTGAGTTTGGTTGTTAGGCCCATGGGAAGGGAAAATTTAAAACACACCTCTACTCAGTGAAAGTTTCCATAGGCTAGCTGTGTGTTGGTTTGCGAACTGTGTTCTGAACTGCCCAAACTTTCCCGATATGTTGTGAAGGAGCCTACGTTTGTATGTCAGGTCTATTCATTTAATTTGGGAGAAAGGTGCTTGATGCTTTTTTGATGTATTTTAATGCTCTGTGGGGACTGTTACAAATCAAGTCCTAAACACTCAGATCAAGTGTACATTATATATTCCCCACTATCTGAATAACCGACTGAAAAGATAAAATTGACCTGCCATGCATCAGGTAAGATTCTGTTGCAAAAATCGGAACAGACTGCAGTTCTTTGGGTTACCGTTCAGCTGCATAAGCAATGGTTTCCTTTTTTTTTTTCTTAAAAAAAAAATAAATTTCTGATTTAGTCCTGAACACTCAATTTATAGTACTGTATAAAGCAGAGTGCTGCAAAGGCAATTCTAATTATGTCATTCCTGTGTTAATTGCCTCATTTCATAAACTTAATGGTGTTATTTGAACATTGAGGTTTTTCTGTAACTTTTTAGGGAAAAAAGCTCCAGACTCATCTCAGTAATGCAGTACCCCACTGCATTTTTATTAATTTTTAAATTTTTTTTAGAACAGTTTAATAGATTTGACTGTTTAATCCTCTCAACTGTTCTTGATGTATGAAGCAAAATTTGCAACCACTTTGAAATTACTTCAGTTTTAATGATTGAAGTAATGCTAGATAAGTATTTTTTCAAATGAGAATTGTGTGGTATGGATGCTAATGGTCATGTTTATCCATGTTGACTTCTTCCAAATTCTGTTCAGTTGGAGGGAAAGAAGAATGCCTCTAAAACGCCTCTAAAAACTGGTCAATAACTATATATAACATATGTAGCTGAGTGTATAGATGGTCTTTAATATCTATCTATGGGCTGCAGAACCTGGTTCCTGTTTCCTAAGACTGAGTTTTTGTGTGGTGTTTGAACAGGTTACTTCATGCTGTGGTCTTTTACTGCTGGTGCCAATGAGTAGTATTTCTGTTTCTGGGTACCTGTCCTTCACTGACTTTGTAGGAGTGTAATTTTTTTCTTTTTTTTTTTCCTTTTCTTTTTTTTTTTTAACATACCGCTTCATGTCAAATTGTGTTGAAAGTCTAGTTATTTGGGAAGACTGATAGAGTGTGACTGTGTAAACAAAATTTCATTAGAAAGCTACTCCATCTGAGTATATTCAATAATACATATCTTTAAAGTCTGCAGGATTAAGAGCAAAGGTGGCATATGTTTGTTTGATTTGTTGTCTGCTAATGTTCTGTGTTAACTTGTGCTGTATTCTGTGTCAGCCTGATAATCAACTGCATGTAATCTACTAGAACTGGCACCAGTTGGTGTAGATGGCACAGCAAAATGATCTCTTGTGGAGGTCAGGAAGAACTATATAAGCAGATAAGTTTGTTTTTATTTAAATTTTCTTTTATTTTAGTAAGAGGAAAAGTAGGAATTTCTGTTTCAATTATGCTTATCATGGAATTGCTGATTTGACTACCTCCTGTTTTTCTAACCTTACAGTAACACTTCATATATATTATGTAAAAAAATATTAATGCTTTTAGTGTATCTTAGTGTAACAAAAACCTCAGAATAGTATTAAGCTTGGCACCTGGGATTAGTTAAACTACTCTGTAAAATGTAGAATTTTATAAGGCTGCATTAGTTGCAGCTGTCCTTTTTGCCCTCAAAGTACACATTTTAGTCTTCTACTTTTCACTGTGAAAGAAAACAAACTCAAAACCTGACCCCAGCAGAACCTGTGCATGAAATAATAGTGATTAGTGACAGTAATAATTGTCTTTGTAGACTGTAAAGCTGAAATACCATGGGTGGCAAAATCCTCCAATGTTTATCTGAGGAAATTCTGTTATTTATTTGTTTCTTTCATGAAGCTACTACTTCACCGTGGTTTTTATAGGTGCCTCTAGAGCAGTACTGGGGGAATCAGAATTTTGAGTAGATCTCTACTGTAGTAAGTTCTTACTGTGCTCGTCAAACAAGAGTTGTGGTTTTTTAAAGAAAAGCACATTGTTAGTCCAGATGTCTTCTTTAGTCTGTACGGATCGACCAAAAGACTTTCTGTTTCATTGAAAAATTGCTATGATATACTTGAGGTATTATTGGGTGTTACTCTTATTTATTTTGTTATGTATTGTTTATGCTGTTATTACATATTCGTTTCATCAATATCTTCACAAAATTTTAAGAAAGGACTTTTTGTCTGATTATACTTTTGATCTTTCTACAAGTTCAGTGCATTGTAGCATCATTTACTTAACTCCTCAGTGTTTGTACTCTGCCACATTATAAGATAGAGGAGAGTAACTTTTGAATAAGTGGGGTAAAAGGCAAGCTGAACTTTGAAGAAACACAAACATTTCTTCCTTGAGAGAATTATGCAATGTTGTCTTAATTTGAAAACTAGATGACACGTGAACATTAAAAATAGGTTATTAAGGTTACTGCTTGATTTTTGTTTCTGTTTGAGCAATGTATCTTCCTACACTTCAATTCTGTAGCTGTAACTGTGAGAGATGTAGAAGCAAAAGGTGCTTTAAGATATTCTTTTTCTTTGCTTTAGATCCTAGATTAATATAAGATTAGTTCTTTATGTTGACTTTAACAGTTTCTAGAGGGTAATCTTGATACTTCTTTATAAAGTTGTATGTATATGCTGTTCACCAGGTACAATGTTTTGTGTGCTGGTAGACCGTATGTAGTTAAAGGTGATCTGCAATGTTAAGTTAACTGAGTCAGGAAAATTAAAGGTATTCCTTTTGCTTGCCATCCTGTTGGCCTATTTCTTGACATATTTGATGGGTATCTTCAAGTGACCTTGCAGATAGTGGAGCGTTTCCCAGTATGTAACATAATATATATTTTAAAGTTTTAAATACTTGAAGGTTTTATAGGAATAGATGAAGGTGAGCATGGACAATAAATAGTTGCCTTGATTTGGTTAACCTTGCACCATTTTTGAAGTTATAAAGTGCTACTCAACTGTTTAGCACTGAGTATCAATTACTAACCATTAATATTGAACTGTGTAACTAACAGGAAAAGCATATTTTAATGTTAAATATCAAAAGAAGAGTGGCTTATTCTGAATAAGTTGTGCATTGGTCTTGCACCTAATAGAAGCTTTGGCTGGCATTTTTATCATTGATTCTTGAGTCTTTTTACTGTTGACAGTTAAAATTCTGACCATTATCCCTGTATTGAAGTGAGGGTTTTGAGTCTTTTAAGTAACTGTATCAAGGAGTGGTACTTAAGAACAAGTTTGGTGCTTAGAGCTGAATATGTATGTGTTTGAATAATGCTGACAGTAGTGTTCCACCTCTCTCTATAAACTATCCCATGCCTATATCCTTTTATTACTGTGACTGCAGCAATGCTGCTACTGCATTTAATATTTCTGCTGTGGTTTATAGTATATAAAATGATAGATAGATGAATGCCTGAGCTAGGGCGGTTCTTGTCAAAACAAGGTAAATTAGGATTTGAATTTTAAACTTGTGGACCATGGTCATCTTTCATTTTGGAATTGTTATGGTTATATTACTAATAGCTACTAGTCACAAATAAGAGGCCAAGCGGGTCTTGTATTGGGGATTAGCAAGAGCTATGCGCAGCTTTCTATTAAAGATGGTAGTTGTGATGGTGACAGTTCTGGATTTATAAGTTTCAGTGACAGAAAGGTAGTGCAGAAAATCCATAAATTACAAAAGTACCAATCTGAGTACTGTGTGCTACTAGAACATTCTGATACATTGGAATTATTTGAAGGAGTCAAAAACAGAGGCTGAAAAATCAGTGATTTAGAAATTCAGATGATTTTCCTTACAACAATCACTAAGGAAAATAGATTTGAAAATGTTGTTAAGGTTTGAAAACTTGGAACAACCAAAGGTAGTGTGTGTGGGGGGGTGTTTATGATTTTTGTAATAGAGAAGGGGATAAAAATGGAATACTTCAAGGTCAGCCCAAGCAGTTTTGCCTGAAGGGCCAAGCACTGGTGCTTGCTGATAGTGTGCATGTGTTCTAATTCTTCCAGAACAGAAGTTAGTCTCCTGTTCCTTGGGCAGGTGAGCTCTTGCTCTGTTCTGCGTCTACCTCTTCTTGTCCCTGTTACTGTCCATCTCTCATGCTCCTTCACTGAACCAACCTAGCTCACTAAAACAGCAGAAAACTATCCACTTTGGTTTTTGTTGCTGCTGTTTTAGCAGTTTGAATTGGCACACAGAAGGTCTGACAAGCTAAGCAGTGTGGGAAAGGTGAGAGAGGAATCAGGAAACTTTTTTTTTTTTTTTCCCCCTTTGTAACAGTGTACTGTTAAATGCAGAACTCCAGAATGTAGTTCAATGAAATGAAGTACTGTGGAAGCCTCTTTGGAGAAGGCTGTGTATTCCTGAGGCAAAAATGAATTGCAGATAAGTGTAAATACCTTTAACAAGTTAAATGATACTTCCATGTGGAAATACTATGAATTAATAATGCCATTAGAGGAAAGCTGAACTCATCCATTCCATCTGTACTGGAAAAGTTATCATTCACTTGCGTTATTCAGTCTTCCCAGATGTTGAGGTCCAACCTGTGGAAAGATAGATCTGACAACATTTATTCTGTTGATAACAGGTCAGAGCTAAGATAAAATTTTACATGTATCCTTAATTTGATATTTCGATGAGATGACATTTTCATTCAGTAGTCTGATAAATGTTTGCTCTGAAACTACGTTAAAGAAAATGAATGAGCAATTGCTGATCTTTAGAGTGATCCAACCTGTAAATGAGCTAAAAACCCAAAGAGTTGGAAACAAACTGTATTTGTGAAATCATACTATGTAATAATTTTGTAGATTGAATCTTTGTGGAAGAAACAGGACCAATCAAAATGTGCTTTTTTTTTCTTCTCCACCCTTCTACCCCCCTGCCCCACAAGAGGTCAATGTACAGAAGGTACTATAGAATTCCAGAAATCTTGCACCATATTTGTTTTCTTATCTTGCAGCATGTAGCTATTGGAATTAAGAAGGTATTACATAATTTTTTTAGATGAGAAAAAAAAGCCAAAATGAGAACCCTAGTGATAAAGCTTTCTGATTAATCATGACATATGAACTCTAGGTATTTTGTATTGGTATTTAGCTACATCATAAATCAGGGCACTTCAAGTTCTAGGATGAATAATGTTACAGCTGCTTACCCAATGGCTGCATGGCAATTGCGCCTTACTATTCTTACAGTAAGAAAGGTTTCAGAAGCTGCCTGAATCTGGTCTGTTGAGCTACCCTATTTGTGAACCAAGATTGAAGTTGCCTTTGTCAATTTTGTAGTTGGCCCTGTATTTTTTTAATGTATTCTTTCTTGGAATGTTTATTCTGCTAAATCCTGTTTTTACAGAATGTAGGTAGCATTGCATTTATCAGCTGTGCAACTATCTCAAAATATAGGTATTTGGAACATCTGAACTCATGCCTACGAATCTTTAAAAAATTTAAGTCTGAGTAAATAAATGGGATACATGGCTTCTGCGGGCCTTCAGGGCTCTCCTAGCTTTCACTTACTAGCAATGTTATTTTCAGTCCTTGTTAAGAGTAATTTCTGCCCTTTTTTTCCTTACGGTAAAGCTTGTAAAAGGTCAGACACTTGATATCATTACCTTCCCTAGAATGATGGGTTTTCATGTGGCTTTCTGGCTGGATGTTTATCTTGGTGAGCTGCTGCTCTGTTGTGTTTTTTGTTTTGGTTTGTTGTTTTTGTTTTTTTTTTTTTTTAGGGACATGGCTGATCAGAGGAAGTCTTAGAAAAGTGAAGCATGCAGTGAGTTGTCTGTAAAGGGCCAACTGTTCTTTTTCTGGCAGTAGGGAAGATGGCTAGTTTGTGTGTCCTTTGAGACAGACTTGACTGAAAGCTGTTGTATTTGTTAAATGTTGCGGGAGTTCATGTCCCTCTGTTACTCCTTTTCTGGATTCAAAAGTGGCTATTTCAGAAATCTTACTATGCTATGTATGCATCTTTATGGTGAGAAGAGGGTGCAACTGCAAGGAGTCACTTTGTGGGAGCTAAGTCTCTTCATCTCAGCAGGTTGTTGCTGAAATTTTTATCCATATCACTGTAAAAAACCTGAGCATTCATTTCAAAGGTTTTCCTGCAGTGAGATGTTCTCCACTTCTTTGATGTTATTTGCATCTGGAGTTAATTCACATTCAGAAGTAGGACTTCTGAACTTTCCTTAGGAAGAAAAAAGAAAAGGAAAAAAAAAGAGGAGATTGTTAGAAGAGGTATAACCTAAAAGCAGAAGGGAATGTAGAGTTAAGGACAGCAAACCTCCTGTGGATGAGATTGTTGTATGCAAAAAGCCTTTGGGTGGGGTACCCCTCCAGTGGCCTTGCTTGGTAAGCTGTAACCTTGGTGAGAGGTCCTGGCAAATGTTGTGTTGATGTTTTGGCTCTGGGAGAGGAATTTGATGTGGTTGCTGATGCTTCACTTCACAGAACTTGAAGCATATTCTTTCTAGGCTCTTGGTCATTTATGCCTCCTCCCTTCCCCCTGTTCTTGTATCCCTCTTTCTTTCTTCTTGACACATCCTTTTCTGTTGAGACTACTATCGAAGTGATTTCAGTACATTACAGAATTTAATTTGAAGTCCTCCTGACTGTTCCTTTGATCAGAATTCTATGTTTCTTTCCCTTTCAGACAAAATTAACACTGTAAGTAAAAGAACACTAGAAAGTCAACAGAAGAGATTGTAAAACATGTTCATTTAAACGTTTTTCTATTGTTTACTTATATTGCTGTGAAGTTTCATCTTAAAGCATATTAAAGTCATTGCCTCTTTGCTCCAAAATTATAAACAAAAAAAATTCTTTAGGGTGATTTGAATTTCCTAGTAAAATAATGAAAGCTAAAGAAACTCAGGTAGTCTCTTTGATTTCCTTTTCATAACTTCCTTCTTGAGGCTTGTTCAGATTTTAGTAAATTGTTTCTCAAGTTTATCTACACATGGACGCTGATGATATAGTAAGCTGGGTCACTAGCACTGACAAAAGGCTTTTGGATCAACAGATTTGATGGGTAATGTGGCAATCTTGGTGTAGATGCTTCTGTTTTCTCTTGATACCTCTTGTTTTCTGGCAGTATGGGCACTTTTGGGGCTGTTATGTTTAAGAAATTATTGAAAAGACTGTGCAGTGCATTTGAATCCCTCCTCTCCATATTTTTTTTTCTTTCAAATGTGTATTTTCCAGGTCTAAAAAGAGCCAAACAAACAATCCTCCCTCCAAAAAAACCCCAAAAGAAAACAAAAACAACCTCCCTGATCTAAAACTCCCTCAACAAGCCTATATTAGGATTTAAACAATTGAAATCCTACTTTATGGTGTACATTGTTGTAATTGACACCTGCACACTTTTTATGAAAGGGAAAACTCCATACTTCTATCCAAGCGGCACACTGGGGGAAAAAAAAACAAGTGCACTTCAGCGTATGAAAAAAACAAACCTAGAAATCTCCATCAGCCTTTTAAAGAGTTCTCTTGGACCTTTCTTTGAGTTTTCAGAAGTGTAGAAGAAACAAAAGGACTTTACATATTGTATTCTAGCAAGTATATTTTTGCATGATATTTTGGTGAAGATAGCTTTGGTGCTTTCTTTATTAATTTTCTTGGCTAAACTGTTTTTCCTTCCTGGCAAAATTAAGTTACAAGTTTAGTTAAATGGATTTGGGGCTGATTAGAGACAAGGTGATCTTTAAGTCAGCTGCTATTTATAGTTCATAAAGGTAGAGATAAATGTGTTTTGCTTTCAGCTTTGCATCTAGATTGTCAATTAACTAATTCTACTTTATCAGATAATTTGAGAACCCATTCTCTTATCTTCCAGGCTGATTCCATAAAATAAGTTTCTGGTATTTCTTCTGTTGTGACTGAAATAGAAAGCTGATACTTGGTGATACTTGAATAGAGTATGCATGTATTACATCTTGTCCTGGTGCTTGGTGAGAGTGGTTGTGCAGTTGCTGTTGAACAAATTATGTTTTCTTTTGAGAGTCTGGATAATCATTTTGCTAGTTAGAGAAAGATCAGCATGGATAATTTTTAAGATTCAAAACAGTTACTGAATTTTCATATGGCTATTCAGACTTACACATTTTAAGTTGTCTTCCTCATCTTTTCAAGCCACTCAATGGGAGTTTTAAACCCCTTGTGTCAATCCATATGTGTGCATTTTTTTGGTAGCTTTCTGTTGAAGCACCCATTCTGAACAAATAGCCATAGATCATACTGTTCTACTGAGTTTTGTGCGAGTACACAGAAATTTCACCAATAAATAGTTAAAGCAGCAAAATACTTGAGTGCCAGTAGCTTACAAGTAGCTTTCTCTCACACCTGCAGTTTCTCTGCATCTTCTGACATTGGCTATGTAAATAAACCATACTATGGTGCTAAGGAAAAAATGACTGTCTAGACTTGGTTTTGATTAAATAGATGAAAATACTGAACTCCTGTATTCTAAGTTGAATTATTAATTTTGTCAGACTCGTATTTTGTTGGTATTTGTCTGAATTATTTAAACAACTACAGTTTGGGTCTGATTCTGTAATCCTCTAAGAACTGATTTCTACCAGTATGGAAGACTTCTCTTATAGTATAAAGGGTCTGGGTTAAGAAATTATTTTCTGTCTGTTTGCACAATTTCATTCACACTACCAATGCTTCATGTTGTGTTTAAAGAAAAAAAAAATTTTTTTTTTCTCAGCCTCTAGAAATCACACTTGTATAGCTTTTGGTATTTTGTTCAGTTTAACACGGAAGATACTTATTTAGTATGTAAACTGTAAACACCTTTTTGGGAATGAAACCTAAATCAAATTTCACATTTTTATGCATGAAGATGTCAGTAGGGGAGCCAAAGCTGAAACCTTGCATGAGTTTACAGTAGTATCCCAACAAAAAATAATGTACAGTTGCAGAAATGTAGGAAGATAGAAATCTTCTGTGAGAAATGCACGAAGATCTCTGAAACAGAAGCCACATCTCTGTTTTTAATCCAGTTTATTTTGTTGATTAATTGATTATTGGGAAGATAGATAATATTAACAACAGTGGATTCATAAGTGCTGGCTATAATTGAAGAATTTCAGTTTGTGTACTTTGAAAGCAAATATAAATACTTGATTTGCAATTAATATTGTTTCCATTAAAATAGCACGGGGCTTTATTACTGTCTCAAATTTTGATAACGCTTGATTCTGCGAAAAATGGGTTATGTTAAAGATGAAGTTGAACTTAGGTTATGTTCTCTTTTATAACTTCTAGAAATATAAAGAGAAAGATAAACACAAGCAAAAATATAAGAAGCAGTCGGAGTCCTCACCATCCTTGGTTCCATCTCTTACTGTAACCACAGAGAAAGTAAGTCAATGTGTTTTTTTCCTCCTCTTCCACTTCAATTACTTATGTTGAAATTTCATGATGTAATCATTCCACTGTATATACAGGAGCTTTATAATGGCATAGATTTTATAATGATCAAGCACACTTGGTATTTTTTCCTGTAATGTAAAATCCTAGAATACTTTCAGTTTTATCACATGGAGAAAGGCTTAGAGTTTCATAATTGAATAGTGAGTGATTTAATGACCCCAATCAGGTGCCACTGATACTACAGTAAGTTTTATTTCATTGACTTATGTTTAATAATTTGAGAAGTTTTAGAAAAACTTACCTTTGAAATTCACTTGCGTCTACTGAGCTGTTACTGAACCTGTAAGCATTTAAGCTGGTAGTTATGAAATTACAGCTCATGCTTCGTATACTTGTAATATCACATTGCCTTTTTAGCAGTCTGCTCCATTAGGTTCTGTGGTCTTTCCTTCCTGTTAATGTGCTAGCAAATACCTAACTCAAGGGGCAACATAGAGGGTTAAATAATGAGAGTACTCATTGTACTCTACAAGAATTGCTTTTGCTATCCACCAAAAAAATGACACTAATGATGACATTACAGAGTGGACAGCAGTATTGAGAAATGGGTTTTCTGACTTCAAACTTGGAAAACATTTGTCCCATTCATGTGGGAATGTTTGACATCTGAGTCGGGGAATCATGGTTTGAATTAGCCATCAGTATGTAGAACATTGTTTTTTAGCAAAGATGCTGAAGCTTGTTTTAACTGTATGTAGTTTGGTTGCTGAGATGCAATATTCAATAAATGTGTCTGTCTGCATATGGTACACAAAGACCTTGTCAGGACAGGGTAAAACAGTTGAAATACCAACTTTCTCTAGTCTCTGGAAGTATTCCCTCAACTAGTGGTATCAACTTCAAGAATTGCAACCAAGAAAGTTAGTTTTTTGGTATGTTTTGGATATTTCTTTATTCTCAGTAGTAGGATTATTAACTTGAGGATGCATACCTGTTAACATCCCATTATCTGTGACTCGTGCTTCTGATAAATTAGTCTCATTTCTGGTTCTGCTGAATTCTTTTTGAAACTGTTGTGTCAAGTGAGACTTACTACTAGTCAGTGGTTTTCTGAAACTCCCAATAACTCTTTATTTAAAAAAAAAAAACCCCAAACAAAACAAACCCACGAAAAAAAAGCTAGTCAATTTGCCACTTTGCTGTTTTGATTTAAGAGCGATTAGACATTGCAATCAGTGAGTGTGACAGTTTTTATTGAAATTAAGTTGTAGAACTCGTCGAATAGTATTGACTGGTCCATGTGATTTGTTATTTCATTTTATTAATTTGTCCTGAACATATTCCTGTTGAGTCTCAGACAACGCGTAAAATTCATAACCTGTTAAAGAGGCTTCTTGTGTGGGACCTTCCTTTAAACTCTACAGTTTTTGTTAGGTTTTGTGCTACGTATCATCTTACCTTTCTTGAATTGCATCCCTTTTGTATTTTGATTATCTAATCATCATCATAAATTTTAACAAAAAGTGATATTACTGTTTATTTGTGTAAAAGTTAAAGAAAATATGTTGAAATACTGGTTATTTTTGAGTCCTACCTATTAGAATGTGCTTTCAACACTGAAGACGCAGTTCAATTCTGTTTTTCTGCTAACCTCTTTTCTGGTTGCTTTGTTCTCCCAGACTTTTCCTAATTACAAGGTTTACGACTCAATGGTGGACAGTTTAAGGTGAACAAGAGTAAAATCCCATTTTTAGCAGACCTCTATTTAATCCAAGTAAAGAATGAAAATCTTGCTGAGTTGTTGGCCGTACCGTTAATCGAGATTGTACTATGTATGTATGTATAGCAGATCAAATATATTTTTGTAGTTAAATTGATAGGATTTGTAATAGAAACATTTTAGATATTTTTATGTTCTTTTGAATACCTAAACCTCACCTCTTTATAGTTTCAAGAATCATTAAATAGATAACATTACAAAAGAAAGCCCTCCTATGGTTAGTAGCAAGGTAGAGCTAGAGCAAATACTGATGAGAACGGAAACTCTCTATAATTCTAGAACTAAAATTATAACTGAATTAAACTAAAACAGAAGTAGTCCTTGTGGAATTTAAATATCAACACGTGTCCTTTTAGGTTTGGGGTTTTTTTAAATCTTTTGCATCTTCTGGTTTTTTTCTACCCATCTGCTTCATTTTCTGCCTTCTTTTATAATGCTTCAGATGTCAGGAAAATTGGTGTTCAGTTGTTTTTAATGAAATTACTAAGTGTGATTATTTTTTTTTATTTTTTTTTGAAAAAGTATCTACTCAATATTTGGAAGTGATTTTTTTCTGTGGCTAGTTCCTTCAGTTATCTTTTAATTTTTTTTTTCCTAACTCCCTTGACACCATTGACATGCATTTGCTTTTCCAGGTTATAAATCCATAGTGCGTTTCTAAAAAATTTGAAATTTTAGTAATAAAACAAGCTTTGTTTTTCTTCTGAGATAAATACTTGGTTCAGAATATTGTATTAATATGTTACTTTTGTGTGTCCTTTTACATAAAATTGTCAGAATTGATTTGGACTTGATGTCTTTTTCACAGCAGTCTGTCTTTGCAGTGAATACATTATTTTATCATGGTATATAATAATTTCTGCTACCATATTGTTCCTGTGGGGTGAACTGGAATTTGAAATGAATTTTGTTTTTCCTTTTTAAAGAAGTTAAATCCTTTGTGATAACAGCGGTAGTGACCTTTTATGCAGGTGGTGCCTTAAAGCATGTTTTTATCTGGATGAATGGCTTAAGATAGATTCTTGAAAGGCTACAGAATAAACTGTGGATTTACATTATGTGAGTTAGTATACTTAGGTCGCCTGTTTGTTCTGCAAAATTTAATTCCAAGAAATTTTACTGAGGTTCCAGTCCAAATGCTGTCATGAGATAAGAGTATGCTGTTTGAGAGGCATTTTTGTGCATCCCTGTAATGTCTCAGTAAACACTGCTTAGTTTGGATCAGTTAAGTTTGAAAAAGTTTGAAATAAGAAATTCTTAACTTCCTTTGATTAATGTACTAACAAATTACTTTTATTTTTGGGCCTAGATACAGAATGTGTTAAGAAGGACTAAAATGACAGGAATTTGAGTTCTCTCTGTACTTTTTCTTCTGGCCTTCCTCTTAGTTGGGAAGAGCCATTAGCCTTATATTTAGTCCTCATAAATGCTTCTGTCTCAGATTTTGAGCTTTGGCTTGTATTGAGAGTTAAAAAATATGTGTGGTTTAACAGGTCTAGAAAAATGCAGTTGTCCTTTTGGGGGGGGGGTGGTGTTATTAAAACAAAACTCCAAAACATAGATGTACACAAAGATACACAAGACAGTGCATTTGCATTCAAATTGTAGTCAGTAACCAAATAAAAGATACTGCAAACAGAAAGTACAGCTGACTGAATTTTATCTGTAGTAGTAGAGATGATGATGATAACCCAGTGGGATGGGGAAGAGAATCAGGGAAAAAAGTAAAGCTTGTGGGTTGAGATAAGAACGGTTTAATAGGACAGAAAGGAAGAAAGTAATAATGATAATAATAACAATAACAACAACAATAAGAATAAACAAAACAAGTGATGCACAATGCAATTGCTCACCACTTGCTGACCGATGCCCAGTTAGTTCCTGAGCAGCAATCCTCCTGCCAGCCGACTCCCCCCAGTTTATATACTGGTCATGACATCACATGGTATGGAATACCCCTTTGGCCAGTTTGAGTCAGCTGTCCTGGCTGTGTCACCTCCCAACTTCTTGTGCCCCTCCAGCCTTCTTGCTGGCTGGGCATCAGAAGCTGAAAAATCCTTGACTCGGTATAAACATTACTTAGTGACAACTGAAAACATCAACATTATTCTCATACTGAATCCAGAACATAACACTATACCAGCCACTAGAAAGAAAATTAACTCTATCCCAGCTGAAACCAGGACACCCTCTCTGTGTAAGAGTACCACCTTATACATCTGTATTAGGGCTAACAGCTTCTCAAGCCTTGGGACATACTGTGTATAGCAAGAATGATTACTACGCCTTTACCGTAAATCTAAAGCTTTCCCAGCAGTTTTAAGACTTGCTACAGATGGGTGGTATAACTCTTCAGGGTGCACAGAGTGATACATGGGGAGCATAAAAATGACAGTAGTGCTCTGTGCACCAAGTCAGCAATGTGAAAGTGTGCTTTTTGGAAAAAAACCTGCAAACTGGTTTATGGGAAGCATAAAGGAACCCTGATACATACAGAGTTAGCTTGGTAATTGCACTAGCAAATACTGGTTCATTTTTTGAGAACAGGATTAACATTCATGAAATAGTCGAGTTCTCCCAGATAAACAAAGGAATGGAGTTGGGTGACAGCATCGGGGGAATCTCCTTTTTGGGGGATGTCTGTACTGAAATGAAGGAAAATGACTGACTGCAGTGTGAACAGTGAAGGGGGGAGCCTCGAGTAGTGTATTCCATTTGAAAAGCACGTGCTGGGAGGGGACAGCATTGTAAGCTTGTGTGGGCTGCAGAGGCTGAAGTCGGTCAGTAATTAACCAAAGGTGTTCTGCTTCTATCCTCAGATCCTTGCTCCCTACCACACTCACTCTCCTGACCTCAAAAAAAATCCAAAACAAACGAACAATATAACTTTGCCATGGCATATTAAGGTTTTTCTGAGACATTTCTATTAGGCCTTTGTCTTTTAGAACTTAACATTTTAGAAAAGCAGTTTGTTCAGTGGTGTGTAGGTTATTGTATGAACCAATTAGCTTAATAATCTAAAGTTTGTGCTGCAGTTTTACCTTAAATCCTATTGCATATCTTGTGGATTCTCAAAGCAATTGATGTATGTGTATCTGGTTTAGGGCACTTTGTTGCAATTAACTCCTTAAAGTAAGGAATATAAACTGTGGAAAAAAAAGGACTGACCAAATGATACCAATTTTGCTTTGCTTAGGGTATATTGCATCATATTAGTGTTCAAGATATTCTGAGTAAGTGTGTAGGTTTCAGTATAGTTTACACCACCTTCTGAAATGCAAATACCTGTTGGAGCAAAATTTTCAAAAGCAGAACTGTGATGTGCATGCATGTGCTCCAAAATCTAAGAGCAGGATTCAGGCTTGCAGTCAAACCAAGTCTCTGCACGGTACATACAAATTAATGCCTACTTGTCATTGCCTGGCCCTGGCCAGTCTGTAAAGCTATGTTAAACTCTTTATTTCCCTTTAAAATAAATAAATAAATAAATAAATCCCGCAGTAATGGGGAAGAGGTACTAGATAACATCAAACTATGATTGTCGATACCTATAGAGAATTGTCCTTGCAATTAATATTCAGCTGAGTGGATAGGAGATAAGAATTAGGAAAGGAAGGTTTTGGGTAAGAGGAAAAATCCTGGATCCTAGAAAAACCCTGACTTTTGGTTTGGGTTATGGCATGTCTGGAAACCCTTTGTTTAAATGACCCAAATTTGAACTACTGCTTCTTGACTCGACTTGAGTTACACATCAGTTTCTGGAAAATTGAGCATACTTGTGGACTGGAATAGTTCAGAAAGTTAACTACGAAACTTACCTTAGAATTGGTGCCATCTTCATTAGAAACACTTAGCACTATAGTAACATGAATTTGAGGTAAATTATTTTTAACATTGTACTTTAACAGACTTAAACTGATTTTTCTTCACTGTTATTCAGAAAATCCATAATATATTTTTATTGCAGTTCATAATAATTCATACAGTGCGGTATGCAAATAGATCGAAATTTTCATCTTTCTCAAAGCTTGCGTATTTAGTTGTCTTCTGGCATTTGCAACTGAAAAGTAAGTTCTATATAAATGTTTTAGCTGTTTTAGTAAACTATGGAAAACTTTTTCTACCAGCTATACAAAGCTGTATGTAAAGATGAAGAAATGTTCTGCTGTAGGCCTAAATTCGGCAAGCATCACAGTCGGGGAAGAGAAAATGTGTGTATATGCTCAATTTTAAGAGGCATGTGTTTGTGTGGTCTTTAATGGAGATAAATTTAGATACTATTTTAAACTCTTTTCTATAAAGAACTGAAAAACAAACTAAGCTTGTTTTGAACAGATGAGTAGCTTCTAGGTTTGATCCGTATTTTTTGTTGAAGCTTTATACAGTCAAAAGGCTATGTTACTAGCTGTTTTGAGTATAAATAACAGTAGAATATTATTTCCTTTTTCCTACTTTTGCTTTCATTTTCTTTCTTCTGATATTAAAATTCTGCTATCGCAACAATTTTTTTTTTAATTATGAAAACAATTATTCCTTTGTGTGGTTTCCTAATGCTGTGCATGCAGTTTCCCTGCCTACCTCATTACTTTCTCTGAACCTATTTTGACTATTGTTCACCAATATGAACAATTCTGACAAAATTTAATGGAAGAATAACAGGCCTAAAGATAAAATTTTTGAAAGCCCTGTGAAGAGTTTATGGGTGTAGGAGAAGGGCCAAAGTTCCTGGGGATGAGTGTGAGCTGAAGAATAAATCTGCACTGGGAGCTCAAGAGTGTGTTGATGCTTTTTCCTTCCTGTCAGGCAGCAGGTCTGTAGTAGGTAGCCAGTCATTCCTGCATGTGTCTTGGCCAACTAGATCTCATTTGTCTTCTTTACTTGATGATAATTAAGGAACTGGCTGAATGGGATGGTTCAGATGGCAGGGAATCCTACAATGATGATGGGAAGTGAAGTCATAAGGGGCAGTCGGGCTTGTTGGAGTTGATTTTGGCTCAGTGTTGAGATTATAAAGTCTTAAAAATGCAGGTTCTTAGGTTTTGAAGCCTTCATCAGTTCCACTGCTGATGGAACAATGTTTCCAGTTTGACAAAACAAACTGCATAAAAATTGTATTTTCAGAAAAGCATTTAAAGTCTCATTTTTTCTTTTTAATTTTTAATTTTAAGCAGTAAAATAAAAATATCCTGTTTAAATAGTATATAAAGACTGTGTAACCATAGATTTGAGATTAATCCATTGACCTCAGTGAAGTAAAAATTTCAGCCAAAGCTGACATTATTTTTATGCATTTTTTCCCACAAAATGGGGTTTTTTGCACTTCAGTTGTTTGTTGAAAATCTTGACAATTCAGTTTATGTAACTCCTGCTGGTGCCAGTTACCTTAATATTTGAACACATCTAAGTTTATTTGAAAGAATGGGTTCTTTTAAACAGTTCTCTTGTTATGTTTTTCTGTGTGACCTAACTGTTTCTTTTCTCTTGCTTCTTCTCTCTTATCAAATTGCTAGACGTACACGAGCACTAGCAACAACTCCATGTCAGGCTCCTTGAAGCGATTGGAAGATACCACAGCTCGATTTACAAATGCAAATTTCCAGGAAGTTTCTACACATGTTTCAAGTGGAAAAGATTCTTCAGAGGCTAGAGGGTCAGAGAGCAAAGGGAAGAAGTCTGCAGGTCACAGCTCAGGTCAGAGGGGAAGAAAGCCTGGTGCTGGAAGAAATCCAGGATCAGCTGTGACTGCAGCTAGCCCTTTTCAGCAAGGTATTAATTGTTATGCTGTAACATGACTTCTGCTTTGACATGAATTGGAAATCTTGCATATTTAAAACTTAAAAAGTAGTTCATACTTCATCCTCAATAATGAGAATGTTGTTTCACTTTAGGGGGGGGGAACCTTTTTTTCAGGGAAAAAGTCTTTATTGTCATAACATGAAAAAGAAGGTCGTGCATCTTTAAAGGGCAAAGCTGATGCTTTTGTTTAGACTATTAAGGTAGTCTCTTTAACTGCTAAAACCAGAAGTTTATGTGCTTAAAAGTTAGTCTGGGGTAAAATTTAACGTATGAATTTGAGTTCTAGGGGTCTTTCTTAGCTCTTTAAGGGAATAATACTAATGTTTTTTAGTTAGTGCATATTAGAACAAAACTGGACTACCTAATGTATAGGATGCGGTGGCCCCTAAATAATTTTTCAAGATGCAGACGTTTAAAATATACCATTTTCTTCAAGATGAAAGACCTTTTTACTTTTATTTTTTTGTCATTGAAATACATAAACAGAAGAAAAATGTTATTTTGAAACACAGCAAACTAGACCTTCTATAAAGTAATTGTTTTTCCATAATTTTCACTGTGGTATGTAGCAGCTGATTGTCCTTTCCGCTTTATGATGTTGCTCTTCCTTTGAGTTTATTTATGCAGTGAACACTTCTAAATTTGTCTAGAACTCTTTCAATATTTCCGGCTTTTTTACTTGGAAAAAAAAAAAAAAATGAAAGGGTGGGTTTTTTTTTTTTGTTTGTTTGTTTTTTATTCTCAAAACTTTGAAAATTGCCTTCTGGAATCCTGCATTTAAAGAAAAATCTTGCTCACTGCAGATGACAAAATAGATCTTCACTATGTGCATGTATTTTCTTTAAAGCTGCATTAAGTGAACTTGATGTAACTTATTTAAAATACAAACCAACAATGTTTTTATGATTTTTAAATTGCTGTATTAATGTAAATTATATTCTAAATGGAATTCTTAATAATGTTTAATGGAGTACTAATGATAAAATCTAATTTTTAAAGGACTTTTTTAATACCTACTGTTGTATTTAGGAGTATTTTCTTGACAGGATAGGCATCATTAGTCTGAGTTCTACAAAACAGTACCCACATGTACCCACCCGTATAAAATAACTGAATTTCAGTGAAAGTAGATGTTTGTATTTCCCAAGTGTACTCCATTTTTCCACCTTGTGTGAGCTAACACAGTGATTAAATGACTGCATTCCAAATATTACAGAAGCAATGTAATTCTATTACACAAAAGATCTTTATGGTTCTCTGACAGTGCTAAAGAAGTTTTAAAATGCCAATTTTATACACTTTTCTCCACTTCTTCTCCTGTCCTTTTGAAAAATACCTCTTCTGTGTAACACCTCCTCAGCCAGGGTGAATTAAGTGCAATTGCTGTTCCCTTGACCTGTGTCAGACCCTTGGTTTAGGTAGAATGGTAAGGAAGATTGCAGGCATAGTGTAGACGTGATCATAGCACATTTCTATCAGCCTTCTTTTTATATATGTATATGTTTGAAAATACCTGCTCTGACTTGCACCAAGTGTTTGTTGTGGCCTCAAAACACGAGGGATGTCAAAGTTGCCCAAGTAGCAAAGTTGTTATTCTCCTTTTATTCATTTTCACCTTGTTTGTGCCCCAAATTCAAATCTGAATCTCGGATAGGAAACTGAGAATCAGACTGAGCAGAGTGAATATCAGTAGGAGAAGCAATGTGTTGTCTTAAAAATAAGTTCTTTAGCACTTGGTAACACTTTTCATAAAGTCCTTGTACTTTGAAGGTTTGTATTGTAAGATGTAATCTTTCCCATCAATTTTCATCAACTACAGGAAAAAAAAATTGTACTTTTTCTTTCTTTTTTCTTTTTTAGGAAGCTTTTTGGGCACTCCTGGGAGCATAAAGTCATCTTCTGGAAGTTCAGTTCAGTCTCCCCAGGATTTTTTGAGTTTTACAGACACAGATCTGCGAAGTGACAGTTTCACGCATTCTCAACAGGCTTCGTCAACCAAAGATGTACATAAAGGAGAGGCTGGGAGTCAAGAAGGGGGTGTCAATTGTTTCACTTCCTTAATTGGTCTCCCTTCATCATCGGCTGTTTCCCAGTCTAAAAACTTTGACAGCTCGCCTGGAGACATAGGTAATTCAAGCCTTACTTCTACAGCATACAAACGAGCTCAAACTTCTGGAATAGAAGAAGAAACTGTGACAGAGAAGAAACGGAAAGGAAATAAGCAAAGTAAACATGGGCCTGGTAGACCCAAAGGAAATAAAAGTCAAGAAAGTATTTCCCATCTTTCAGTTTCTTCTGCTTCCCCAACTTCGTCTGTGGCATCTGCTGCAGGAAGTGTGACAAGTTCTGGTCTTCAAAAATCTCCAACTTTGCTCAGGAATGGAAGTTTACAAAGTCTTAGTGTTGGCTCATCTCCAGTGGGTTCAGGTAGGCATTTATTGGATTTGTTTTCTTACCTCAAAATACGTCTTTAATTATTTTAGTCGTAATTCTGAGTATGCTTTTCAAGAACAGAGTATCATTTAAAGAAACTTGAAAGTCGCATTGTGAAAAAAAGTAAAAATTAGAATATGACTGTTGGAAGAGTAAGTTTTGTTCCATGTATAGGTCCCACTGTGCTGTAGGTGTCTGTAGTAGATTGACCTGTGTATTGACTTATATGCTATATAAATGCAGGTTTTGAGACTGTAGGGGGAAAAATAAGTTGCATGAAAGTAGGTTCTTTGGAAATTGTGTGTGACAGGTTTAGCTAAAATAAGTGATAGTTTATACAGGCTATATTGTCTATATGTTCTGTTACATAGAGAAAACAAAACCAGTACTCAAGCATGTCAGCTGTGCTGAGTATGTCCCTCAATTATTTTTTCCCAGTTTAGCTTAACTAAAAATCAGAATGTCTATATGGACAATTTTAATTTTAAACATGTAAAAGGATATTCTGAATCTGGACCCCTGTGTAGCTGGATGACATTTTCATATTCTTCTGTGCTCTTTAGCAATTGAAATTGGCTGGTTTGTTCTTCCTCTGTTCTAAATGTTATGTGCAGTGAGAGGCTTTCTGTTGCCAGTAAACCTGTGTGTGGAATGACCTTGCAGAATACTGTATCTACCAAAGTCTCTGTTGGTTTGAAGTTTCTTTCGAGGCCTTTGTGTTTCGATAAAAAAATAGCAATCTGACACCTTGTTTTTGTAACTTTGAAATTTTGTCCTTTTTGTTGTTCAAGTGGATTTTTTGCTTAATTTTTCTTTTTTGGGGGGAAAGAGGAATGGAACTTAAATATTTGCTTGTGGGCAGGGTTTAATGCTTTTATAGTGTATATTTTAATGTATAAGCAAGAGATACTTTAAAAATATATGTGCTTCAGGAAACAAAACACTTTGTATTTGTTTCAGAACAAGACAGGTGGCAGCTATATTAAAAAAATATTTTTCCTGCTTTGAAATCAATAGGGAGAAATGGTGTGTGACAAAACTTCCTAGTTCACAGTCTATCTTTTTGATTAAAATGCAGTTTTAAAAATGTCAACCTCGTATCTGTTATGGACAGAGATCATCCAACAGGTATAGATCAGTGTTCTGATTATTTTAGTATGAACTTTTGTATTCCTTTATAATCCCTTTGAGGTTGATTATGTATTGTTGTAGTTGGGGTAACAGATGGAACTACAAGACCTTGGTTTGAAGTGAATGACCCATGTTTCCCCTCTTATATTTGTTTTAGGTATTCTGGTCTTTTCAGCTCCTAGAACAGGCTTTTCCCTGGCCAGGTCCATCTTTGCTTCCTTTGTCCTCTTTACATCTCACCCTTCCATCTATAAAATGCCAGTGATTATGTTAAACTCTCTTTGTAAAAAGCTTTGAAATACATGGATGGAAATACTGGGTAGGTTTTATTACCTTTATCATGATATTCAGCCTATAGTTTCACCTTTGTTAAGCATACTTAGATTCTTGCTAGCCAGCATTAGACCTGTCCTCTAAACCAGTGATATTTTCTGAAGGTGCCAAAGAATACCAATGAAAAACAAACGAATGAACAATATCCATAAACAAAATCACCCCAACAAAACCCAGAAAACCCAAAGAAACAAAAACAGATGGGATGTCTTTGCCTTCAAGCATGAGCTCTAAATTTATCCAGAAACTTCTGCTTAAGTCTGAGCATATTGTTTTAATGTACTCTTCTTCCTGATTTCCACTTTTTCTTATGGTTTTAGTGCTGCTTTCCTCACTTCATCATAAGCGTTTTCTGGGTTTAGCAGTCCATTTACAACTTTGTTACAATGAGGAAGGTCGTATGAGTATTATCGGTATTATCAGAAACATATATTTTTCTCAGGTATGATATGCTGATGTTTCTCTTTGAAATGTGTCTATATTGTCCAGTAACAAAATCCGACAAATGAAGCTAAGCAATTTGACCCAAAACCCCAAATAAATTTGTGCATGTAAATGTAGTGAGAGAAAATGCAGGGGAAGTCAAGCCAAAAAGTTTTTTTACTGACTCTTACTTGGAATTGCCTTGTTACTTCAAAGGAGCAGAATCAGGAATGAGTTAGACCACAGTAAACAAAGCTTTTAAGGCACTTTTTCAAAAAATCTCTTCCTAATTTTTTTTTTAAATAACCTTCTTAACTGCAGCTGTCTTAAGCTACCATTCTTTTTCTGTTTTCTTAAGAGTACTTGTTGAAATCCATAAAAATGATGAAAACCATTACTTCACAGATGTATGATAATCCTGTTCATAATTAATGTTCAAATTAGATGAAATGTGAAGGAAAGCTTATTTTAAAAGGTAACGTAGATTCATCATGTGCTATTTATACATAATTAAATGTCTTCCATAAAACTTTTATTCAGAATAAGTACATTCAGCTCATTTTGTGAAAATATTTGTCCTCTCCAAACTTTTTTCCAGTCCACAGAACTTCTGTTTTCCTGCTTAATAAGAACAGAAATGTACCATGAATAGTAAGGCCATGTAATTGAAAGCTGTTACAATGCATATACTCAGGTTGTATTACAGTTGCCACGCAACTAATCTGATACGTTCAAAATTTTGAGCACCTAAATGTCCAATCTTAATGCTCTTTATAATTTTTTCTGAAATGTATTTATCATCTGATAGGAAACACTTTTAACAGTGTACTCAAAGGAATGAAAAGTAATTTAAAAAAATGAAATAAAATTTGGTTGGTAGGGTGATAAGGAATTTTTATATTAAATTAACATTTTTCTAGTACATCTGTTCATGTTAAAAGAAAGAAAAGCTTCCTTAGCCAGTAGCAGCTTATTTACAAACCATGCTTCTCTTTCTGCTGGAAATTCACAAGTACTGTAAGTTTATTGTCTAAGAAGACGTAAGTTAGTTGTCAGTGGGAGTTATATAAAGTTGATACCAGTTCCCCCAAAATGGGACTGGTCTTTGGAGTGATTTCAGGATCTGAATTTTTTAATGGGGGAGGGTTTCATCTGAACTCTACTATTTTATAGAGGTATTTAACTTTCTAAGTCACACTAGTATTTTCAGGATCAAGTTAATTCTCAGCATCCTTCTAGGGAATAATACTTAAAGATTTCTAGTCTGAAGTATTGTAAAGCAGTGATCCCTTCTGCTGAAGATGTTTATTTTTTTCTTTTCACAACAATGGTTATTAAAGAACAGAAAACCTTCATCCAGGGATTGGAAGAGATGAGTAGCATCTTGTCCCAGTGCTTACCTCTGCTAGTAGTAGATTCCAAGATCAAATGTTTCTTTTACCATACTTGCACTTTATTTCAAGAGTACTGCAGAAACTAATAAGGTGGTGGGAAGAACAAAATAACTGTTATGGTAAATAACTTTCATACATTCTGTATTTTTCTGTCAAGCAGTTTGTGCAGACTCTGGCCCCTCTTTGTTCGGAGTACACTCCGGTGTGTGAAGAACTTTCTGAGAATTCGAGTCCCACAGCAATAGGGAAAAAATCATTTTATGTGATGTACAGTACCTTCTAACATTTGTGGAATAATGCAGCAAGGTAAAATGAAAAGCAATCAAGTGTCAGAAGTAAACTGAAATTTCTGTTTTATGGTAGCTAAAGTTCTTCCACAATTATCTTCCAAGTTCTGCATGGATACTTGCTGCTGGAAGAATTACGGTGCTTCAAGCATATAAGGATGCTTCTCTGTCTTTCCCAGTTCTGTTCTTGATTTCAAGTGTACAACAAATTGTATAGTATCAGCTTCAGTTGCTTAGGACTTCAGGGGATCATTTGTTTCAATATTTTAATTTTTGCATAATTGATTTTATGCCCTTACAAGTACTGTAAACCCTACAGGAGCTTATAAAGCAATTCTTTTTTTCCCTAAGAAGACTGGAGAAGGTTGAATTCCAAACTGGGCCTCTTTCAGCACCCTTGCTGTGCCCATCTTCTGGAATTCCTTTGTCACAATTGAGGCAACCTTATAATTTGTCTTCCTACATTTTTATCTCTACATCATAAGTATTCAACCCTTGACCAGTCTTTGGTATACTCTGGTTGGTAATACTAGATAGTTTTTGGAATAAAGGACATATCCAAACCCAGAATTGTAATATAGCAATATTTCAAACTCTGATTTAGAAACAGTTAATGTTTTTTGGCACAGGCCCTCTGGGTTGATTTTATGTCTTGTGCAGTCAAATTTCAGCTTTATATAGGAGTTAAATGCTTCAGCTTAGTCCATATATTTTATTCTCCTTTCTCTTCTGATTCAAGCAGTGACGAAGCCTCTGCCAAGTGTTGTGCTCCTGTGCAAGGAGATGATCTTACTGTTAAGCTGTCATACTGGTGATGTAAGAGAACTGTCAGCTTCAAAGTAGATGAGTAACTTGAAATCATTCTCAATGAGATACTGAGTCCCTCAGAGCTTGTGTTAAATCTTTTATGATGTTATGTTTAAACTCCTGTAGCCTTTGACTTAATAGCTAAATCTTTTGGGAGAAAGAGTTTACTAAAAATTACCCTGAAACAGTTTGTGCTATTACATTTATCTGCTAGGTGCCCCAGAAGCCAAAGCAGAAAAAGAAGTCTTGCTGTGTTAAAAAGCCAGTTCGTATTCCAGAGGAGAGATAGAAGGAAGAAATTGATGTTAATAGATATTAATGGCCTTTTAGGAGGAAGTAAACGGTGTAGAAAACACACGAGGCAAAAATTCATGTGCAGAGAATTTCATTCTTCATATTTGAGGCTCAACAGAAATGGTGTTGGTTTGATACAGGATTAAAATGTTAAAATTGATGATTGTTGGTGTAGAAAACACGGAGACATTCATCAAGTAATTGGGAAGAAATCACATGATGAGGTAGTAGCAGCGTATGAAAATGGGGATTATCATGAAATGGATTCCCCAATCAATGTTCTTAACTAAAACAGGTGTTAGCAGCAGCTACAGGCAGAAGTAATAAATTGGCATTTCCTGATGATGAGTACCTCCTATTTTCATGTTTTTAGACTGTCAATGTTAAATTTCAGTGAGTCTTTAAAACTTGTGAAGTTGTAGGAGACTGGCAGATAGTTATGTAATTAGGATGTTTGATACAAGAAAGAAAGATGTTGAGATGTAAAGATGTAATGATTAATGACAGTTATTGTGAGTTATGGAAAATAACTTATTGGACTTTTTTTTGTATTTTTTTTTTAAATAAAAGCAGTGGTATAGTAGATGTCTACGTTTCAATTGATACAGCATAACATTTTAAATAAAGACCTGTAATGATAGGAAGTCAGTAAATCTTTGCATTAAATGTAGTTAATGGGTAAGTCTCAATTTAATTTTGATCAGGGAATTATTAAATCAAAGTGTTTACTTTGGGGTTGTGTTATTTCCCTGTGCATCAGTTATCAACCTTATGCTAGTTATTGGAAAATTCTGCAATTTCTGAAAAAATCTGGGTATGAGGTCAGGGTAAAATGGATCTCTTGGTAAGCAGTACAAACTAAGAGTTGTGTTGGTGGAGCTGAAGTGAAAGATTACGTCTAAGAAAGATGGATGTGTACCTCCAGGATAAGGATGGTGGTCTTTGGAAGGAAGGGCTGAAAAGAAAAAGGATAAAGCTGAATAATCAGTTATGTCTGAGCTTCTAGTGCTGAGCTGTGTTTAATTTGTATGCATAAACAGCAAACTAATGAGAAAGGTAGCTCTGTGTTCAGCAGAGTGCATCTGGTCTTCAAAGACTGTATCTAGTTCTGCTATCTGCTGTGTGTAAAGAAGAGAAGAGCCACAAGAAGGATTCAAGGACTGGAAAAAGCACGTTATTGTAGAAAAGCTTAGGAGTGAGTTTATCTGACTATGGGTATCATATGGGGAAATGAAAACTGATGCTATAATGATCCTTAACCTAACAAAAAAGGTAAAACATGATCAAGTGAGAGCAAGTAATAGTTGAACAATTCTCAGTAATGGTTCTGAAAATTTAGAGGTAATATGTCTCCTAGAAGATACAGTTTAGTCAAGTATATTTATTGGATTTGCAGGTGCGGGAAGTTCTAGAGCTAAGAATCAAATGATGTGCTCGCAGAGATTCTTGTATGGCTCTTATGTATGAACCTAATTCTGTGCTGTATTATCCCTTTGATTTCTAAAAGAAAAACCAACATCGTGCATCAGTTTGGCATAGAAAATGGACTGTAACTGGGCAAATAATGCATTCCAAAATACAGTAGTTAGTAGGGAATTGTCAGGCAGTATGGGTCTGCAGAAATGAGTTCCCAACACGGTATGTTCTATGCTTTTATCAAAGATTGGGAAGAAATTAAGAAATCTTTGCTGCTTGCTGTGAGGGTTCACGATGGTTTCTAAAAATGTAGTAAAAAATGTGCTCAGGTGTAATGAATAATAATTCCTTTTTTTAAGAAAGTTTTGTACAAAAAATACTGAACAATGAACCTTATAACAGAGATGTGTTTTGAAAACAGTTATGAAAAACTTCTGAAAAATGATAGAGAACTAAACATTATCTTATATTGAGGTGCTTTAGGAAAAAAAGGCTATTGTCATTCCTGTAATACTCATTTCAAGAAGGGATAGAAAAGTTATATCACTTGAAATTACTCCATAGATATTGCAGGTAGCAGAGTACTATATTTAATTCTGGTATTAATTTCCTCCTAAAACATGAATATAGGAAGGTTGAGAAGAGTCATACAATGATCAAGATTTTTAAAATATCCTTTTCAGAGATTTTTAAGCTCTTTGATAGACTGAAATACCTTTAATTTGAGAATATTTCAGTTTACAAAAACGGTTAAAACCATGATCATAATTGTTATACAGGAAGAATTAATATTTCTGGTCCAGATTTTTTTTTCATTGGTAATTGCATACTGCATACTGGTAATTGCCCCATTTTCTGTTTTTATAAAAAAATGTTGACAGAAAAATACAGACCTATAGTGTTTAATTAGATGGGCTGCTGAAAACAAGAAATGTTCAGCTTTTCCACCTTTGAAGTCTCCAGGCTGCCTGACTTTCCATGGAAGCAGTGGTTTGTGCATTAGATACAAATCGGCTCCCCTGTAAATGTCGCAAGACTAGAAACTCTTGGAGCATTGCTTTGAAACAAAACTTGATTTAAAACAAAACAAAGTTACCCTTTCTCAAAAAATTGTAGGTTTCTTTGGGGTTTGGTTTTTTGTTTGTTTGTTTGTTTGTGGTTGGTGGTTTGTTGTTTTTTGGGGTTTTGGTTTTTTTTTTTTTTGAGTGAAAACGGATGTGAGGACTTTCTGAAGTGAAAAAATGTCTCAGGGAAGGGAAGGTAAGTTCTAATAACTAGGTTATAGCTTGCGTGTCAAGCTGCCTAGGCCTGCTTATATTGGAGAAGATCTTGGCAGCTGTGGAAGTGAGATTTTAGCTGACTAGTTAATTGTTGTATGAGAATGTAAGTGTCTGTCAGGTTAAAATGGAATTTTGAAGATTATATACTTGAAGCTAGATTCCCAAATTATGGTGTGACTCTAGGCATTAGTTTCTAGTTACATTTCAAAATAGATCATCATTTATTTATTTATTTATTATGCTCTGATAGTCAACAGCAAATAGTATGTTTAGATTATGAACTTGTAATACATTTCAGATTCTAAAAAAACCCAAGGAAGCAAAACACAAATTAATATGGGAAAGGGAATGTGTATTTTCTTGGGTTCCTGTTTAGGTCTTTCTTTCATTTAAAAACAAAATAAAGATTTTGGTAGTTACTTATTTCAGGAGAAAGACATAATAATTTAAACAGCTGAGCAAAAAGATGTAATTAATTATAAAATGTTTGAAATCTTGTTTTTATTCAACATTTGTGAATCTTCTACCCAAATATGAATTTCATAATTAATAAAATAAATTCTGTAGGTGTATATTTTTGCCCATACAGAATTATTTGCAGAACTGGTATCTAAATATGATCTTGTAGAAACATAATAAATATCTGTATGAATACATTGGCTCTTTGTTAGTTGTATCTCTATTGGCAGAGAAGAAAATGGGCTGGGGGGGTTTAAAGGCTTCTTAAATTGTTGTACTTACTAATTTTCAAATTTAGCTATAAATTTTTCCTGTTTGGTGAGGGAAGGTTTTCAAAGAAGTCTATGAGCTTTTTGTAAACCGTTTGCTTTTAGATTATATTTGACCCATAAGCCTATGAAATGCCTTGTATATATTTAGTGTTAGGTTTGAATTCCTAATAAAAACTCACTTATTTTAGGCCTGGGTAATCCGGGTAAACTACACTGTATGGATGAGATCTAGCTGACAGCTTTGCTGTTATTGTTGCCTGCATAGCGAACAAAATAAATTGCCTGCTTTTCCAGGGGTTGATTATCTTTGCAGATACACGGAGTAAAAATATATGGCATTATCATTATTATATTTAAAAAAAAGAAAAAAAAGCCAGAAAGGGAAAATGTACTAAACTTCCAGTTTTGTGCTTCAATTATGTTAGTTCTTTAGCTCTTTTTATAAAAGCAAGAATTAGAATTTAAAATAGACAGAGCAGGGGAACAAGGAGACACTCTGAAGCAATTAAGTTTTCTATCCTATCAGATGTCTTTGTTGCAGAACTTGATATTTGCTTTAGAGGTGTATCCCTTTTCTGAAGATCAAAGAAATATTCCTTAAATGAAATTCTATTGCTGCATGGAAAATGAAGTGAGATACAGGTGTTGTTTGCTTACTTGCAACTGTTTAGGATCTCCTTTAAAAATTCGACTGAAAAACCCCCTTTGTTTGATAATAATTTTGTATCTATAGGCTTTTAAATTAAAATATACATCTTTTTGAGTGTGAACATTTTTCAGCATCTGGAGTCAATTTACTAGAGTACGGCATTCTTTGTAAGTCAAATGCGAGATAGCAATCAGTCTTTTAACTCCATAAAATCTGTTAAAGGTGACACAGGAACATAAAAAAAAGTGTGTGTGTGTAAGGGCAAAGAAGAGGCTTGACTGTAAAAGGAGCAGTAGGGTTTTTTTTAACCCCTCCTTGAAAATTGTACTTTTCAGATCTTACAGACTTTAAAGTCTTTCAGAAACCAAATGTAGCTGAAAAATAAGTGATCTCTATGTGTTGATAGTATCTGCAGCATTTTTGCCCCTCTGAAGACTGTCCAATTCACATGGTAAAATTCTTTTTTTGTTGTTGTTGTCAGTCAGACGTGATAGCCCTACAGTCATGTTTTTAAAATCGGAAGAAAATGTACTTTGCATTAAAATTTTTCATTTATTTGATGTGAAGAGCTGCAGTACCAGAAGTTAAACTGACTGAAAGTTGTTTCAGGATTATGGTCGGGTGACTAACTTCTAGATAAGAAGAGTCTCTGATGTCTAGAGCTGTTGTTGATTATTGTAATAATTTCTGAGATTCCCTGGTAAAGTTCTAAAAAGAAAGCAAAAAATTTAAATAGAAATACTAACATAATGTAGTGGTATAAAGAAGACTAGTTACCTTAAAATAAACGAGTTTTTAACTGAAAGATGTTGCTTGGGGACAAATCCATTAAGACTTAAGTGGACAGATTCCTATGCTGATGTATAGGAACTATACTATCCATATATTATGCTGTTCTTAAACAAATATAATGAGACCAAGTGCCTGATTATCAGCTCCACATTTCCCTATGCTTCCTTCTTATGCAAGTAAATTATTTCACTTTCTTAAACAGGTTGCATGGATGTGATAGGGCTAAGAACAGTAGCTTTCTAAAGCTCTAGATAGCCTGTGCGGTGGTGTGGTACTGTGTGTGTTGCTTGGTATAACACTGGGGCACGTGTCCCACAGCAATTCTTGCTCTGTACTGAAATATTTGAAGTCGGGCAGTCCCCGGGTAGCTTCATATGCTGTGGTTGATGACAATCCAAATGCCTAGCTCTAGTTAAAATGACAGGAACCAATTGGGATAGCTTTACAGGTACAATTGAAGATTTCAATAGCTTTTGTATTTAAGAACACTGTAAACAAGGGAAACTGTGGAATCCAGTGTCTGTCTAGATGTAAAGATGCATCTTAGCTACACTAAATGAGAATATATCTCAGTGCCTTTTCACAGTATGGCAGTTCTGGTATTTTATAAAGGTTACCTGGACTAGTTGCTTAAAACCTGCAAGATCTTTGTGTTGATCCACCTGGATGTGAGCTCATTTTTAATAAAACTCCCCAGCATAAATAAAATGCAAAAAGTTGGTACAGATAAACCAACACCGTATTTCCAGAAGATTACTGAAATAAACCTCTCTTTCAGGAGTATTAGGCATGGCTGAAAAAGTGTTGTAGGAGCTTGATATACAGGTATGCCATATGCACAAAGTGTGCTGTCAGATTGCTTGGCAAAATAGTTCTAATTGGGGCTTTTGTGGTGGTAATGCAAGAAATGGTAAGTGAAACAAACTATTTTATATTGTTAGAAAAGCTACTTCATGTCTGATCCTGAATTTAAAGTCAATTTTTTGTCCATTTAAACTAAACTGTAATTTAATAGCTAGTTTAGATGCAAACTAGTTACTTCATATTGTTCTTTCTTTACTTTTTATTCAGCTTTTAAGTATAATTCTTCATTTTTTGGTGTCAGATCTGGTAGATACGTAAGGTGTCTTTGAGAAGGCCGTAAGGATAGCATTAAGAAAACTGTTAATTTTGACAGTAATCTAGCTTGCTGCATATGTTTTCATGAGGGAGAATTACATGCAGTGGTAAAAAGTGTCTGAAGAGGGTTCTCATTAGACTACCTAACTTGAAAAAACTGGAATTTTTTGTCCAAAAGAGTGAGCATCTACGGTCTTGGACCAGTATAGCTCTAGAAACTTGAGAAGAGATTCATGGAAGCTGTAAACAGAGCTGAAGAGTATGAACATGTGTCTGGGCCTTATGCATGAGTAATCCTATCAGATCTATTGGACTTGACTTGGTTTTATATCTATTTCCCATTGTTTATTTGTTTTGAACATTTACAAGAAGGATTTCCTGGTAAGACTGACTAGAGGTTCCAAGTAAATTTAAAAAAACCAACCAACCAAAAAAACCCCAACCCTATTCCCCCATCCTCCCAAACAAATGAAAAAGCAACTCATAAGCCACCAATATAGTTAGCTTTCACATAAGAATCTGAAATGCAGGGGGTTTTTGTTTGGTTGGTTGTTTTTTTTAAGTATGATAACTGTCATGGACTAATGCCTAATCTGAAGGATTTAGTGGTTGGTTACAGCAAATAACATCCTTTCAAGGGCAAAAGTCACTAGGTCTTTTTTTCTGCTGTGGGAATAGTGGGTAAGCTTAGAATTTAACTTTAGTTTCTGTATGCCTAACCGGTTCCCTTAAAAACACGTAATGAACAGTAAAAGGATGATGACTTGGATGTAGGTTTTAATACATAGTCAATTCTGAGATATTTTGAAACTAATTGAAATGAATGAGCTGGAAGCAACAAAGTCTTCCTGAGCAGCATTGATTTTAAGCAAGAAGAATTGTTAAGGTTTTAAAGCAAGCACAGCAGCTACCATAAAGATTAGATGAAGAAAGGAAGGATTCAGCTGAGACTGAGAGGAAAGTGCATAAGGCAGCAGAGGTGGAAAATAAAGGAAAACAATGAATGTGAAGTCCAGCCATTACAGCATGTAGTTTTTTGGCATATATGATTATTGTTCACCATCCCTAACCTTTCTTGACGCCTTAGCATGTTGGACTTCAATAGCTTGGCTGTACATTGTAGGAGAAAACTAGGTGGCTGGGAGGGTACTTTAGTGCAAGAAAAGTCAGGGAAGAGGTAGCTGCCAATAGAGGCAGTTATACCAGGAACCCAGACAGTAGCTCTTTTTTCCTTCCAGAATAAAACACCTTTTTTCATCTGCCTTCTACTGATTTATTGGGTGTGGAAGGGAATAGTGGTAGGGGAACAGTTCTCCTTCTGTTCTGTGTTGAGGCTTGAGGGGAGTCTAGAATTAGCTCCTTCAGTCACAAGGAGGGCTGATCTAGTGTTGGCCCTTCATCATGTAACTGGATGAGGTCTGTGTTAGTTTGTTTCAAAGGAATTAGGTTAAACAGGATGTTTTCTTACTAGGATTCCTTGCATCTCATCTCAAGGTTGGGTATCTGTAGCTATTGATCTCTTCCATGAATTTGTCTAATAATTTTTGAAACCATTTATGCTGTTAATATCTGAAACTTGAGAAGTGAGTTTCATATCCTTATGTATTGTAAAAGGATGTATTTTGTTTGCAGCTCTTGCTGATTATGTTCTGACACTCCTCTAAAAACAGTGAATAGTCATTAAAAATATTCACCATCTTTACAGTGTTAATAATTGATAAATTTCTGTAGTTTCCCCCATTATCCTTTTTAGAGCTAGATATCTTAATATCTTTTTGTCATTCATACTATATCCTTGCATTTTCCAGAACTCTTTTAGTGCTACTATATCCTTTTTTTTGAGAAGTGCAGGTAGTATTTGAAATACAGGTGCAACATCAATTTTTAAAGTGGCATAACTATGCTCTTTGTTTTGTTCTCTGTTCCCTTCTGACAATTCGTAACACTATATTTGTCTTTTCTGGTCATTGCGTGACAGTCTTTTTCCTTCCTATTGGGAATCTTAAGCATTCCAAAAAAAGAGACTTTCAAAGTAAGAATCAAAAGGGTGAATCCTTTTCTTACATATTTATTGCATTGTAGCACATGCTTATTGTGAAAAGCTCATTCTTATGAGCACGGTTATTAAAGGATAATTCGTGTGTCCTGGAATTGGCACTGTTCTCTTAAGGACTGTGTATACTGCGAATGTTAAAAAGACTTTTTTTCCATATTTAGTAGCTGCAGTTGAAAGGGCTTCTATTGCAACTTGTTTCTCCGACTTTGTTTTTATGTATCTTCTTGAGTTGCCAGAGAACTGCTTGTTTTAACCCCATGTTGCTGACTAGGTCTACTGAATTGTTTTGTCAGCTCTTTAACTGCATCTCTTCCTCATTTGTCTATGAAGTGTGTATCTTGTAGTAGTAAATTTTTCACTGGGGCATATCTAGTGTATTCTGCTTGAAAACTTTCTGAAAGCTCTGAGTGATGCTTGGGAATACAAAGCATGTGATGGTTTGGGTTAACGGTAGCTCCTGTGTGGTACAATTTTAAAGAAACAAAGTCTAAAGGTGTAGCTTCAAGCAGTCTAGGGCTGAGCTTTTTTAAAATAATGAAAACACTCCCACCCTGAGCCTGCCCAAAACCCTACCCAAAAGTTCCTTACATTTGAAAGGCACTTGCCTTAATATTGAAAGCTGTGGTGGATCAATGTGGCTCCTATTTCTTGTGCACAAAAATTTAGCATAACTGGAATGAGCCGATACAATTTTAATCAAATAAAGTCTGTGGAGAGTAGGTGTGGGCAAAATGATTCTGCTCTTAAGGGTGGCAGACAGCAGTTGCATTGTGTCTTCTGCACCTTAGGCAGAGTTTGTCCCAACAGTATAATGTATATGATCCCAGACATATTAACTCTGTGTGTTTTAGTGACTTTTTTTTAAACTTGTAATAGTAGTTTTGATTATAAGTGTATTTTTGTACATTGTTGTTAGTTCTCTGAAAACTGTTGAGAAGGTTAATTAAAATTATCAGTTTCATTTTTATCTGATGAATCCACTTCTGTCAAGAATCATCCAAGATTTTGTATATTGTGGGTGTTTTTTTTCTCTACCACAAAATTTAAAAACCATTAGTATTTGTTTTTTTACGGCACAGACTTGGTCTGTAATGTTTTAATTAAAATATTCTAAATGTAAAAAGTTTTTTTCCATGGAAGTAACTTTGGCTAGTTATTCAAGTTTAGGCAGTAGGCAAAAGGCAAGTTTTTTGTTTTTTTTTTTTGTTCTGTACCCACCCCCCATCCCACCCACCCCACCCACCCCCCGCCCCCTATGACTTCTACATTAGTTTTGTAATATTCTAGTATCAATGACAAAAGTTTAAATTTTCTTTTGTTGTTAATTCATTGTTTTGGAATCTTGATGTTCAGAACAGTCTGGCAGTTAAAAAATGGCTTATGACAGCAGTCTTTCGTAGTTACCAGTTGTGGGAAGAATAAAGAAAAATAAAGCATAAAAGACAGTCACCCTGTTGAAACACAAATTGTTATTACAGTCAGACCTCAGAGGCTGATGCAGGTAGAAAATTCACCCATGGAAGTATGACAGAGGTGTTCTCCACACTCTCACCTGCAAAATCATTCATTCGATCACCTTGTCAAACCAGACATGTAAGCTGAGGGCTCTGTTCATTAGTAGTGTGAAAGAGTGAACTAGTAATTGAAACTACAACAATTTTGTAGTCATGAGGTCATTATCCTAAGTATGAATTAATTGGTGGCATAAGTGGAAGAGGTGGGCCATCTGCATGACTGCCATCACTCTGCAACTGGGCGTAAAAGTGTTGTGTTGCTATAGAGGCTGAGTTACAGACACTTCTAGCTACCCAGCAGGAGATGTGAGTGTGTTCTGGCACTTAATGGTTGGAGATCAATATTCTCCAAAAACCCCAGCCCTTGAAGTAAAGGAAGTTTATGTGAGCATCTCCTTTGGTGTACAACTAGTTGGACAGTCTTTCTCCCTACACATTCAAGTTCTTCAACTGAACTCCCTAAAGTCCAGGAGACACAACTGTTTTTCTGTTAAACTTCTTGATTGCTTGAGTTAGTCTCAATCTATCAGTGAAGCAAAAAAGATGCCTTGTGATTAAAATTAGCAAGGCAGCTTCAGTTTAAGTTTCTAAATTTGTTACGGACAATGAAATTAAAATCAGTCTTTTGTTGGGAAGGCTGATTGTCGCTGGAAGCATTTGAATTTTTGTTTGCAATAGTAGCTTTAGAATGCAGCTAATTGGCATGTGCTAGAATGTTCTTATACTCGACATTTAAAAGCTAACAAACACTGATAAAAAAAATATAAGTAAAAAATTATAGTGCATAGAAATAAATCCATTTTAAAATTTGAGCTACTGTAAATGATCAGAGCTCTAATACAAGTAAGATGTATTCAGGTATATTATTGTTCACTGAAGTTCCTGTCTATACATATATTCTTTTGTGCGTCTGTTAAACATGATCTTAACATGAAGCCCTTTTTCTCCTAACTCAAAAGCTTTCTCGAAGTTGATGAATACCATACATAATGGTAAGTTATATTAGAATCTTTTTCAGAGGTTCATTTATCACAAAGGGTAGCCTTTTGTGGAAAAGCCTGATTGAAGGTCTGCATATTCTGTGGATTGGGTGAAATACAGGTCTGCAGTGAGTCAATTGTTCAGTACTTGAGTGAAAACTTTGTAGATTGTCTGCAGGAGCCTGATAGGTCAATAGTTCCTCAGTTCTCTTTTTATGATCTTTTTGTATGTATGCAGTAAAATGATAACAGTTTTATTCCAGTTCTGAGACTCTTTTCTTTAATTTTGTGAATAGTGTTTCTAGTTGTTCTTCTGTGCTCCATTCATAGGTGTGTTATAGTGGTGTCTACCTCAGGCATTCTCCCACTTGCCTTCCTGACTACTTAAATTACTACAAGTAATGCATGTGAAGGTAGCCTTGTTTTGTCCATTCTTTGTTCTGACAGCCCAATGCTGCCCATTTGTGTCACTGATAACAGTACTATCAATTTCAGAGGGAGGAATATTGAATCTTTAATGTATCTAATTGCTGTTTCCCTTTAGTATTCAGTATTGGCTTTGTACCCCTAGTTCTGTACTCAGTCATAGCCAGTGGAAGTGAAATATATCTTACTAAATTAGAACTTGGTTTACTTTTTCAAGGCTTTTGTTCATTTGTAGGAAACAATCATAACTATAGTCACAGTTACTGAAAGATTTAGGAGGGAATATTTACAGTTAAAACCCTCTCATGAGCCTAGTTTTGAAGACGATCAAGTTTATTTCTCAATGTGATATTTAACTGGTGTCAGGTGATCTGTTAATAAAAATTGGAATTTTTTATCCATTAGTGTCAGCCAAATAGAATTATTTTCTTATTACTGTATGTATATTTTGGAAGAGCAGTGCTGTATGCATTGCAAATTGTATTGAATTGAAGTTCAGCATATGCAAAAGAATTTAAATGTTTAAACTTTGCACGGTGAAATTCTTTGCGTTTTAAGCTAGCAATCATTAAGGTTTTATAGAACTTCTGCTTTTCACACTGTTGGAGCCACGAATTACATCTGTTATGCAGATGTCTATAGTGGTGGGTCTCTTACTGTAATATTAATTATATTTTTATTTAAACTTATATTTCATAGTCTACACATGGTGAGAAATATTGAAATTTCTCTAGATTTGCTTTGCTTTAGTAACATAGGTTTAGCTTTTTTCCTTTTGATATAGGGTTTCCCTCTCACTCTCCCAGGTATACAGTGCTCTGAACCAGCTTTGAGATGAAGGAAAGCAAGGTCACCATTTTTCTGAACAAAAATAAAACATCTGAAGGGTATCTGACAAAGTGTGCTGAATTTGGACTTGGTGAGTTTCTGCTGTTTTATAAGCAGAGCCTTTTTGCTGTTTAATGTTGAAGAGGTATAGGCTCACAAAAGAGTGCAGAATAGAAATTGATGGAATGCGATTTGCAATGACTTCTTTCCACGTTGCACTTTTTAAAAAAAAAAGATTGTGTATTCCTAACTGCAGCATAGAAGTTGAAAGAGTATAGAGGAAAGTGGTTACTTAATGTTGTATTCTTTCTTGTCAGGCAATAATAATGCTTTGTATCACTCATTATTTGTTTTAGAACAGTGTTTGGACAGGATTTATCATCTCATCTACCTTTTTTTTTGGGTGGTGGTGGTGCTGTGTTTTATCTACCTTTCCATGTTTCTTTAAGTAAGATTTTAAGGTTGGTTACTTTTTTTCTCCCCAATCTTGCAGGGTTTTTTTTGCATGCTCTTGTTTTGGCAGAAGCATATATATGGGTGAAATCGATGAGGGTAGGTAGAAGTTTTGATAATATGAACAGCAAGGAAAGATCTTGCCATGTGTGTATAGGATGAAGAGAAAGTATTTAAACTTGGGATAAATATTTAAGTATAGGAAGATCGTTTATTCCAACAGCATATTCAGATTATGAGTCAGATAATGACTCTTACAGTCCTCAGCATTGTCTGTAAGAGTTTTGATGGAGACAGTGTATCAGGAGCTTGATTTTTCACTGCACTGAATTTAAGTTGGCTGCACATCAGCAAGAAAGTAAAAAAAAAAAAGAAAGAACTGGGAGTTTTGGTTTGAGTGGAGACAAACACAAGTTTGGAGCAGAGAGGTTCATTTGATAGTTATGCTAGTATAAAGGTGATGGTCGAAGCCTGTCAGTTGAATTTGGTGCTGACAAAGTGTAAAGGAGCAAAGATGATAGCTAAAGTCTTGAACACAGTTGAAGGGGTCAGTTAAAAAAGAGGACTAGAAAATGGAGTTATGCAAGCTGTATCTTTCCATAAAGATACCTGTCTTAAAGGAGTCAAGACACTTCATGGCAGAAGTGGCACACTGCAGTTTTGCCAGTAAAAGACAGTACTCAGTGCTCTGTTTCTCAGTTTTATGGCCAACTTCTTAAAAAACTTGTTTAAAAAAACCTGAAAAATTGCAGTTGAGAGATGTAAAGTTTTCACTGCTATTTGCTGTGTGATAACTTTGTGCTTTGTTGTTCTCAGTCTTACCTTACAGTCAAAATTTTTGACTTGATCTTGAAGTCTCATCTCTTCTGCATCATTTTTATGGGCCTACAACTGGAAAGCAGGAGGAGGGGGTACAGACATACATATTTGTTGAGGATTTTAGTGCATACTTTAAAAAAAGACTGTGGGGAGTGATGACCTAAATGTTATTTTATGTTAGAGCTAGCTGTAAATTGTAGTTGTTGGTTGTAGCCTTTCCATGGCTACTTCTGTTCTTGCTTGTTCTGTCTTCTGTCTGTTTTATTTCTTACTCCTGTTCCTGTTTTCAGGTCTCTGTTTTTGCTTGTTCCGTCTTATGCCAGTTTGTGAGTTGCAGTGAGGAGAGTCGTAGCACAGAACAGACATCCATCGTGCCAGTCCTAGCACTGGTTGGCTTTAGAAGATGGCACATTTCCAAAGAAACTTTTCAGTTCTGTATGTAGCCTTGGCCTCCGCATCAGTGCAGGCAAAACTTAGTATATATGGTATGATTTTTTTAACAAGATAAACTAAACTAGACAGAATCTGTACTGAGCATGAATGAATTAAAATTTTTGAATCTAGCCCAATTTGGGCAGACTTTTACAGTGTTGATAAAAAGGCATCTGCCTGTATTGAAGCATGGGGACAGTAGTGCTCCGCTAAACTATATAAATTAAGAAAACGAAGAACAAGAGAAGGGCAAATTACAAAGTTATCCTGAAATAGTTCCTTTATGCACATTTTTTTCAGAGTATTGAATAATGGAGTGTTATTGTTCAGTTGTCAAATGTTACAGCCTTAAGTATAAGTACCTGTCCCTGAGTTTCTAGAATACCACTTTAAAGCTTTAATTGTTCCTAATGACAGCTATGTCAATTTGGGCAACAGCTGTTCCCCCCACCAGAAATAACTGATCACAACAGAATTGCCATTGTTATTTGTTAGCCTCTCTAGTGTCTGCTTTTTGAAAATCCTGGCTCAGTTGAGCATCCTGCAGCATGCCTTCAAAGACAACAACTTCAGATCACTGGAATCCAAAAGAGAGAATTTTTGAAGCAGAAACTCCTGTAAAAGACTTAATTATGTTAAGAGTGAAGAGGAATCTAGTGCTTCCAGTGAGTCACCATTTCAGCACTGAGATAGATTGCTGTAAGAATGGTTTGAAGCTATGGTAGGTTTTTGGAGATCTTAAGCAAACACATGTTCTCCCTGGAAATCATTAAGAAATGTAGATCACAAGTGTCATACTCCTACTCTGGAATACTCGTTTAGTGAGCCTGTAGTGGTTTAACCCCAGCCAGCAACTAAGTACCACGCAGCCGCTTGCTCCCCGCCCCCCCCCCCCCCCCCCCCAGTGGGATGGGGGAGAAAATTGGGAAAAGAAGTAAAACTTGTGGGTTGAGATAAGAACAGTTTAATAGAACAGAAGAAACTAATAATGATAACACTAATAAAATGACAGCAGTAATAATAAAAGGATTGGAATATACAAATGATGCACAGTGCAATTGCTCACCACCTGCCAATCAACGCCCAGTTAATCCCCGAGCAGTGATCCTCCTGACCCTGCTCCCCTCAGTTTATATACTGGGCATGAAGTCACATGGTATGGAATACCCCTTTGGCCAGTTTGGGTCAGGTGCCCTGGCTGTGTCCCCTCCCAACTTCTTGTGCCCCTCCAGCTTTCTCACTGGCTGGGCATGAGAAGCTGAAAAATCCTCGACTTTAGACTAAACATTACTTAGCAACAACTGAAAACATCAGTGTTATCAACATTCTTCTCATACCTAACTCAAAACATAGCACTGTACCAGCTACTAGGAAGACAATTAACTCTGTCCCAGCTGAAACCAGGACAGAGCCTAAAACTGCTTTGTTTTTAGTATGTCATATTAAAGTAACTTAGGCTTGTCTGTTGTGGCTCCCCATGACAAAAGTGAACGTCTAAATAGAACTTAAGATCTTTATTTATCAATTGTTCTTCCATATCTGTCTAACTCTTTCTTCTTGCAAAGATCTTTCTGTGCTGTGATACACTTGAAGTACAGGTCTTTCCTGTAGTTCTGAGCATATGTGTCTCAGATATGATCATGGAGCTCTTCATCTTGTTGCTCTTATTCTAGAAGAGTACTTCAAAACTTCTTGAATCAGTCTAGAATAAGCATGAAATTCTTAATGTGTCTTATTTCATAAAGCTGAATTAATTATATATGTGAATCTTAAACACACAGTTATAAAGCATCTCAAGGACCTATTGTGCGAAATCAACATCTGGAGGAAACAAATGAAAGGAGGTTTGTCCCTGTGTCATCCCTGCCTTCCACTCCCACCCCCCCAAAAAGGACCGCACAGTTTAACTGAGGTATAACTTTGCCATGGGACATGGACAACTGTTCATAAAGGATTGGAAGAAATTCATTGGGGCAGGGTTGGAAGCAAATTTAAGGCTAATAATTACAAAGACCATTCCTCAAGGTCTGTATGTGTTAGATTTCTAGAGGCTGGGAGAATGTTTGAGGAAAGTATTACTTCATGCTTGCCCTTTTCTTGTGCTTTTACTTGTGCAGCCGCTGTTGGTCACTGTTTGAGATGGATATACTGGGCTAGAAAACAATACAGTTCTCCCTGTGTTCCTAGTCCAGCGTGTCATTCATCTGTCTCCTTGTGTCATGTTCAAACCTCTCCTCTCAGAGAGCAAATTCACCTTGGCTGGGTTATGAAAAACATGGGTTTGGGCCCTTCTGCAGTGGAGGGCTGTAGTGTTAAGACCTGTAGCAGCTTGGATTAATTCAAAGTAGGAGCAGGCACACTGCGCCAGGAAGCTGTAACCTTTCTGACAGTGGTTTAGGCAGTTTTGAAATCTTGTACTTAAAAGCCTACCTGTGGAAAAAAAATAATCTAATTGAGGACTATATACTGACCGAGCTTGGTTTAAGCAACTCATACGTGTTGTTTCATGTTAGTTAGCTGGTATATGTATTCCTTACTGTTACAGTTTATTGAAGAGTGAATTCTGTAACACTGCTGACATGCATGGTCATTAATGAACGTGGGATCAAGTATAAAATAACGTTGTTCACTGTAGCAGGTGGGACTAGCTTGAACAGAGGAGTAGACCATTTTGGTAGCTACATGGATCAGTTCTGATCCTTCACCCCCCACCCCATTATTGAATACATTTCTGAATGACTGTAGGTAGCTGTACAGTCAGGATCATGGACATAGGAATGGGAGTAGGCAGAAGAGATTGACAAAACATCTTTTGCTAGCTGAGCTGTCAAGGATTTGGGGTTAATTTTAATTGAGTTTGATGGCAGACTTCAGGTCTTTGCTGTATATGAAGATATGACCTTGTTCTTAGATCACTGATTCATCATATATATGATATTGCCATGCCGAAATGTGTTCCTCAGTTGTGTGAAGGTTCTTGTCAAGTATTTTGGTCTTTGACTGTAAATCTGATCTAAATCTGTAAATCTGAGTATTTCCAAAGGGAATAATTACAGCAGTCTGCCTTCTGTCAATAGGTATGAAACTAGAGTAGTTGTTCCATTTTGGAAACGTGTACCTGTATTTTGTATTGTCCCTCTTCCCCTGCAGTCCCAGCAGTGTGTCTTCTTTGGGTACTTTGAGTCTGGGAGCTTTTTTTCCTTCTACCTCATCATGGAGAGAACACACAATGCCCTTCATGAAAGGAGGGCATTGACTGTTGATCTGTGACAGAGGCTGCTGTACCTCCATCAAAAAAGGACCCTCAGTCACTGAAAGGGAGGGAAATGCTGGCTTGCTATCAGGCTGCAGATCAGTGACTATCATTTCTGCGCACCCCTAGAACTGTTACTGCAGAGTCTTGTAGAAACCTATCTGAAAGTAAACTTTGCCACTTTGCTCATCAGCAGCAGGAAAACAGCTTGATTACTTGATTCTTAGATTTCAGATTTCTTCATGAAGGAAACAGGTTGGCTCTAGCATCCAAGCTATGGTTTCATTATCTCAGATGAATTGAAATGAAATCCTGTTGCTAGCTTGGGTGTTTCAAACACAACTTCCTTTCTTCTCTTTCTAGACAACTGTGTCACAATAACCTGTGTTTGTTTGCTTGTGTTTAGTATTAGGTTCACTTTAGCTTATGTCCATATTACAAAATAAAAAATAGTGGGATATTTCTTCCACTATTAATGTTCTACTGGAATAGAATATGTTACTTCTTGTGTAGCTAAACTTAATCAATTTTTCTACATGTTTAGTTACTAATGAATGGACTGCTTCATTCAAAGGCACTTTTTCATTTTGCTCTGTATAGAAAGTTGTCATGTTTTTAGGGGAGACTTTCTGAGATCACCACAGGAAGTGAAGTTACTGAAAATACATAGTTTCTGTTTTTGTAAAGGAAGTTCTTGTTCATGTAACTCAAAATTTCCTTTTATTTCTGTGAATTCTACTACAAGTCCCTTTGCGGTTGTTGTCCCCACCCCCCTGCCCCATGTCCATCTGTCCTCCCCCAAGTAGGAAGGTTCTGTGATTCTGTGCAACTTTTGTGGGGTTGCAGGTTTGCATTTAAAAAAATAAATCTCTTTGACCATATTCTGCTTATTCCTTAAGTTTTGGCAAAATGCTAGGATCTGCAACTTATGACAGATATCTCAAATAACTTCCTCTTTTCACAATTGTTGCAAGAGTTTCAAGTTACTGACTTAAGAAAGAAAATACAGCTTTACAGTAGGGAGAACATTTTCCTAGCTTCCTAAGAAAGCAGTCTAAATGTTGCCTCTCTTGATTTTGGCCCACAGTAAGCTTTGAGCCTGCTGTCCAATTTCAAGCAAACTTGATAAAGGAGTCTAAAATATGTAAGTTCCTGTAATAGGGATGGACAGCATATGGCTACAAGAGTAACCACTGCTTGTTTTTGTGTCCTGCTGAACTAGGCAATGACCAGCATAGGAAGGGAATGTAAGGGAGGTGAATAATGTCAGGGGCTGTAGTAATACAAAATAAAAAGAACTGAGGATTTCATAGCTAGATACAGAAATCGTGGTGGGAAAGCATAGTGCATTGAGGTCATCTGTGAGATGCAACACTGTTGAAAGCCAGAATTAAATCTGTTTTGTTAATTCTTCTGCTCATGGAACTATTTATTTTTGAGATTTTGAATAAAATCACTAAAATTGTTCTGTGTGCCGCTTGGTGTATGTTGCTGCACAGCTAGTTCTGACTTGAGGCTATTTTGTTTTTTACTGTTCTTGAAGTTCTTTTATTCCCTCTATCTATTTTGTCATTGATTATCAGCAAAAAGAAAACAGTTTTTTTCCAGTTTGCATAATCTGATGTGTTCCCTGCTCTATAGTACTACATTTCTGCTAAGCAGGCAGTTATTTGTTGTCCAGAGATGTCTGGGGGTTTTTTTTGTTTGTTTTGGGTTTTTTTGTTTTTTGGGGTTTTTTTAAGCCTTTCACTCCAGCAATGCAGGCTATACATGCATTTTATCTGTCAGAACCTGAAACCATGTTCTGCAGCTATTTTAGCAGTGTTAAGCACAGTCAAACTTTACCTGAACAGTGTTACACGCCCATTTTCACCTGCAGTTGAAGAACTGTGTTCTGTCTAAAATGCTGAAGATTGTTTTTAACCATGCTGTTTATGTTTCTGGCAAATTACACAATGCCGTTCATCACAAGCTACAGCTATTTGGCCTTTCAGTAACATGGGAAAGACTTTAAGGTGGTTTGTTTGTTTTAAACATTAATGTGGTTTATAATGATTTGTTCAGGCTTTCATTATTATTCCTTCCTGATCCAGAAAGTGATTTATGTCTCCCAAAACCCCAAAAGGACAACTTGATATGTTCAAGACATTTTAAAAGATGTACTTTCTTGGCTTTCTAATGTGATATGCACATAGTTTTTATACAGCTATTTTTGAAACGGTGTGAAAAACAAGGATTTATTTGTATGTTCAGCATACAGTTCTTATTCGAATGCTTGCGTGGAGTAATATCTAGGTTGCATGACTAGTTCCAGAAGGTGGGTGTACTTTATGTATTAAGTAAGGTATTGCTAAATGGAAATACTTAGCCCAGAATGTGCAGATAGGTCATATTTGTCCTGTATTTTGCAACAGCAACAAATAGTGAGTGTCTTTAATACTACTACTACAAGTACTACTGCTAGCAACAAATAACAACTTACCTCATTCCAGTGGAAAACTGATTTACTGCTTGTCTTTCTTTTGACATAGTTTTATGCCCGTGATTTTATAACTATCTGCTTGTATTCCAGAATTTTATTTTTAAGAGGAAGAATAAACCTTATCATTAAAGTAGAAGCAGCAGAAGCTCTGCAGTTATTAAATATGTAAGATTTTGAAAAAATTAAGAAAAAAAAATCTACAATAGCTTTAAAATTTTGGAGTGGCTTTATCTTTCTGGCAAAACATCTTTCTTTTTTACTACTTGACTCTCACCAAAAATTTTGTTTTTTCCACTCATTATCATTGACATTTTATGAGAGTTATAGCATTTGTGGGTACAAGCTCTTATGATTTAATCATAACTGTTGTGATATTTCATTATTTTTACCCTTAAAATTCACAGTTCCTGGAGACAGATAATTGCATGAGAATCTCCTCTTTTTCAAGAATTTTTGAATGTTTAAGTGTTTCAATGCATTCAAAATATAAAGGGTCAAAAATCTCATCCTTTTTATTAATTTGAAATCTCTGATTGAAAGCAGATTTTAAAAACATCTTTTGAGGACCTGGGTATATTTCAGTTTTTGTGCTTGTAATTTAAGAGTAGACTCAGTAGCAAGGTTTGTTAATAGTGTTCATTTTGGTGGTGTGTAGGGCCACATCTAGAGCAAGATCCATAGAATTTACTGTCTAGTTAGATGAGGCAGATATAATTGGAGAAAGGTCATAACAAAGTGAACACTTTAAGGATCTTAACTGCTAGTAATGCCATAACTGTAGATTTTTGGGATGGTGACAGAAAAAAAAAAAAAGGAGAGGAAGATGACCCAGGAAGGTGTGCTAAATAGAAAAAGATACAAAGGTCAGTAGAAAAGTGGAGTAGGGATGGAATTGTGCTATGATGAAGAGATTGGGGAGAAGATGACAAGAAGTCACTAACCTTGGTTAGGCAGGAAAAAAGTGGTGTTGGAATGTGTCTTCAGCTGTTTTTTCCATACTTCTTCCTCTACTGGGTCTGGCTGGTTTTCTCTTCCATTTTTCTTGACAGTTAATAGAGGCAGGGAATTTAAGATGCATCAGTGTTTGCGTATTATGTGTGGGTTTGGATGATGTTAGTCTCCCTTGACTGCCTGTGCTCAGAGGGATTGCTGGGTGGCGAGTGGTGTTTTAACATTGCGTATCCTCTTATTGTCACTGCCTTCTTCAAATCATTATTTGTATGAGTGACAAACTAGCTCCACCCTTTGCCTTCTAACTGGCATTTCAGTTCTGTTGCTTTTTTTGATCTAACCATGTTCATTCTACTTCTGTTTACTCCCTGTGGCACTCTTCCTCTAACTGCAGTTCAGTGCTACCATGCTTGATATTCCTTGGCCAGCTGACAGCTCACTTATCTAATGCACGTGGAGCCTAACAGTTTCATAGACAGGTACTACTTCTTGTCCTGGGCTTCTGGTCAGTAGGGTTTTTTCCCAACCTATATAATGAACTTTACCCTGCATGTAGATGAACAGAAGTAATGGCTTCACAGAGGGGTATGAACTCTTCCTATTTAAATTGCTAACGTACAAGTCTGACTAATGTTAACATGTTTAGTCATTTACTTGTTGGCTGTTCTAGCAGAAATGTTAGTCAAGCATTCATAAATCACGGATGGAGTTTTAGTTTGTGATAAACGAAATACCACCAGTTCCACCAGCAAATCTGAGTACTTTGTCCTCAGAGTTGCTGTCAGTGTTTTTCTGAAAATACACAACCAATCCTTAGTTGCCAAAATTACAGTTTTGGACAAATGTATGTTGTTTAGAAACATTTTACTTTAAAGTTAAAAAGTATTTTTTCATCTGTATTGTGTATGTTTAGTTATATAGCCCAATACTTCATTCTTTATCTACTTACTTTTTACTGTAATTCATTGAAAGAACGAACTCTGATAGCAGACTCAGTTGAAGGCAGGCATTTTAGCCAAAAATTCTGCTACTGTTAATATTTAAGCACTTTGTAATGCACATAAATATTTGATTTATCACACATGTTTTACAAAAACTTAAAACTGAATCAGTCTGTGTTCCCTGAACTGTAGAATGTCAAATGACGAGAGCACTTTGATCAATCAGCATGGTTAGAATTTCAACACAGGAGCTTTCTGCATTATGTATTAAGTGATCTTGTTTGTCTTGATTAATTTTCTACTGCATATTTACATGGTTACTAGAATACGGAGGGGGAGAGGGAGAGATGCATGTAATCGTTTTTGTAATTTTTTTCAGGTATTTTTAGCAGCAATGATGTAGCAGTATCATTTCCAAATGCAGTATCTGGCTCAGGATCTAGCACTCCCGTTTCCAGTTCTCATTTACCTCAGCAGGCTTCAGGCCACTTGCAGCAAGTGGGAGCTCTATCACCTTCAACTGCGCCTTCTATAACTACTGTTGTTGCTGCAACTCAGGTAAACTATCACAAGGGTTTAAGATAGCAAACCTGTTATTGACCTGCTTATTTTCAATGTTAAAAGAAACAATGATTTGTTTGGAAAATAGGTGAATAAAAATTGTATTTGCTGTGAAAACATTATAGTGGCTATAAGTTCCCCATAATATTACATAGTCCCATCTTTATAGAGCACAGAGATTTTTAAAAATAGTCTGTGCAAGTGTATAATAATAATGACTATATTAGGACTAGTAGCATAAATGCTGGTTACAGTTTATCAGTGCTCTAACCAACATCTGTTATCAGAACATGTTTTAAGAAAGGATTTAACAGAGGAAAACACATGAAGTTTTGCATGTTTCATGCAAAAATGCTGGTATCAGTTAAAGAACAGAGGGGTTTATCTGGGAGATTTGACAAATGGACAAGTAAGGCTAGCCCTGGCAAAGAGGTGGCCAAGGCTGACATCCTGATAGCAAATGAAAGTCGACATACATGCTATAGTTCTGTATTTGAAAGGTCATACAAGCGCAGATAGGAAGTTCATGTTTGATGGTGAAGGGATAAGGGAGGCACTTGAGTGCAGAAGGGTGACATAGTCGAACTAATGAACCAGAAAAATATCTTTATGGTAGTATTTTGTATGAATTTAAGTTGGGCAAGATTGCATTTATTAAGGCAAGAGAGTACGAAGTTATAGTTGTAGAGAGCCACCACGTTTGGAGTGTAAGTATGAAGGAATACTGTACTGGACATGATTTTTTTATACTTCGTGTTTCTTGTATTTTTCATTTTTCTGATGAGAATCTGTTTTACAATGAAGGTATCAAATATATCTTTTTTGTGTGTGCATATAAGCGCAGTGATTTAAGATAGTGGATATAAACCTGAAGAATTAAAAGTCAAGCTTAATACATACATAATTATAAGTTTGTGTACATGCACGCACATGTATATGTAGTACATATAGAGCAGAAATACTATGTGTAGGCCAACACGGAATACATTTCAATGTCAAATAACACTTTGTTGTTATAGGTGGTAGTTCATATTTTTACATAATTCTTCTTCTGGACTGGTTTCCTAAAGAAATAAGGCTTGCATTCTGCCAATGTTGTCTGTGTGACTTCTGTCTTGTAACTTTGGAACCTGTTGGCCAGTTTCACCCCAAATTGGGTGATATCTCTGTTGCACAAATTGATAGAAACTATGTTAAAGAAATTAATTAAAAATATGATGCTTTGGCAAAGAGCCAATATAGCTTTTGTGAAAGGAAATCACAACCAATTGGAGTTAGTTCCTTTTTTTTTTTTTAAATTCCTAAAGAGTATTACACACCATAACTCACTGAAGACACTTAAATTGAATAGTCTGGATGTAAGCGAAGAGGTTGTGTCATAGTATAGTAGCAGATTAAAAGATTTAAAAAACCCCAAACAAGTAGATGCTTAGTTTTCACAGTAGAGAGGTTTACCATCAGAGTCTTGGAATGAGCAGCCTTGTGGCCTTTTGTACAGCTCAACATATTCATAAATGATCTAGGAAAAGGAGGAAGAACAGAAGCCAAGTTTGCTGATTATGCTAGGTTATGCAGTGAGCTATTATGAAGATCAGCTGTCGCAAACTGCTGAAAGACCTTACCAGCCTCTGTTGACAAGGTGGTGAGAGGGCAAATGAAATTAATGTTAGAGGGAAAAGACAGTTTCCATAAAAACAGATACAGTAGATATCAAAAGAGGTAAAAGGGGAGCCATGGTAGTGAACAGTGGCAAGGAACAGCATCTTTATAAGGAAAGAGTAAATAGTGTAGGACTCTTGGCCTAAAAAAGAGACACTGAGATCGGATAAGACAAAGGTCTGTAAAGTCATGATTGACATGGAGAAGTTAAATAAGTAAGAATTGTGCACCATCACTTCTATTTGTTAAAACTGCCAGAGGATAAGCAGATTCAAAAAGCTATGGGACAGAGCCCATATTTAGCAGGCAGAAGCAGAAATACCATAGTATTTTTTTCCCTCACGTTGTCACAAAAAGGTGAAGTATACCCTAGGAGATGCACTTTCTCTTAGTGTTTAGCTGAACTGGAGAGCCCTCCATAGGTTAAGTGGTTAAAATTCCTGTCATTCCTTTGGCTCTGTTTTCTGGGAGATGTGTTGGGGTTTTTTTTGTCTTTCCCACCTCAGAGGAGTAGCGTGTCTTACCTCCGTACCTAACTTGTTTTCAAGCGGTCATAGATTCACTTGTTAGGATCTTATTCCCAGGTACTACCATTTAAAGAGTCTTTTGGTCCTGAACTTATAAGGGGAGGTTGAAATGGTGAGAAGTTTGGTTGACAGCCTTAAAAGTGAAGTCCTGTGTTTGCATAGAGAATTAACAAAGTCCTGTGCTACTTCAGCGATTCTAGGACTACACTTTGGTAACTCGTGTCTGCCAGTTGGAAATAGGTAAAGGCATAGTCTTTGTTTTTTCTTATCAATGGTGTCAATGCATAAATTTGAACTTGGTCCTTCCATCATCTGAACCATTATACAGGCATTGATATTTCAACCAAACATCATGCTAAGATAAGCTGTGTAGCATGACATGTCTCTAAGTTATGCTGTACAACCAAGGCACCTATATTTGTTGTCCCAATCTTTTTTTCCCTTCTGTATTCCCTGTCTTCACCATTTGCAGTTAGACTGGCACTTTTCCTTTCTGTCTGGCATCCAGTAACATCTGAGAGCTAGGCAATGGAAATTTCCAGTTGAGGCTAAATTGCTTTAGCTGTCACCTTTCTGGTTTTTTTTACCCTGCTGATTTATCAGTTTTGAGACAAACTTCCTACAAAGAAGCTGTAGTGGCAAGAGGTGAACAGTCAGTTGGCTTTAAGGTCCATGGACACGGTTCTTCATTCATGGGGGAAATGAATTCACAGAGTACTTTCTAGCATGGTGGAGAAAGAAGATGGATGTCTATTGTGAATTTTAAAATATTAAGTGCTTTCATGTCCTGGTTGAGGTTTAGGAATGGTGCTACTTCTGTCATTGTACCAGGCAGATTAGATGCTTTTTCCCAACTTTCAAGTCTTGAAAGTACCAAGCAGGTCTCCCTGCTGGATGTGTCTTTGATTCACACTAAATCATGACAACCACCTGTAATGTGCCTTTGTTTTTCCTGCACTCTGGGAGTCTTTTTCAGTTTCAGTTCATGAGGTCCTTACTAGTGTTTGAAGACACTCAGTCGAGAGAGCCTATTTTACCGTGCAGTTGTTCTCCAATTCGAGAGAACCATTTTTTTTCATGCAGTTATCATAAATGACTGATTATACTTCAAGGGTTAGGGTTTACCTACTCAGTTCTGCCAAGTTTCATCAGAGTGCTGTGTCTGCTTACTGGGCTCTTGTGGATGTATTCTCAGTGTTTACCCACCTCTTGACCATTAAAGCCTTCAAGTAGCACTGCACTTATATATTTTTTTTTTTTTGTGTAGTGTTCTAATTAAAAGAAAATCAACCAAGATCCTAGGTATACATACAATGGTTGTAAGTTAGGGTAAGCTTGTGCCTCTATAGCAGATAAAAAGTAATAGTTAAAAAAAAAAGGTTTTATTTAAACTATTAGTTAAGAGGGCAAGTATGACCAAACCTTGTTTGCTCAGCTATTTGGTCAGGATGGCAGACATGCAATTGAAACAGTACTAAAAATTGGAATAGCCTTAAAGATGTGCTGCTAAGGTGCACTCTTCTAAGATTTCAGCTGTTAAGTTTTCTTAGATCTTTATTGGGCATTTGTAATTATGATTTTGGGGACATTATAAATTTGTCAGTTTTTGATGGATTTTTTACATCCTTTTTTTTAAAGCAAGGGTGTTAAGAAATTCTAAAGAGAAGGTCTTGGGGGGGAAAAAATGTCCATAGAATTAGTCTCAAAATTGGCTGAACTATTTTGATTAGGAGGTTATGGTAGACGTGTAACACAGAAAATTTTGTTTATAGTATTAAGAAAACTTGCAAGCAATTGAAAGCAACTGTCCTAAAATGAGAAAATTGGGTAATACTACTGTGCCTTTTGTTATTTTTCAGTAACTGCTATACCCATATAAAACTTCAGTGATTAAAACCCCCAAGTGCTGCTTTTTCCTTCAACAACTATACAATGCTGATTTTAAAGCCTAAAAAAACCCCAACTTGAAAATCCTGGATTTTTATTCTTTCATTCTATTGTCTAGCATGATAGTTCCCATATTGGGGGTTTTGTTTGTTTGTTTTTTAAGACAAAAACACAATATGGGCCTTGTTGCAATCACCTTTTCTTTTGTGTCTCATTTTCTTCTCTCTCATGCCACTCATAATTTTTATTCCAATCTAATAAATCCAGAAGAGATTATTAGTTTGTGTTCCATGCTGTGCCGGAACTGAATTTAAATGCTGGTGTTCCTCACTAGGTGGGAATCGGTGGTCTAGTAAAAACACCACTTGCTGGAAATGCAGATTTTTTTGAATCCTGTTCCTCTTTTTTTATGCGTCTTGGGCATAGCCTCAGATAGGTTATGCTGCTTAATTCAGCGAGGCTTTATTAGCATAACAATGCATTTAACAATTGCAAGAATATAGGAAAAAAGGAATACAGGAGAGAAGGTACAGCCCACACAAATATTTTATCCTGATTTTCTATGAATTGATCTTCTTGATGTGTTTGTCACTACTGCCTGTTTTGTATGTAACACCAAATTACTGTATCCCAAACTACGGTCTTTTCTCTCAGAAGCATGCTTTTAACTTTTGCATGAATGTTAACGTGTGCTCTGTTGTTGAGAAGAATCACTTTCTTGCATGTGGATTTTGAATATTGTCTTAATTTCTCCATGTTAAGCCAAGTCACAAGTTGCACCACTCTGAGGTCCTATGCTCAGTTTTTATCTCGAAGATTTCCTTGTGTTTCATAATTATAACAAAAATGTTTTGTCAGCCTGTTATATTGTTCTGTAACAGTTTGCTGTATTTCTCTTTCTGATAAGTTATTCTTGGTGATTAATATATATTTGTAAAAAAAGGGGTGATCTGAGTGCCTCAGTGTCTTCTGGTATTGTACAGCAGGATTTGTTTTCCGCTCATCAGGAAATGGTGGTTGTTAGATTCAAAAATTATTATTATTTTTTTTTTTTATTTTGACTTAGTAGATTTAGTGTTTTATAATGAAATGTTTGCTACTTTGGTCGAGATTGAGATTGAAATTGGTTGAGCTGTCTATTCTTTTTGATTACTTAAATGAGTGAAATTACCCTACTGGTGCTTTGTGGCTGTTTGTTTCTGAGGTCTCTACATTCTGAATACAGGATCAGACTGCAGAAATGGAAGTAACGGTTTTTGATTGGGTTTTCTTCCAGTCATTGATTATTAAAGCCATCTCTCAGACTGTATTCCTTTTAAAAAAATATGCATTTAAGTATCTTGTCGTCTTATTTCAGTAGTATTTTTAGTGGGAGTGGAAATAGCATGTAGTGGTTTCTTTTAAGACATACAGCCTTTTATTTTAAACATTTGTAGGACTTTGGTGCTGGTATCATATGATTCAGTAATGTATGGTCTTCACATTATAGTGATCAGTTTATTCAGAAATTTTCAGGATTTATTTTTATTCTGGAAATTTAATATGATCAAATAGTGACTTTGTAGATTATTTTTTTTTTTCTTCTCCCATGTGATGGTATCTGTGCTCTTGGTGACTAATAAGCACATCTGGGAGGCAATTTCAAGCAATATTGCACATACTTGTCACTAACCTGTTTTACAAATATAATCTAAAAGATTATTTTCTCTTTCTTAGGAGAGAGGGAAAAATGTTTTTTGCTAGTGGATTCTTCTTTTTTCTTTAAGCTGTTTTTCTTCCTCTGCAGTTTCTGTTCTATTTTCTTCCTAAGTTCCCATCTCTTACTTTATGCACTGTGCTTCCTTTGCCACAGAAGCAGCTAATAAAGAGAAGGAAAAGGACAAGAAGTATCTGTAACTGCAGTCCTTATGGCTTGCACAGAGGCAGGGAAACTGAGTAGTTGCTGTTCGTTAGTCTTTTTAGTCCAGGATTTATTTGTGATGGCATGATAAGTCCACTTCAACATAGTGTAATGAACTACTGCCTCCATGGTGGAGATGTGATAATTGGGAAGGTAGGTGCTGCTACTCAGTTGCAATTCTAAGTGAAATAAGTTTGCTTTAATCACTTCCATTATCCCTTCTGAAGTTCATTTGGCTTTACTCCCCTTAGGAGCAGTAGAAAAACAGCAGGGTTTTCTTTAGCATTCATATAGTGGTGGTTATCCTGCTTTGTCTGATCCAGCTTTTAGAGGGAGATAAGGCTTATTTTTTTTTCAATAGATTTGGAATTATTTGTTAAAAATAGAGGAATGTGAAAGCTCAAGAATCATGAGATCTTTTCAGATTCTGAACATAGGGCACATGTTCTTTCAGATGCTTCTGTCCTGTGGTTTTTATTGTCTCACTTTCTAAATTAGCCTAGTCCCTAATTTTGGATCTCTGTAGTCCCCTGCTCTTTCGTCCACATCACTAGTTTACACTGGTTTTGGTTTCCTGTTTTAGTGTTTTTTTTTTTTTTCTCATAGTTTAAGTCTGCTCATCGTTTTGCATGCTGTCAAGGGAACTTTCTCCTCCTTTTTCTTTTCTATTCTGGCACTCACAGGAAAGTAAGTGAAAATACAGGAAAAAGGAACTCTACTCTGAGTTCTTGTCCTTATCAACAGAGAAGTGAGGAGCAGTTTTAGGAGCAATCTTATTTATACCTTCCAAAACAGGGGTGGAATTATGAGGGAATTTAAGGGTACTTCTTCAACAAGTAGTCTTTGCTGAAAATTCAAGTTGAGAGGGTTTTTTTGCAAGTCTTCAGAAGGGGGATTTGGGCATTTTCATAGGACAGTAAAATGCACATACCTGATTGATATTGCTGCTGTGTTTGCAGTTGTAGCCTAAAATTATGGATGTCCTGTTCTCAAATGCAGTATGGCCAAGGAAGATACTCCTCCATCCACTTCTGTTTCCCAGTCTTGCTCAGAGAAACATAACGTTTCCTGCTTTTTTTTCTTCTTAAATTAAATATTCATCTCAAAGTAAACGTGAGGAAGGGAGGAGAGTTTCAGGTTAAGCATCTGAAGTTTGCTAGAGCTGGGCAGGTGAAAGTGTAAGTCCATTTAAGGGGATTTCTGGGCCATTGTCTCTGGCAGGTATATTAGCTGTCAGCGTTTAATGAACTTTTCTTTGGGGAGTAGAATGAATACGTGAAAAAAGACAAATTGCCCTCAGTTCTGGGACATTGGGATGTGACGGATGTGACAATCTCAGACTTCAAGTAACCTGCAGTAGATGGTTCGCTGCTTAAGTGAGCTTCCTGCTTCTCTCCCAAAGGTACACATCACAACTATGTGTAATGGCTGAAGTTAAGAACTTAGTGTAATGCTCTTGCAGACACCTTTGGATCAGAACATCTTAAGACTTAAAACTAGAGACTTTGAAATGATCTCAACAAACTTACTTAAGCAATAATCCTTTCTTGCAGTGCAAACAAACTTATCCTAATTGTGGTAAATTACATTAGACATGTAATCAGAGATGATTTCCATAACTTTGGAAGGCCCTTATGCTCTGTTGTACATTTTTTCAGGCCACTTCCTGAAGTCTGTTTCTTAATATAGAAATAGTTGAGATGTTAAATGGCAGAACAGCTCTTATGAAGTCCAGAGTGCAGATAGTATAGATTTCTGCTGCTTATCTGCAAAGCTATAATGCGTGGGTGCCTTGTGGTAAAACCTGTCACCCCTTAGAAATCAGTCATTTATACAAAGCATAGACAGTGCTTATGACAATATGTTAATGTATTGCTAAATTTCTCCAAAATATGCTTTCTCTGGTGATCATGACATCAGGTCATACCAGTCTTTTCCTTTTGCCAATACTAATTCATTTGATGTAATCTAGAGTTAAGTGGTCTTTCGTGCAGATAAACAGTAAGTTTTGTAACTTTTATTAGTTCATTTTTTAAAGCTCAATTTATACATTGCCATACAGTGTGGTGTGTTTTGTTTCTTTTTTGAGATCCAACATAAAAGTACCAGGTTTTACAAATTTTGGGTCAGTTTGGTTGTATTTTCTGCATTTGTCTTTCTAAAGGTGATTTTTGTTACGTTTAATATGAGTGGTAATGAAAAAGAGAGTGATAAAACATCTGGAGGTCATGATACTGCATGGTTTAAGCAGCATGCTTCCAGAAAAAGGAAATCATATCTTTACTGCGGTACTAGAATTCTCTAATCAATAGAAATGGTGGATACATTAAAACCAATTAACATTTTCTGTGACTATCAAAACACCTCTTGATGATAAGATCTCTCAAAAGAGGTTCCCACTCACAGGGTCAAAGGTAAAATATCAACATGGATCACAGACTGTTTGGATGCTGAAATTACTCTGATCTCCTTATCTCACAACTTAAGAACAAGATATATAAAAGGAAAAGTCAGCACATCCAGAACAAAAAGAAATCACTCTTAATAGAATATGTTGCTCATCCTTGGGACTCATTGCCACAGGAATTTGCCAGCAATGGTAGATCTAGAAAGTGTGCTAAATGCATCCCTCAGTATGTTGTAGACAGAGAGGGGTTCGGTATGGTGGTGTAAGATGTCAATGTAAAATAGTGACTTTCCTTCCAAAACCACTAAACAGTATTTCTGTCACAGCCATTTAAATTTAAGAGTCTTGCAAAATTAAAAATGTAAAAGAACCACGCTGGTAAAGGTTTTTGCATCTAAGTTTTCTTTTTTGTCACTTAAAAGCTGTTTTAATTCCTTGTTACTTCTAGGCAAAATGGGTAAAAATCTAATTTTCTTCTCATTCCATCTAACTGAGGATTTTTGGGGTGGGGGTGGAGGAGAGTAGCAAGGAGGAAGAATTTACAGCCAGGGGGAAAATTCCTTCTAACATGTGACTCAACTAGAAGAACAAAGGAATCATAGTTGCAAGTAATCTAGTATTTAGCCCAATTAAAATCTTTACTTTTTGTATTTTCCTCTTGCTTCAGTAAGATTGTCTTCACATGGACTTATGCAATATACTGGTAGTCTGAAAGGCAGTTGCATGATTTTGCGCAGTGCTGCATGCTGAGACAACTGCATCAATGTTTCGGTCTAGCAATAAATGTTTTCTGCCTTCAAGCTGAAGCTTATTTAGCTTGGCTTATCTGGTGCTGCTGTAGCAACCATCAGTCTCCAGGCAACTGAGGCACATTGACCTCTTCGTTGAACTGAGTGTAGCACTACTTCAATTTAGCTGCCTGAGACAATAGTAATGGTGTTGAATGTGAAAAACGTGAAATTTTCTAGTCTGTATGCAATGGAAAGAATAAATAAAAATATTTAGATGAAACCAAATGTTTAGGTTTGACTTGAAAAAGATTTCAAGTTTACGTGGTATATGCTTTGTTACAAGCTGCAAAGTTCATTGCTGAGGTGGTGTCCTTATACAAGGCCTTGTATAAGATGTTCAGAATCTTGCAAGCATTTTTACACAGCAGTAATTCTGCTACTGTAGGTGTTTGTTTCATCACTTAACTAGCAAAGTCCATTGAGGTTTATTTAGAAAGTTAAAACGTCAATGTTTGTGAATAGTGGCTGATTCTTTATTATTACTGTTTTTGAAATTATAGATGATCTTGAAAGTAGTTACTTTCAGATCCATTATTTGCCATATTATGAGCGTCTGGCTTTCTTTGGAATACTCAGGTGAAGAAAATAGATTACTATATGGGTATACTGGGTTTGTTTTCTAATCAAGTCATTCTTTCTGCTAGTCAATATGAGATTGAAATTGTGATTCCTGATATATAGGTTAATGTTCTTAAGTAAAACAGATTCTTGGGTAAGATGTTGCTTCCATTGTCTGTGTAGAGCACATACAGGTTAAGTGCTATGGAGACAGAGGTAGATGGAAAGGATGGAGGAACAAACTTGAGGTAAAAGGGATTTGTGTCAAAATGATAGCTCTGTTTTCAGTTAGGTTTGTGGGGGAGGTGGAAGAATCCCAGGGTCTTATTTTTGTAAAGCCTCCTTTTAAAAAACAAACAACCCAAACACAAAACCAATGAAACAAAAAAGGCCTCTTAATGATGTAGCATTCTAGTAAGCTTTTGTACAAGTCTCTTTTTTGTGTCTAGTTCATAAATAAATAGATTTTAATTGGTTAAAATTTTATATGTTATTGAGCTTAGTTAACATGGAAGAGATGAGTGAACTGGTAAGTACAGTTGAGGTTATAGCTTTTTCACATGATTGGAAGATAGGCCTTCTACCCGTGTGGTTTTTAATGACTTGATGTGCCCTTGTTGTACACTGGGCAGAGGTATAAATTAGTTTCTGTAGGTGTGCCATTAATTTTTCATTTTGCCTCTCAAATCCCACTGTGTTTCCCAGTTGCATTCATTCATGCCCTTCTTGGAAAATATTTGAGTGCTGCTGTTTGAAGGTTAGATGGTTTCATTTAATTGAAGGATTTATTTATACATTTAATCAAAACAATTGATTCTCAAAGATAGTATTTGATTATTTGCTTGTTCATAAGCAAGAGTCTTCATTACTGCTTGAAGTTCAAAGTATTTATTTTTGCTAGTAACATAAAAAGTACTAACGATATGAATAACGTATCCATAGGATGATTTTACATCACGTATACAGTTTTCCTGACAGATTTTAATTATAATAATTTGTACATTTGTAATCAATGCTCTTCTTGATTGAAAAGTTGCTTTTTTATTCTAAGATATCACAAACCCTTTTTTCTGATTTCATTTTAACTTTTCCAGCCTCCTAATTAAGCTTTTCAGTTAATTCTTTTATTTCAGCCAGTTAATGAAAACATTTATTGTAAAATTGCACCTTGATTATATGTTTTTAAAAAAAACCCAAACTTTAAGGACTTCAGAGTGCTTGGATGGTAATGCTGGTAGTATGGGATGGGTTATCTTTTCAATCCCACTATTGCTTTTGTAGAATGAATGAGTAAAAGTGGGTATTTGGGGTTGATGCCCATTGATGATACATGTATGATAGCAGGTGACATGAGGTTAGCTGTAAAAAGTACACTTTCCATTTTCAGTCAATAGTGCTGTAGGCTGTTTTAGTCAAGAAGCTGATATGGATAGTTTGCTTGAAAATTAATTATGTTCAGCTTGTAACTATGAAAGCTAAAAAAAAAATTAAAAAGGTGTAAATGAAAGTATGGGTTTAGTTAAAATATATAAATAGTGTTTATTGTGCTGCATTTTAATATTATTTTGTATTGTACTAGTTGTTCTGAAAAGTTATATGGTTTTCAGAAGAAATGTGGAAACAGCATTTTATTAAGGATTTTCTGTGTTGTCCTCAATTCCATCTGTATTTCTTGGTATATAGGAAAATAAACAGGAATTTGGAAATTTTTTTCATTGGAAACAAGGTCTAGATAAGATTTCAAAGCAAATTCCGTATTTGTGGTGAAAATATTCAAGAGTTGTGTTGCAGCAAGTGATGCATGAAAAGCTGTTGATGTGGCAGAACTTCCTCTTGGACTTCCTAGAAATTTGGTTGTATTGCTGCAGTTAACCGCAGTCTGACCACCCTTCTGTGGGTGTGTATTGCCATCCCAGATGAACAGCTAACAGAATTCAGAGAAGGCAAGTGATGATGTGTAGCAGTGGTTCCCCCACATCTCCTAAATGAAGTTAAAGATGGTACCAGAAGTACTGAAAGAATAAAAGGAAGCAATAGCACATTCTTCCCATTGCATTGAATACCCAAGAAAAGCCAACTGTTAGATGCTCCCCATAGCTTAACTGGCCTTAAAAATTCTAGGGATAAAAATCACTTTTCTTTACTAGTCGAAGTTAAGCTAGGAAACATAAGGCCAGGTTGCTTTTGCTGCTATCACTTGATAGGCAGCTCTTTTTACTTCTCAAGAAAAGCAGTTAATTTATATGTATGTATATTATCGACTTTTTATTATCATTATGTACATAGCATTAATAAGTTTGAATATCTAAGCTCATTTAATTGCAATGCAGGTTTTAATTTTTATGTTATTTTCAATAGTACATTGTTCAGATAAACGTTGGTTGCCATTGACCAAAATATATCAGCTTAAAGTGACTTCTAGATGAAGTAAGCTGATGTTAATATTTGGTCTAGTGCTTGAATTACCTTCCGTATTTCACGAAGCTAGACAATTGCATGGAAAGCATTAGTAACATCTTCTCAGAAGTGTAGCAGAATAGCTCACAGAAAATTTACCTTTAAAATTCACCTGCATCAAATTTTTTTTATACTGTTTTCAGTAGTAGTTGGCCATAAGAAGTAGCTGTTGATGATACATAGTGCTCTTGATTTCTTTACTTCATGTTAATAGGAGCAAGGGGTAGTTTTATGTTTTGTATCACGGCACTGTGCTGTGATGAAGAACCTAGTGTGGTAAATGGTATGACCCCAACCACATTAATCTGGTACTCAAAGGGATATAGAGAGTGCAGGAGCAATAAAACGTTTTTATTTTAAACAAGAAATAAAAATTACCTTTGAAATTATTGTTGAGAAATAGATAATGGCTGAAGTAGGTAATTAGGTGATCTATCACTAATTGTAAAGCATCGTAATATAATGCAAAGCTACAATATAGCAATGACTCTTTTTATAGCAGAGGGGGAAAGGGATGTTGATTGGATATAAACTGATTAAGAAGCTGTCTTGGAATTGGTTGTTCCAGCCATCCTTGTTGTCCTATCATGAAAGGTGGAGAGTTCAGTAATGGTTTAACTACAATTAAATCCCTCCCCTTTCTTTATGGAAACTCAACTGTAGGCATTTCAGCATTAGCCTAAACAATGATTTTGAATATGTTAAGCCCCTAACAATTAGGGAGCAGTTTGGGGCATTGAATAATGTGGAATGATGCAATTGAACCTGACAGCTTCAACAGTCAGCCTACTCATGGGACCTGAAAGTTGTTCACACTTGGTTTCATCTCTCATCACACGCTGAGTATTAAAACCTTACTGGTGTGGAGCTGAGACAGAAATGAGGCCTGTTATCAGAAAATATTTCATAGCATAAAACTTGAAAGGAACAGGGGAATAGGCATGCTCAAAGGTTCTGAAATTTTTGAGATCTAATCTAATTGCATCTAATTGCAATCTAAAGCTAAGTATTGTCTCATTTTTCTCCCCTTTGTTTTTTTTGCTTAAAGAACATGTAACTTTTGAAATGAAGTAACTGTTTTCCCCTGGAAATTCAAGTAAATGTCCAGTTATGAATGCAAATAGTTGTCAACTTGGGAAACTTTGTAGTCATACTGTTACAGTAAAATACCATTTTGGAGTGATGCAAACAAATATAAAACTGTTTTATATACTTCAGAGAATATTTATACATATGAGTTAAATTTAGTTAACTTGCAAGTCTTATTCTTTAATTAGAAGAATATACTTGTACTTTCTTTCTTGCTGTAGAGGAAGTGTTTTTAAGCATCAATCAAATACCAATCATTTATTCTTATTGCACTCAGGCATTCTGTGAATTACAGTGTATCTTCCTTCTGTGCTGCTCTGCTGCTTATTGCTTTACTGATTTATTGAACATGCCATAAATGAAAGCGGTGTATTACATACCTCTAGATGGGCTTAAATCCTTCTGCTAAAATCTTTTCAGGAAAATTTGCAGCCTTTTCAAAATAAATACTTAGTCTCTTTATTTTATTAGTTCATACATTTTGATTGTGTTTTGTGTTGACTGTTTGAATAGAACCAGTTGAAATAAAGAATACTACAGCTTTAAAAGTTCTGCATTTTAGAACGTTTCAGTCCTGTGACCTTAATATGTATTGACAGGATGATTGTGCATTTTTAATAAATGCTTGCTACAGCTTGTTTTGACTGCGAGTGAAACACGAAGCTCCTATTTCACCATTAAATAATGTAGCACTCCTCCACCTCCTCTACTTTCCTGTCAGATGAAGTTGTCGCGTACATAATAAAGCTTCACAAATCGTTATTCTTGTCATTTTACATTGCCATTTAAAAAAAGTATTTTGAAAGTTTTTTTTATTTACCTGCAGCTTACTTGAACATAATGTGACTCTTTCCTTTGAGAGTTGCATAGGATACATGATGGCACTATAACTGTTGTAGTTCCAACTTGTTGTAGGACACCTTTACTATTATTTTAAAGTATGAACAGGGGTTAAGTTTAGGGTGAGCCACCACTTGTGAAAAAACTCAAGTTCTTAGATATTGTTTAAATCATGCTAAGTCTTTTGATCTATCAATCCACTTAGCAAACATTGTTTAATTCCTTTGATGTCTTTTGTTTTGTGATGTGATGGTTACTCAACAGACTTTAGCAACTCCTTTCAAGATACTTAGATGCTTTTAGAAAGTTCTTAAAGCTATTTGAGCATGTTTCAGTCAAATAAACATGAATTCTCCTTGCTGATTATAGCTGCCCTGCCATCATAAATTAATATATAGTTGCTATTGCACAGTTTTAAGCAGCCTTGCAGTGAATTACATGGAGTGAGAGTAAGCATAGCAGCTTCTGTGTAAGACAAGAGCAGTACACCTACTAGAATTAAGAGAAATCTTTTATAGAAATATTCTAAAACTAAACAGAAATAAGACCTGGTGTTTCCAGTTAAAAAAAAAAAGCACAAACTATATTAGTAGAATTCATAACCTCAACCAATTTATTTAAATAAAGTATATAGAGATTTTTATATTGCTAGTCTTGTCTCTTAGATATGGAAGCAAATAATGGTTGAATCTTGTAATATTCCACTCTGTAAGGTTTCTTTGGTGAAAGGATTTGTCAAAAAACTACATTGTTTTTGAAGTTTGTTTTGGTTTTGAGAGGAAAACAGCTGAAGGTTGCTAGTGAATTATAATAGTTGAGTTGGAATCATGCTATAGGCGGTTATTAAGGAAAATAGCAGGAACTTTGTAATATTGCTGCCTTTGTCAGTAAGTGTCACGGTACTAATATGTATTGTATTTCTGGAAACTTGTTATACCTGGGTAGGTGGAAATGCCTGCATTATTTTTAAGACTTACAACTAATTCAGATTAATTCTACTAAAGACGTGTGGTTCTTTAAAAAAAAAAAAAAAAAAGTAGCAACAGACAGATTTGAAGTGAAACTGTGGTTCCATGTCTAGCAATCTTGCACTTACCTTTAAACTGAAAAGTGAAAAAAACCTGGTCATTGTTAAATAATTACTTGTGGCTTTTTCTAACTTTGTGACAGTAGAAGAATGTAAGTATCAGGCACAATTTCTCACCAGTATATAGTAAACAAAGCATCATTGAAAACAGTTGTGTGAATTCATAAAAGTCTATTCATCAAGTTTAATATGTTGGCTGAAAGCCAGAACTTAATGGTAGTGTGTGATTCTTTCCAGAGACATAGTTTATACTCTGTAATATTTTGCTGTAATAACCAGTATGTTTCCCCTGTCTCTTGTGTGCAGTTATACATGTCAAAATGTCCCACAAATTGAGTTCCTTACTGTTCACCTTCTTTTTTTCCTTTTTCAAAAAAAGTTTCCTTTGTAAAGGTTGTTTACATTTTCTTAAAAGATTGGTTTTAAAACCAGTGATCATACAGGTTGTGTATCTTTGATATCCACTTCCCCCCCCCCCCCAATCTTCTTTGTTCTGAAATAATTTTTTTATCAGGTAGGAAAATGCCTTTTTAATAAGCAGCCATGCCTTTTTTCTTTGATTGCCCGTCTCTGCAACTCAGCATTTGACACAAATCTTTTCTTCGAAAGGGAAAAAGCATAAGCAGCCAAGGAAGAAGGTATTTTTATTGCGTTGGATTATGCAAGATTTTGGCCAGCCTCCTTAGCTTCATCTGTTTAAGGGTTCATTTTCGCTTGTTTGGCACAAGTCCCAGCAGAGACCTTCAGAATTGTGGTTAGCAACATGAATGAACACAAACTTTGGGAGCTCTTCAATAAGTAGAGCTGGCCAACTGCCAAAAATACAGTTCCTTATATGGGGTCAGGGCAAAGCTGTGATTCGGTGAGCCCCCTATTGTATAGAAAACATACTTGTAATGGCTGTTTGCGTTCTTTAAAATAAAAACAAAACAAAACAAAAAAACACCAGGCTTCCAAGTCTATCAAAATAGGAAGTAACAAAATAGTGTGCAGGTTTTACTAATGACGGAGTCGAGCAAAGGAAATATGGCTCTGTGTAGTTAAACTATAGAGCTGAAAGTTGGACCTTTTGACCTCCACAGCCGGCTTGTGATGTAAGGAACCCAAGCATTTGTGAGACATCTGTTGTCTACCTGCCCTTATTTTGTAAATGGTTTAATAAGATTAAATAATTAGTAGGATAACCACATGGTCGCCATGCTACTAAGTCTTAGCATTGAGTGCATACTTCAGGATTGCAAGGAAGTCTCCCCATCCTGCTACACTGTGGTTGTTTTAAAATGCAATTTAGGTATTTTTAATATTTGCTGCAGTAATTTTTTTACTTGAAGGTTTTTAAATTAACAGTTCTTGCCAATGACACTTGAAACACACTTTAAATCCTGATATATTCTCAAAGTACTGCAATCCTATTTCTGTACTTACAAATGGAAAATAATATTTTTTTCTTTTACATACATTCAGTTTTTTAAAAAGATTCAACTTAAAAAAATTAGTAATTGTGCACTAGGAAGGCTTCTTTAAAATACATTTAGCATTTCTCCCCCCTTTTTTAAAAAGGATTCAAGTTTTAATTGGTTTCTTGCAGGCAAACACCCTACCTGGATCTTCTCTCAGTCTGCCTCCATCCCACATGTATGGCAATAGGCTGAATCCAAATTCAGCAATGGCAGCACTTATAGCTCAGTCTGAAAACAGCCAAGCAGGTAAGCTTCCCGCTGCTGGTGACAAATGCAGAACTTCACAGACTTAAGTATTTTTAAAAAGATTGTTAAATTTTATTTTTGAACTCTGCTCAGCATTTGGTAAATTCTCAGTGGTCCTGCAGAACAGCACAGGTTTTCTTCCTTTTTTTTTTTTTTCCCTCTCTTAGTGTCTGAAATGTAAATGTTTAAGCAGAGCCATCAGCAGGCTGGAATGCAACAATGTCTCCTGTGACTTCTGTGATTGATGTGTTCAGTTCGGGGCTCTTTGCAACGAGAGTAACACAGCTCTGGGTTTTGTCGTGAATAGTTTAAACCTTTATTTGCATAATTCATGAAATTGCATTACATACAACTTCGTGTGAAAGCGATCCTGTTAGAGAACTTCTGCAGCATTTAATAATCTTGTGAATATTTACCAATTGGCATTTTGTACCATTGGCTCTCCTCTACAGTTTTAATGAGCCACTGGCTTCGCTTTGTTTCATTCCCTCCGTAAGGATTTGTTGACATGTCGTAGTAGTCATGCCTGTTTGGGGGAAGGGAATGAGTTTAGCAGTTTACCAAGAATGGATCAGTCATGTCTTTGCCCTCCAAGAGGTCGGAGGTCACTTGACTCAGAATAGGGGGAGGGCAACCTTGAAGGGGGCAGATAGGGTTATTTTATTGAGAGGCCATAGGGAAAATATCCCTTTTGAGTCCTTCCAAGCAAAACGTTTTCGTATATTTAATGAGGCCTTTTTTGTTTGTTTTACCTACCTTTTTAGCAAGGGACTTTCCTATGCTTCTGCTTATAAATAGGAATTAGTGAATTATACGCTTTCATAAAGTTTTCAGTAAATTTGCAGAATAACGTGTGCTTGTTAGATGGCAGCAGTACATTTAATACGTCATATATTTTATGAGTTGTTTTGGGATGCAAAGTGTTAAAAAAATACAGAGCATCAGGATTTGCTGTGATAAGCATACAGATTAGCTGTCCACAGCTGTGATTCATTACTTTCACCGTACAAATTAAAAGTGGCTGAGGGGAGGGTACTGCAAATGCAAACCACGCTTCTGTGCTGTAAAACTGAAAGGAATGAAAGAAGTGAACATAATCCATGGCCTGGTACAGCCTCAGAAATGTGTAAGGACAACACCTTACATGCTACAGTTCAGCAATCTTAAACTAGTTACGTATTCACTCTTCAGCAGTAACTACAGATAAAAGTTGAGATTTAAGGTATTTTTAAAATACCTACATCAGCTTTAAAACTCTTATCTAAGAAGAGTCGATTTATCAGCTGTGAAATATTTACACTGCAGATCAAGATCTCGGAGATAATAGCCGCAGCCTTGTTGGCAGAGGAGGTTCACCCAGAGGAAGTCTCTCACCACGGTAAGCATTATTTACATTGGAGAGTGCAGGCAGAGGAAATGTGTTAAGATTTGGAAACTTCACTGTCTTTTTTACTAGTAATACATAAGTGTTTTAAAAGCCTATATATATATGTAGTATGGATATGGAGATAGATATATATATATATATGGATATATCCATCTAAAAGAATCCCTAATATGTCCAGATAGCTAAAAATGTGCTGAAATTTACTTTTGTGTCAACTGAAATTAGGCTTACAAATGAAGGACTTAAGAAATGGAGACTTGCTTTAGAGGGATTTATCTATCATTTAATCAACATGTAGTACTTATCTCCTCAGATTTGTTACCGCAATCATATTTTTAGTCATAGTTGCAAAAATTTCAACATCCCATAGACTTAAAGACTACAGCAATTACAGGAGTAAGATGGTCTGAGAAGTTAAATATCAGTAAAAATTTCAAACAAATATTTTTTTCCCTTTCCCTCACCGCTTCAAAAACATGCAACAAATCTCTGGAAAAAAAAGTACTTTTTTTTGTTCTGCTGCAGTTCATCTCTACTACAGAAGTTTGACTTAAGAATTCTGCTGGAATTGTATCACGTTATTTTGTTTTAAACAATACTAGCTGTTAAAATTTCAATATTGAGTTTTAAATACTTCAGTAATATTTTCTGTGTATTTTAAGTCAATCTTTTTTTTTGAAGGGCTTTACTTTCCATACTGGATCCCATATGAATTAGATTTTATAGTGTCATTGCTCCTATTTTGTTACTTAAGGACTAACCATGGGGATTTTATCTTGAAAAGGATTTTAGGATAGCTAAAAAATGGTAGTTACACAGATACAGTATTGTAACAATGAATTTGATTGTTACAGCATGTGTTTATTACAGTAATTTATAATAAATGTCTCCAAATTAGATAATTTAATGTACATGCCTGGTGTTGTTGATCTTGTATTATATTCCTTAATTAATCAGAAGTCTTCTTGTGGAATGGGTTAAGAATATCCATTATAATACTTAGGAGTTATTACCTAGTCATGAACTGGCTTTTAAGCTTTCCAATACATGCTGCTTCTAAAACAATAAATAGAGAATTTACAAATTAGTTTAGACTGCGTTCTCAGTATAAATACATATATTTACATTAGCATGTAAGTCTTTATATAAATAAGGAACATGTCTGTATATATACAGACAAGTAAGTTAGGAGAATTTTGCAAAGGGAGATGCTCAACAATTAGGAAATTCCAGAACTTTTGATTAGATATTAAGTAGTCCTCTTATGCATACATGTGGTTGTAATTACAAGTTTTAGTGCCTTCTCAGTTAATATGCAAAGGCATGGTCTTTGAACAATTTGCAGTAGGCCATAGTTGTGTTCAGGCTGTCTCTAGGTAGAATATTTGGGAAGCTAACTTCTTAAATAAGTTGCTTCTACGGAGTGTATATTCAGGGTACTTACAACATGGTCAAATTTCAGCTGGTTTTGATGGGGATGGCAAAGGAGAACTGAGTGATACAACGGGCACCTCAGTCCACAATTGCAGAGCTTCCTTCAGTGTATGGAAGCTGTAGCACTTTGCAAAGAGCAGATAGCTTTTGTTTGGCAGTAGAGTTGTTCAAAAACAAGCCAAAAAAGGTGGGGGAAGGGAGAAGGAGAAATCACCACTGTAGTTCCAGAATTGAAAGACAGAAAAACTTAGTCTGAAATACCTAGAATGGAAGAAATTCAGAAAACTTTTCCGTTCAATTAAGTTCAGTAGTCAGCAGATTTCACCCCTGGTTTGTGCGATAAGAAAGGTCACATGTATGTCGTTGTTTCTAAAATGTGTAGATAACTCCCCACCTTCCCCAGTTAAATAAATAAGTAACTCTGATTACTTAAAATATGGCTTTTAGGGAATAAAAAGCTAACTTCAAAAATCTGCTCTCTGAAAACTTTGCAACTCTGAATGCTACCTGCTTTATCTATTAAAATTATTTTTCTGCAAGTTCTGACTCCATTCCCTTTGAAGCTTATGAGACACATAAATAACACACTTCCCCGAAAGAACCATGTAATTTTCAAATAGTTGCTTAAAATAAAAACACTTGCAGAAACAATTGTTTGCTGTTGATGATGCAGCCAATTGCAGCTCTTCAGAAAAGACATGTGTGTCTTATGAGCTGTATGGTCATTTCAAATTCATATGGTTGTATCTTTTGTACCCCTGTATAGCCAAAGTGTTTGATGTTTAAGCTGTCATATTTAAATTTTTAATATATATGAGAAATATGAATATACCAGGTTATATGTGAGCTGTTTCTGTTCTGCAAAGCAATTGCTGCTTTTCCCAAAGTAGCACTTAAACTTTTTTTACCCCATACTTAATCTTAGATTTAAAAATGTGTTATGTAATACCTGTGTTGAAATACGTATCTATGCCTGTATCTAAAAGCAGTATTGCTTATAGTTAATACTATAAGAGTATGAATAACTGTACCCCAAACTTAAACAAAAAACAGTTGCAAAAGTAAGCAAGGTATAAAACATGAAACAAGGGATTCCCATCTCAGTGACGGCATCAGACCTGCGCATACAGCACACTTCTAATCCTGTTGGGAACTATGATCAAATACTATTTGGAATAAGGATTCAACCCTAGTACGCAGGAACCGTATCATGTCTAATGGATGAGGTAGGGGTTCAGCTGGAAGACGATGGATTGACTAATGTTGTGATACATGGAAATCTACATTTTTTTTTTTTTTTTCTCTTTCTGTACAGGCTTCTAGTAAAGGATTGCAGAGGTTATACAGTCATGTGTTGCTTTCTTTCTACCTTTGTGAAATTGATAGGAAACAGTCCTAAGCCCAGCAAGAATTTTGTTGGTGATTTATAATTCAAATGGTGCAATCTGTTAGAGTAGTGTTATGCGCCCTTCAGAAGCATGCATACAGAGAAAGAAGTTGCTGTGGGGGTCATGTGGTGGTTTTCTGTATTTGTTTTCTGGTTTTGGTTTTGTTTGGTTTTTTTTTTTCTGTTTTGCTTTGGGGTTTTTTTTGTTGTTGTTTTTTAAAGTGGCTTGTTTGCGTGGAGTGTAGTACATCTGTTCAGAATGTTTCCACATAAACCCTCCTTCTTATCACTTCAACACATCATGTAAATAACTAGTTTTAAGGCTGGTTTTGCCATGTCTGTGCTGAACTGTTAAACGCTGTTGAGTTGTCATCTCTTGTCAAAAAACACTACCTTGGTTACCCATTCATCGGGGCTTTTTGTTTTAACAAGTGTTTTTTCTTCTTTTATTCTGTATGCAAAAGAGGAATTATTTATAAATACTTACAGAGCTCTTAAGTCACCTACTTAAAACCTTTTCTCGTAAAAATCGCTTTGCTCTGGTGCCTACAAAATGCTTGACAGTTGTTAGGTAGCTAATGTGCTGTGACCACTGCTTATTACACTAATCATAATTAACACACTGATTTCCTGAGCTCTATATGTTGTCCTGTACTGGGACTATGGTGGTCTTGTTGGTAAGTTTGCACTGCATGTAGAACAGTACGGCTGTGATCCTCTGATGGCACCAGTAGTTATTACTTGCAGTAATAACTAATATATAAGAACCTGAATCTAAGCTCACTGGAGTTGATTTAAAAAAACCAGCACAACAACAAAACAAACAAAAGCACTATCCAGCTTTTAGTGGGCTTTGGTGTTTGTCCTGTACGAGCAATGGGACCATGCATACACGAGGCCAGAATACCGTGTCAGAAATACACTGAGCATCTGGTTTTGTTCACAGGTTAAATTTTGCCCCATCCAGTGCAAAAGAAGCCTTCTCATAGGACCTGTGGGGTAGCCAGCTTTCTCAGTGGCTGTGCGCTGAATATTTAATTTTCTCCAGAATGAGAAAAGACATGTGGCAAAGGGATTATTCTTTGAACTATGTGTGATCATGAGTAAAAAAGGAAATATATTAAGTGTGCACAGGACAGACAGAGGATAAGTTGAACTTTAATTGCATCCCTTGTGAAATAATATTTTCACATAGTCGCTCAAAAATCTGGTTTTACATGATTCTTTTTTAGAACAAGTTAGGCAGTGGAATTATATATGGCCTTTCTGTGTGGAAGTACCATTACTTTGCTGATTTTAATAAATTGTTTTTATTTTCCCAGTTTTCTCTGGGAAAGTTTTGAAGACTTCCCCCCCCCAAGACAGTTGCTCTATGTATCCATATACAGTCGTTTCCTGCTGTAGAAGTATGTGTTGTATAATTTAATACAATGCTGTTTGTCAGTTAGGTATTATGTTAGTCTGTATGTGTTTTCTCAGTATAAATTATGCTATGAAACACTACATCTTTCTTTTATTAAAGCCTTGGCAGTGAGAACCAGGGTTTCTTAGTGATTTTGATGAATTAACTTAGTCTTGGAAGTGTAAGATATGTGGGTGCTAAGGCCTTATAGGTAAGAAACTTCAACAGCCTTTTACTAATATATTTCCTTCCATCCTTTTCTTTAAACAATGAATTGCAATATTTTAAACAGATCCCCTGTAAGCAGCTTGCAGATTCGCTATGATCAATCAGGGAACAGTTGTGGGGAAAATTTGCCCCCAGTAGCAGCCAGCATAGAACAGCTTCTGGAGAGGCAATGGAGTGAAGGACAACAGTTTTTGTTAGAGCAAGGCACCCCTAGTGACAGTAAGTACTCACATTCTGTTTATTACTGCTTCTGTTAACTGTGTTGTTCAGAAATGCCATTCAGTTGTTGTCCAAGAATTTTAAAAAAACTTATTTTCTGCTGTGAATAGAAATATAACTGTAGTGTATAATTGTATCATAGTTCCTAATGCAGCACATGGCTTCAGTAGATTACAAAAGAGTTCTCTATAATTATCTATATTTTTATGGATGGGGAAATTGTGTCATGCAAGAGGAAGTGACTTGTAGATCCAGCTGGTTGGTTGCAGAGTTTGGAGATGAATTCTGGACTCTTAGATCCACTACTGTAAATAGTATGGCACAGTTCCCCAGTTTGCTTTATATTGTGTGATATAAATTAGCATAATAATTTTTAATCGTTACATTTTTCATTTTTTAAAATCTAAACTGCCTACTTCTGTTGCTGTTTTAAAAAAATACTTAAAATGTTAGGCAGGTGTCCTACTGGGCTTTCATATGTTTATTGTGTTCTGTGTTTCTCATGAAATTCTCAAAGCAAGCAAATAATAATTTTCTCAAGTTAGGTTTAATAGAGTGGAATAGTCCAAGAATGAATACATTAAAAGCATAAGTGATAAGTAGATCACTTGGATCTCCATATTCAACAATATATCAGTATCAAAGACAATGATTGAATACGTTTAAAAAACATTTTTTTTAATACCAGGTTAGGGTTTGTGTTATATTTTACTGAACATATTCTTCTTGTTGGTAGTGTAAAGTGGTATCTAGTTGGTATTTTTATGAATGGTATCCTGACAAAAATGCTAATTGTGAGGAAATTCATGCAGGGATAATCCTTTAAACATGATAGCTGGAGGACAGGTTTAGCTAAGTCTTATTGCATCTCATTTGGGCTCACTGAGGGTTCCTTTGTATGTACTTGAAGAGGAGGGATAAAAGCTAAATCCTTGGGAAATGACCAGATGTGCCTATGCCAGTAGACTTACGTCTGTAGTAGGCCCAGAGGTCATGTTAAACAAATACAATTTAGAATTAAAAAAAAAATGGCTATCCCTGTGGCTTTACAGTCACACTCTAGTACTAGTTGGGAAATCCAAGTTCTGAAACCAAATCAGAGTTTGAGAAAACTGTGCTTAGTAAAAATCAGGTTAGTACAGAAGATGATGCCCTTTTTCTGCAAAAAAAGGGGTGGTAACTGCAGTGCTCACACAGTGCTCCCTGCTGGGTGATTTGTAGATCGCCGCTCAAAGCAAATGAGAGCTCTTGCTCCCAACAAGGTGTGTCGTTATAACTTCACGTTGGATGACATTTCTTTCATTGTTTCTGTAAGTTTATGATTCACTGCACAAGGCCTTAAAGCAGAAAACCTCCCTTTTCACAAACTTGTGAATGTTGTTGGTTGGCTGTATTGTTAGGTGAATGCATATTTGTCAAACTTTTTCTGTTTTGATAATGTTTAAAATTTCTAATACTGCAGCTGAAATAGATTTTTCCCAACTATGCAATTAACCTGTGCTGCTAAAATAATACTATTTTTATATTTTGGTTTGGGGATAAGTTATCATGTACTGCTGTTTCCTTAAAATTAATGTCAGCCCTAATGATGCAACTTCATCTGTATTTAAGCCAGGGTGTAGATGTATTGCAAAATTACTATCACACGCTATGTACTTTTTTCTGCACTTTAAATTACACAAAATGTTCCTAAACCTTTCCACTTAAAGTCAAATTTCTGTAATGTATTTCTCAGTAATAATTTTATTTATATTTTTACATATGACTTAATGCTAGTCTCAAACTGTAACACAGAAATAAAAAAAATGAAGATGTTATTCATTCTTTAAATGTGGTTATGAAAGATAACATATGCATTTTTACCTTAGTTTTAGGAATGCTTAAATCATTACACCAACTTCAGGTTGAAAATAGGCGGTTAGAAGAACAGATAAAGAATCTAACAGCTAAGAAGGAGCGGCTTCAGCTACTCAATGCACAGCTTTCGGTGCCCTTTCCAACAATAACTTCAAATCCTAGCCCTTCTCATCAAGTACATGCCTTTCCAGTACAAGCAGGTAAGTAGAGAAGAGTATTAAAGTGTCAAAGTAATTCGAACATGTATTTATATGAGATATCTATTTCATCCACATATGTCATTGATGGGAGATGCATATACATGTAGGATGAATATCGACTAAGTATTTGTTGATGTGTTTAAATGTTTAAAAGTCAATTGGAAGATTTATATGAGACATTACTACTTGTTCCAGTGCAGTTTCTTTTTTACTTCAGTCTGGAGCACATCTGTTTGAATCTATTGATTCACCAAGTAGTTAATATTTTACTATTCAGCAATGATTTTAAGGTTGACTTTACATTTTCTATGTTTACCTTTGACATTATTTTGAAGTAATTATTCTGAATCTTTTTACATGTTACAGAAATTTAACCACTATGTGTTTTTTTGAAATAATTACTTTAGCACCTAGCACTGATTCCTTGAACAGCAGTAAAAGCCCTCATCTGGGAAACAGTTTTTTACCAGACAATTCTCTTCCTGTATTAAATCAGGTAATTTTTATTTGTTTCTTCTAAACTTAAACTTGTAACAAGTTAACTCCTCATAGTCCTTGCATTGTGCTGTTAGGTGAAATTTTATGCAGCTGAGGGGGTTTTGTTGTTTGTTTTTACACCAGGAGATAACCTCCAGCGGACAAAGCACCAGCAGTTCATCAGCTCTTTCCACTCCACCACCTGCTGGGCAGAGTCCAGCTCAGCAAGGCTCAGGAGTCACAGGAGTTCAACAGGTCAATGGTGTGACAGTGGGGGCACTAGCTAGTGGTATGCAGACTGTAACCTCCACCATTCCTGCAGTGCCTGGTGTGGGTGGAATAATTGGAGCACTGCCAGCCAGCCAGCTGGCAATCAATGGAATTGTAGGGGCTTTAAATGGGGTAATTCAGACCCCAGCAACAATATCACAGAACCCTTCTCCTCTCACTCATGCAACTGTGCCACCCAATGCAACGCATCCTCTGCCAACAACGTTAAATAACAGGTAAGAATTTGCTGATTTTGTTTTTCTTGATAGTGCCTGCTGTTCTTTAGTTTAGCTATATTTTTAAACTGTCTTATTCAAAAGATACTGTTTCTTCCTTAGCCTGTAATTGCCAAACTAGGTTCTGCTCCTGATCTGTGAACGAAAGTAAGAAAGCATTTAATGGAAGCACGAATAGTCAAGTTAGAGATGTTTTCTGTTTAGCTTTTGCGAATCCTATTGTCCATTTATTCCTGTTTTTTTTAATCAAGTCACATTCCCAAACAAATGTAATTATGTAAATGTGCTTCAGCTCTTTTTTTAGTTCAGAAAACAATATTCTTTGTCCTGCCAATTGTTCTTCCAGGATTAAAGGAGCACTGGAAAAGCTACCATTTGTTGCAGTAAGAAGGGGGGAGGGGGAGAAGGAGAACAGTATATGGTCATGTAATTAAAAGTGTAATAGGCATAACTAACCAAAGTAGTAATACAGTTGCATGGTGTTTTCAGTTCTCTGCATCTGACTCCAAAGACAACAAAATTAGTTTTTCAAGTGGTGTTCCTAAGGATTTTTTTTTTTTTTTCCTTAAATGCATAAAAAGATCCATGCTTGAGTATTTGTAACAGCCCTTCCCCAAAACCAGGTATCCTCAGCAGCATAAACTGCTGCTGCTTGAGCTGCAAGGCAAATGGGTAACAAAAGGAGACAGCTGCTTTCCAGGGAGGGGAATGGACTGCTTGGTCTGGAAGTATTTTGGGATGGAGCAGAGCCTGGGCTAAGTCATTCTCCCTGCTCCCCTTCCCCCCACCCCTTGTATTGTCCTCGCTTAGGAAGGAGAACTACAGTTCTATGTAGAAAGAAATGCCTGCAGATAGGGAGTGGATTACTTGTCTTTAAGTAGAGTTTATTTTTGGAGATTATGGTGGATTACCCACCAAAAAAGGCATATGTGATTGGAATGATGCAAGGGATCCCTAGTTTTGTAGCTTCTTTTTCCAGTTTCTTTCCTTGCTGTTCGTTTGGCAGCTCCTGAATATTTGTGTACCATACCATTGTGTGGTATTGCTTCAATAGGGTCATAAAACCTGATACTTTCAAGTGTATCCTGTTGTTTTCATGTGCTATTATATTTTTATGGAGGAGGTTATATTTTTTCATAGTTTATATCATATATGAACATAAAATATCACAGGTTAAACAAAAGACATTTCGTTAATGAAAAGTTTTCTTCTCTGAGTATCAGAGGTTTGCTGAAAACACAAAATGTGAGGAAAAGTGAGAAATACTAGACAAAATCAATAATATTAACCAGTTGTATAATGCGTTCCACTTTCAGGTAATGCCAAAATATACTGGTCGTGCTGCTGTTTTCTCATATGATTTTGTAAATACAAAGATTATTTATTTCTGACTCTTTATATTGCAGAAGTTTTTTGTTTGTTTTTTTTTAATAACCATCAGAACTGCTGTAACTCTTCAGTGTGTAGCCTATTAGTAGGCTACTCCAGTTCACACAGAATACTGCAACTAGTATCCTGTTCATAAGCTCTCATTCTGACTTTTAGCATAGTCTGGAATACTCCAATGATTCCCAGTTTTCTGCTACAACAAGCTTATGATGCACAACTCTGCCAACATTTCCATTTCTCTATTTCTGTTTTTTCTGCACTGCTCCCTCAATAACACTAATTTAAAATTAATGTTTATATTAAATTTTAAAGTGCACTTTTCACACAATTCTCTGCTTTATTGAGCTCATCCAGATGATTTGCTGCGCCCCCTTCCTTTTGAGGTGTTTCACAATTGCCCCCATTTTCTGTGAGTTTTCAGTATTTCTAATTGTGTATTTAGAGGAAAAAAGTTCAGGCCGAGCAAGCACTAATGCTAATCAGTGCTAATATTTTAGTAATGACACGTACATTCCTCATTCCTGTTTCTTCCATTATGCTTCAGTGAAAAATATGAAAAAACTCCTGTTACTGGAACTAAGTTGTGAAGAGGCTCTGGGATGACTTTGAATGAAGGGGGGAAAAAAAAGTATTTTCTACTGGTTGAGATTATTGGTTCTAAAACTGTATGGGACACAGGTTAAATGGTAACAAGCACAGGCAGGCGTGGAGGTTTGCTATCATGCTATTGTGAGCTCTCCGAACCTGCTTAGATTGTATGGTGGTGATCAAGTTCGGAGGTGGTTTAAATCATTATTCACAAAACAATGGAAAGCCACATGAGAACTCAGCCCTACTTTCTAACTTTTGTGTGTTTTTCTGTAATTAAAAGACTTCCCAGATGTTCCTGTAAGTTGCTACTTATAGTAACTTCCCAAGCTTCAGAATCTGTTTGGACAGTTTCATTTGAAAAATAGCTAGATTATTCACCAATACATGAAGACTTCTTTATGCATATTGTCCTTATTCCTGTGAGCTCTTTAACTGTGGGACATAGGGAGGTGAGAAAAGACTGATTTGCACATTGCTGTTTGGGGGAGTTTCAAATTGTAGGTAAAAGAGGCTACATTCATTTGGCAGAGAAAAATAGTCGATCCTTTTCTGGGAAAAAGATGGCTTAATACAGATTGCTAGCAACCGGGAGATTAAGTGATTTGAGGAAAAAGATAGGATTGTTTCTTTACGTTCTCGCAACCAGAGAAGACTGTAGGATGGAGAGTTTCAGACTGATCATATACCTTTTAATGAGAAGCTAAAAAGGATTAAATTTACATTCTAAACTGATCTGGTTTAGAGAAAGCTCTGTGGTGAAATCCAGAGAACTGCCTCTTCTGGGAAGCTCAGGAGCTGCAGCATTTTGTCTTCTGCAGTTAGGTTTTGTTTCTAGACACTTAGATCTCAGCTGCTGGCTGAGGGTATTTTCATTCAAGTGCCAATGCAGAGCAAGAGGGAAGGCAGAGCAGATAAAGAGAAAGGAGAACAGCAGCAGAAAAAAGAAGTGCAAAGGTAAAACATGACATAGGAAAAAAGAAAGAATGGGGTAAAAGAATGAAAAAACAGCAGAGAAGATTCATTCCAGTATAGAAGAATACAGAAAAAGTGAGGTAAAGAGAAGAAGGAAATAATGGTAATATTAGTCAAACTGAAGGTACTTATTTTTTGCAGTTGTTACAAATATTTTTGATACAATTGAATTTAAAGCTGTTTTAAGGAAATTCAATTAATTGATGAGTGTCATCGTTTGAAAGTCAACCACATGTGCAGTTCTAGCTTATGTTAGGCCTGAGTTTTGCTGTTGTAGCTCAGGAGGAAAAACTAGGAGTTTCCTTGGATAGGTGGAGTGTCATCTCTGTTTTCATCAACAATCAAACAAATATTGCTAGCAGTTATTGGGGAATAAACAGGATGGTGTTATCCATTTTGTGTTCTGTCACGTTAAATCTTTGGTGTGTATGTACCTAGAATATTATGTGCAGTTCTCATTATGCAGTTTCAGAAAAGGATATAATACAAGGGAAAAAAAAGCACAGCAAGAATAATCAGAGGCAAAATGGCTTGCACAGGACAAGGTTAGTAGAATTGACTTTTTGGCTAAGGAGAAAGACCATTGACGAGGTTTGAGGACCAGGAGAGTAGCAGAAGTGATGGTAATGAATGTTGTGAAGTAGATGATGGGAAATCATAGAATCATTTAGGTTGGAAAAGACCTTTAAGATCATCAAGTCCAACCGTAAACCTAACACTGCCAAGTCCCACTAAACCATGTCCCGGAGTGCCATGTCTACATGTCTTTTAAATACTTCCAGGGATGGTGACTCCACCACTTCCCTGGGCAGCCTGTTGCAATGCTTGACAACCCTTTCGGTGAAGAAATTTTTCCTAATATCCAATCTAAACCTCCCCTGGCAAAACTTGGTCATTTCCTCTTGTCCTATCGCTTGTTACCTGGGAGAAGAGACCAACCCCCACCTCGCTACAACCTCCTTTCAGGTAGTTGTAGAGAGCAATAAGGTCTCCCCTCAGCCTCCTTTTCTCCAGACTAAACCACCCCAGTTCCCTCAGCTGTTCCTCAGAGGACTTGTGCTCTAGACCCTTCACCAGCTTCGTTGCTCTTCTCTGGACACGCTCCAGCACCTCAATGTCTTTCCTGTGGTGAGGGGCCCAAAACTTGAACACAGGATTTGAGGTGCTGCCTCACCAGCGCTGAGTACAGGGGAACGATCACTTCCCTAGTCCTGCTGGCCATACCATTTCTGATACAAGCCAGGATGCTATTGGCCAGTTTTTTACCCAGCGAAATGTATGCCTGTCCAAGCCATGAGCAGCCAGTTTCTCCAGGAGAATGCTGTGGGAAACGGTGTCAAAGGCTTTACTGAAGTCCAGGTAAACAACATCCACAGCTTTTCCCTCATCCACTAAGTGGCTCACCTTGTCATAGAAGGAGATCAGGTTGGTCAAGCAGGACCTGCCTTTCATAAACCCAGGCTGACTGGGCCCAATCACCTGGTTGTCCTGTACGTGCCATGTGATGGCACTCAGGATGATCTGCTCCATGACCTTCCCCAGCACCAAGCTCAGACTGACAGGCCTGTAGTTCCCCAAATCTTTCTTCTGGTCCTTCTTGTAGATGGACGTCATGTTTGCTGACCTCCAGTCAAGTGGGACCTCCCCAGTTAGCCACGACTGCTGATAAATGATGGAAAGTGGCTTGGTGAGCACTTCCGTCAGCTGCCTCAGTACCCTTGGTGGATCCCATGTGGCCCCATAAACTTTCCATAAACATAGATTTCCCATTCCCTATAGGAGCTAATAAGTGTAGCCCAGCACGTGTTTCCCATAGCATTGAGGCTGTCAAATGAAGTATGAAACAAAGTTTGCGTTGCTTGCCCTGTCCCAGCAGTAGAGAATGGTGATGCTATGGGTATTTTCATACTGGCTGGTTGATACAAAGCAAATGTCAAAGTGATCACAGAGCCTGGCTAAAATATGCAAATACTATGTCCTGAAGAGCTAAATGATTGTAGCCTAACTGTGCGGATTTGTGGCTGATTTAAGTTAATTTAATTCCTTACTACCAATCACACCTAGCAATCCTGTCATCTTGTTGGTCATCGTATGCACGCCTTCTTGCTGGTACTAGTGCTTGTGAATTCACACAATAACCTCATCTACATTAATAGATAATCTTTCAGTGTGTTTTGTATTGGCTTAGGTTTCAGCTTAGTTCCCATGAGATGCAGCTCATTGTGCAAGACCTAGAGCAAGGGGAGGGGACAGAAAGGTACAGCTGAAAGGGAAGTACTTAACCTTTCAATAGCAGGGTAAACCTATCATGAAACTACACAATAATTCAATGGGTGTTTTAAACTAGTAAAAGCTAACACTAGTACCGAAAGAATAAATCCAGTTGTCTTCCTGGTCGTCTGTTCCAAACCCACCCTTGTTCATGCTGTTGTTCTTGCAGTGAACTGGCATAGGTGAAGAAACCCTTTATTTTCAGACCAGTTGTCAGCTGGATCAGTTCCCTGCCTGTCGTGGTTTAGCCCCAGCCAGCAGCTAAGCACCATGCAGCCATTCACTCACTCTCCCCCACCCAGAGGGATGGGGGAGAGAATTAGGGGAAAAAAAAGTAAAACTCGTGCATTGAGATAAGAACAGTTTAATAGGACAGAAAGGAAGAAAATAATAATAACAATAATAAAATGACAATAATAATAAAAGAATTGGAATATACAAAACAAGTGATGCACGATGCAATTGCTCACCACTTGCTGACTGATGCCCAGTTAGTTCCCAAGCAGGGATCCCTCCCAAGCCAACTCCCCCCAGTTTATATACTGGGGGCATGCTTATATACAGTTTATATACTGGGCGTGATGTCACATACCCCTCTGGCCAGTTTGGGTCAGCTGCCCTGGCTGTGTCCCCTCCCAACTTCTTGTGCCCCTCCAACCTTCTTGCTGGCTGGGCATGAGAAGCTGAAAAATCCTTGACTTAGTCTAAACACTACTTAGCAACAACTGAAACCATCAGTGTGTTATCAACATTCTTCTCATACTGAACTCAAAACATAACACCATACCAGCTACTAGAAAGAAAATTAACTCTATCCCAGCCAAAACCAGGACACTGCCCAATTTCCTAAACAGCTGCAGAAAATTTTATGTAGGTGTGAAAAGAGGGACTGGGAGCTAAGTAGTAGGCAAGTGCAGAGGCGGTCTCCTTCATTCCATGGCAGCATCAGTTGGCTGACTTCAAGGCTGAATGTGTTTGCTAAATTACAGACAAGGTATAGACAATAGTGATAAGATTTGAATATAGCAAAAGATGAGAATTAGAAGGAAAACAAGACAAAGTAAATGCTAATGAACTAAATATTAAAGGTTGGCAAGAGCTGTCTTATAAAATGTGGCCTTTCTGTATAAAGTATTTGAAAAAAATGTAGAAATGGTAATTATTATCTGAGTTTAAAGTAATGTGCATGTAGTAGACTTAGGTTACAGGCAAGGTGTTGCTGTTGCTCAGCATAAATGAGATGGGTGGTGGTGGTGGTAATGTCTAGGTATGTATCAAAAACTGCAACTGGACAGACAGACTATTTAATATTTGACAGTACGCAATCAAAATGCTAAATAAGAACTGTCTGTTCATATATATCTTTTCTTTGTTTCAATGGAAAGCTGAAGTAAAAAGTTCCCATACTTTCATATAAACTACAGTATTACCCTGTCAAACCCTACAGTGCCTCGGGACTAGGATTACTTCCTGACCAACAGAGACAACTTCTACTCCATCAACAACACCAGCAATTTCAGCAATTGCTAAGTACCCAGCAACTCACATCAGTAAGTTTCCAGTTAATTATGATTTATTCCTCTGTTATATTCTAAGGCATGGATAAACTCCTCAGCCTAATATAAATACTAGAAATGTGTTTAACTTGATATTACAGGTTTTGATAATTTCTTAGTTTTTCAGTTGCTTCAACCTTTTTGGATGATAGTCATGCCAAATTACAGGATATTATTGGGCTGTGTGTATTGCTAGAAGAATCGTTGCCTAGTGCCTTCAGTCCCATTTTGTCCCGTGTGGATATGGTGGCTTGTCTCTCTCAGCATCAGCTGTGGGCAGCAGAGTTTGGGACCATGTATGGATTCTAACAATATCCTAAGCTATTCTCTGATTCCACTAGGACTCTAGAAGAGATTTTTGGGTATCATCTCGTGAGCTGTCTTTGCTCTGCCTTGCAGTGTTCATATAGGCCATTAGGTAACTGGTTTAACTATTTGTGTTGTTAATTGTGTAGTTTTAGTACTTTGACAAACATGGTTTGATATTCTCCTCAGGTCTGTTTCTTCTGATACAGGCCTGATGAAGCCAGCAGGCTTAGCTGAACTTCTGTGGAGCTATTGATTTCAGGAAATTTTATAGGCGCTTTCTTGCCTTTCCCACAGTCTCGTGGAACTTCATTAGTTCCCTAATTAGTAACCTAAATTAGCTGGGATTAGGTTAAGGGTTGCACTGACTGAAGATTTGGATAAGCAAGAACCCAGAGAGGAGCTATTTTTCAGTAACTAATTCTTGATTTTTTTTTTTTCCCCTCCTCCCTCTCCTCATATTACTCAAGGAACAACATCAGGCCCTTTTGTATCAATTAGTACAGCAACAACATCACCACCACCAACACCATCAGTCTGAAGTACAGCAATTGCAGATTACTGGAGGAGCACAGATACCCATAAACAACTTACTTTCAGGCACACAGGCCTCACCACTTAATGCAGCTACCACCAACCCATTCCTTACAATTCACGGAGATAACGCAGCTCAGAAGGTGACAGTAAGTATATTTCTCACCTTGTTTTCAATGTAGTACCTCCATAAGGTAACTAAAAGATAAGCAGCAAGTTATGTGCCTGTATTCAGAACTCAAGGATGGTGGATTTTTTCTTTATTTTCTTTATTTCATTATTCTTGAGTCTTGGGCTGCACTTAATGAGGTTCAGAACTCTGTGAACTTGTAGTCACTTACACCTAACCTGTCTGCTGCACACTCCTGTTTCCTCGGATCAGGACACCAATACAGTGACCCCTGCCTTCCTCTTGTAATTACAACTGCAGGCCTAGTCCTCCTCACCCCAACCTTCTTCCCCAACTTTGTGTCCACTATTTTGTAGATCATTCCTTTTATCACCTTACTTGAAGAGTTTGTCCTGGCCAGGCCTCAGGCACTGTGGAGCTGCAGAGATTAGTTGATGACTTGAGAGATGAGGAGCCTGTTGCTGGGAGGTGAAATATGTATTAGGAGAATGGTCTATGTGTATCCTGGTTCTGGCATGGGAAGATGAGGCTGTACACTGGGAGGCTGAGCAACTCCTTTGCTTGATAGAGTAATAAAACCTTTCCGAGACAGGTAAGGAAACAAGACAGATTTTTCTGGCAAAGATGTTCCATTGCCTTCAGCATTGGCCTGTAACCTCCACCCCTGTGATGGGTTAACCCTGGCTGGACACCAGGTGCCCACCAAAGCTGTTCTATCACTCCCCCTCCTTCTCAGCTGGACAGGGGAGAGAAAATATAACAAAGAGCTTGTGGGTCAAGATAAGGACAGGAGAGATCACTCACCAATTACTGTCATGGGCAAAACAGACTCAGTTTGGGGAAAATTAACTCAATTTATTACAAATCAACCGGAGTAGGGTAATGAGAAATAAAACCAAATCTCAGAACACCTTCCCTCCACCCCTCCCTTCTTCCCGGGCACAACTTCACTCCCGGATTCTCTACCAGCCCCCCAGCGGCACAGGGGGACGGGGATGGGGTTTACGGTCAGTTCATCACACGTTATTTTCTGCCACTTCATCCTCCTCAGGGGGAGGACTCATCACACTCTTCCCCTGCTCCAGCGTGGGGTCCCACCCACGGGAGACAGTCCTCCACGAACTTCTCCAACGTGGGTCCTTCCCACGGGCTGCAGTTCTTCACGAACTGCTCCAGCATGGGTCCTTTCCACGGTGTGCAGTCCTTCAGGCACAGACTGCTCCAGCGTGGGTCCTGCACGGGGTCACAAGTCCTGCCAGAAAACCTGCTCCGTGGGCTCCTTGCTCCACAGATCCGCAGGTCCTGCCAGGAGCCTGCTCCAGCGGGGGGTTCCCACGGGGTCACAGCCTCCTTCGGGAACCCACCTGCTCTGGCGTGGGGTCCTCCACGGGCTGCAGGTGGACCTCTGCTCCACCGTGGGCCTCCCTGGACTGCAGGGGGGACAGCCTGCCTCACCATGGTCTTCACCACGGGCTGCAGGGGAATCTCTGCTCCGGCGCCTGGAGCATCTCCTCCCCCTCCTTCTTCACTGACCTTGGTGTCCGCAGGGTTGTTTCTCTTACATGTTCTCACTCCTCTCTCTGGCTGCCGTTTCACCGTCTGTCCCAACTTTTTTTTTCCTTCTTAAAAATGTTATCACAGAGGCGTTACCACTATCGCTGATTGGCTCGGCCTTGGCCAGCGGCGGGTCCGTCTTAGAGCCGGCTGGTATGGGCTCTCTTGAACACGGGGGAAGCTTCCAGCAGCTTCTTACAGAAGCCACCCCTGTAACCCCCCCCCCCCCCCCGCTACCAAAACCTTGCCACACAAAGCCAATACAACCCCCAAGACAGGAATTCTTTCTTCAAGTATTCAGAGAATAGGCTTCATTCTCTAAGGGTCATTGTCGTGGTTTAACCCCAGCCAACAACTAAACACCACGCAGCCACTCACTCACTCCCCCCCCACCCAGTGGGATGCGGGAGAAAATCGGGAAAAGAAGCAAAACCCGTGGGTTGAGATAAGAACAGTTTAATAGAACAGAAAAGAAGAAACTAAAAATGATAATGATAACACTAATAAAATGACAACAGCAATAATAAAAGGATTGGAATGTACAAATGATGCGCAGTGCGATTGCTCACCACCCGCCGACCGACACCCAGCCAGTCCCCCGAGCGGCGATTCCCTGCCCCCCACTTCCCAGTTCCTATACTAGATGGGACGTCACATGGTATGGAATACACCGTTGGCCACTTTGGGTCAGGTGCCCTGGCTGTGTCCTGTGCCAACTTCTTGTGCCCCTCCAGCTTTCTCGCTGGCTGGGCATGAGAAGCTGAAAAATCCTTGACTTTAAACACTACTTAGCAACAACTGAAAACATCAGTGTTATCAACATTCTTCTCATACCTAACTCAAAACATAGCACTGTACCAGCTACTAGGAAGACAGTTAACTCCATCCCAGCTGAAACCAGGACAGTCATACAGTTAAGGTAAGAGAGGATGAGAAGGGAAGGAGCATGTGGAACTTGTAAAAACAAAGGATGAGTGGAGCAGGAAGACAAAGTTCCAGTATTCCTTGGAGAAGACATCAAACGGCAGTGGTAGTGAAAAAAGGGAAGCTTGTCTGCAACAGCAGGCGGGAAGAGTGTGAGGCTAGATAATAGTCTGCTCTCTGCTCCCCACTCCCAAAGCCCTTAGCTACTTTAGGGGCACGGTGGTGGAGGAGGACTCCGGCAGCTGGGCTTTTGTGGTACTTCCCAAACGTAAGGTGAGTCACAAAACATAAATGATGAATTTTCAAGACAGTTTTCCTGGAAACAGCTCCCTTCCATTCTAAAACACAAGCGTTTACTTTTATTAAGCTTTGTGCATGGTTGTTGTCACTTTCCAGTTTGGTCTGTTGTTGTGATGTTGCAACCGCACTGCAAACTGCAGGACTCTGGTAAGATCATGTTCTTTCCTGGTCACTGACTGTCAGAGCAGCAGCGCTCTATCACAGGGGTTTGCTCAGTGCCTTGCCTTCATTTAGAAATGTTCACAATTTGTTCTAGTATGTTTAAAATTTCTCTCCCCTCATTTTCTAAAAATTAGTAGTGAATAGAATTGAGACCCTATATTTGGTTTGCATCAGAACAAATTATTCTATATATGACCTTATTTTGAATTTTTTGAAATGGCTATTACTAGGTTTGGACAGCATGACCGGGCAGCACTAGTATATTTTACAAATACACTGTTACAATTTTAGTTTTTGTTCTTATAACAGTTAGCTCTAAACAATACCAGGAAATCTCAGAACATCTTTTGAACAAAAGCCTTAGGAATATGTTTCTTTTGAAATTGCTTTTTTTTTTATTTATTTTTTCTGTTAAGGTTAGAATTGAGACAGATTGCTTTGGATTGTTGAACTATTTTAATCCAAAAAGAACTTCTAATAAATTCTTTATTTGCCAAAAGTTTGAATGTTTTAATCTCATTTCCAGCTGGAACAGGTTTTCAAGCATTTCTGAATGCCTAGTGAATGAGATGAGGTTTTTGCTCAGTCCTGTTCAGTACTTGCAGGAAATGGCTTTGTAGCAATTTATGAAAGAAAGATAACTGTGACAGGGGCAAAATGGAAATTGTATTTTTATTCTGATGAAGTGTAGATTTCAGCCCTCTCCGTGGATAAAATGTAGCAGAGGTCACCTGGTATTTGTCTTGACTGTCACGAAGTTCTAAGGAGAGGCCAACAGCCAGGAACAGCAAGTCTTGTTGGAATGAAAGTAGAAGCAAAATTGGTGTTTTCTAATGCCAGGTGTGATGACCTTAGTACGAGCTGCTTCAGTGTAGGACTCATCCTTTAATTACTCTTTCTTTTCCCACTTTTTAATTCTACAATACATGATTATTCTTTACAATGCAAAAGTTACTATTTAGATAGCTCTAGTTAAATGTGCCTCATCAGCTTGGTCATTTTTATGAATTTAATTTTACTTAACTCTGTATTTTATAATCTGATTTTTAGAAGTATTTTCTCTTACACAGAGGCTCAATGATAAAACTGGACCAGTTGCGTCAGAGAAGAGTTGACGTTTGAATGATACTTGAGAACTGCATGTCCTGCTGTTATAGCACTTCATCTGGCTGCAAACTGCAGTTTTCCTTTCTGCAGATTGAAGAAATGTAACAAGGAACTCCTACTGCACAGTAAAAGGTTAATAATTTTCATAAGGATATTTTTGGTAGGCTTTCATTTGCTTTCTTGTTGCACTAAAATGGACGTACTTTTTAATGGTTCAGACTGTGAAGTAGATAAAACTCTGCAAACCATAATTATTTTGTCGATATGATGGTACTAAGTACAAATTCAACCACAGAAAAACATATACTTGACTCTTCAGTCCTAATCTTATAAATTTAAAGGCTAGTAAACTGTCTGCAATCATGCATTACTTCGGTTTCAGAGCAGTAGTTTTAAAAAAGAAACCCTCCCCAACCCTAGCCAGTCTGATCTGCTGCTGCAGTTGCAATATATCCTTTTAGACTAAGCTTGTAATGGCAGCCAGGACTCAATGTTTGTCATTTCTTTTTTATGCACCTGTTTTGAAACCTGACTCATAAGGGAATCCACTTCTGAACTTTTTATTCCTTTAAATTCCTGTTGTTATATAGTGGGGGTTTTTCCTGAGTAAGAATTACAGTATGGAATCCAAAGTTTATTAATTTTGGTGTTGGTTTTAGAGTTCTGAGGTTTTTAAAGGAACCGGTTTGGTTCCAGTGACAAAGTTTTCTTACCAGATGAGAAGGCCACACTGGAAGAAGCATGTGTAGTGTTTGGCCTAAACCAAGTGCCTGTTGCTACCTCCATTTTGTTGAAATGGCTGCAAACAGCTGATCATGCACTAGCCATGTCCTTGTTAGCAGCGGGAATATTCTGTGTTGCACCAGCAGCCTTGTTATTCTGCCTTTACTAGAGGTGTTTATACCACTGTAGATAGCTCAGGCAGATTGTTACCTGGGTCACTTTTCACTAATAAATTACCAAAAAAGTGAGTTAATAGTTCCCACTAAAATTTACCAGTGGTTGAAACGGGTGAAGTTGTGTTACAACACTTCTGACAGTAGCTGATTTCATGGCGTGAGTCTATGCAGTATGGTGAAGGATAGTTTAAATGGGGGTAATGACCACTAACCAATATTAAGGTGGGAATTATTAGAGGAAAAGACCCAGCTGTAATTAGACCTCCACTGTGTACTTATTTGGAAGAACATGTTAATTCTGCAATATGTTTCTTAGTTAAACATTGCACAGTTCTTACCTCATTTCTGTAAATAAAGTTTTGTGAATCTGTTTTGTATTGTGAAGAATTCATAAGAAAACATTGATATTTTGATTTGTAATATTTCTAATTAGTAGATTTAATTGAAAAGTAAAAATAATTTATTTTTATATGTTCTGGGGAATTTTTTAAAAATGTCACAAATCACTTTTGTAGATACTTTACAAAAGTAAACCAGTGGTTTATTTTACTTACTCAACCCACTGGTGGATATTCTGTAACAATTTGTACAAAAGGTAAGATAGAAATGTGCTGTTATTTTGACTAGATGTAAAATTCCAAGTGTATGAAGAGATATGTACAAAGCTTTTGTTAATAAACTTTAATAATGTTTATAGTTGTATACTGCTTGTGTGAAAGTGAGTCTTGTAGAAGAATTGAATATTTCTATTAACATCACATGACAGGAAGGATTTCAATTGCACATGGCCACTAAAACTTATTACAACAAATTTTTTAAAATGTTTCTCATGTAAATTTTTGCTTTCACAAGACACTGGTAGGGCTGCAATACCGTCCAGGGACATTTTTGCTTACTGGATGCAAATGTCCAGTTAGTTGCAGCCCTGTACCATAGTCTGATGTCAGAGTTTTTTGCTTTCATCCTTCAGAGAGAAATTACTGTGAAGTCACAGGAGGAGGAGTGAGCTGTTTCTTTAAGGGCCCCAGTTAATTTTGAAACAACTTACAGAGAGCTCTGTGGAAAGAAATGGGATGGGTTCCTTATCTACATGGTGCCTGTGTTGAGGTGATCAAGGCCTTTGGTTGTTGCTGTAATTTTTGTACTGTATTTTCTGTAACACCAGCTCAATGTTTTTTCCAGGAATTTGGCTTATTGTCCACGGAAGGGTTGGTAAACACACAGCTGAACTCCTGGTCTTTTATTTCCCAGGCAGCAAGGAGGAACTTGACCCTTCCTGTACTGTCACTTGAAGATAAAATGTGAGGTTTGTGCTAGTACAGGTTTTGGCAGACAAGGGATGCATTATGGCTTCCTCACCATTTTTAGCCCCTTGCTAGTCAGGTGCAGCCTTGGGCTGAGACTAGCTTTTGGAACAAGCAGCAGGAGGATAGTGTTGCCACAGGCCTACACCATTTGCATATTATTCCATCTGCTCAAATCCTGAGGATTGAGTATTTTTGTTTTATTTTCAAGTGGGGAAAACTGGAGTCCTGAAAGAGGAAAGGTAAATGAGCAAGCTCAGAACTAACACCAGGGGTATGTGAAACATCATCTGGCACAGCTAGGGGCATCTCTAACCCCTATCTGCTGAGTGGCTCCTTGGTCATCAGGGCTAGAAAAAATTCCCTGCATTTTAGGGGTAGTTGACTCTTTCATGCTATGAGGTGAAGAGGCTTAGAAGACAAGGCATTTCTACTGACTAAACCTATACACTGTCTAGATAAGCTCTAGAACTGGGTACCATCTTTCTGCTGGCTCTGTTGGGCATTGGCTATTTGTTAGTCAGTGCTAAGAAGGGAGAGTATATAGCACATATATGCTGGGCCACTAGACTTATACTTCCTACTGCTAGGCCTGTAGATGGAGGGAAGAAAAGCCCAATATGCCCACCAGCGCGATGCCTCCAGGGAATCCTGAGTGTCCCTTCCACTGGTGTCATGGACTCGAAGGTTATGTTACCGCTGCTTTATTCACAGACCTAACCTGAAGCCAAAAACTTTACCTGGTAGACGTCATCTTGCTCCTATTGGAGCAGTATCACAGAAACCAGTAAAAGTGGTAAGCCCTGCTTTTCCTTGTGTGTTTCTTTGAGAGGGACTGCCTAAACTCTGATATCAGTCTCCTGGTAAGACACAGAGAAGCATGAAAGGGGCAAAGTTGGAAATACTAGTGAAAATGTCAAATTCAGGACATTCTTAAAATCTCAGCTTGTTAAGAGGTTGGTGCCAGAAGCCCAGGACAGCAGTGGATGTTTTACCATATGCACAGTCCTGATGGACCAACAATCAACAGCAGGGAAATAATTAAAAGCACAGTTCTGACATCTGAACAAAAATCCAATTCACTAGCCCTTTAAAGAAAGCAATGACATCATGTGAGAGGGCCAGACGCAGGCAAACACAACCTTGTTTCAATGATTTTGCAGATCCTGACATCAAAGATGATGGTCTGTGGCTGATTTGGCACCAGTTCAGCAGAAGCCAATACTGCCCTCCCTGTGGCATGCCAAAGCAGCCAAGTCAGTGGTTACTGAGCTACCCTCAAATGTGTCGGGAACAGCTCCGGGCTCAGTGTCACAAGAGCAGCACAGACTAAACGTGCTGCATTTCAGAAGAGTTTTGTGTTAACAGGCTTTTGAAATTTCTGCTGTTTTTTTCACCAAAATCCAGCTTCACTGACAAAAATGACAACACACCTTATGGCTTACAGGAGCCAACTAATTCTGGACAGCCTATGACTTCTCAAACCCTGGTTTTATCAACTTTAGCCATTCAAGCTGTGTTAGCAGGAGCTACTCTTCCAGCAATAGCATTGTGTGACATTTAACTGACTGATTTTCTGGTGCCTGTTTTTCATAAGCTGCACTAAAAATCTCACTGTTGGTTCTGCCTAAAGGACAGCTCTTTTAAAGTAAGTCAAACACTCAATGTTTCTATTGTCATCTCATAAAGAGGTCACATTGCAAAATCTTCCCTGAAACAGCTTTTTTTTTTTAATTAGTTCATACCCTGACAGCTGTAAAGTTGAGAATAATTAATACAGTCCAAACATTTAGAGCTACAGGACAGTGCAGAACAGCATCTATTAGTCTGTCTTCTAGAACTAACCTAGCCTAAATTAGAGCACTATTAACCTTTATAGCATCTCAATCATATTCTACTCATCCACTTGTGTATAGTTGTCAGGCTATAATTTTACAAAATTCTGATGCTTTATAACTTGGCATTTGGACAGTATTGTACAGTAACACTGCCCTCCCTGGCTAGCCAGCCGCAAATGCTCCTTTCCATAGCGTTCTGCCTAATCCCATCAACAGGGATGTGCAAAGATGCTCAAAAGAGACTCGGCTCTAACTCACTTGGGTGCAAGTCACAGTACAGAAGCTTCAGCATAGACCCTCTGAGACTGAAACCTTTTCATGCATAAAGTTATAGTGCAAAAGGCACTTTGAGCTACAGCTCACAACTGCCCACGAAAGAAAAAAATATTTTGCTAGCAGGCAACTATTAATGTTACTTAAAGGAAATCTGCATTCCGTGTTAGAATGAAAGTTGGAAGAAGCTGCTTAAATCCGAAGCCTAGCGTGACCTTGACTTTCATGGACAGAAAGTTTTAGAAAAGCCAGCTTTGGTGGTGGATACCAGAACGGGGAGAAAACAAAGCCTGGCTACGGTTCACTGCTCCTCGAGCATCACATCTGACCTCGGTCATGACAGGCTAGATCTACTGCCAAAAAGGCCAGTTGTCTCATCATCCAGAAGACACCTAGCATCCCCAGGAGAGGACCCTGAGAGGCCCTGCAGATCTTGGACTCTTACCCCATACTGCCTTCCTCCCTGCAGCCAAACACAAAAGCTAAAGCTTAGGCTGGGCCAATTCCTTTGGCCCTTGAGGAACCAAACATGAAGTAAGACTGGATGAGGCCTGGACAAAGCTTTCACTACATCACTACGTGAAGGATCCCTCCTAAACAGGCATCTCTGAGCATCTGGTTGCAGAGATTAGATCCACTGATGCTGGACACTGACTCACCACATTCCTCATCCCAAGATGTACACTGCCAGGCTACTCAGTGTGAAACACCCTTCCAGGCCCAAATAGCCCACCTGTGCGTTGCAAAAGCTTCCCTGTTCTTGACGATGAGACAGTTGGGCCCAACTGCCACCAATTCATGGTGCAGTTCCACTGTGGAAGAGGCCAATGCATTTCTCTTACACAGCCAGCTCGCCCCTACTTTCAGGCAGCTTGATTCTTCAAGCAATAAGGATGCAGTCCATGAATTCACTTCCATCCAGGCATGAGCAGCACCTGTGATTAGACAAACGACATCCATCACTTCAGGTACTTAGCCTGACAAGTGTGACAGAATGGCATGTACAATCTTTGCCCATCCTTAAGGATCTTCCTTCAGATAAACTGTCAGGAGCGCTGCTTAAAGTTTCTCAGTGTGAATGTTCTTACAAACAAAAAAAGAGAAAAAGTTTCTTACCAGTAAGTTGTGCTCGTCCTTCTTCCTTCGACCCCATCCAGAAAGTCCAGGGCAGGGAGAAGCTGAAGGTGTTGGGCAGGCAGTACATAATTATTGCCACATACACAGCAGTGATATGTGCAAGTCTTAAGCAGGTACTCTTACACATGTAAGTTTTTAAAGATTTCCAATGATAAAAGTATCAAAGTCCTCCCAAGACCTTACTACATTTGCCACTGGATTTTTTTTGCCCCAATATCTAACTAAACTATTTCTCGCTCCAAACTGAGGCCGTTATTATTCTTCGTAGCCACAACAGACATGCAACAGTTCTGTATTAATTGCATCAGGGAGACGCAGAGATCACACAAGTGCAAGGCTCCCCTTTTACATACTTGAAGATTTCCCTCTTTCTCTCTCTTGTGTAGAGCAAATACCAACAATTCCTTCTGTCCTTCCTAGTAAATTAGGCTTTGTAGGCTCTGGATCATTGTCTTTGCTCTCTTCTGGATAGTCTACGCCTTCCTTGAAGTGTGATATACCAAACACCATTCCAGGCGAAGTTTTGTAAATCCAGAGTGGAAAGGAAAGATGACTCTCTTATCCTCACAGGCTATACACTCCTGTTACTTGCTTTCTTTTTTGAAACAGCAGAAATATTCCAATTGCCAGTCTATTTTTTTCATGAACAATAAATCTCCATTCGCTAGTGTTCTTCTACCCCAGCCCCATCAATGCTCCACGAAGTTAATTTTCACCAATTCACCTAACCATTTCAGTTACCTTGCTTTACAGCTACAGTCATCTGTCTTTGGGTGTTCTGGATGACTAATACCTTTTCAAAGTTAAGATTTCCTGCTATCTCTTGAAAATATCTCACTTGATCTTACTTAAGGCTCTTCCTTCATAGGTGCATTAGTAGCACAGAATTACTATTTGATCAGTTAGCACACACAGATCATACTACAGCTTCTAAATATGTTGTTTCCAATGCAGTTAACCTGTGACGTTCTCTATGAAACAAAATTTAGATGCATTACTTTGTGTCTAGTAAAGTTTCCATAATATCATTATTTCTACTAAGATTAATTTTTTATATATGACCAAAAAAACCCAAACCCCCAAATGTTCCACTTGGTAAAGGAACACATATGGAACACTGTTATCTTCCCTAAATACTGCTCCCTTAAAGTTTTATGGGAATGGGATAAAATTTGGTCGAAATGCTGATCTGTCAGAAGCAACACAATTGGCAAGCAGTTACTGGGGAAAATCAACCATGTAAATGGCAGAAAGTTAATGGAGATTTTCAGCCACCAAGTTCTGATTTTGAGTTCAGATACATGATCCTGTGATTTTTCATTTTAATTTTGAATTAAAGCCCCCAAACTTGCTACAATCCTGGTATTAAATCAGAATTTGAGTGGTAAAAAATTCTTTAAAAAAACCTGCAAGTCCTAGACATTTCTTGCAAAAGGCTATGGTCACTGCTGTGATCTATTGATAAAATTTACAGCCCATTAAGTACCCTTTATTCTAGCATTTTAAGCTTTGTATAACTTTTCCAAAATTATGAAAAACAAAATAGCAAGTAATGAATAACAACCCTTATTACCTAGGCTTCAAATATAAAATCAAACTATATTGAATCCAGCATATACAGCCCCCCCCCCCCAAATATGAGAACTCTTAGCCCAATAATGTTAGCTTTTAGGTCCTATTCTGAACTTCAAAACTGGTCATGAAGCATATGCCTTTTATATCTTAATTTCTAATTAAGAAATTAAGGCCTTTAATGTTCTTACCCATTTCAACTTTACCAAATTAACACTATGTATGAGTCTGCAGGGTTGGTGAAAAAGGTATTATATTGCAGGTGCATATAAATGTACGTGAAAGTTAAGATTAGAAATACTACTTATTTCAAAATATTGCTAGAATGACTAGACATTTCACGTAGCAGCAGACATGCTTATAAGTATATGGTCGTGGATTTATAGATGCAAGAAAGAAAAATACATTCTGAGTCCAGAGTTCCATTACTCTCATACTTGCTTAACAGTTTCAGATCAATTCTCTCTTTCAAAACAAATATAAATTCTTTATATTCTGTACATTCATTGGCTGTAAACCTACCAGTTCCAGTATGCAATTATCAGTGTAGGTTCTCCCTGAAGGTCCACTAATTTTTAAGACATTGTTATCACACATCCACATAAGCAGCTCTCCAACACAAAAATACACCTTCATTCTTCAACACACAAAATAGGTAAGATGGTATAAGATTTATTAATATTTTCTTTTACTAAGGCACATGATGTATAGAAATACTGAGGTACAAAAATGCAATTTCCTGCACATGAGATTTAAAGTCCCATTTTGACAAAGATCAGCTACATCTCTTCTGCTCAGAACATTCAGCTTTTAGCCATTTTTTTCTTTTGTACCAGTTCAACAAGCAACTTGTATCTTGCTATACACTCCTCCTAAAAGGAAAAACAAAAGTGTTAATTAAGTTTGGTATTTTAGTTCTGCTTTAACTCTATACATGCTACCTCATTCTAGAAGAAGAGCTAGGTTCTGGGGGTTGTGTGGGTTTTTAGGGGGTCTTTTTGGTTTTGCTTTGGTTTTTGTTTTTAAAGTAGTGCACTGAATTTTAGAGGGAGAATCTATGTCTAGTGAAGAGCGGATTAGAAAAATGAACTTGCAATTTACGTTTCTTAATGGATAATTTCTCTCTTTAAAGAGCACACAAACCCAAGAAAACAGTTGCCCAGTACTTCTTGACAATGACTGGAAAAGCAATTATTAAACAGTTGTATTGTAACACCTATTTCAGACCAGTTATTCTGCAGATAGGTAAGATAAGACTTTACAGTCACTAACATAGCACCCACTGACACCAGATACTGCTGAACAGCTTCAGGGCCAGAGAAACACTCAAATCCCCCACCCACATTTCCTGCTCTCACACACTGTGCTTGGCGCAAATAAAATTAGGATTTTTTGCAGCTACAATGACTGAAGCAAGCAAACTAAGCTATCACAACTATTATGAAATCTAGCACAGACAAACTATATCAATGACAAATGGCTATTTTAAAAAGATTATACTTACAAAAAAGAACATTAGATAGATTATTGAGCATTTAACACTTGTAGATGGATTACTTATTTTGTTTGTTCATTGAGATGGGTTGAGAAAGGTATTGTAAAGTATAAGTAAAGCAGCTCATCAACATTTGGTTACTAACTTTGAATCAAGATTTGTTTTAAAATCTAATTTTTCCTGCAATTGAAGATCTGAAAGGCAGAGGAGAGGTAGGTAATTTAAATGAAACAGGAGGTATTTCAACATTTTCTATAATAGATCAAACAAACTGAATTAAATGAAAATATGTTTTAAATAAAAACAACAAACATGACAGTAATGCTCTTTAGGTTGATTATGTCTGGACTGATAGGCTAAGTAAAGACCTCACCTTTCTGCATGGACCCTCAGTTCATAAGGTAATCATAAACTGGTAGAAAATACATTTCCCCCCAATTTATACTACAGTTCAAACAAAACTAAGCATACCTTGCTTTTTCCAGGAACACATTTTGCTATTTTATCCCAGCGATCCGATGTTCCCTTTGGATACTGCTGCAAGGCCATTTCAAGAAGTTTCTGTTGATTTTGAGTCCACAGTTCTTCTGGGGCACGGCTTTTCTCTCTTTTTCTGCTCTCATCATCACTCTCTTCCTCTTGCTCGGTGTTATCAAAATCTTTCTGGCGTCTTCCTCTGCCCTTCTCTTCTGGTACCTCTTTCATTGCTGGTAGACTTATTTCAGGTGCTTTGACAATTTTTCGTTTGCGGTGTCTAGTTTCACTTGCAGTGATCTCCTTTTGATCTGTTTGGACATCCATCTGCTCTGGGATACGATCATAGTTCCCCTCTTCCTCCTCTTCCTCCTCCTCCTCCTCCCTTTCTCGCTGGGTGATTATGTGGTCTGGCAAATTCACGTTGACTTTGACATTCTTGGAATTCTGGGCCAGCGTTTTAAGCTCAGAGAGCCTAATGATACCTGTTAGAAGTATTGTTGTTACACTTCTAAAAAAATAAAACCACAAACAAGCAGGGAACTGCCCGCAAATAAAAGGTACCTGGAATAATGCAGAGAGGAGAAAAAAACCTCTTCTAGATTAAGAGTTTAAGGAAAATGCTTATCAAGAAATCAAGGTGCTTGTTATGAAGCAATGAACTTTGCCAATTATGAGCTTATCTGGTATGTGTGAAGTACTAGTAAATTACCACACTGATATAAACAAACATAACACAACAGAGCCTGAACAAATGAACAAAACCCACAATAAACTGAATAAGAAAGCCTGGGAGGATGTAGCTAAAGGGAAACGTTCCCTCAGAATATCCGTGAGTTCTTCGCTCAAAGTAAGGCAAGGTTGCAAAAGTCTCTCTGCAAAGCATACCTCAAAAGGTACAAAATGCACTGTATTTGCATGGCTATAATCCAAATACAGTGCTTTTTATATGCGTCAGTGAGGATCTAGTAGCACACACCTGGTGTATATGTAACAGAATCCTTCAGTTGTTTGGCTTTCATGGTAACCTGCATGAAAACAACAAAAAAAGGAATATTAAAAAATTACATTATTTGGGCTATAGAAGAATTCATTAGCAGCTTACTGTAAAATACCAATATTGAACATACATTAAATACGGCAAGGCTGATGTTCTTCTGCTGGCTTTGTTCATATATGGATCCCAAACTGGCAAAAAGAAACTTTCTAGACTTCGTCCTTTCTAAAACATTCCTAGCTTATTAAAATAATGTAAGCAATGCTACACACTTCTATTACTATCACCATAATACATCACAGTTGATATTAAAATTTTATTTTCTTTCATTGTTAAACCCTAATTTTCTAACCTAAAAATACCACAAGGAGAGGGGGGGGAAAGGAAACAAATGAGTTATCTTCTATATATTAAGTTTCTCAATACTGAACAAAGGAATGAAATAACCCACGTAAGTCCAGATGATGAAGCACGCTAATGGACAGGCATTCAGTCCCGAACTGAAATGTAACAGTTTGACTGCCAAAGATCAGCAAAGACACCTCCTAAGTCCTGATACTTCAGGATTAAAGTTTATTACTGAGAATCCAAAGGATGGAGAGCTGCCTGCTTCAGCCTCTCCATGTATACCGGAATCTGCATCCTGGGAGAAAAGTAACACCAGATTTCGCATTGTCATTTTTACTTAAGTAAGGAAACAAACAGGCTTTTTCCCCACCTAGAATGAGGAGCTTCCCCATTCCAAATTTCTAGACCTCACTATAGATAACAAATATGACAAGCTTCATAGAAAATTAAGATCCTTTTAATCATTTGGCATCTGTGTTATATCAAATGACCGACAGTCCAAAATTCAAGTACCACATAAACGCATCTTAAAACGTAGTACTCAAAGAAATATACGCACTTATTACTGAAAATGTTTTATTAATACCAGATTCAATTTTAGTTTTTTGAATATGAGGTCTTTGTGAAGAAGCCAGAAATTGAAATCAAGTAGTCTGAGTCACCCAAATCAAATAAAACTTAAAATGTGAACAGGCAACGCACTGAATCAGAACTGATACTGCCTGGGATGGGGTAACCTGTGTTTCCTGCTATCTGAACCTGGGACTTCAGATGTTAAGATCTGTTTAATGTAAGGCACTTGGTAGTGTGCTGCCCAGAGCAAAAATAAAAAAAATACAAAGTCAGAAATTCCTCCATGTGAGATCTTATTTACCCACAATACAAATAATTTCAGCCTTTAGAGCCACAGCATAGACCTCTGCTGTTTTACCTAACTAATGTTAACAATAACAATTATCCTCTGCATAGAGTAGCACTAGAGAACAAACCTGCCAGGGGGTTGTACAGCTATTTGCTGGAAGAAGAAGAAAATATAAAGATTTGGGACTTTTGTTCTATGACAAGATTCATAAGCAAGTACTTCAATAGTTAAAATACTCTGGTACCATCTGCTTGTAGTCTAGTCTGTTTGGTTTCTCCCACCCACCTTTCTGCCCATGAAATTGCAGGACTTTGCTTTAAAAATAGGCAAGTGCTTGATCTCCTTAACAACATGACAGCAAGACTTAACAAGGGAAAGTGGCCTCTTTTCCCTACAAACTAAACCTCATTTCCTGGGATGATTAAGTTTAAATGAAAATTCCACAAACAAAAAAACCCCAACTCTAATTAACCAAAACCTTTACCCAGAGGTAGACATCTGGCATAGAAAACTCCAGTTTCTACTGTTGCAGTATGATAAAGTTTTACTTGTTCAAAGCGAAATCTCAGAATACTAATATGAACAGATAATTTTAAGTAGCACCAACAGTTCTGTCTGATCTGTGTGATCCTGATTTTGAAACAACAGGATGGATCCTCTTTGAAACAGATGATCCACTAATAGAAATTGCCTTCCTTGAAGAGTTTATAGCCTAAAATAATCCAAATTAAAATGTTCGCGTTCCATTTTAATTATTAGCAGAGTGCCTCTATAGGGCCAATGCTTTAAAAAGCTGAGTGGAGGGGAATCCATTCTTGACTGCTGAACAGAATCGATCGTTAGTGGTGTCCTGCTATGCATCTCTTAAATAGAAATTATGTTATATAAACTGGATATAATAGATAATTTTGAAAAGAGCGAGAACAACTTGTCATGCAAACAAGTAGTTGATCCTTCAGAGCTTATGGCAGTGATGCAGTGGATTCATTGCAAATATGACAAGGCATTATCTATGTACATTCATGTATTCCAAAAAACTGTTTCTAAACCATTTTGTTATTTTTTTTAAGTACTTCTTTCCAAGATTTGCAGCCTACTCATAAGGCCAAGAAGGCAGGAAAAAGACAGAAGAAAAGATTCCCTGAACACAATAGAGCACAATAAATTGCAAGCAAAGACAAAGACAGCTATACCAAGTTGCCACCTCAAAGCCAATGTTCGATTTTCTCCATGTTGAACCTCTGATATTTTCAGAGGTTGGCAATCACATTTTATCTTTCAAACCGAGACAACGCATGCAACATAAACTTGGCATTGGAAGTAGTGCAAATCAATATCCTGGATTCAAGTTTTCTTTACAAGACAGACGTTCCCAAATTAGGTTAGTGTAGGTATCCCATAACAGATACAAATTTTGCTGCATCTTACATCTACTTGAACTGGAATCCAAACCAGTCCTCTCCACTAGAACAGTGAAGGATTAGGGTTTATTCCTAGATCCTAATGGCACTTCACATTTCCCCCTACATGCAAAAAGTTCAGAAGTAACAGTCTTGCCATAGGTTAGCTTATTTTAGATAACTTCAGCCATAACAACTTGGTGAACCCAGGTGTAGCATTTGTAGTAAGTTACTCCATTTATCACATCTAATATTTCCAAGACTTTCTCTTTTGAAGGCATTACGATATCTGTCCATACTTTGATGGACTTTCAATTTGAACATTCACCAGGTAAGCTGGAATTAACAACTGTGTGTATGGTTTAGATATTGAAAAATCTACAATTTCAAACACTGAACAAGCACCTTCAGTTGACATACGTTTGACAACTCATCAAGCTTCTTACTCACAGCTTTACTATCATCATTCACAGGTTACATGAGAAGATTATTTGTCTATTATTCTTTTTTTTTTTTTTTTTTGGTCAGCTTTCTTCTTCATACAGATAATTTTTCAAGTCCTTTTCCAGGTGCTATGTACAGTTCATGTTTACTCCAGCTCTTTTCACTTAGAGTTCAGGTATCACTTATTTAGACTTAAGATTTATTTGTCCATCAGCTTCAACTGTCATTGCCGTTAAAGATGCTGACACAGGGCAAGAATCATAACATGTCAGTATTAAACTGCTAAGGATTATTAGGAATCCAATCTATGGAACATACGAAATTGTATTTCAATTTGATCTGAGTTTAATCATTGTTCTTTCCACTCAAATTTGCAGACTCTTCTGTTGCCAGTCCCTCCATACTTTCTGACATCCTTAATATCAGTTTAAATTTCCTCTCCAGTGATGAGTAGTGTTATCTACTAGCTAGTTCTTAACAGTGATTTAAAAAAAAATAAATCGCTAAGTCATGCAATGTAAGTTAATCTATTGCTTTCTCTACTCAATTTCTTATAATAACTTGCTTATAATAGTACTTTTTCATTAGGTAACAGATAACATACCTGGAAATACTGTTACTCAAAGTATGAAGCAGTTGTAGAATTACTCTTCTAGTTATTATTGCTGATTGTTCCTGCATAATGCTTTAAAATTACAGTTTTCATGTATATTAAATTATGAGTTTTAACATGACTGTGAGAAGTTGTGCTAAAAGCCTGCTGGTATTGACAACAGCTTTCACCAGAGTATTAGCCAGCCCTTAAGAAATCCTGGGTCTGGGGACATCTTGAACAGTAAGGATCAAGGCTGTGAAATTGATTTAAAACAGAAGAGGGCAGATCTCATATTCCTGCAACAGGCACACTGCATTATTTTATAGGAATCAACTTTAAACGTTGCTGTTTCTATGCCCAAATAACCTAGGCATCCCTGTAGTCCACCAGGGATAACAGAAGTCACAAATAAAGTCAGGTAATCACATGCACAGTGAAACAGATTTTCTTAGAGAAAGTCGACCAAAAAAAAAAAAAAGGGTTGGATGCAAGCAATCAAATTGCTGAAGTAGAAATCAAACCATTTTACTACGGGACTTACAGAAAGAAGCCACAGGAACAGTTTGCTTCTGAGAACTCCTTTCTGAATTCAGTTTCAATAGCTCTTCAGCTACAAAAAGATTTTATTGAAAGCAAGCGGGATTAGTGGGATGATTTTATGCAATGAAAGCCAGACAGAGCTGCTTGCCTCCTGTACTGCTGACAATTAGTCCAGATCACAAGACTAGTTGCTACTCAACAAGACGCCTAGCAGTAAAAACATTCCTCGTCATGACCATCCAGATGTTAAATCTCTTGTTACTCTGGACACCTGCCACCTCTTTCAGATGGGACAATCGATGCTTCAGAGACATACAGGAGAAAAAAAAAATTATTGAGAGTCAGCTTAAAAGAATCTCAGTAGCACAGGCAAAAGCAAATTTTGCTATCACATGAATGAGAGCTACTTTTCATCCTGAAGGGAAGGCAGGTATAAAAAAAAAAAGCAGGGAACTGTGACAGACCTAGAGGGAAATCTCTCTAAAGTCAGGTACAGTGATTCTACTGATGCCAAACAGAGGGAAACAGCCCTTTTGCAGAAGATGAAGAGCAATTCCCCATTCCCACAGCAGCAGCCACCAGCCCATCACTTCAGCTGACCCCTCCAGCGCCACAACCAGCCCAGCCTCGCCGGGCACACACCGACAGGGCTTTGAAGTCTTCCCATTTTGCTGTCTCCTGGCAATCTTCTGTGGGCAACAATCTACCTTCCTCCTCTGTTGATTAGGATTGCACCAGATACTTACAGAATTAAAATCTCTTGGGTTCTGACAACATTCTGAGAAAATAATGTGGGGTTTGTAGAGGAAGAAATAACCCATGTCGCTTGGCTTCCCAAATGTATATAACCTTCTTGCAAGGAAGGATGATAGGTTACTGCGCTACTGAAAACTAGAGGTTCTGACAAAGTTGTTTACTATTCTTAGCATCTTCCTGAGCAGAAGTTCTCTAAAAATTTACTAAAGCTGCCACAATTTCTGAGCATCAACTATCAGAAATTTGCTGTCCCAGTAGCAGTGTTCTGTTCACCCAGCTGTTACCTTCCTGCATGTTCTCCGTCTAGTTATGTCATGCAAAAATGCCAAGATCTGTGGAATTATGGAAAAAACCAATGTGGAGACAGCCTGTGAGTAGTTGAGGCTAATACGCAGCAATGAGGAATTTCTCGAATCTTTGAAGCTAATTTGAGTTATAATCACATTTTTCTCATAAAAGAAAGCCAGACACAGAAGGATTTTAACACCTTCCTGGTTTTGTCAAAGTAGTAGGTTTTTGCAGATCTAACCTTCCAGAACAGCACAGAATAAATTGCCAAACTTGCAGTTCTCACTTTAAAACCAAAATACTACCTGCTTCACTGAGTTGTTCTTCCAATCTAGATCTAAATACCTTTTTCATAGCAACCACAATTGTATCAAGAACTGTTTGACCCAAGTCAGACAACAATAATGACCCATTATTTTCATGTGACAGACTCAAAATTCGTTGCTTTATAAACTGCCTTCCCTTACATACACTAAAAGGGCTGCTAAAATTGTCCTCCAGTTTTAACAGATTGGTGAAACTTCAAATACTGAGGCATCAAGCTAAATCATTCTCAATTTTTGAAAGTATTTGCAACTTACTAGATCTCTTGAAATGAAATATTTCAAATATGCACCTTTGTTTTGGCACTGCTTGTAACAGTTTGCTTAGTAGATTGTTAACGATTTTCCCAAAAGTATATAACGTAACTAGTCTTTATCCACTGCCTAAATGACATGTGGAACTTAATGCTAACATAGAAAATGAGTATTTTAAGGACATTGTGCTTTTATTCTTGAAAAAACTAAGAAACATATTATGAATTTAACTGAATTTGCTTAGACCAACCAGTTGCAGCTGGCAACAGTACAGTTTTCTTATGGTTACGGACTTTGAAGCCATGTGTGATTCTGAACTTTGCCACTATCTCCTGATGGAGAAGAGGTAGCTACCTTAACAGAAATCCCCCAAACAACTGAGCTTAATTATGAAGCAGTTTAAGATGTGGCCTGCAAAAATGGCAAACTTGGCCTAAATCACCAGATGTAGAACACTAGCCTCTCTCCAGTTGAAGTACCCAAATAGTTAATTCGAAGCAGCAGCAGAATTCCTCCTTTTTTCAGGACACAGAAAGAGGAAGAACTCAGCAACTAGAATTGTCATGATGCTGGAGTCTTCATACTATGCTTTTTTTTTTATTTTTCTGTCAGTTAAAGCCCATGTTTGAAAGTCTTTAGCTCAATACTATGGGCACTCATGTAGGAGAGAAGTTTGGCTCAAATGCCCATTGCAACAACTGCCTGGGTATCTTACTTCCTGACTGTTGATGCAAAATGCATTACCTTTCCTGAGAGTCAGAAGATTTGAATTCTGCAACGGAATTCAAACCCAGCTCACCAGGATGTATATGGGATATTACGTTAATTCAAGCCACTCTAAAAAGTTGCAGCATCACTGGTTTGACCACCCCACAAGCCATCTATTTGAGTTAAAAGTTGATGTCCCATTGTCTTCTGTAAAAAAACTTTCTCCTCTAAGTGACAAGAATGCTCTGGTCATGCTTTATGAGAAGGAAGTCAATCCGTTTGCATTTGGGTGTAAGATGCATTGTGCTGCCCAATTCTGCAAAAATGGTAGAGGCAACTGTAGAACTGCACAGAGGAAAACTTTTTACAATGAGGTAATTGTAAACAGCAACCACCTTTTCCTCTCCTCCAAGCATCAACAGAGACATTCTGGTGTGTCTGTAGGATTAGACAGGTGTTTTGAAGATTTCACTCTCAGATTGAGGGATCTACATGATCTACATATGATCTAAATCCCATCTGAGATATTCATAACCTCTTTTGGACCTCAGTCCAAAGCTAGGTCTTTATACTTCAATAAGCAACTGCAAGAACTATTGATTACGTAAATATATGCAAGCTGCTAAGGGTGAATGTTTCAGAATATCCACAACTGGAGAACACAGCAATTAACACAGACATAGTGTACAAAATGAAATGTAAAACAGACTTAGGAAAACAATCTCCAGAAGCAAAAAACCTAATAAATTAATGAACTTTTACGTATGGATCATTTCTCATATAAATGTTTTCTTGCTGGCAAGGTAAAGAGCTTGCATTTGTCAAAAATAAGAAATCTAGTTTAGAATGGCGTATAAAGTACAATGACTATGAACTCATGCAGTCAGGCTTAAAGGCTGAAACTGCTGTTTGGACATACAAGAGATACCGCAAAATAAGCACACCCCCAAAACCTTATGCTTTTGGGTTTCATGATAATTCAGAATGTCTGCTCAAATATAGCCACCTGTCTATTGTTTTGCTGTCTACCTTAGTGTTTTTCTATACAGGCAGCAAATTCCAGTCAGTCTGTTTTTGCAACACAAATGCATGAGATTAGTGACTGCAGGAGCAAACAGAATCAGTTTAAATCCTGTAAGACAAGTGAATGATATTACTTCACAAGTATGAAATCTGAGATCTCTTTGCTTTTAATTTAAAAAACCTGTACCTAATAATCACATTAAAGTCTGTTTGGCATGCCAGACAGCTTTTACTTCCTCTGTTATTTTTACAATTTGAACGTCCTTTGTAGTTACTAAAATTAATTTATGCCTTTCAGCAAATATTTTTTTTAAACTTTTTATCTATAAAGGTAGGTATTGTCAAGTACAATATACTTCTATAATTTCACATCTAAGTGCTTTTACTAAGTTTTTTAATTCAGCAAAAAGCTGACAATTATTGTTATAAATCTTCGTAAGGCTTAGCATTTGTCAAATCAAACAATATCATTTTTGCAGAAATAGTAGCCTTGAAACTCCATTCCATTCATTATTTATACTATGTTATAGGGTGTTCACAGTGCTTAGGAAATTCAAACATAACTTTTAAATTTTGTTTTAAAAGGTCAATTATTTCCTTAAGTATTGGAGGACAGGAATGAGAACTCACCCTGGAGCAACAAATTCAGCAAGGAAAATGGGTCAAAGAACAGATGTTTAGAGGATGACAGAGAGCAGTGGTACAGGTAACCAGGTCAGCAGGCAGGAATCCTGATTAGAGTTAACTGAACTCTATTTCCCTTTCATAATCAAAATACTTAAAATTCTAATTTATAACACCAGCCAATTGCAATAAAAATTACTTAAAGAGCTGTAGCAGCTCTCAGTTGTGAAAGCAGTAAGTTTTCATTATACTAAGCCAGTTGAAAATCATCTTTACAGGAAAAGATTGCTAAATTCCCAATATGCACATATTAAAATGACAATTAGCAATTTAAATAATTAAACATACTGATAAAATGAGCACAACTTAACCTCATCTATTTTGGGTTGATTATTCATTGGCTGTTAAAAGATGTCTTCCTGAAGAGAGACAAGATAAACATATCCTGTATTTAACATGACAAAAGTTAAAGTCATAAGCCTTCTTACAGTATGTCTGCACCTTGTATTGCAAGCTTAACCTAGCTCTAAGCTGAAAAGCATAGGAATATGTTGCAAAGATATTTATGCTGGTATCACATGAGGCAGCATAAACAGAAACTGTAGAGCTGAATGAACTCAGCAGCACTACAGCATGGACAAAGCTGTTTGTTGTTGGATTTTGGCTGGCACTTTCGCAGTGGCCTGCATCACATTGTGTGGAAGTACCTGTTTGGATGGAGAATCTAGTAGACATGCCCACATAATGGGCCTTACAGTAATCCTTATTTGTGCAGTATTTTGGGAAATAACAATTAACAAACTTAAATGTCTACAAACCCCCAATTTGAATAGTAGTAGAAAAGAAAAAAAAATCTGAAAGAACACCTTGTTAGGAATTACTGAATTTGAGAACAGTCAAGCTAAGGTATACTATAGTGACTATCTGGCTTTAATTTTACATTTTTTAAGATTAGTTCACACATGCTTCCAATTGTAGGGAAGGTTTTGTTTCCTCCCCTTTTCTTCCTAGATAGCTTACACTTGCTAGTCCAATCACAGACCATATGAAGAGAAGGACCTAACTTCAGGCAGAATCACTACATTGAAGTTGTTTCCTGCAGATGTTTGTGTAACCTGTTCTCAAAGGCCTGCAAATACAGAGCGTCCACAGCAGCTTATTCCACTGCTTTATCATCTCCATTGTAATTCTTTGCCCCTCAATGTCCCAACTCTGCAGCCTGTGATAAAATTTGAGGTAATTACTTCTTGCCCTATAAAACTAATACAGTGCACAAGCCCCTTCCTCTTTACAGTTTTCTTTTTATGTAGTTGAATACTTACATCCTCAGTTCATATTTAATTTCAGTTCAACAAAATTAATTCCTTCACAATCTTTCCTTGCAGGTCACACTTAGAGACCTATTATTCTCTTAATTCTCATCTGGATTCTCATATTGAATCACGTGTTTAAGTGCAATACTGAAAACTAGACACAAACTAAGGATGTAGATGCAGGTTTACCATCCTCCTGTTTGCATATTCTCAGTAAGATGCTTGCCTTTTTCACAACAACTTGCTGTTTGTTGACTTGTATCTAGCTCATTATCTCCGCTAATCCCCACATTCCTCCTGCTTAAGAGCCACCCCTAGCCAGTTGTTTGGCATTTTTTATTTGTGAACCTGATCACCATCTTGCTATGTGTCCTTGCATATATTGTCTCTTTAACTTCACCCTATTTTTTGCATCTTATTTTTCCAATTTGTCCTAACCTTTTTGAATTCTACTCATCTTCCAATATACTTTCAGTTCCTCTTCGCTTTGTGAGATTTACATGTGCTCACCAGATTCTGGAGTATCAAAGTCATGTTCTAGCAAAATCAAGGAAGAATTTTCCAAGCTGAACAAATCTCTCTGGAAATGAGTCAGACACACAAACTTTTGGGGCCTTCTTTGTATGTGAAAAAGCAGTATTAAAGCTCCAAGCATTAGACACTTCCCTTTATACTGTTCCAAAACTCATTAACATAATGGCAGGAGGAAAATTCAGAAATATATAAAAACAATTCCAAAACAAATAAACCCACAAAACTAAGTTAAAACAACACCACGAAGCTGAAAAGTTCATAAAAGCCAAGAACACTCTCCTCGAGTCACTTCACCCTGCTTAAAAATTGCCCGTGGAAATGAATATAGCTTGATGTAAGAATTTACTTTTTTAAAAAAGGAAGGAGTTTAAGACAATTTGAAATGGAATTTCTTTGGGGTAGAGGAAGTGAATTTCACTGATGCTTTTCTGGTATATATGAATGGTTTCAGCTTATTCTTTAAAAAGTATTGAAATATTTTTCTAACCTTTTTTTGCTGAGGAAGAAAGCTTTGAGACAGAAGCAACAATGGAGAGATCATTTTGGACTGGATGACTTTGAACTGTTTTTATTAACACCTATTTAGCTAATCTACTATTAAAAACGGTTTGAATGCTTAAAATCACATGGAAACAAGCACACTGTTACCATGTCAATCCTTTCTACTACAGTTCTCTAACTGTGAAAGGAAAAGCAAACCTTACTGCTCTTGATACTTTACAGGAGAAGAAACACGCAGAAAGTGGTCTCAAGTTTTTAAAAGGTTTTTCCTGTGTCAGAGAAAATGTCGGAAATTTGCCCTTGAATGTTTTTCTTTTTTAAGACCTAGTGTATTTGCCAGATAATACACACGTCAAACTCCCTCTGGCTTGACTAATGTTAAATTAGCTATAAGCAAGGGATTCCCAAACTCTGCTACACAAGCTTTTTCAAAACAGCACCTCATACACCAAAACTTATCTCCCTGCACCTCTCCCAGTGGAAACAGGGAACAGTTGTTTGGGCAGCAAATGCTGCCTGCACGTGCAAACACCTCTTTTTCTTGCACAAAGTTTAACAAAACCAGAAGTCTTTCCTGCAGTTTTAGTGTAACATTTCTTATCCAACTATGGTGATGCCCAAGCAAAATAAGAATCCTTGCTGTAAATTTAGATGCTATTCTATGTCACCTTCAACAAATATAAAGGATAAGCTGTACATCTTGTTCAATAGCTGAATAGATATATCTGAAGTAGTTCCCAGTTTCAGCATTGCTGATACCAATTCAGTAACAGTTTGAGATCCAGGGAAGTTTCCAGGAAGCTTTTGTTTAAGGATTTCCTCTTAAAACCTAATTGCTGCAACTCCATGCAGTACAATGATAAAAGTAACAGAAACTCTAATGTAGTCTGTGCCAGGAAGGCTGACCCAGCATTATCAGCGGTTGGTAATTTTTAGAGAAGTAAAAACTTGTGTGGAGAACACTTACATTAATCAGACTTGGAGGTCACTGGAAGTAAAAAGGATTACACACAGACCTTTCTCCACAAATAAAAATCCCTGAAAATTTCTTTTTTTTCATACAAGAAAATGACAGCTCATAGAACATAAGCCTTTCTTTCATTTCTCTTTCCAATTCACTGAAACGAACAGCATGTTGCTCAAGACTTCTCAGCTAATGGAAGAAGCAACTAAGCTTTGTTTTTTCTTTCTAGTACTGGGTGTGTGGCCAAATATATTACGCAAAGGATTCTTAATAAAGACCGTTTTTACATCTGCATCAAGGAATAGAGCAGAAAATGGGTGCAAAAGGAATCTTAAGATAGTGTTAGTTTTGTGGAATGGTTCCACATATACCTATCACATGTCTGTATTATCAGTATCAAGCAAATTAATCAGTTTTTCCAAAGCAATCTCAAAAGATCTTTCCCATGCATACCGCGTACTACCAAGCCATATGAAATATTTTTGCTGTTAATATCTGCTTAGTAAAATGTAGCACCTTCTTAATAAAGTCCAATTCAGTACTATAAATACTTCAAGGAGTATGATAAACAAGACTAAACAGAACAAACAAAAAAAAGACCTAATTTCATCACTTGCATAGCAGGTTAGTGACTTCTTCCTTACATCTACTTATTTGCAAATAATATGTGTTGTTCTAAAATTATAAGAATGCAAATGGCTTGTTTTCTAGTATATGTAACAGAACTGTATAGATGCATTAAGTCTTTAAAAATAACTTCTAAAAATATCATTTTGTGATTATATCAACAGGGAAAAAAACCACTTAAGAAGTATGCAAATTGCCCAGAAGGCTATAATGGGTTATATTTCACACTAGCCAGAGGCTTTGTTTCACGTTATTTAAGATAATTCCCAAAATATAATAAATAAAGAACATCTAATCTGAAAATGTACATCAACAGATTTGAACATTATTCTCATTAACCTCTCCAGAGCCTATAAAATAGGGTCAGCTGAAAGGGCTTTCAAATGGTCCTCAGCAGACACTACATCATGTTCTAGTGATCTATTGCTTGAAAAGGAAAAGTCTTTTACAGCCTAGCCCCTAAGGGTTTTAAGATCATAACACTTAAAATCTGTAACTACAAGCTTTCTCTGATATCTGGTACAATACTATAAAATATGAATTAACAAGGATATTAATCATTTGACACAATTTCATTATTAACTATGCTATAATCCAGAAAAAGGGACTGAACTGGTGTCATATGTATAACTCATTTTAAAGTTTGTAAAAATATTTCAGTTTAATTAATGGAAACCACCTGTCTAAACACCATTAGCTCATCTACATCTTTTAAGGACTGGCTTGAAACAGAAGTGTAATCTTTAACCAAGTCACACAAACATTGGCTTGCAGCGAAAGGAGGTTGCTACAAAACCCGAAGCGCATTGTTTTTCTGTTATTGGGTTACAGTAGCTCAGGACTTTAAGCACCAGAATCCCCTGTCCAGCTGATCAGTTACAGCTGTTAATTGTGGAGGGAGAAACTGGCTGACATCTGCTTCTTGCATAGTTAGTTAATGGTTCACTTCCAGGTCCTAAAAGGATTGTAGTCCCTCTCAAAAGACAATGTCGGCCCCCATATACGTTTGCCTTCTACACTGCCTGTCTTGTTCTGGTTTGTCACTCTCTATACAATGCAAATCTGAGTGAACTCACATCTGCCACTGATCGACCCAATTCATGAGCAATCTTTTCCCATCGACCTGGGGTCCCCCCTGGGAACTTAACCATACTTCTTGTCAGCTGGCTGAGGTCCTCCTCTGTCCATTCAGGTGCCTGTAAAACATTTGTAAAACATTCATTACACTAGGATATTGGACATATTTTTGTGAGGTAATATACTGAAAAGACCTTGAAACAAATTAATCAAATGGTGTGTAAAAAAAAAAAAGAGAGAGAGAGAGAGAGAGAAATAGTTTCAAGTATCTGGCTACCATCTCCCTGTGCTGTTGCTGAAAATGCATGAAAACAACAGACCAACAGTAAGATATAAAAAAACCTTAAAACTCAAAAAATGCATTTTGTATATTGTACACACTAACACATTTAATTTCTATCAACATTTATACAATGTACATAAAACTATAAAATGCAGTAAAGGTAAAAGGCAACAATACTTTTATGGAAGATTAAATCACAGCTTTAGATGCAAAATTTTAGCCATTTATTTAATTGCACATGTAAGATTTTTCAGCAAAGACAAAATATCCTCGTTCTTACATTTTAAAAAAGCCTCTAAATAAAACAGAACAGTCATTTTAGCTTCTTGTCACTGTAATCATCCTATGTTTTAGCATTCTGGGATGATTCAGGAATGAAATCTGTTGATTCTGATACTCCATTAAGACTATTAAACAAACACACACATCCCTCCCCCCGCCCCTGCCCCAAACACGGTTATGCCACAAAACCAAACCGGATGCTTCTACCACCCAATAACCAAAAGATATAAAAATGTTTTGCTCTAACTACATAAGACAATCTGTTAAAAATAACTGTCTTCATAACGGCCAAATGGAGGTGAACAGAGCAAGGAACACACAAGTACAGCAGTTTAAGGCATGAAGTCGCGCTTGCCTCAGAAGGCAAGATGCAGTGACCGTCTTTGACATTTGCAGCATCTTTGGCAGCGACCGCAGAGCCAAACGTTTGTTACCATCAGTAGTTTGCCATTTTATTTATTTTTAAGGAATTCTTTATGACATACCTCTCCTAATCACCATTTCCGATAATGAACAGGCACATATCAAGCAGTTTGCATTACAGAGCCATCAGCACAGAACAACCGTCAGAGGTGAGTGACCCCAGGGACCATCTCCACAACTACAGCAAAGCTTCTCCCTGACACTAATCCTGCCTGTCATTCTCCCACTGTGCTCTAACCACACTGACATCCGCCTGCCGCACCGCAAGCTTAACGGGGCCCTTCCTGACTTTTTACTGTCTCCCCCAATCAATGGTTCAAGCGTGCTCTTTTCACCATGTCCAAATGGCAGCTTCACTCATAATCAAAGTGCATTGCTCCTGTTAAAGGGCTTCCCGAAAGGCTCCACCATTTGCATTCATTTGCAAAGCAAACTACTTTTATTCACTTTGTTCTGCTATCAAGAGTGTTCCCTGAAGCAGATAAATTGGCATAAATACAACCTGCCACTTAAAAGACAGTAAATAATAGCCAATAGTAGCAAGGATTTCATCAATCGTCCTAGTTTGGATCCACGTAGTCCTTTATTCCATGCTGAAAGCCTCAGACGTTCATATTCGGATAGTTTTTAATACAAGTATAAAATGAATTGTCTATGATGACTCAAATGCAAGACACTTAAATCGTGTGTGTGTGTATGTGAGAGATCTTGCACATACATTACATGCATTATCATACAATTACACTCTGGCCTACAGAAGAAATGATAAACGCATAGAAAATCTCCACATAACACCTTATTAATTCTATTGTAGTAAACAAGTTAATATACTCCATTTATTTATTTGTTATATTGTACTCCATATATATATATATATATATTTTGTACTAAAATATTTCTCAGAGATTTTTAGAAGGGAAGATTTGGGTACTTAATGTTCTACTTATAAAAATTTTCACCACTAATTTAAATAATGAATTCTTCTAAGATTTTTGGTTAAAAGCCTTTTTTCAAAAATTAGTCAAATTTCATACCTCAAAATTAGCCCTAATAAGCAGTTTACTGTAATTTTTTAATTTAATTTGTATTAAAAATTTGTGATTTTTTTGTTGGTGTTTTGGAGGGGGTTTTTTGTTGTTGGTTTGGTTTTTTTGTTTTTGTTTTTTAATAGTAAATTCGCAGCTATTCTCTCTTACCATATCCAAAGCATATCTAAGCAATTACACACGGAAATCAAGATCATCTTTTCAGTGATGTACACATCGGAAGCTTTCTGGTAAGTTTTATTTTCAGACTTTTTCGGTATGCTTTGACTTTCCTACGTGCTCACAAGTTTACTAACGATTTGTAAATATTACAGAACTCATAAAGTTATCTTCCTAAATAATGGACAAAACTACAATCATTCTGTAGATCTGTAGCTAATTACATAGCTAATTCACAGCACAAGAATTCATTAGCTACATTAAAATATCAACTTGTTAATCTTATTTCAAGCTGACAATAATTTTAGAATGTGGTGATCTAAAACATTTATAAATTTGAAAAATCTTTGAAAAAGCTTTTAGAAAATCCACTCTCAACTGCTGAAGCTGTAAAAGAGCTTTTGTGAATTTGCAATTCCTCAGCAACAGTTAATTGTGTCTTTAGATGCAACAGCACCTACTGTGATCCAACTACTACAAGCAGCTATGAGGGTGGTCATGGTGTGAATGTATTCTCCCTGTTCTAATCTGTAGCCAACTGTAACTGCGAGAGTCAAATAAATGCATAAACATACTGCTTTGTCACCTAAAACCATGTGTGTCCAATATTACTGAAACACTGGGCCAAAATTCATCTCTTCAGTAAAGCAATGGAAGACACCACATGGTGAGGAGACAGCTGTTGTTACTACACAAGCATTCAGATTTTGCATCAAAAAAGCCCCATTCTGGGATTAACTCCCCATACGGAATACAAAATTAAAAGTACAGAGTTATGGTCTACAGTCTTTAAAATGAAAATAAGCTACAAGTGTAGATATAAAAAATTCATAGCATTCCCATAAATAATAATCCTTTAACATATTTTATTATACATAGCTGGCAATATTGAAGGATTAGTTCACCCAAACCACTATGCACCTTCTACAGAAATGAAATATGAATGTGGTTTATTGTTTAGCATCACTCTTACATGTGCATCTGCACTTGGCAATTCCATACCACCTCTTTCAGCATGACAGAGCTGTATGCTATTAGGATATTTTTTTAAATATAAGCAACTCTATTTTCAATTACATTAAAAGAAAATTTTTAGACAACAAAGCATTTGTTTTCAAGAAAACAGTCTGACTTGTTTAGACCTGTTAACATTAATAAGTATAAAACTATATACCCTTTTATTGATAAAATTGGGAAGTGGCTATTGTTTGAGAGTTTGTAAAGAAACTTTTAAAGTTATTTATATTGACTTGACAATATGAGTTAATTGGATTTTTTAGATTAAATTTTAGCTTTAGACCATTTCTTCCTGTCATCAATATACTGTAGATTCAATTTAAATCACTATTGTATGGAAGTTTGGCTAACATTTTCAATCTAGCTAGGACTTTGTGCTATGCTTCATCTAATTTTGGTGATTCGCTGATTTGAGCATGTCTAGTCCATGACCTTGCAACTAAACTGTGAGGCAGCATCTATTTAAAAATACCTGTGCAAAAATTTGTAGAACAAGGGTCCTAGTAAAATCCCAGAGTTGCACAAATGAGGAAACATTTAACCTACAAGAAGGTGGTGTTTCTATCCAGTAACTGTAGGTACAGAATGTAAAAGTTTTCCTGATTTAATTTCTTTCCCATAATGTCTTATTTTTCTTCCAATATTCTTCTATATTCTTAAAATGTCTTGCTTTACCTATAAGAAGTCTGAAGTCAGTCTTGTTTTATCAAGTCTAATACACATCTGGCATTGTGATCCAGCTGTTGCTGAACACTAAGGATATGCTACAGTTCTAAAGATCTCTTGTGAAGCTCTGAAGATCTGCTAAAGGGTATTAATGATCTGAACTCGTATTCAAAGCCACATGTTCATATAACCCTTTGCTCCTTCAAAGCTCTTACTCAAATCCAACTTCCACTAGTACTGTTTTTATTAAGTGAGCCAACAAAACCAAAGACAGCTATACTGTTACAGAGCAATGGTCAAGATAGGCCAGTAAGCTCATCATTTGTGCTCAGGGAGTGCAGCTGCAGAAAACTTTACTACATACTTTGTGATAACAAGAAAGATTGCGTATCATTCGTTGTTTCCAGCCCCACTCTGCTCTGAAAGAACAGGGACCATATGCAGATACCAAGAGTAAGAGGAAGGCAAGCGTATAGGTTACTTATACTTCCCCTAATATTTTCCCAGACTCCAACTATTTTCAGCTCAAGGAATTTCTCTAGGCTGATATATTTTATCTATTTAGTAACTCTGAATGAATCTGCTTTTCAATGTTTTTTTCCAGTCTCCCCTGAAACTATGTAAACATTCTGGATTTGCAACGTCATCTTCATGAGGAGTTACACACATCTGCTACCCATTATATAAGGAACCACCTTATTTTGTCTGTTTTGAACCTGGCTCCTGCTAGCTTTGATGACATCTAGCTCTTGGCCTTGAGTGAAGAACCAGCAAATAGTCTATGTCCACTGACTTCCACGTCATTTAGAGCTTTGTTCAAAATCTCTCTCTATAGTATTCCCCTATAAGTTGTCTCTTCCTGGCTAAAGAGTCCTAATCTACTCAGCTGGGCTCTCATGTAAAAGCCATTCTATGCATAATACTGCCCATGATGCCTTTTTCTAAACCACCTGCAACTCCATTATAATGAACATCTTTGAAATGAGGTACCAAACTGCACACAGCAGGATTAATCATAAGTTTATCCAGTGGAATAAGGATTCTTCTGTTCTGCTCTCTATTCCTTTCTTAACAATTTCTAACATTTGCACTGGTTTTTTGAATGATCCTAAGCTGATGTTTTCAGTGAAGCCAGCACTGATAATTCCTAAGATCTCACCCTTCAAGTATCACTAGCAGCTCAGAGTTCATCATCTTGTGCATGAAGTTAGGACAGTCATCCACTATATCAACATTTGCATCACTTTGTATTTACATACTGGAGAATTTTTCTGTCATTTTATTGCTCAAACTCATAAGATCACTCTGCAGTTCTTCAGTGTCTCTTCTCATCTTCACTATTCCAAATAATGCTACCATTGATACAACTCTCTCACCTCAAGGCTCATCTGAAAGAGCTATTTATGTCTACCCTCCATTTCCCATCTTTTAACTAATTATTTACCTAGGAAAATATCCTTCCTCTTTTCCCATGACTGCTTTCTTTCCTTACAAGCCTTGTTAAACCCTTCTGGAAAAATCAAGCAGACTTTATCAATCAGATTACCTTCTCCCTGCATATTTGTTAATCCTTCTATGAAGCCCAGAAGGTTTAAGGCAGCACTTCCCTTTACAGAAGCAATATTCAGGACTCCATGCAGGTCATATTTTCCTGGTTCACTAATTATATTCTTTACTTCAGTTTTTGGTAGTTTTCCCTAAACAGATGTCAGATGTACAGGCCTGTAAAGGTCCCTGAATTCCACTGACAACTTAATAAATAAATAGAATGACACATTTGCCATTTCAGTCCTCAGGCACCCAAGAAAATAAACAGTTAATCAAATTATTTAATCCTTAAATTTCCTTTGAACTCTTGGTTGCATATCCTCTGGTCCCAGTAACTTAATTTAATCTTCAACAATATATTACATAGGTCTAAAAGAACACTAGAGATTAATTTTAGAATTTTTCAAAGCAACTACATGTAAATATGAAGATACAGCTAATTATCTTCACTTATAACATAAGCTTGTCAAGATAATAACCTATCCATAATCATTTTTGGCTATAGTATTCCTCACACAGGAATGCCTTCAGCATTAAAAGCATTAAAACGTTAAACAATTTACATAACGTAAGTAGACAACAGCTCTTGGAGAAGGGTGAGAACCTAAGAACAGAAGCATGAAGTTTCATCTGCCTCAGGATGAGGTCTTCTACCACATGCAGCAGCAAATGTTTCAGGACAGAGAGATCCTTTCCCTCACAGCTGCCCCCAACCTGAATTAGGGATTTCCTAAGCGTGAAGTTGATTCCATCCATTTCTGTTATAAAGCCAATGATGAAGTTGTCCACCCTCCTCATCCCATTTTTGCTCTTAATCAACATTATAAGCTGGCTTCCTACACACATTCAATTTCTCACTTCTCACCATACCCTGCTACCTTTCCATTTCTCTGTCCAATATATTTCTGCCCTGCTCTACAGCTCTATAAATAATATAGGAGGGAGAAAGCAAAAAAAAAACCAAACAAACCCCAAACCAACAACAAACACCAACACTACCAGTAAGCAGTGTGGTTTCTTTGATTTCTAAACACACAGATGAAGACAACTTTTATGCAGTAGGAGAGTCCATAGGAAAAGACAGGACACCTCAGGAGAGATTTTTCTGGAACTTGGATGTTTCAGAATGGGGATTTCACAGACATTTCAATTAGTACTGCCCTGAATAATTCTGCATCACCCCTTGCAATTAACCACACTATAGACCATTTCCAGTACTGAACAGATACTTGCAGATAGACATGAAACTCCTCTAGTGACATTTTGCAGTAACAAAAACGTATGTTTTCTGTTGTTTAACTAAATATTAAAGATCCTCCCTTTCATCTTATCGTTACTTTGTCTAAGAAGTCTTGCTGACAGAACATGTCAAAAGCTTTATAAAATCCAAGTACATTGTAAAGCTCTAATAATAAGGCATAACTTTTCTTTAAATTCACACTGACTTTTTACTACTATTTTAAAATTTGCACATCTAATACTATCATTCATTTCATAATTTCAAGAAATTACCCAGTATGGAATTCATGCTAACCAGTCCATACTTCCTAGAATCCTCAATGAAGCTCAAAAATTGGTATCCTATTTCCATCTCTCATTTCAAGGCTCATTTAAGTAATTGCTAAAATATTAACAACAATATTAAATGGATTTAATATTAGAGTTCTTTTTAAGTCAACTAATGGTGAAGACCATTGTTCCAAGCAATTTTTTATTTATCAACTTCAGATGAATGCTTCAATCTAAAACACTCCCTCCCTCCCCATTTGCCTTCAATACATGATGTCAAAAATTCCCTAAACTCCTTTGTAGTAAACATGGGTGAAAAGGACTTTTAGCCCTAGCATCTTCTTGAAACTGCTTTATATTTTGATCATCCACTACTTTAACAAAATCGTTGGCAGTGTTCCTTCATCTATTTTCTTTAGAAAAAAGTAATAATTAGTAATAATTTTTTGTTCTTGGGCTTATTTTGGATTTGCATTTGACTTGCAAATCTTATGCTCTTTTGCATAAGCCTTTCCCTTTCTGAAGCTTTTTTCCCCCAATTAAGCAGCTATCTTCACTTTTTAGCCTGAGACATGAATAGCTTAATTCCAGTAAAATGGGTATATTTGAGATTCTTCCACTGACTACCATATTGACTATTCACAATTTTTGACAAAATTTTTTTAAAACTTCAAGCAGTCTGTCAACCCATCCTAACTGCATATTAATAGATGATTTTCAAACGTTAAAAACAAAAAATAAAAATCTAAGTTTACTTTGAGAGTTTAAGCATATTAGAAACCAAAATGCAAGTATGTTCTGTAACTGTGTAACATCAATGTAACAGCTGCCCCAGGTTCTAGGGAAAGCAAAAACAGTTGCCATCTATTCAGAAACATCAACTAAAATCTGTATTTACAAGTACATTTCACAGCTAATGCAGGTCAAAAAGGAATTATTATTCAGCTTTCTCATTCCTAAGCTGTGCTTCTATATGTGCCTATCTATCTATCTATCTCTCGCTTACCTAACCTCAGCAGGAAGCCTGAGTGAATAATAGATTCTCCCACCACCACCTTCGGCAGTATTACATGGTGCTGCCAGGCTACTCCTAGACTTACAATAAGCCATACCTTAAAACTGAAAAATTTGTGTTCTAGCAGACAGACAAAAAGCAGGGGAGGAGGTTGAGAAGTAAATATAAATCAAGTTAAGAACCAGCTACATGAAGCAGTAAGACAATTTTTTTAAGTTATGACAATATCCAGAAAGTTGCAGACACTCGAATAACAGTAGTAATCAGTCATCTGACAGAAAAGGTGGCAAACAGTGACTTAAAAATGAAGCACTGCATGAGACATATGCTCACAAGATGATTGCTATTATACTAGATTCATTCCAACGTCTCTGGCTTTCACTTCTAGCTATTGGCCTTTCCGTGTCTTCCTCCCAGACGGAGCAACCCTTTAATAACAAGTATTTTCTCCCATGAAGGCACCTGCTAAGTTAAAAGGTCACTCTCCAAGTATCAGTAGATATAATTTCCAACCCTTAAGTAATTTCTACAGATTTTCTCTGTGTCTATTTTCTACCTTTTTTCATGTAAATCCCCAAATTACACAAAGCCATTCAGAGCTGATCTTTCCCCCCCTTTCCTACTCATTATTTATTCCTACTTTGAGAATTCAGAGCCATGAAAATGCTCCAGTTCTTCATAAAGAATCTGTAGAAGAAAGCAATGCTGAGCAGTAATTTTCAGGTTTTGCAGAACAAGAACACCTCAAAAAACATCTCTAAATTACTTTAATAAAAATATTTTCTTGTCAATAGAGCTGAAATTTCTCTAAACTAATGACTTGTTAATGACTAGTCATTGATATGAACAATCATCTGGTTAAAGCTACATCACCTGGAAAAACAGGGGAGATAAAAAGAATGAAAACACTTCAGTATTTTATTTAAAAAATCTTTAGAAATAGGACAGGAAAAGTGAGAATTTTTAGTCAGGTGTCTGTGGGCAAGATTTTGGTAGCAGGGGTGGCCTCTCTGGAAGGAGGTGAGGGGCTGCCCTGTGTTGGACACAGCCAGCTCCAGCTGGCTCCAGCAGACCCACTGCAGGACACAGCTGAGCCCATCAGCCAAGCTGGTAGCACTTCTGGGGAAACATATTTAAGAAAGGGCAAAAGGCTGCACAGCAGCATGAGGAACGAGGGAAAGTGTGAGAAAGAGCCCTGCAGACACCAAGGTCAGAGAAGGAGGGGGAGAAGGTGCTCCAGGCACCGGAGCAGAGATTCCCTGGCAGCCTGCGGAAGAGACCATGCTGGAGCAGATATCCCCAATGCAGTCTGTGGAGGACCCCACACTAGAGCAGGTTTATCCTGAAGGACTGCAGCCTGTGGAGGTCCCACACTAGAGCAGGGAAAAGCATGAAAAGGAAGGAACAGCAGTGAGGAACTGTTACAGTTTGACTGAACACCCCATCCCCCATCCCCTCCGCACCACTGGGACCAGGGAGGAGGGACAGTAACTGGGAAAGAAGGTGTAAAGTTAAGCCTTCAACTTCAAGGGGAGTGGGATGAAGGTGTTTTAGGTTTTGCCTTTGTTTCTCACCCTCCAGCTCTATTTTAACTAGCGATAAATGAATTTTCCCCAAGTCGAGTCTGTTTTGTCTGTGACAGTAATTGATTACTTGATCTCCATGCCTTTACCTTGACCTACGAGCTTTTTCATCTTATTTTCTCCTCCAGTCCTGTTGAGGAGAGGGAGTGAGAGAGCAGCTGGGTGGGGACCTGGCAGCCAGCCACAGTAAACCCACCAAAGAATTATGAAATAACAAATTACAACATCCTTGTCTGTTTTTACGAGGGGTTTGGGGGAAGAATTCTTCAGTGATCTCTCTTCAAAACTACAGTGACGTGCGGAAAACAGACTCCACAATCAGTGAGATTGTGAAGTAGTATGTTCATTCAGCGCTGGGCTGCACGGGGGGTAGTCCCACCAAAGTCGTGTGCGCCCGACTCGGCAGTTTGTCTCAAGTTTATACAGTCAAGTGTTACATATTCGCAATACGCCTATACATATGCATGACCTATCCCCGCTCCATATTAAAATTAGCTCCGAGAGGTCATTTCCATAGTCTCCTCTCAACTGCGCTCGCACAGTGCCTCTTTATGGTGGTCGTCTGGTGGTTGCAGAGATGAAGATAGATGACTCCTCTTCGTCACCGCTAGTAACCTTTTTTCTTGCGCAGGCTCAGTGATTTCTTGGTATTCACCCAAGCCGCAAGACCAGTCTTAGCTGGCTCTTGGGGCCTGCTCCTGCTTCTTATCAGGAGCTGTCTTTACCTCATTGGCTGGTCCTTGGGACTAGCTCTTCTTATCAAAGACTGTCTTTGCCTCAGCTAATTTCAACAATGTAAGCGCTAAACATCATCCTTCATCCCCCCTTATTATGTCTACTGAGATTCTTTTGACTCCCCTTGTCTCAACAGGAGTAGAAGATTACCAGCACCTACAATTGCTGTTGTTGGTTACAACAGCACAAATAGCAGATTTAAAGTAAAACTCTGCTAGCAATACAGTAGTCTGCAAATCTACCTCCACAAGAAATAAATAAAAAAATTGTTCTCTATTGGGTATAACAAAACAAATCGGTTGGATTTCCTACACTAACCAGTGATAATTTTTGGTAAAAGTTATTGACTTCTAATCAAAAGTTACTCCCTCAGTGATTTAGGCACTTGTGAAAAATTTATTCACATTTTTTCTTTTTTTGACTAGCTTATAAAAAAAGAAAATCTTCCATGGATGTCTACATTCTAAAGATGTTATTGTCACCTCTTTTAAATGGCAGCATGTATTGATTGCCTTCACTGAAATACTGAAGCCCTTTCATGATCACAAATTTTGAAGAGATCACAGATAAAATTGACAATTCCATAAAACGCAGATAAAATGAGCATATATGAAAAGGACACAAAACTGAGAACTAAGTTATTAGAGTACAAATGTCCTCATTTAAAGTTATAGAATAATTACTCCCTACACAGTCCTCAAATAGTATCAGAAGCCTAAGCTAACTAATGAACTTCCTACCCCCAGCTTTCTTTAATGAGAGGTGTTTTGAAGAATCGTTTCTATTTCAGTTTTCCTTGATCAGGAAAGACATAACTTCTATTTGATGAATAAGATGTTTCTCTCAGAATACTTTCTTTTAGTCAATTAAAACTGATATTACCCTTGCACTCTTTGAGAATGGAGTTAAAGTCAATGAGTAAATGCATACCACTTAACAGTACAGAATCACACAATGGTTGAGGTTGGAAGGGACCTCTGGAGGTTGTCTGGTCCAACACTTTGCTCAAGCAGGGCCACCTACAGCCAGCTGCTGAGGAGCATGACCAGACAGCTTTTGAATATGTATCTCCAAGGAGGGATACTCCACAACCTCGCTGGGCAACCTGAGCCAGTGCTCAGTCACTTTCACAGTAAAAAAGTGTTTCCTGATGTTCAGAGGGACACTCGCATTTGTGCCTATTCTTACATGCTGAATCACGTTCTTGTATCCTGAATCACAAAGTCCTGTTAAAACAGTTAAATTTGGGTGAAGGTATAAGTAATTTATACGTTAGGAAATCATTAACAAAGATAAAAGATTTTTCAAAATTACACTTCTTAAAATTCTACGTGGCTTGAGGGGAAAAAAAAAAAAAAGGTATCTATCAAAGTCAGTGTAGAAATGCATCCAAAATCCCACAGCTCCTCCATGCAGTCACAACACATACACAGAGGAACAGCCTCCTATAATCTGCTGTTGCACTTCTAGCAAATTTGAGTTTTGTTTTCAGAGGTATGAGGGATGACATTTCAGGAACTACAGTTTTCCTAGTACATCTCTCAGTACACACTCATCACGTAATTTATTGCCATCCTTCTCCTGCTAGCCCACTCACATCAAACTTTGAAAATCCCAGGAGAAAAAAGTATATTTTTTCATACATTATACTCTTCCTCTTTTCTTAGGCAGATCCACCAGTCATGTTGACACTGCTGTATGGAAGATACTGAGTTATGAGAAAGACTGTTCTGCGATGACTTCTCCAGCAATGGTCTAATTAAATGATACTAAGAACTCTTGTTGGTAGCAAAGCTACTGTGTCCTCAACAAAATGAGGTTCAAGGCACAGGTCACTGCAATACCTATACTTCTTTAACAGGAGGAAACACAACTAGTTATCTTAAGGTTCATTCCAGCCCTAAAATACAAATTTTCACAAAACACGACTGGACACCAGAAAAAAACCCGGGTATTTTAACATTCTGTTTCTTGGCAAAGATTTGCATATCTAAGAACTTTATGAATCTGCTAATACAAATGGCATGGCATTAAATAAAGCGCATGATCCTTTCCATTTATACATAAGCTGGAACCTCATCAACTGGAAGTGACATAAAAAGAGCCAGGTTTACTGGCAGAAGGGTGACTATAACCTTCCAGTGTTATTCAGAGATCAAAAAAGCAGAAGATACTACCAAATGGATGAAATGATGTCCTTCCAGAGACACAGAGGATCTAGCTTTAGAAATACAAAACCAAACAAACATGCTTTTTAGGCCAGGTTTTGTTCTGTATAATCCAGAATGGTTTTCTGATCCTGTTCACACCTCTACACCCAGTTACATGAACGTAACAGACTAACACATCACAGAAGTGGAACATGAGCACTCAGGTGTTAATTTACCATAAGTTTAGGCTGGAAGTTAGAGAATGCTTCTGAGTGATTTTCAGTATGCTAAAAAGACCTGGAGGGACTTGAGTTCAGAGGGGAAGAGAAAAAAATCCATTCTAATATGGAGTTTGTTCCATAGCAAATTCCCTCTAGTATTGACATAAAAATACGTTAACTAGTTATTTGCAATGCATCAATTCAAATACCATTTTCTTTTTAAAAAAAGGAGCTAAAGCCAAAAAGTAGTAAAAAGCATTTGTCTCTAGCAATACACACCTGAAAAAGGCCAATGCTCTGTAATTAATGTTTTCACACTTCAGGTTCTACCAGGCTTTGATTCTAGACTTAATACGAAGCTTTCTTTAACCTATAACCATTAACAGGACCAAATATGTTTCAAGTACCTACCTACACTACCATAAAGCAATCTGAATATTCCTCCTATGAAATAGATAATTTTCAAAAACATGAGAAATAATTCAAATTATGACATATTTTTACAGCTTTTGAAATTAAATTGTTCCATCATATTTACACAAAACCCAGCTAATTTTGTCTTTTTCTGTTTGTTATTACAGCAAACCATGGGGGGAAAAAAGGTTATTTCTTGCCGCATTCTCAAAATCAAATCTACTTTTCCATCATGCAAGCCAGAGGAAAAATGTCACAATTAAATGGTTCACAAATATAACACTAAAATTACTATTTAAGTTAATGTAATTGAACAGAAATTAAAATGTAGTTTTTAATTGCATATTACAACTTAAATGGTAGCACTTAGCAGAAAGTGTTAACTCATTTATTTTTTAATTGTTAGCTGCTTCACGGCAATTGTTTTAATGCAGAAAAAAGTGAGAAGCTCTTCAGTAAATTTGATTGTAGGACACTCAGGCATGCAGATCAAATAAACTATAGGTTGAATAGGTAATTAGGTATGGCCTGTGATACATTAACGTGGAGACAAATTCCCAAAGAAAGAGAATAAATGTTTTTCGTTTAATTCTCTCTCAAAACACCACTCTATTTGGATTTTTAAATGCAGTTTGAAAAGTATTTCCATTTGATAGAGAACATGAAATTGCAAATCTTCTAGAGTACATAGGTCAATGGATTCTTCAGGAAAAGAATTTTATAACTTCTATAAACTTCAATAAATAAGCGCATAGGGTAGTAAGTTCTCAACAGACTGCAGGTGGCAACTTTTTTCATAATTACTTGATACATTAAAAATCTTTGGGCATGCTGCTAAATTCACCAGAGAAGATGAGCCCAAAGGCATGCAGATACATTAAAGCATATGATTAGTCTTTATTAGTAAGGAGTGTTTTTCCTTGCAAGGTTATTATTTGTCTCATGAAATACTAAGCAGACTAAGCAAGTGTCAAATATTTAACAGCATTGGGCTTTTATAGATTGGACTGTATACTCTTCTTTAATCCACTTCAGTATCACATGGCACGTTACGGGTATTTTGAAAACATTAACATATGGTATTAAAAAACATTCAATACACTAAACCATCCTCAGTCACACAGACTGTGTCATCATGAACAAGATATTACTACACAGCTAATCCTGATGACCGACTGCTCTGCAGTGCTGTTCTCTTCTGTCCTTTGTCCAGCTTTTCTGTCTTGCTTCCTGGCATCATAAGATAGAGATCTTATCTCAGTAACTTTTGGATTTGGTTTTGGTTTGGTTTTGTTTTTCTTTTTGGTTTTTTTTTTTTTACCTTGGTCTGTTGCTGGCAACCTGTTTCTTCTACCTTCATTCACCTTGAACAGCTTATCCAAAATCAGTTGGGTTTTTTTGTCCCTTGCCTTCCTTCATAATACAGTTTCAACTGTTTCCATCAGAAGTATTCCAACACCACAGTTAATGTCTAAATAACATTCTTCCTTCCACATCAAATGCAACTAAATTCTTTCATTGGCAGTGCTATCTTGTTCTGCCAGTAATCAGTAATTCCCTAAAACAACCTGGATATTCTAATCTTAATTTTTAACTCAAATGCAGGAGGTACTCTGTATGGCCAAAATGCACAAACATTCTGCACAATTACATAGCAATTATCTCCACCAGAGGTATTCAAATATTTTTTTCTGTACTAAGTATGGCTCATCAAGTTAGGTCTACCAGTATGTTAAAACCCAAAGGAAAAATCCAGCACCCTTCTCCAAATGGACAAGATGTCCAAAGATGATAAAATTCTGCTAATCAGAATACCAAAACTGGGAAATTTGGTTTCAATATACAAGTTCTCTTTGGTAGGCGACAAAAATAGAGAACGGTATCTAGCCTACAACCTAATAGATGTTTTGACATGGCTCAAGGCAAGTGTGAATTTTGGCTATGAAGGGGGAAAAAGAAAAGGAAAGAAAAAAAATAATCTACTGTCCCACCAGAATATGCCTGCAACAGAAACAACATGCATTTAGGACCCTAAATGGGCTACCTGGAAAATATCATGTTCAAGGCCCATGCCAAACTAAATTTTCAGTTCTGTTTTCCAACAGTCCAAGTTGTCATGTAATAACACGTTAGGGGTGGAGGAAATCTGAGAAGTTTTCATGAATTCATAAACACAGACCTGTGACGGCAACCTCAAGCAATTGCACTTCCAAAAGAAACCCAAATTTTAAAATTGTTAATTATCATGAAATAGTATATGTGTAATTAAAAATAAGGGCAATACTACTTAAACTGCTTAACATATAAACATTGAATCTGCCTGTCAAATTCCCAAATATAACCACAAAGTCTGGGCTAATTAAAAATCAAAGTTAGCCTTTGCTTTTCTCATTTGTACAGCTTTTCCTTCCCATAATTTGTGGCCACTTGAAAATGTACCATTAATGTCAGTCTCATTCTTCCTGCACTCACTTTCTCATTACTGGGCAAATCTTCCAAACAAGGACAATAAAGAAAAAGCCCAAGACAGCGACATATTGCTGATACTGGTAGACATCCAGTCAAGACCAGCATAGTTACCCCCCCCCCCCGCCCCACACACACACTAGAAGTTACTAACTTACTACCCAGATTCTCTGTTGACATTATTTTCTTTATGGAGCTGTTGCAATCCAGATTTCCAATGTGAATTACCTAGTAAACAGTAAAAATTGAAGTATTTTGGTTTTTTGCATTCACATGTGCGTGTTTTAACAAAATAATGAATCCAGGCACACAGTTTATCTCATGATTAAAAAAAGAACATGAGTAGGAGAACTTTGGATGGTCAGAATGGTAATGTTCCCTAAAGAGGTCTATGTAAAAAATCTGATGCTATACAACAGATCAAAACTGCTACTTTTGTAAGTAAATGCATGCTGTAAAGGCATGCTTACTTTGTGAAAGTCCAAGGGCTGCAGCAAAACACAGAATTTCCTTTCACAGAACAGTACTCAATTGCAAACAACAGGAGAACCTCCACTCCTTCACAATTTACATCTCAAGGATAGTCACCATATTTAAGAAATTCTGCCTTTTGGAAATTAGGGGACATGCCATCACCAATATGACAAACAAACCTCAACTGCAATGCACCATTCCTCATATTGTGCCATCATTAAGAGTGCTCTCCTCTTCTGCAGGTTTGGTTAAGTAATATAATATCCAGTAGCATTTTATAAAGAATGGTTCAGTCTAAATAATTTGCATCCCAATTTAAAGTGTACTTATGTGATGGGTTAACTCTGGCTGGATGCCAGATGCCCACCAAAGCCACTCTACTACTCCCCTCCTCAGCTGGACAGGGGAGAGAAAATATAACGAAAGACTCCATGGGTCAAGACAAGGACAGGGAGATTACTCACTGGCTACTGTCACAGGTGGAACAGACTTAACTTGGTGAAAATTAATTTAATTTATTACCAATCAAATCAGAGTAGGGTAATGAGAAATAAAACCAACTCTTAAAACACCTTCCGCCCACCTCTCCCTTCTTCCCAGGCACAGCTTCACTCCTGAATTCTCTACCTACCCACCCCCAGCGGCGCAGGGGACGGGGAATGGGGGTTACGGTCAGTTCATCACAAGTTGTCTCTGCCACTCCTTCTTCCTCAGGGGCAGGACTCCTCACACTCTTCCCCTGCTCCAGCATGGGGTCCCTCCCACAGGAGACAGTTCTTGAACTTCTCCAACATGGGTCCTTCCCACAGTCTGCAGTTCTTCATGAACTGCTCCAGCATGGGTCCACTCCACAGGGTGTGGTCCCTCAGGCACAGACTGCTCCAGCGTGGGTCCCCTGTGGGGTCTCAAGTCCTGCCAGCAAACCTGCTCCAGCGTGGGCTCCTCTCTCCATGGGTCCCCAGGTCCTGCCAGGATCCTGCTCCAGCGTGGGCTTCCCACGAGGTCACAGCCTCCTTCGGGCACCTACCTGCTCCGGCGTGGGGTCCTCCCTGGGCTGCAGGTGGATATCTGCTCCACTGTGGACCTCCATGGGCACAGGGGGACAGCCTGCCTCGCCATGGTCTTCCCCACCACGGGCTGCAGGGGAATCTCTGCTCTGGTGCCTGGAGCACCTCCTCCCCCTCCTTCTTCACTGACCTTGGTGTCTGCAGGGTTGGTTCTCGCACATATTCTCACTCCTCTCTCTGGCTGCAGTTGCGCAGTTTTCTTTTTCCCCTTCTCAAATATGTTATCCCAGAGGTGTTACCACTGTCACTGATGGACTCAGCCTTGGCCAGCGGCAGGTCTGTCTTGGAGCAGGCTGGCATTGGCTCTATTGGACACAGGGGAAGCTTCTCGCAGCTTCTCACAGAAGCCACCCCTATAGCCCCCCAGCTACCAAAATCTTGCCACACAAACCCAATACAACTTACCTTCAAGTATGGACACAACTCCTCTTCATTTAAATGGAACGCAGTTGCATGTTTAAGTGTGCTGAACTGAGGATTCGAAGACTAAAGGTGATCTTTTCAAGACTGCATCCTGCCTGTCAAAAACTATACAGAAAATGGCTAATAACTAGATTGAGATTCTCTGAAAATTCTTAAGTGGCAAAATGCTTATGTCAGTAGTATTAAATCATTCCTTGGCAAGGCAGGATTACATATTTATCTTTACTGGGAAAAGAGAAGCCAAACATCTCTCACATTGTTCAGTTTATTTTTAGTTGCTGAAGTTTACCCTAGATTACAATTTCTGGGCAATTTCTATAAATAAATTTGACCAAACTCCACTATAGTCATGGCCTCAGGAAGGAAAGGAAAGCAGCAGCACTGCACGTTGTGAAAGACGACAAGGTGCTGAATCTAACCAGATTTTAATTGGTTTGCCTGGAAAATAAGATATAGAAACATCAATATTTATTTACATGTACAAATTAAAACTAGGTTTATTTGAAGCTAACTTCATTCTCCAATTTAAAAATAGCTGAACTCATACCAAGAAAAGTAACTGTTTTGCAGCAGTCCAGACTTCAAATTTACATTGAAAAGACGAAAAGAGCAGCAGTGAACTGCACTACAGAAGCTGGTGCCATAAACTGCAAATACTTTCTGATCCCTAAGTTGTGGATCCTGTGAAAATCCCATTTCAGGGTCATTTATCGTCCTTGCCTCTCATTTATTGGAAAAATTCCAAGGATACACTGTGTCAACACTGGACTGCTCCCTCTCCCTTCTGTTGGGTGGACAGGAGAAAGTGGGGCAAGGTCACAGTGACTAACCAGCTTTCACACCTTCCTCCAGCTTCTACCCCTTCTATGTGCAACTACTGTCTCTTCCTTCTGCTTCTCTACTCTTCATTTTGTAGTTGAGACAGGAGTAACTTTGTTTTGGGAGGTGACAGGGAGGGAGCGCTGCCAAGGAAAATCAGGATTTCTACCACTCCCTGACCCCAACTGGGCTAAATCAGAGCAGTCACATTGGATGTTTTCCTACATCTCTCCCAGGCTGAGAGGAAGACAAAAACAGTGCAACGAAGACAAATATTTACAAAGGCACTGCACAGCTTCTTGCAAATTTCTGTAAAATGGGTATCAGCTTCAGGATGGAAGAGACACTCCCAATGACAAGAGTCAGATTTTCAACGGTTGACTGGGAAAGATCGAGTTCCTGTTTCTCCTCACAGGTACAAGGTTTCTCTTATATCAGCTACCATGTCTTTCTGTGATAGACAACTATCATGTCAACCTCAGAAATGAAACAGGACTCAAGACCTGAGGTAAATTAAGAAGTTATGAAAGTTAATGTAACAGAAGCCATATAGCCTAGTTTGGACCCAGGCAGGTATCTAAACAGAGGTTATAGTGATGCCCAGTGCAGACACAGGACTGCATTTTAAAAACCCTATGTGTTTGTCCACACAGATTAACACTTTGCACAATTAACTTGAACTCTTGGGTAGTTTTCAACTAACAGACTCAAAAAACTGAGGACTACATACAGAAAACACACATATAAAAGCAGTCAGACTGACTTATGGCAGCAAGTCACATCAATCACTTCTGGAATACAGATTCAGTTGAAAAACTACTGAAAGCTAGAATTTGACACCACAGCATCTATAGCATGGTGTTGAAATCAGTGTATTATTCTTCTTGTCTGTACAAGACAAGAATCTATGCTACTATATTTAATTAGACAGAAAGTTTAAAAACTCAATCAAGATCAGGAAATATCAGGCAAATGTCAACTGTATGGCCTTAATTCAATACATATGCATGGCTGATTTTTTTTTTTACTTTTTTTAAACTAGTGTATAAGTGTTTATATAACATATTGTTACTATCTTTAGGAAATGTCCTTAGGAAAATAATATATATTTTGGCTGTTTCCTTTGCAATCTAGACTGAATTTTGGTTGTGCAGTGAAACATACTGTTTCCAAAAAACTTTTTCCCTGGCTGTCATATCAAATCATTTCTCTGGATCATTTAGATGCTTTTTAATATTCTCCTTAAAGGCTCATAGCATGACTTTCCTGCTTGCATAGATTACAACACCTCTCCACCCAAACTAGTTCTAGCCGGCCTGAGCATGGCACATTTGGGAGCAGAATATTATTGAATTACATGTTCTATAAATACACCATTACTTTCTGTAAATACAAGAATAAATAAATAAATAAAGTTTCCTATGCTTTGTTAACCTATCCAACCTAACTAATTGGTTGAAGAGAGAAAGGCAGAAAAGGAAACACAAATTGCACATTCTTACATAGCAGTTGTTCAGTTAGTGTTTATTCACAGTCCTTTTATATTCCTGACCTATTTTAGGCAAAACACCATAACTCTTGGTTCAATGCTTACTACTTCTGGCATTCGTCCCAGTCATAACAACTATCTTCTCTGAATCCATCGCTAGGAGAATTTATTTTCTTCACTTTTTATTTACAAATACAATTTGTTCTTTGATGTATATCTGCCATAACACTGAAAACACCAACTTGAGATGCTAGTCAAAGAATATATCATCATCATCCTATAACTTTATTCTTCCTTAAGTAAAGCTGAGGATTAAAACCATTGCATGTTTAATACTGCAGATGAAATCAGATTTCTGACCCTAATGATTTGATATTCACAGCTCAAAAGCAGAGAGGTCTTACTCTAGATTTAAAGATGTGGGTCATCCTCTCCAAGGAAAACTCAATAATTAAAAATAGTATTTTTTTAAAAGTCACATTTCTTCTCTCCTTAAAGCTATTCAAGTCCAAAGTTAAGTCCATAGAGGCTTAAATATTTAAGACAGAAGACTGAAAAGAAGGTAATTGTCTGCATTTAAGGAAAGATGATTCAAAGAGTACATATATGTATTGTTTCTAAACAAAATTAAAAAAATACACCAATTGGCTAGAAATATGCTAAATACACTAATTCTCTAGAAATAGGCTGCTCTAGTTCAACAGTCACATAAAGAAACAAAAAGATTAGCCATAAAACCAACAAAAACATTGGCTGTTAAGTATTATACTTGAAAAATTCAAAGTTTTTCTAGTTTTCTTTTGTTCATTAGGCTGACTGACTTGGTGACTAGCAAAGGGGAAGAGAAGGAGGAAGAGAATCACTAATATATATGTATGGGACAAAAAAATTACACAAACATTTTAGAATAACCAAGGTGCCTGTACTGTTTTGGTAAATCAAGTCCTGTTCCCTACTTCACAAACACAGTATGTAACAAAAGGGTGCCTTCTCCACACTGTCTCAACTGTTATCATCAATATTTTATCAATATCATTCTGTCACACAGAAGAAACATGTATACATTGCTCTGTACCTGTTCACTGACCTCAGGCAGGAGCCCTAGTATATTATATAGGTAGACTTAAATACCTATTTTTAAAAGTATGTATATAGGAAAAAAGTAGCTTTTTCATTAATACTAATAACTAATGTGAATATGATAACTGTAGGAGTTACCTATTGGACATAAACTGTAGAGTTATTTTAAAATGCAAAACGCAATATTCTAGTCAGGCTGAGTTCATAACATTTGCAGTGACCCAAAGCATAATAAACCACAGGAAAGCCTGGAGTCTTCTGACTTAACACTTTCAGTACCACCCTAATACAGAGGTTTGGGTGCTGTTTTGTTTTTTTTTTTTTAAAAATGAAGTGTCTTTTCAGTGACACTACATTACTGAAGAGTTTGGTAATAGAATACTGAGATTTTCACCTCAGGGTTACTAAATTCAATATGGCCCAGATCAATAGTGACTCCAAGTCATCACTATTTGATGAGAGTTTGGAGCTCAGGTTAAAATGTATTATGAGCTTAGACTAGCTCCTAGTGAATAGCTTCATAACTGACACTAACAGGTATGGTTGCTGGCAGTCTCAATATAGAGCCTTAAATTCAACGGGCACACAGAATGATTTACTTTCTCGACCTATAGCAATCCCTCTGGGTCAGGGTCGAGGCACACTAGCAGGACACCATGAAGAACCTCAGACTGCTAGTTGCTTTCTTGTACCTGTCCCAGGAATAAAAGAGATTTAGGATACAGACACACTTTTCAGATATCACATTTGTTTCACTGCTTAGAAAGAGAAAATTAAGTTATTTCAAAACTAGATGACTTCAGGTAGCACACTGTTTCAGTTTTAGAATAACCCTTCCCCTTAAAGACCAATTTATTAAAACATCTGGTTTACACAGCACCTTAATCCTGCTAAGATACAAACTGCTTGCTTAAGGAATTAACATTTTTTAAAAGCCTGGAAACTGTATTCAGGTAATCCGTCATACGACGTCTGATTAGAACAAGCACCATGTTATTTGCTACTAAAGAAAAAGCATACTCAGATTTCAAAGCAGCACAGATGTGGAAAGATTTAAGGCAGAAGAGAGCAGGTGGCAGGCTAGCTGGCAATTACAAAATGTGCAAGATTTTAAGATGACTAAGATTTAATTGTCAAAACTATGCTTTTTAAACTAACAAAATAATAATTTAGCATTTGTATAGCATTTTGTCTTTTAATGTTATAAAGCAGAGACACCTCTTTGGTACATTTAAAGTTGTTATTTTACATTGTTGTTCCACAGCCAACTTTTAAATAAAACCTTCATGATTAAAAAGCTCACTTGGTTATCAATATCCTATCTAAGAAACACAGTGCTTTGATGGCCCAGGCTGAGAGAAATAAAAACACAAACTGCATTTTAACCAGAAAAGAGTTCAGTACAAGATGACCACAGCCTACAGTTTAACAATTGGAAAAAATAGTAGCTACAGTTTCCAGCATCTACCAATAAATTGCATAAAAACAATGCTTATGTATACTTTAGTTTCACAGTATTTTTATTAATCCTAATTTAAGAGTAAAAAGTAGTGTAGCAAATGCAGGAGATCCACATTATCTAAGCCTCCCAAGCTCTGTGCACAGAAGTAGTTTTTACTACTCCTGCTTTAGTAAAATCAAGCCAGGTGCTCCCGCAATATCAAAAACACCCAAATGCCAAGAAGTGCCGCAGGATAACATGAAAAACGAAAATAATGAGAAACATTATTTTCTATCCATACATCTGGTCCAGCTGGAAGGGATCAGGCACTGTCTTTCTCCACCTTTATCTCCCCTTTACAGAGCAAGCAAATATCAAAAGGTCAAAAGTATTCACCCCTCGTTGAGGTAGAACTTGGACCTCTATCTTCAGAGATGAATGAGTCAAATAATGATATGGAATGAAGAGGAGATTCCAGTGGGAGAAGATGAGGAATCTGTAAACCAAAAGGAATTATAATCCTGCTCCCACTGAAGACAACGATAAATCTCCCATTGATTTCTCAAGGGCCAAGATTTTCATGCAACAACGTTATTCACATAAACAATGAACTCTCACGAAAACAACGTGTGTTACAAATCATGTAAAATCAAACCAGAACAAAGAATATGAGAGAAATCCCACTGGGAGAGAAATTACTTGGCAATGATTCATCAATAGAATGGTTCCAGAAATGGTAAATATATATTCTTGCATGAATATTTCTAGAAAGGACAGAACAAGATCAGATGTAACAAAACATGTCCTCTAATAAGTTGCTCTTTTTTCTTCCCACTCCTCATAATAGGTTGCTCAACAGTAAAGGGTTAAATGGCTACAAAGTAATGCAATAGTGGCTTAACAACATATGCAGGCCACAAAATAATGCAACCTAGAAGGAAGCCCATGGTAACATTCCCTCTAAATTTCCCTTAATTCCTAACAAGCATACACAGAACACTTTTTCCAGCCAATTTTTGGTGACAGATAAAAGAAAAAAAAAAAAATCAGAAGCTCAAGCAAAATAAATTAAGCTACTTATCTCCTCTTAACAACTTGAAAGAAGATCTAATCTGGAAGTACAAACATTCAAACAAAACATTCATACAAACAAAAATAATTTTAGAAATAAACTTTTTCAGTACTTGCTTTGAAGAGCTTTGTTATCAGCATGAGAATGAGCTTTTAGTAATTCCTCTCGGCTTCGTAATCATGCAGTTTGCATGTATAGTGTAAACACTGCTATATGAATATGCAATTTAGTGCTAGGTAAGTATAGGATTTTCTACATAGAAAAAAAAACCCTCAAGAGTTCATTACTTCATTTCCATGCTCTCAAATACAATTGACTCTGCTCACACTATTTTCAAGAGATGGAGTTTAAGGACAGGATAGATGGTCAAAGGAAGGTTTCATAAATGGTCTAGGTAACGTGCTCTAGTTAGGCATTTCCCCCTACATTTGTTCCCAAATCTCAATTTAAACATCCTGGCTGCAAACTAAATTCAATATTTCTTTCTCTCCAAACTTATGAAAGGTAGTAAGTAATGATAAATGATTATCATTTTACCTAAAACAGCCTGGAATGGACTGGAAAAAACATGCACCCAGTTATTCCCCAACTGCTTCCCTCTTCTGGTCTAAAGCGCCATCTATTTAACCTTTCCTCATAAATATGATTTTCTAAATTTCTTTTTATTGCTGGTCTAGTCTTTCTGTTAATTTTTCCTTCTTTCTGAAAAGTGCAACGATCAAAACTATACAAAAAGTCCTAAAGATGGATGGATCACTGCTGCAGAGAAATGCAGAAAGATTACCTCTCAGTTCTGTAAAACTGAATATTAGCTGAATATCTCCTAATAGCTCACTTTCTTTTAATACTCAGTTCTAAGTAAAGAGTAACTACATAGCAAGACAAGCCCCTTAGGGACATAAACTTAGTGTGTTCTCAAACTAAGACAGAAGAATAACTACACTATAAGCACAATTTCAGCCAGCTATGTAACCTCATGAAAAATCAGAAAACACTCCTTTTTCTACATTCCTTGGTAGATCATTTTACCTTGCCTAAGAAGGAAGCTGTTTTCTTCTCTATAGCCTGTTCCTTATCTACTTCAATACTTAAACCCTATGGAAACAGTAATCAACAGTACATTAACATGTTCCATATCATATTCAGACACCAGACAGGAAAAACCCAAATGTTTCTAAGCAACTATCAATTAAAATTAGTAGACCAATCCAAAACGCACACTGGTACTCCAAATTGCATTTTATATTATTCTCCATGTACCTTTACATTGCTGCTATTTCATTTTGAACTGACAGATCACTTAATAGGGTGACAGTTGCATATATTTTTTTCCTTCTTAAAAAGAACAATGTCTGCTCTTCGGTAAGGATGATACTTTAAATGAATTCTGGGGTGAGGACTGGCCTACAAAGTCTTCTGAATTTGAGATTAAAACTTTACCTCCCCATTAGAGACGGTAGGTCTCATTTCCAAGCAATTTTCATTAACCTTTACTTTGAAGATCATCTTCAATAAACACTGAAGCAAATTATTAATTTTATTTGAAGGCCAACCATATCCTGGGCTGCATCAAAGAAGCATGGCCAGCAGGTCAAGGGAGGTGATTCTCTATTCTGCTCTGGTGAGACCCCACCTGAGCACTGTGTCCAGCTCTGGAACCCTCAGCACAGGGAAGACATGGACCTGTTGGGTGCGTCCAGAGGAGGGCCACAAAAATGATCAGAGGGATGGAACATTCTCTCCTGTGAGGAAAGCCTGAGAGAGTTGGGGTTGTTCAGCCTGGAGAAAAGGCTCCAGGGAGACCTTATAGCAGCCTTCCAGTACATAAAGGGGGCTTGTAAGAAAGATGGGACAAACTTTTTAGCAGAGCCTGTTGCAACAGGACAAGGGGTAATGGTTTTAAACTAAAAGAGGGTAGATTTAGACTAGATATAAGGAAGAAATTTTTCACGAGGGTGGTGAAACACTGGCACAGGTTGCCCAGAGAGGTGGTAGATGCTCCATCCCTGGAAACATTCAAGGTCAGGTTGGACCTCTGAGCAACCTGATCTAGTTGAAGATGTCCCTGCTCATGGCAGGGGTGTTAGACTAGATGACCTTTAAAGGTCCCTTCCAACCCAAACTACTCTATGATTCTATTCCAAAGCTATTCCCAGATCATGATTAATCTTAATTCCAGCCTCTCTGCCCAATTCTTCTTGACCAATTTCTTACCATCAACATTTATCTTTTTCTTCTATTCTTTTACAATATCCAACAGCTTAACTTCTTCCAAGTTGCACTTTATTCTTACACCTCCTGACTTATCAGACATATTGAAAAGATCAGCAAAAACTTACATCTTTCTAGGCTAGCAACAAAAGTTTTTTGGTTTGGTGGTTTTTTTTTTTTTGGAAACCCAGGACACTGGCCTCTGAAACCACCAAATTTAAACTCATCAAACCCTTGACAGAAACACAAATATCCTTTTTTCTTTACAAAATACAGAATTCCAGTTATCATCAATAATCAGTAATATTTATTTTATGAAGAAAATTGTCATTTTATTTTTCCGCAGTGCCAAAGCCACACACTTGCTCTACAAATAAAATGTAGAGTATGTAACCTTAATGAAACAATGGCGAGTCCGATACTTCTGAAAGCCATTATCTTCTCCATGTTGGCAACTCTACTTTACATAGCTATTTAGTCTATGATAACGTTACTTCCTAGATTAATATCTGTAAGAAAAAATATCCAGATTCCTGTTGCAGATGGAACAATAAAAATCTGAATTTTTCTTTTATACAGCTTTGATGCATCTAAATTCATAACCTTAGACTTCCAAATTCACTCTTCCAAAGAGCGCAAATGTACTCTTCCCAACTGGAAGAAACATTAGTAAACAGACTAATAAGGACTGTAGCCCATGAGCCATTACACCAGCGTTCAAAAAAAAAAAAAAAAAAAAAGCAAAAACAAAACCCTACCAAAATGAAAGGGACCAGAATATTCAAATACCATCATGTAGTAGAAAAAAAAAAAAACAAACAATCACAGGGACTGACTTCAACCTAACAATTGAATATAATCTATATTTTTATCAAACTGGGCACTCTAGCACTTCCAAAACACTAGTCCATGGATTAGTGGGACCTCCTAAAGTACAAATGTCAACAGTGCAAAGCAGTTCATGAACAATATGAAATGAATTGTAAACATCTACACTCAGGATACCAACATCAGGGACAGCAACTCCACTTCCTTATTTCTGGATGGACGACATAGTAACATACTACTTTATCAAGCTACTTTGATCTTTCCACACAGATGACTGCTCTCAAGCCTGGTTGGCTGTACATGGTTCACATCCCTGAGCTATCATGAAAGAAAAGAAGAAAAAAAAAAAGCTAACAAGCTTTCTCATGAGTGAAGCATGACAATCCCAAGAAAAAGCCTGATGGCAAAATGATTTATGAAAGAGTAACTTTTGCCTAAGACAAGCAGAACTGAGAGGTGAATGTTACACACCGCTTTATTGCATGTCCATGCAAGAAGCAAAAGAGGGAGGTAGAAGAGGAATGTTGTCCCAGTTCACATCTATGATGTGAAAATACATCTTTCTAAAATGGAAAATGTGTTGAATGACAGTTAAGAACAATTCACTTGTGGTACAAATATTTTCCCAGTGAGCTTATTACAAATCTATGACACAGACTTTCTCATATTGACATACAAATGGCTCCTACAAGCTACTACAGCCAGGAACATATATTCTCCATTTCTTTGTACAGTTTATGAATCTGTTTCTCTCCACTACTGTATTAAATGTCAATGTTCCACTGTGGTAACATATTAGCTGTCAAGGAAAGGAAGCACACCTCATCACAGTTTGTTCAGGTCAAACACTTTATCCAGACAGTATACCTGCAAATTGCCTGCTTGTCCCTAAAATGTTAACCCCATTTGTAACAGAATATAATTCAAAAAATAAACTCATGAATCAAAGGGATGAGATGCAATACTGAACCTCCAGGTGTAAGTGTAGAAAAACAAATTACTTATCTTTTAATAACAGTTCTTTGATATGTTTTAATTTCTGTGACTCCTGTTTCTGAAAGGATGCACCTACAACTTGTTCTCTTAGCAGTGTCTCTGCAGACACAACTTCTGTATACTCTATGCAGGATGTGCAAAATTATAGATGGAATAGGCCCAGTTTTATTCAATTCCTTCATTTTCATGGAAATCCAAAGACAGACTTAATTTCCATCAGAGGGGAAAGTGAATTTAGGGATCCAGATAGTCAAGCACGCAACCAACCCAATCTACTGTAAACAAACATACATCTTTTCTCCTTTAATCATTTGCCCACGCAGCCTGGTAGACAAAGCTGGTTCACAGAGATGCAACTAACAGGAATCCAATCCACAGGCGCTTCTTGAGTTAAGGTAAACAAAGCAATGACTGTACTCAACTCCCAGGCAACTCATCTATAGAATTAAGGACCTGAGTTCTTACTTTCTCCAAGCATGTGAAAATATGCTCCAGTGTTTACGGATTCAGAGTGTCAATCCCTTACACAGAAGTCAAAAGCTAAGCACATTTGCAGAACGAATTTGTTACCTTAAAATAAAAGTAAATATAATGCAGAGGTACTAAATAATACAGAAAGATAAAAGTAATGGCAAGAGACAATTGACAACTGGGAAGTTGTGAAGCTTAGGAATCAAATAGCGGTAGATGATTAAACAGGTTACGCAAAGTTCAAATTGTTTCCATAAAAATTTTAGGTCTGGCTAAAAATGGAAGGGAGTATTTTTCACAGGCTCGAAAACAACTGAGGAGTAAGCAAAACTGCAGCACAGAGGAATCAAACAAATGACAGCAGGAATTTCTTCCACTATTTTGACACTGAAGTCAATGTGTTGCCCTAACTCCACTCCAAACACAACATTCTTCTCATCTCAGTCTTCCAAGCAAGGCAGATTTTCAAGTCAGGAGACCGATTTATAACGTTTCTTGTGTCACCTGCGTATCTCAGTTCTAAGATGAAAACTATACATTGTCAAGCCAGTATGTTTTAATAAAATTTACCAGAAGATAATTACACTAACTGCCACTAAGAACTCTTATCTCTAAGTAGAAATAGCCTTAACAATAGGCCTAAGTTGAATTGTTAGGACTTTTCCGTAAGTCAGACGAAATGCACAAGGTGCATAAGCAGTTCCATAATCAAAAGATACTACACCTGGATGTTAAGAAACAAAGGTTTCTTCTTTCTTTTGCCTTTGCTTTTTTTTTTTTTAAATAAAGAACCTATTCTTGCAAGCAAAATGTTATTAACTGCAATTAAGAGAAAGAACCAAGCCTCGTAAAACTTGACAGCATTATGTTCTACTAATTTTTAGTGAACAAGGATAGTATTTATATTAGAAACCATAGAGAGCTTTCATATATTTTAATCAACCACATCCTATTAGAACAACATTTCCAGTATCGTTACACAAATTACATTGAACATTGATATAACCTTTTCCATTACGTCTCTGCCTGACAATTAATAATTCTCTAGACTTCAATGCTATATGAATATTGTGGTGGTATACATGCAATATTCCATTTTCTTAAGAAGCAGGCAAATGAATCAACATTTAAAATATATAACAACATGAAAGATTTTGAACTTACCTTCTTTTTTTGTGTTCTGTTCCTGCCTCCCAACCAATCATCCATCTGTTCCTCAACCTCTTCAATTGAAGCTCCATGATCATACAATGGTATATATGCACTTGACTCCAGAACAGTGTATACAGGGAATTCTGATTTTGGTTTCTTGACTTTAGGCTTCTTCTCCTCTATACAAAAGCAAAAAAGAAGAAGTAGTAATGCTACTAATACTGCAGAGAAGTATAATTCAGAAGCAGGCTTAGCTCCTCAACTCTTAATGCTAGATTAAAATTTCCACTGAGGAAGGGACTTTAATTTCTTTGTTAAAAAGAGAATTCAGAGTTTTGCATAATACTTTTATTTTTATGAAAATAAATAGCAATGCACCCACTTAACACCTCTGAACTTTGCCTTAAAGGGCCAAACGAGGAGTCCCTGAAAATCACAGTTAGCTCTGGTCACTGCTACACCACCTGGCAATTAAGATTAGTACAGGCAAAAGCATAAGGAGCTGTTAAAAGATTTCAAAAGTCCAGCTGGCTTCAAAGAAACTGGCAAAGGTAGAAAGGTGAGTTTTAGACAGTTTTGTATTACTTTATGGTCAGCTGTGCTGAGTAAAAGCTTCTGAGTCAATAGATAGTTCCTCTGTCCTCAGATTTCTGTAACTACAAAGAGCTCTGTTATAGCACTTACCCATTTAGGAAGATTTAAATGTTGGCCCTAATTTCTCAAACTGATCACTGTTTTCTGTGCTCTCTGGCCTTCAAATGGTATTAAATGGGAGCAGCAAACTTAGGGGACAGGAGGGAGGGACAACAACCACCACCACCACCACCTAAACCCCAGCAACTGAAAACATATCCGCTATATAAGATGATCTCAAAAGATTTAAGATTAATTGAAAATTGCCAGAACTTTAGGAAAGACAAGAGGATGAGGATCAGAAAAAGAAACTTGAACACTTGGAAAGCATCCAGAAACCTCAGGTATGCCAAGTGGGACTCTTGTTTTCTCCTCATTGTTTTAAAAATATGCTGTACTCTCAATAATTGGATGCTCCTAAGGATGCTACTAAACCGAAAGAGCTGATCAATGGCTGGCTGCAGCCAAAAGAGGAAAGTAATACTCTGCCTCCACCTTTCCACTCTCCACTGTGTGCTTATGTGCGCCTCTCTTCTATTTGTGCTTCAACAGTCATCCACCCACTTAGCAAGCTAATTCAATTCACTAATCTAGTAGAAAATTACTCCTTTGCGCTCAAATGAAAAGAAAAAATCCAAGATGTTTAAGGGTGGTGGGCAAGGAAAAATTGAACCACACTTCTCAGCAGCAGTGGGCCATTAGTGCAGCTTATCTGCCTTTGCAACCATGCCCTGATACTTTTCTGAACATTGGAGGAGAAAAGTCTGTTTTTCATGAAAACCTTCTTAAAAAAATTCCTAAAGAGGACAGAAGGACTGTTCCCTACAGACTCTGATGCAGAATTCCTTTTCCTAACAGTATGTGCAGAAACAGCACAGTGAAAAGACTCCACAGACTTGACAAACTCTTAGGAACTGAATATTTAAGAAAACAATAAATGGAGAATGAACAGTTTTGTGGCACCTTTCACAAGTCCAAGAAGAACAAGAAATTCATACAGATCTTGAAAGTTAACAGAATGACTAATAATCTTTTAAACTTTTAAATTTACATTGTGCAGAGACCTGCTTTTGTGAAAAAAATCTCTAACTTTGCTTGTAACTGTCAAATTACTCTCAGTAAATTAAATATTAAGTAAAAGCTTGTATTTGGAATTTTTTTAGCAACCTTCTATAGGTATGCATAGTAAATGTAATGAAATTACATATACTCCCAAAAAACAAAACTAAAAGAAAGCCCCAAAGCGTTAATCAGCATTTCTCTCATTGTTCAGATGTTATTAAAGACAATACTGGTGCAAAATGCTTTTTGTCTATTTCAAAAATTAATTTTTATAATCAAATCACACATATTAACCATTATCTCATTTTTGTCCAAAGCTGGCATACATAATAGCTTCTGGAGTCAGAGTTAAGATCTGCAAGGATAAGTAACAATGGCTTCACCAGCTATTTACTGCAAACATATACACTGGCAAAAATATTCTAGAAGTTACCTTAAATGACAATTTCCACTACTGTATTTCAATCCTGCAAAATAATCAAGCACAGTGAGTGTGTTCACTTGAAATTACTTAACAGTGGAGACATACCAAGACAGTTGGATTTTCCTGTATCTTGCAGCCCATCAGCTACTCTTTACTAATCTTCCTTCTACAAATACGGAAATAGTTAAAGCCTGAATGCATCTAACATTTAAAAATGAAAAGCCTAGCCTGCAAATAGGTCATCTAGGCTCTTCCTGTAGTTTTAGGAGTAATTCTGTAAGAGTATTTTCAGAAGACACTGCACCCCACTTTAAAATGAGGTATCAAAGATGGTATCTAGGCTTTCTTCAGGCAGTTAAGTGAGAGGAAAACCTAACATAGATAACATACCCTGCTGTTTGCTGACTATCAAAGGAATGAGAGATCCCACCTAGAGAAGATGGCTGTACAACCTCAAACAAGCACTCAACCAGGATTAAAAAACCCCCTTGTCTCTACTGTCTCCTGTGCATATAGAAAAAGATGAAGGAGTTCAGCATATCCCTTACATACCAGAATGGCTGTCATATTGAAGGAAAAAAAAAAAAAAAAAAAAAAAGAGTTGAAGTCACAGCACCCTTGACATAGGGCTCCCAATAACCCATTGAGAACCCAGTTTCACCTCAGAATTTTTGAAAACCACTTTTTAGAATAGGAAAGCATATAACAGTGGTTTAATAGTAACATCATAAAGGATTTTAGATAGGGGAAGTTCAGAAGTTATGTTCAGAAGTAATGATGTACACTACAAAGCCTTAAGGCAGCCAAGCACTGTTGTTCTTTCAGGCGAAGTAGAAAGCAAAACAGATCACTGAAATTATTTCACCCAAACAACAGAAGTCCACAGCAGATACCTAGGAAGAAAACCTCTCTCTTTCATGTTATCTTTTAATTATCAGCAATTCAACTGGCAGCCCAAAAGACACTTCCGACCTGACATGGTGCTTTCCCCTGAAGAGAATAAGGATCAGGTTTTCCAAACAGTAGATGATGTCTAGACAGCTGAATCCTACATCTGCTAAGGCCTGACAGACAGCCAGGAAGCCAGTGCTGCCACCACCACCACAACCTAAAGCAAGGATGTGTTCGATGGTGCTGACAGTAGCGACAACTGCAGCTGTGACTCAGTTTTGAAACCCAAGTGTTCCCTTAATACTTAGTGTCATCTTCTAATGGTGCTGGGTTTAGACTATGTGGCCATCCACTATAACAGAAGAGACTTTTAAAATGCATTTTTCTCCTCCAGTCTCAAATATCATTCTAATATTGTTCTGTATAAACCTAACTGAAATGCAGGAAAAACACACAGAAAAATATTTCAGAGGCTCCTCCCAGTTTTGTGACAGCCTACTCAGTGTCCATTGGAGACCCAATCAGTCCACTATGCCCTATGTGGGCACCAATATTCAGTGGACCTTAACTATGACCAGAGTTACTGATGCTCATACAACTAAAAGCAGTGGAAACAGTCCTGGTGAAACCAGCACCTGACTTCAAGCTCAATAGGGTAAATGAGTAACGTACTCTCACTACTATTTTCTGGGAACATTATGTATTGTAATTGCCAAATTACAGTGTAGTAACTTTTCTAGTTTATTAAATAGATTTAAAAAACCCACACAACAGCAGAAAGTAAATGGATAATCCAAGATCGTAAGCACTATGGAAACTGGTATCTACCACTCCAATGTAAAATGATCAGTATTTTACATGACTTAAGACTTCTACAGAGTTCTAGTCCTTCTGTAGTAGAAGAAATTTTATCATTTGCTGAATTCATACTGCAAGGATACTAATTTTCTATGAGTATTTTCCACCTTTAGAACTATCAAGTTCTCTACCAGAAGACTAAATTTGACTGTGTATTTAACAACTTAAGAGTTAAAAAGGAGATATAATTTGTCCCCTATGTTTGAACAGCATATAAACATACCTATCACTGGGATCCCTAGACTTTAACAGATAACAATTAGCTAACTCTCTTAAAGTACAGTACTTTGTTTATAAAGGCCTCCAATACTATTCCAGTACTGGCTATACATTTTACTAGTTTATGGTGCCATGATCTGGGTTTTGAAGTTTGATGAATTACCTGCACATAATCAGCTACTTTGACCTTCCTTGTTAGTCCTTCCACCTTGTTAATAAATTAAGTTTATCAGTGGCAGAATTAATAGTATCTGGCTAGTGGTTATTTGCTTTAAGATATATCAGCTGTCATTTTGAGAAGATAAGGGATCAGCTAGCATTTTGGATCGAGTGCCATGTAATAAAACAGTGGTGCTTTTTCCATAATAAGTATCAGAGGTCCATATTTTAAAGTTTTCAGAAAAGTACATAGTGATTTTACCTAGCAGTTGATGTAAATGTAAAGAATTCAGAGAATTTTTCACAGAAAAAAATGACTGCTTCATATTGAAAGAAGCAAAAGAAAACAAAAACAAGTGCTGCAAAGAAAATATGACACATCAAGCTGGAGCTCCTTCTCTCTGCAAGTCTTCTAAGCTTTAAGCATAAACAAGAATTCAGAGACTTCACAGAAAACATGGTCAAAAGAGACAGTGATGCCTTGAAAAAAATCACAGAAAGAAAAGGGACAGACTGACTGGTATCTCATGCGTTGATAAGCAAGAAATATGACCACACGCAGAGGTAGACAGCAATCACCTTTTTGCCAAGTCAGTAAGATACTGCACTGAGATCTCCCTTTCTTTCAACATTGTTCACTTACCTACATAACTATGAAAGACAATAAAAGCATTTACAGCATTAAAATTTGTTTAAAACATGACAGAGAAAAATTCACTTGCATGTACACCACCACCAGATAGAATACATTAAACCCAAAAGTCTGGAAAAAATTGTACTAAGGTTTTGACAGTCTATTGAAAAAACAGAGCAAACTATATTCAATATTAATGCAAATATGGGGCAGACATTCATGTTTAAAACATATACATTTCTGTACTCATAATAAAATCAATAGGTTTATAGGAAAGCATCGCAAGTCAGAGACAGATAAATACATCTGCTGTACTGAGACCTAGAGGCTAGTTAATTTTTGAGCAAACTGACTAAAAAACATGCTCAGTGATGAATATATTCTCAACTACAAAAAAAACTTCTCACAAGCTGTAGAGTTTGATGTCTTTCATCTGTTTCTCTGAGTATCTAACCTTCCCAAAACTTCCTATTGCCCCCAAATTCCTCATCCCCATAACATGAAAGGGTTAGAAATAAACCTCCAATATTTGAGAGCTAATTTGCCTTCCAACAAACATATAACGAAACATGCATGCCTCTTTCAGATAAGCCTCATAACACTGTATGTTAGTAGAATATTTTCCATAAAATCTGAAGCAAGTTTCATAGGGAGAGGCATCATATAGCCTAGTTGAAACAATTGGAAAAAGCACACAAGCTTGCAGGTTCAAAATCCTTTCAGCAGGCCTGCCAAAACAATCAGTGAAACAGATGATACTTAGTTTGCCATAATTAGGCTTCAGAGGTAACAATTAAGTGATCAGAACATTCACACCCACGCCAACCAAAAAAAGCATGCATTATATGAATTAATTTTCTCTGAACCTGCCTGTCAGCAAATCATTACTGAGCAGGAATGTGAACACTGCATTTTGGCAGGGATTAATACTAAACACAATTATCCAAGGTATTTGTCAATTATTTGGAAGTAAACATAAAGTTACCTTCAGTATAGTGCTAGATTACATAAATTTGGTCAAAGTGGTTTATAGTGAAGTACAGGAAGAAGTAGGAATATGGACTGGCTGGTAGTCTGGAACCAATCAAATCAAAAGTATTTTTGAACGTTACATGGTTAAGGACCTTAGGCCGTATCTGCACTTAGGAGTGACTGTGTGCAAGGAACCTTTCATGTAAGAGCTTGCTGTTATGGTGGACAAGCGATCTGAAATGAGCTATCAGAGCAATGGGAACTAAGGGAACTTGTGATTCTGTAAACAGAACAGTAATAGGAGAGGAAACATGATTTTTATAATCAGAAGATGACAAACGCTAGAACACTATATACAAACCCAGGGTTCAATACTTACAGCTACATTGGAAAACTAAATAGAGTACAGAAAATCCACAGAAATTAAGGGCTGAAGAAATGCTTTATATAAAGAAAACCATGAAGAACAGAAGGTATCTCAAGGTTTTCTGATCAATACTGTAACTTGCATAACAAGATGCTAAAAGCTAAAGTGCATCACTGGTACAAGCCATACAAGACAAGTCATGAGAATCAGTATTTTTCACTGATTTTTGCCTGTAAGGGTCTGAAATAAACCCATTATACTAAATGGCCTAATGATGTCTTCTATCCCTAAGTTTCACGATAAAATATAAAAAGCTACCCAAGCAACATGCTATATTCCAAGCTGTCTGGAAAGGGAGAACCACCAAGCCTAACCAAACTTAATCAAATGTATTAAAGGTTTCACTACCACTCTGGATTTTTCATGGCAGGCACTCGGGTAAGGAAGGCATGTCTTATTATAAAGCCCTATACAGAGATATAAATACCACTATAAATACCATCATAAAGCCCCAATACAGAAAGAAGGCTAGTCATGCAGCCATGGGGCTAGTAACTTCATGTTTCAGTTAAAGCTTGAATGATGGGGGATGAGGACCCGCCCCCCCAAATAAGTACTATTCAACATCATTTATAACCAGAAACAAAATAGTTTCTTGCCATGGATTGTTCCAGATGCCTTGTACATCAGGGCAAGAATTCTAGATTTACAATGCAAATATGTTTGGTAACTGGGATGCCAGTGAAAAGTTCACCTGCAATATCTAGCAGGTGCTATTTCTTTAAAAAGACATATTTTAAAAATAAATTTAAGTCTTCATATTGAAGGTCAGGGAAAACAAACATAAGAAGAACAGAAAGTAAGAGAACTACCAAGGCTAAGTATAAAGAAAGAAAAACAGATGCGTCTTCCCCCCAAATGGACGTGGTTGAAAGAAGTACTCCATGCCAGAAGATGACCAGTAGAGCTGCTAGAATTTGTCTTGATAACTACTCAAAGTTTGCAATTTAAGTTTAAAAACTGGCAGACTCATCTGTCCTGACAATATATGCCTAAGTCTTCTCAGTTTAATGACTACTCAGTTCAGTTAATACATACTCTCTTTTACATCCCACGACTATGAAGAACAGGGCTCTCTATTGTTACAGAATCATTTCCTGATGCAGGGATTATATGCATGTGTGACACTACAGGAGAGGGAGAAGTTAGAAGAAAGTTTGTTAATTAAAGCACTTTCATTTTAAGATAAATTTTGTGTTCTGTTATCTACATGTGAAAAGGGCATCAGAAAATGTAAGGCAAATTGTTTCTTTTTTTTTTTTTTTTTTTTTTTTTTTTTTTTTATACATAAAACACCCAGTTATCTGCAATTCCATACAAAACCGCATTTCCTAGAAACATAAGGTCTGTATTGTAAGTTGCTATAGTTTTGTAAGGTAAAGTTGTAAAGTTGCTATATTTTACTAAGGTTACTACTGTAGTAGTAACAGTTTTGAATGGACTGAGAAGTGATAAGAAACACTGCAAAAGTGCCAGAAAAATAAATTAAAATTGTGCATAATATTGACCTACCAAGAAATTACTTTTTCACACTCCTTAACAAATATAGCACTTTAATGATATCTCAATACTGTCCTCTCTTTCCCACTTTGCAAATTATATTTTCCGCCTCCAGTACCTTTCTCTGGTTTTAGTTCAAGCCGCCTACAGAATACAGCACAATTTCAACAGGAAAGCAGATAGACATGGGGATAAACTACCAATTAGGTCATGAAAAAACAAGCACTGTAAAACAGCTATTGCTAATCCGCAGGAGATACATTTACTCAGTTAGATAGATGGAACTGTTATTATGAACTCGCATTCCACGGATGGTCTCTAAAATTAAGAAGAGTGGGGACAAACAAAATGCACATTTGGTGATTTACAACCTTTCTATGCTAATTGTGAAGTGACAACACAGAACAATATAACAAAATAAGCAAATTTAACAGACACTTTGCATGCAAGCTTCAGGAAAAAAATGTGTAATTTTTTGCCTACAGTAACATAGATGTATCTCTTGTTCTTCTCTTGGGAGTCTATCGTCTTTTAAAAATAAGTAACTGACAGCTCACATGCTGCCCAGCAATAGCACTGCTATGGCTGACCAAATTACTTCCATGCCAAATTTCAAACTCTGCTAATTACAGGTGGTGACTCTCAATCCTCCCTCTTGCTCCCTGCCAGCAAGCCTACCAAGGGAGGGCAGGATGCCAGCCAGTGAGCCTGGTGAAGACTGGCCGCTGCTCACGCGAGTGCCCTCACGTCAGCTGGCAGACACGGGGGTCCCACGCCATGTCGCACCCAGTAGCATGACGGGGGACAGGGTGGTGTTTCTCTGAGAGGTCAGGGGTGACCTGGAGGGGGATGTGTGCCACACCTGCACCTCTCACATGTGGGCACTGCTACTGGAGGTAACACAAAAAAGTGACTCTCACGTGACACCTGGCGGAGGAGAAATACCGGAAAGTTCACATGTGGTCTTTCAGTGAAACACAGGAACAGGCACACTACAATTTTAATGACTTTATACTTTCACTTGCACTTCTGTTTTCAAAAACTAGTCCTTTTAAAACAGTAGTTCACAGATTTCAATGAAGAGTGTATGCCAGCTATTTTGAACAATGGCAGTATGTTACTATCTGACAATTTAACAAGTTCTTAATAACTTGAGTCAAGACCCTTTTCCAGGGCCCATTTTGTGGTAGGTATCTCAAATATAATGGCAAGCCTCCCTAACAAGCATTAAATGCACTATTTTCGCTAGATTTGGCCTGGGTCCACAATGCTCACTGAGGTGCTGAATGTTATCCATTTTCTCAAAATAGATTCACTTACAGATAAGTTGGGAATTATCACTGAAACTGGATCTCTTTGCTGATTTTACAAAATTAAGCTATTTGTAAATATAAATAATGCAGCTGTATTTTAAATGCCTAAAGGCTTATGCATACTCAAAGCTAGTAAATTATTATAGGGCACTCAATGCACTTGTCAGAATAAAGGAACTTAAAAGCATGCACTTAAGTACAATAAATAAAGCAAGCACACATCCAAACACAGACAAAAAAAAACTTTTAAAATTGTCTTCAGAAGAGGGTAGGTTTAATCATTGTCAAAAGTAAACAACTGAAAGAAGAAAAGGAAAAGTCACCTATAATTATTCTGAATACTTTTTTAAGGGAAATGCTAATTACCCTCTCATAAAACACCAGAAAAGGCAAAGACTTTAAGGCATTTATTTCAACAATAGCATGAATCCATCTCCGAAGTCTGCATCCATGCTTTTGGAAATTCAAATTATGTTCAATTTCTAACACAAAAATCAACTCAATATGCACAGAAGAATTATTAAACATTATTTTAAAAAAATATTTACAGACGAAGAGAATACAAGAATGCTCAAAATGCAAGAGGTCACTTTAAAAATGTATGCTTCATGATCTATACATTTGAGATTTCCCCCTCCTGTAAAGCAACATTTCTAGCAAAGTATGCTTTTGTTGCTATATAACTATCACCTGTGTTTTATGCTTATATAGGAACAAACCAGCAGCCTCCTGCAAAATTAGTCACAAAATTAAAAGCTTATTTAAATTTAACAGCAGTACAGAAATATATAAAGCATGTATTTTAGAAAATTATGAAAATGTTGTTCATATACATCCTGTGTAGTAGGTATATCATATTACATCTTTGTTTATTAAGACAGTGGTAAAAACTCACTCTGAAGTGTTTCAAGTTCAGCCTTAGCCAGGGCATCTTCTTTCGCCTTCATTTTTGTTTCTTTATATTCTACATATAATTGTCTCGCATCCTTTAAGAAAATGTTGCAATGGCATTAGCATCCTTATACAAACAAGTTATTGCAATGGCTCTATTTTAAGTTCTCAATTAACCTTGCAAAAAAAATTAAGATACACTTGTTTCCTTGAGTTACAGCAATTTTCAGCATAAAAAGTATTTGTTTAGAAGGTAGAATTTTTGTGTAATAAAGGTTCAAATGTAATAGCACTGATATTACAGACTATGATGATCATTGACAACCTGAAAAGCAAAATGGTTAGAAAAACATTTCTGATCGCTACCTACAGCTTTGTAAGAGGCCATATACCCACTTTGCTCGTATGAGCAATCTAGAAGTTCAAGGAAGAAAGAAAAGTTTTTAATTAGAGTAGTGTGTGCAGGGACAAAGAAAGGCAATTGCTAGGCAGTAGTTGTCTTCGTGTAAACTCATTACAACACTAACTGCAAGTTCCAAAATCCAACTTGCCCCCCCCCCCCGCTTTTTTAAATCAACTTCTACATTGCTATTAAAGCTTTGAAAATATATATTAAGTTTTTTCTCCAAGGATTAGACTAGATTCTAATCTGAAATCTATCTGTCAAATTTACACATAAAACTAGAAGTCCTGCCACAAATCTCACAATAAGGTACACGTTTCCAAAATCTGATGAATTAGTAATTATAGATTTGCATTGAAACCTTTCCAATATGAACAACCAGACTCCTGAAGTAAGAGGTATGGAGAGTTTTCTTACTCTCACTTACCAGTTTAAGAGATTTCTATACTCATTCAAAAACAATAAATCTATAATAGAAATGCTGAAATAGACAAATTATTATTTTTCATTTCCAAGCATGAAGAACATCTACTGTACTAAATTGGTATTAATTATAGTATTAGATAAACCTAATTTTAGTTCTTTACAGTCAAAAGCATTTTTATTCTTGTTATTACATTAACAGTCCCACTTTTTACATATAAAGCGTGATTTAAATTTTAATGTACAATGTACTGTAAAACATCAGTAAATATTTTTATAATTTCAACTATAATCCCATAAAAATTAAACAAAATCTGGTCTCATTAAAAATGAAATATGACATCTTAATAAATTTTGAAAATAAAAACTGAATTAAGCAGTCATTGTTGCTGCCTCTAATGGTAGAAGTCATCCAAAAACATTGCTTCCTGCAAAGATACTACGACACAACAGCTATTTGCGTTATACTGGCATCTACCCCTTCAAAGATACTTGAGGGAGGTGGGAAAACATAGGACAGAATGATGATCCAGCTCTGAGCAGAACTTCTTAATGTTTTGGAGACATCTCACTGATAAAAGTCAGCATGCCTGAAGAACAACTCTGAAAAATTCCCACAAAAGTTCAGTAAGGTTTCATCTCCTTCCAAAATACCTCTTCTTACTCCCTATTTGTCTCTACATTTGGGTATGGAAAATGGGAAGTTATGTTCCTCTGCCAGGTTTATGTAGATCACTGCGCACAGAAGAAATTTTAAACAGTTTACATAACTTTTTGCTGCTGGAATGTAACAGATGAGAGCATCTCGCATGCTTAAAGTTTTGGTTTTGGAGGTGGGGAAGGGGGGATTTGGTGATTTTAGTAGAATTGGGGCTAAAAAAACATGTGTAGGTAGAGGAGAACTACCATTAACAGCAGAAATAAAGGCTTTGAGGAAACATTCAGTTTCTGTGTTAGAACATTGAATTACAAAATTAGGATCAACATTGGTGCTCTTTTCGGTTTACCCAACATATGAATTCCCTACCACATACGGAAACCGTCCTTGTACTCTCCAGATTTGGACTATTTGCTTCATTAAGAAACAGAAACAGCCATAAGTATAATGCTTAACTTCTGCTGTAAGTTTGAGACATTTGGGTTGTGTGGCATACACAGGACTCAGACATACTGATATCCAAAAATGCTTTTGTTTAAGGCTATGATTTCAAAATGGCTACAATTAACCGGCATTTAAATTTAACCCATTTGACACTGAAAGCCAATATTTGATGCTAAATTCTGGTGTAAAATCCATTATTGCTTGTGGGATCTCCAGACAGCAGACACTAGGGGGTAACTGTCAATCTCTCCAGCACGTCAATCACAGAACAATTGGAAATGTGGCTCAGATGAAAATGAGACACAATAGCTGAACAACAAAGAAAACTAGTCAGAAGCACGTAAATGAAATTTAGTAGTATTGTTGCTTTATAGATATAAAATGGATTATCACTGCAAATGGAGTAATATGCAGGTAACAAAGGCAACATTACTCTTTTATCTTATTAATCACAGTTTATTATGGCTGATACCATAATCACAAAAAAAGGGGAGACTGCACATTTTAAAGCGCACATAAAATTGTATACATATGAAGTAAAGCAAAGAAAAAAAACAACCAAAGAATTTAATCAAAATAGATTTTGAAGATTTGTGGGAGGGATTTGATTTTCAAAAGCATAAGAAAAGGCTCTACAGGTTGCAAAGAGAAATTAAAAGACATACCTGAGTAAAGATTTTAGCCACAGAACAAACTATATGGGTATTAGACCTTATAAGTCAAAATGAAAAAACACTGGAAAAGAGTTTAAAATAGAAGACGACTCCTGCCTTAACATAAATAAGCACATTTCAATTTACTCTTCATTAGTTTTCGGTAGCATCAGTCTAAACAGGACTATTCATTTTCAAGCATATTCGGTTTTGGTAGTAAGAGTATTTCAAAACAGATTTATGTTCAGATTTTTTACTTTTCCAAAGTGATAAATTTAAGCAGTCATTTTGCCTCAATACAAACATTTTAGGGCCCTAAAAACACTGGCAATATAGATACAGCCTCTTCCAATCTACTGCTCCTTCCCCAAGATTCAGTAATGATTTTTCTTTTAGAGGATCTTTCCCCAAACAACTGAAAATATGTGCAACATCAAAATTTCATACCTGATGTATACTTCACCTTCAATAGGTAATAAACATAAGAAAAGCAACATTTTTGTCCTTCGGGGAGTAGAAAGGGACAGAGGAAAGACACACAAATACACAGCTTGGAACTGTTCTAAGTAAAAGCTCCAGATTACCTAATCAGAAGTACTTTGTTCTCATTTGCAGGAGTTTGAGAAGTTTTCAGAAAAGAACATCAACACAAATATATTACTTTTCTTCACCATAAAAGCAGCAACATGCTTGTAGTTAAGCAAAAAGAATAATGAAGAGGGCTAATATATACTCATTTATTATATATGATTTTAAATATACACTTTCCAAAAAGGAACAGAATGAAAAAAAGTGTATTAGAAATGCAAAATCCTGCTATTAGCATTTCTAAATTATATTTCAACTGCCACGTATAGGATATTCCTATGATTAGGATATTCCTGTGATTACCCTCATATTTAACCAAAAATTTCAAAGTGTTGCAGAAAAAACAACAAAAAAAACCAAACAATTAACATAATTTCAATATTTTAACCACAAATAAGAACGAATACTGAAAAATTCTTGTATTTCAGTTCCTCTTTATATCAGTATCGTCTCGTGTCAATAAATTTGAGGTTGCCAAGCCAAAGCTGAAGTTGAGTTATGCAGAAGTACAGAAAATCTTGATCCTGGACTTTTAAGGGTTTTTTTTCTTTGTTTGTTTGGGGGTCTGGGGTATTGGTTGGGGGTTGGGGGGTGTGTGTTTTTTTATTTTGTTTGTTATTTTTAAATCAACAGATACAGTATTTATTCAAATTGCACTAATTCTGGAACTAAAAATTTCAGTTTTGAGTAAGACTCAGTCACCCTGGCCTCTCCTTGACTTTTGGGGAGGGTAATAAGGTTTGCATGTTTGTTTGCTTCGTGGGGGTTTTTTTTCTTCTCCAGTTAATCTTCCTGGCTTTCTGGTCTACCTCAGAAAGACTAGAGATTAGGAGAAATAAGGCAATCATTGGAAACAACTTGCAATATTGGCCATATGTGAATTTTCATTCCAGATTTTGTGACATAATCAGCTTCACATTTTAGTGACCTGGGTGAGGGACTGATACAAACAAAATGCATCCCCTCAGAATTTACAGTTAACTGGAAACTTTCCCACAAGCATACTTAAAATCAGTATACTGAAATAATTTTCTTTGCATTAATTCTTATTAAATCAATCTACAGACTTAAAGAGAAATTTTTGTATGAAGTTCCTGAACTAATTTTTTCTTTTTGACTACAGTGTTTTTGTACCATTTGTACAAAAAAAAGAGAGAAAAAGGAGTCAAATTAAAATTACTGCAACATCTGACCTTCAATTTGCTACTTCTACTCAATAAAAATGCCAGCCATTATACCACAGCAAAAACACTCTTTTGATGGGTTTATAAACTAGTAATATGGTAAGAAATAATGTTAAAAAAAAAGTTAAACATTATGACTGATATTTCTCTTTGGCATTTTTACATGTTTACTTGAGGGCAAACTAATAAATAGGAATTGCATTACTTCCTCCTTTATAAACAGAAAATCATGCTTTGACCTTGGATAAATACCAAGTGTGGCCAGGCTCTTCAGCTGTGTATAGCCTGTGGACAGTTGAAGTGTAGCTCCCAAGCCTCGGAGCACCGGGTGACTGACCAGCAGCAGGCTGTGCTACTGCAGTATCTGCTGGGTATTCCACACCCACAGTGGTGAAACAAAGGCAGACAGAAGGGAGAACTGAGGCCAACGCTGCAAGGCCTCCCTGGGACCCATTCACACCCCGTAAGACCTCATACCACAACAGAACAGTATCATTGAGAGCCAGTATCGCCTCCTACACACGAGCAACTCTTGGAGCTACACTTCTCTAACGTGTGTGCTGGGATATGCAGGCATACAGTAAGTGATTTGAAGGAGCTGAACAAAATTGGCTGCCACAGAACAGCAGGCAATTAAAGGCAAATTTCTTCAATGTCTTACATTTACTTAAAACTTTTACTATGCAGCAAAGCCCATTTTGTCTCCAGAGCCTCAGACGGTACCCTGTTAGACACAAATTATTTTTGCTCACTTGTATACACCCAGAATACTTGTTTTACCGTCCACTCTCCTCTGACCTGCTTCTAAGCTTCTAATTGACCTCAGGGTCAAGAGCTTCATCCCTACTTTGGTTCTCCCAACAGCTGCAAAACAGCAAGAAACAGAGCAAATGGGTAATCACTCGTGCCACACATCCTGCAATTGCTCGCTCCCCACAACTTATATCAACATTGGTGCTGTACAGTAAGTCAGAACACGTCAAAACCCTGTAAAGCTGGGAATTAAGGAGATATTTAACCTTACTGACCTGAATAAATCCCTTAAAAAAAAAAAAAAACAAAACAACTCTTTTTTTAAGGCATATGTTATTAAATGCAATAAATTTTATTTTAATCTCACATGATGATTTTATATAAAGTCATATGTGAAGACAAAAATAACCCACATAAATGTTTGCTGACCTAATCAAATCTTGCTTAAAAGCTAACTTTGCCAAAGGAGATGCCCTGCTGGCAAAGCCTCTTCAGTTTAATGACACGTTGCCAATCCGGTTACAGCCAAAGCTGAACCATCTCTAAACAGGTGTTGAAATGTAATCATGGATTAAAAGAAAACCTGAGGAAAAAATGCCAAGAAATTAAACACCTCTGGGTCACTAGTTTGAATCTATTCCAGGCTACTAAATCAGCTACAGTAATTACCATCTGGTAGTCTACATAAAAATAAATTACTGGCCTTTTTGTTTTAATTCACTTCGTGCTACACAAAGGTCTTTATAAACAAAAGTTTCAATTGTAATTGAAAGCTTTGTTGATAATCTCACTAGGTTATATCCAGTGCAACGACGTATTGAGCTTGAACTGCCTTCTCATTACTGGCAAGCCACCAGAAGTTCTTCCAACAGTTCACTGCTGGGGTGTATGCACTACATCTACACTACTATAGAGACAAGATAATAGGAAACTTTATTTTCTTAACAAGAATCCATTTCTGTCTGAAACAAACAAAAATGCTTTCTGCTTCACTACCCTCAGGACAACAGCAGGCTTATAATTTAACTAATAAAATTTCCTAGCACTGATTGGCATTAATGAAATTGGTGTAAAAATAAAGACATACATTGCTAAGCTTCACCACATCAAGGTGGAAGAAAAGTAGTTGACGGGAATACTAACGAACACTCCTATCTTCAGTTTTCTGAAGGAAATACTTTGTGAAGAATAATTAACACACTTAAGACAGACCACTTTTCTGAAGTTATATGTCTGCACATCCAAAGAAAAAACTCTAGTCAGCTGCTTGGGAATAAACTGCAATTTACATATAACTGTTCTCCCACAAAAGAAAAGTACACTTAACACAACTGTCTATTCTGTATTACATTCACCATTTCAACTGAAATTCTTGCACACTATATTTAGCTGGTTTATTTCTTTGTAAGAACAATTTTCAGTTCCAATAAGCATTTTAATGGAGTTTTGTTTCTTTTTTTTTTTTTCCCCTTTTTCTTTTATTTATTTTTTTAAATATATAGCCTTCTTCCAGGTCATTCTCATGAAACAGTAAACTATAAATGACCTTAGAAACAATTTGCATTCTTTTTCTATCTTTTTCTTGAGCCTACATTATAAGAATTAAACTTGGTAATAGTCAATGTAATTTACACCCCACTTAATGTTTCTTTCACACCACAGATATTTGATTTATGATACATTTTATGTATTCTTTTCCTTTCACTTCTTCAAACAAGCGTAAAGATGCTGGTTTCACCCCCAAATTTAACTAAAGTAAATACATGGATATAAGGACCTATGTAGTCTCTCTCAAAATACAATTGTCAACAGTTTAAAAAAAAAAAAAATCATTTTTTAGTTTCTCTCATCCTCCTCTCATCCATTTTTCTTTCAGCTTCTTGACATAAAATGCAGACTACAATAAAATGGCATAGGCCATCACAAGGGCATGCAAACAAAGCATTTTTCTTCAGTAAAGGCCCACCTTAATTATTTTAAGTGCCTCCTTCTGAAATCTGACATTTTGAAGGAGGAGGGGAAGTAGGAGAAAGACACTCAATTGGATAAATGAGAGCCAGGCATGGGCAGAAGCTCAGCAACAGAATCCTCAGACAGAGCTGTTGTAAGTGGAATATTCACATTAACTAATGGGAAGAGAGATGGATGCTAGGTTTTTCCTTTTAGGAATCAATACAAGAACTGGCAAAAAGTTTAAATTGAACTCTCCTTGTGGTTTTTGTTTTGTTGGGGTTTTTTGTTGTTGTTGTTGGTTTGGTTTTGTGTTTGTTGTTTCTTGTTTTGTTTGGCTTTTTAATAAAGTTTCCTTTGAAGAAGAACTTGTGTACACAGGCATGTGGTTTTGTTTCCTTAATTTGAGGAAGCAGTTCAGCTTTTTCACTGACAGGGCTTTGAAAAATTCAGTGGCAGAAGCAACGCTTAATTAAAAGTATTGCTAACTCTTACCCTTTTCTGTCACAAATGGGGTTCATTTAAATATGGATGCATTTTTAGAAGTTAATCTACAATTGCATTAGTTGCAGATGAATGACAGCCAACTTTGAAAATAATTTGTTGGCTCTTAAATGACTGAAGAAATCATTTAGATTAACTCAATAAACAACTAAAATCTGTAGCAACCATCCGTATGTCAACCACTGGAACACCTTGTTAATTAATTTGCATGTGTAACTAATACAAATAACGCTACTCTGTATCTGTAGGAGTCTCATCTTCTAGATAAGCTGCCCTAGTGATTCTACTTATACTAGAAGCCTGAAATACTCTGAAATCTCAAGCCTATGTTAGTGTATTATTGAAAAGAAAAGCACTTATATTCAAAACAGGATCTCTGTACCAGGGTATAATCATATAAGTAAAGCTACTTTTTTTGCCATATGTTGATAATTGCAATTAAGGCAGAACTTGCTAAAACTTGAAATATAACTCAAAAAGAGCCCAGAGGTGTCTCTGTCCAGCTAGCTACAACATACAAGGTACCTTTTGCACTATCATTTCAGAAAACATCTCCAACATGAGGTCACTGCTGCTCTTATGCTCTTCAGAAGAGGTATTACTTCTTTAAGTATTGTTAACTAATAAGCTACAGTAATTTATTTCAGTTACCTGAAATCATGAATATTCCTAATATTGAAGATTACTTATATTTTATTGCATTTTAACTTACATAATTGGTAAGTCATCTTAAACAACAACAAAACAAACCCTGGAGTTAAGCAGTAGTGTAATTTACATACAGGGCAATTTACTCTAGAACCCCATCTCTTCGCTTCCTCCTTGTTCCAAAGCCTTCCTGCTCTGAATTCCTCTACATCATGCTTCCCCTGCCACCAAATCCCCACTTGCTGGTCTCCAACTTTCCACCAGTTATTGGATAGCTTTTTTCCCACTACCATTAATTTAATGGATTTAAAATCCACCACAAGAGGTATTGGCTATGTGTCTACAAAGCGCGAAACATCACTTCTGTTGTATTCATCTTTTCTGCCTATTCTGGCAGACATAGGAGCTGGTTTTTGAACAGCAAATCTGAAACCTGTCATACTGACTTCTTAACAGACTATCTTAGAATCACAAAAATGAGAAAATGACAGCTTAGAAAGATTTTTCATGAATCTTACTATATTCTGTAATATTTTGAATATTTTGCAATTAAGGCAAAAAAGAAAGTACTATAAATATTAAGAAAGCTTCAAAAATGCAGCAACAGCAATTGCTGAACCTAATTCTTTTCCATCTGACTCACCTCAATGAGGGATGAACATCAAAGCTTAATTTGGATACAACAGTTGATTTAATTAGCATCATCATTTTTGCTTTAAAAACTTGCAGAAAGAGAGGTTTCTTTATTAAAATAGCCACACAGTTCTGATGAAACTTTTAAAAGAGGAAGAGATACTAACTTTTGCGTCTCTTTGTAGGAAAAGTTAAAGTCTATAAAAATGGATGCTGAAAGACCAGACTTTATTGCATTTATAACTTTTACAAGCTTTTTGCTAACAGCAAATTATATGCTTTTTCCCACTTGAACACAGACAGAAATTGAACATTGATGCCGTTTATACTATCTATACTTCAGAATTAATACTCAATATTTCGGTAGACCAAAGTAAAATCCACCTTGCATTCCCTGATCCATATTCATTAGCAGTGACAAGGGTATTAAAAACAAATGGGTGTATTCAAAGGAAATTAAAAGAAAGAGCATGTGATATTAAAAAAGTTATTCTGATAACTCATCTGACAATACTTACACTGGCTGAGTATCAGCTAAATTTTACAGTTTATAGTATTGGATTAAAAAACCCACAACTGTGGGCAAGGCTGCCACATTTATGTTTATCAGTTACAAACATACCTTTGTTACTTTACCTTAGTAATTTCAGGTATCAATTTATATCATTATCCAGTGACTAAAAAAAAAAAGCTTACCTAATCAGAAAAAGTAATTTCACTGTTCCCCCAAAATATCCATTTAAAATATATTCATATTTTGATGAACTTATGATATTAAATTTGCCTCCAAAGAGTAATTTTTAATATATATACATGTGTGTGCATATATACACACACACACACACACACACACACAGAGTGTGTGCTTGAGCCAAAAAATTCCTAAGAACAAGTGCTATACATCTGATTATGCATAACATCATGATCAAGAAAAATAAAGTGATATAACTTATAACTTAAAATCATTACTATTACCTGGAATAGCTGAGGTAAAGCTTTCACAGTGAGACAGAACCATATTCCCAACTTGCATGGAAGTAAGTCATGCCACTGTGGTTTGTCCAGTACTCTGCAGTCAAATAAAATTGTAAGTTTTTCATTACTGCCACATAAAGTCAGAACATGCCCGTTATCCTTTAAGATGATTAGCACTTGTCAACTCCTATAAAAATGTGTAACTACATAATATTAAAGACAGATTTTGATATTTAATTCAAAATATCTAACAGCTAACTTCTAATCATTACTGTATTTTAATCTCTTAAAAGGGGCTTTTCTTCAAGAAAATAAATTTCTAAGCCACATAATCACTTCAATTTAAAAAAAACCCAAACCCAAAAAACCCCTCAAGCCTCAACCAAGTGTTCACAAGTGCTGACAACCAGATATGAAGACTGTAGCATAAACAAAACAATACATAAAAATTAATGTCATTTGCAGTTCACTGGAGCATTACTCACTGATGTCATCAGGAAAGACAACAGGCAGAATGGTCTCTGATCTCCATCCTGCATTGATCCAGTTCATGCCCCCGCTGTGTGAACTATTTAAACCCTTCATTTCTTTCTATGAATCAATAGAAGAAATGGTGGTATCTTTTGGAGTGTCCTGAAAGTCACTATTTCCCTATGTGTTTCTTAACAAACAATGGTGTTAGAAGCCTTTACCAACACACTTGTTTTTAAGTTAATCAGATAAAAAGCATTAAATTAGACAAGCATTAAAACCCCATTAAAACTCCTTGCTTGGTATGGTAATAAACTAAAGCTTAAATAAATTGAAATTTGTTAATTGTAATCAAAGGCAAAAATCTTCAAAGATGGAAAAAGTTGTAAAATCTTCTAAAATCAACTTGCAGAAATAGTACCCTTCTATAAGCCACATACCATTAATTCAGCCTTAATCTTTCAATTATTGTTGATCTGCTGAATGAACACCACGCATTTATTTACAAATGAAAACCTGAAAATGCATCTACACAGGCACACTTGATATCAGCAATGGCTGTTACTACAAATACAGTTATTTTTCTCACAAAATATTTCAAAGATGCAAGGAGAGTATGATAAACTAAACCACTAGCTGATACAATGTTTTAAAATGCAGAAAACAAGAGAGTTCCTTCCCACCTTTCATTTTTGTCTAGAGCAGCAAGTTTGGCTTCATCTGTACTCCTGCCGCCTGTTTTTTTCTTCTTCTCCCTCTTTTTTCTGCTAAGCAGTTCATCCTTGATGTAGAAAGAACTACGGTTACAGGTTATCATTAACATGTAAACCACAAATGTTACTGGGACTCTTCTGTGAAGGGTAAACAGTAGAGTAGCATTTATGCAAATGTATCTAGGGGTCCTACATGATTAAGTAAAATGATCTATCTTAACAATAACTGTTGCCATGGTATCCAGTCTTTAAACACACATGAAGTCCAGTTCTGTCACTCATGTGTATCTCCATAGCAATCAAAGTTTTCTAAGAGGAGAAAGCATTCAACTTGCCTCCTTTCTCATTCATCAACTTCAATAATGCAGTGGAAAATAAAAAAAGTAAACAGATGCTAATGTATGAATATTTTTCAAACTGTGCTTAGGTTTTTTCCTAGTCTACTAAGTGCAACAAATTTTTATATGACAAAAAATAAAAAAAATAAAAAAAATTTTTAAAAAACGTGGTTTATGCTGCTTACCAACGCCTATCCTGTCAACAAAAACCAACCCAAAAAAAGCATTTAGCTAAGAACAAAGGCAAAGCCAGTATGACTTTTAAATGAATAAAAACTGATTATTTTTAAGCAACATTTAGGAAAACCATAGACATAACTACAGTAGCATATGATTCTGCATTAATAAATGATAGAAGAGTTTTTACTCCTCTTCTTCCTTCCAGTTAAAAACCAAAGAACCATCTCCTGCTATTTATTACCAATTCCAGAAAAATTAGTTTTTAGATTACTATTTCTGATATGTTGAATATCTCATTCTATAATTATCACCATTTTAAATATAATCCTTTTAAAATATGAAAAATCCTAATTCAAAACAGGGGAAGTGGTACAGATCCCTAGAATATGCAAACTTCTGCAGGAAATTCAATACTAATAATTGAAGCAAGTTTGATTTATTACCAATACTTACCAGCTGTTTTTCCAGGTAGATTGACCAAACCACAGCATAATGACCCACTGTGAGTATAATGAACAAGAGTAATGCCAGCTCAGCATTGCTCATTTTTCTCACCCGCCTGTAGTAGAATACAGGCTGTCGCCAATCTGGTAGTCCATTGATCAGAATATCATCATACCTACAGTAGCAAATATAACAGGCTTTCATGGAGAGCTAAAAATGAAATAAGCCAAACCATCCAATTATAAAACAAAACAAATGATAATCCACAGACTGCTTGAATAATAAACACACAAAAGATCATTTAGTAATGTTTTTTTTTTTTAATAGAGCAATGCCTTGTTTTGTCAGCTGCTAGGCTTGCATCTGGAAACAAACAGAATCCAGAACCAAATGCTGGGGAAATGTATCTAGTCTTTTGCAAGGGGGGGGGAAGTAATTTGATTGCTCCTGCAACACCCACTTCATCCCCCCCAGTTCATTCACTGCTGAAATAACAGACTTCTAGAAATGTATATGTGTTCTACCTGCCTAGTAATCAGTGGGCAGGTCTCCATGATAGAAGTAAATAACAAACAACAAACTACTAAATAAGTAGCAAAGAACAAAAGTCTCAAACAATAGAAATCTTTTTTTCTTTACAAATTAAAAGCACAAGTGTTGGGGGAGGGGAGAGGTATTTTTGCTTTTGTTTTGTCCTTTAGTAGCACAATATCCATTAGGTAAAAACGCTGCCAGACTTAAATTCATACCTGACACAGAATGGATGTTAAGTTAAAGGCTTGATTTTGATGTTAGAAAACCAAGTTCACCACAGCTAGACAATTCTGATTTTCTATTTGAAAAGCTGTCTCCAAAATCAATCTGTTTTAAAACTGTTTAATTTTTACTAACAGTACTAACTGTACAGAAACAATTTTACGACAATTTGACAGTTTTTCTTCACACAAATGTCTTGAAATTTCTTAGTATGTCTGGGTTCTTTTATTTACAATATGTTATCATCAACTTCAAAATAAACAAACCACAAACATGCAAAACAGATTTTTCTATTTGTTAACTTTTCGGAGTAAAGTTTCAAACAAAAATCTCTACACTAAACTCAAAAACCTGTATGTTCAAGATGCACAACCTGTTAATCTTAAATTGAACACAACTCATTACACATTCTAATCACACCATTTCCAGAATTAAATCTGCACTGAAAGGCCTAATTTGGTGCAACACATTGACCAAAATATTTTAATTAAAAATATTCTGAGTTAGTCGCAGGCCTAATTACAGGAATAGAAATAGGGCCTATATTGTCATGCAGGTCAGTAGAACTCAGTAGTAGGTTTTTCTCAAGTAAATTGACCAATCCAGGAATAATAGCGCAGCTGCTAAACTGCCAGTCTTGACATGTAAATCAATTTAAATGCAACAACTGCACTAGCTACTTTGATAGTTATTAAATTGATACCTTGGAGATGTACTAAAAAAAAATTTCCACAGGCAAATTCTTTTTTTTTTAAGCAGAAAGAGGCAATGTTTTTCAATTAAAAAAAAAAAACAACTTTAATTCAGCACATCTAGAAAAGCTGACTTCTGATAAAACATTTGTTCAAGTTGGCACTATTACTTCTGTGCAAAGGATTTAACACGTCAGGATTCTGCAGTGTTCTCAATGCTACCAGTAGTAAAATTCATATTACAAGATTCTATCTTCCATGACAATTATGAGAATACTAAGATTAATATCCATTATTGTAAAATTTGAAGTAATAACTTTTTCCCTTTCCCAGTAAGTCAGAACAAATTAACTACTAATGCCTTAACACAAACTCTGTTCAGAAAAATTGCTTAAGGTGTTACTTCAAAATGAAAATTTCTACTTTTTGTTTAAGAAATAAGTAGAAGTTTTAGCATTTAAAAAAATAATGCATTTGCTAAACATTTTATTGTTAGAATACAAGAAAATATTTTAGAAACAAAACCATTTAAAAAATAAATTAGGTTGATAAGATTTCACAAAAGATGCTCTTCCTTTGAAAGCCTCAGAGAAATATATGTAGAATCAAGAAAGAATCTTTTTTAATACTACTATAAATTTATTAAGCATTAGACTTTCTGACGCACTAAGGCTTCTTAACTGATGTATTGAAAATGTGGCTCCTGATTAAATAAGGTCCATATATGTTAATGGTAATAATATAGTAATAGGTAAAACAAGATTGCAAACTAACATTTGGCAACCGTGTTCTATTATAAATTATCTGTTAAGAAAAAATAAATTAAGACAGCAGAGTCTCTTGCATTAAACACTTTAAACAGCACTCTGTATTTACTAGGCTATGTCCGCTGTTCTGAACAACAGCCTCCAAGGATTAAGTCTCAGAATCAATGCTCTATTGATTTTACTATCAATGAGCATTATGACTCACACGACTGGCCATTTTAAGGGAAGATAGCTTCTATTATAACCCACTTTTTAGAATATATACTGTTAAAAGATAGATCGCTGCTTTCAATAGTAATTAAGCTCTGTATTTGAAAAATAAAGATATCAATGATTTTTAGGTTTTCAACTGGAAAATGATCCTACTGAAACTCAGAAGCTTCCCATAATTTTTAAATCTTGATTTCCAAATTTAGGATGTGGTTTAATTAAAAGCAAGTTTCTCATTAAAGAATTTCTTTATAGAAACCTGTATTAACTATGAAAGACAGTTCATCCATGTGCATCAAGAGCTACATTCAAAAATTAATTACAAAGCATTCTTCTTTTGGCAACCTATATTAATTGTTACCCTATGTAAGCAAAAAAAAAAAAATCAAGCTGAAAAAGGAAAAATACATCTGCAGTATTTTTTCCTCAGACATATGTACACAGAATGCACCAAGTCTTTGACATATGAGTATGCCTGCGAGTTGTATCTGAAATATAGCAGTCAGCAAGCTAAAAAACCCCAAAGCACCAGTACAGAAACAAAAAGACAAAAAACCCCCAAAAATCGCCATTTATAACTTAAGTTGAATCTTTCTTTTAAAACGCAAGATTCTATACAAGACTTGTTAGTCTTGTACTAACAAATAACCAATTGCAAGATTACTAAAATTTCATTCTTCTGTAAAGTTTCATGAAATAAGTTTTTGGAGCTTTGTAGAATCAACTACATTGCAAGAAAAAAAAATATCCATTAACTGTAGTAGCTAATTACAGTATCATCTATTTTAATATAATTTACTTTTCCATTTAAAAGAATCATTGCATTTCATATTTCAAATAATTTCAGAGATCTGATATAGTTTATATACTATAACCTTGAATTAATGAGGTCTATTCTAAACTATGGGAAGACTGCACTGGCATTTTTTATTTTGGGGTCTTTTTTCCTCAAGCTGTCAAAGACATCCAGTGCAACATCAGCCAGAACAATTTATACCTATGAATACAGACATTTAATTATAACGAGAGCTAAGATAAACACCTTTCTTACTCTAAACAAGTATATCTTGATTCCTTTGCAAATGCTTCCTGTAATCAAGCCCATATTGTTATAGAGGATAGGCCTGGTAGGTAAAAAAGGCTCCTTAAAATGGTAACAAACAATGAAATTAAAATCTAAGATTTTTGCCTAATTATAATTAATAGAAATGCCTAAAACTATCTACTTTTTCATAAATTAAAAATAATCAAAGGCTAATAAAATTTATCATCATCAAGCTGATTTACCAATAAATGCCCTAAAGTATATTTCAGAAAATGCACCTATCTCTACATACCCTAAAGATAAACTTTTCTGTAGAATTTCACACACTCTGCAGTGTATACAAAACATAAAATATTATGTTCTGCTCCATGTATGTTTAATTTAATGTTAAACACTGCTACATTAAACAATGCTGCATGTATGTTTAATGTTAGACTATCAGAATGTTTTGATTATGTATCAGTGTGTAAAAGAAAAGTACTAACACAGTAAGATTACTATATTCTGCAGTAGTACTAATAATATTAGTATACTTCACCAGCAACTATATAACTTTCTCAAAAAAGCAAACCACATTTTAATTATAAAGCCCTGTATTATAATTGTCAGTAGAGGAACTATAATATTTTAAGAAAGGCTTCTGCTATCAGATAAAGTAAAAATTCACTGATAAATATGAAAATACAGAAGCTTTAGAAAAGTAATTACATATAGCTGGCCAACAGATCTGCCTTTTTAGAATGCTCTTTCTGCACACGCACACAAACAATTAACACCTCTGACATTCACCAAGACATGGAGGAAGGGTGTAATTAGACCCAGTTTTATTGTTTCAAAATGAGTTAATCACTCACTTATACAGTGCAGGACCTTGTTCCTGCCTTTACTGGTTCCACTCTCTGTACACATACCAGGAGCAATGCAGGATTACATCACTTTTGAGATGAACAGTAAGAAGCAGGTACGACTGACTTCACTATACAGAAGCAGAAGCCTGCAGCTCACTTCTTGATGTTGTGTAATCCCATGCTTCAAACCATTTAGGCATCCAGTTGTGAAAGGATTCCCAGCTAAACTGCCAGAATTACTCACCAACTAATTTGTAAGAAATGAAACTAATTTCCATCTCATCCCATCAGGTCTTTGAGTTACTTCAGAAACAAAAACTACCACACTGCCGTGGGGGGTGAAATCTGGCAGAAAGCCTTGTTACAGCAGACCCAAATAAGTATCTCGGAATCAGGATAAAACTGAGTTGATAAGCCCTGAGAGACAAAGGGTGCAGCATAGTTTCTCCCCAGTGCATGCACGTAACAGTAAACTTTGAGCCTCTTCCACTAGGTCCATCACCTCACTCAACACATAGCCAAATATCAACATCTAAAGTAGGAAGATCCCAAAAAGTGACGACTCTCCCCTTCCGTTTGCCATATGGTTGCAAGAAACCCATGAGTTACCTTACAACAGAAACGATAGTACAGGGGGAGCCGCTCCTAGCGCACTTACTTAAGACTTGTTTTAAAGACATGCTACAACAATACGTTACAGGATACAGGACAGACCACACTCCATTTACAAGCTCAACTGAGAGTTTATCATTAGACTGTGTAATAAATCTGATCAATAAAGGTTTTCTCAAAGCAACGAGGCCATATATGTCTGCTACTCTACATGTTATTTCTAAACTCTGCATATTATTTCCAGAAAATTCTCTGAAAGTAAAGACTATTTAATCCACTACATTTATATTTAATCAACTGTAGGAGCAATATCAACCACACTGTGCAAGAAAAATACAACATTGTCTATGTACAAAATAAGTTGTTGACAATGAAATCAATCTAAGCTAGAACTATCTACTGCTACTTTAAGTTCTCATTTGTAATCACTATGCTGCACTAATTAACAATATTCTCACAAACAAGTTGGGTAAGTTAGTCACATTTGTAATGTATACAAGGCTTAAAGACAATTTTTACAAGCTACTGCATTACTGTTCCATGCAAAAAGCTGCTATTACAGCTGCAAGGAAATTCCTAGAAGTTCTATGCTGCAACTAAAGTTCCAGAGAGGCAATATCACAAATTGTATGTAAACAACATTATAAACAAAAAGGTGGTGAAATTTTGGGGATAACTCACTTTTCAAGTGGTCTGAAACCACTTAACTAACAATTTTTTTTTAAACTTCCCTTGACTAGAACTTCACAATGAAATTCTCTTGTGAGATGTGAAATAAAAAAAAAATATATAAATTTCCAAAAGTACTTCTATGAAGTACATTTTCATGACACTTCAAGAGAGTATTATCAAAAAGTAGATAATCTGTACTATAAAACCTGGACTCCTGCCAAAACATCTACAAAGCCAAAAACCCTTTAAGAAATGTCTTTGTGAAGCCCTGTTTAAAGACTTGTAAGCCAAAAGATGCTTTACTAAAACTTCAACCCCAACACAAAACTCTTTCAGTGTCCCAGTTTTCCTGATAATCACTAGTTTAAATGGTCATCTGCTTAAAAGAAGAAAAAAAAAAAAAAAAAGAAATGAAAAGAAAAAGAAAAAAAAAAGGTTCAAAATAGTCTTCCAGAAAGCAAATCAGCCCCAGGTTTTCAGTTCTTAATCCTATCCCCTTCAGGTACTGTTGGACCTGCTCCTGAACCAGCAAGGACAGCTATCATTTATTAAAAAAAAATTATGCTATGTTTATCAAAGTTTACAGTATAGATATACACCTGAAAGAAAAAACAATGAACTAAACAACAGAAAACAATGTTGAAGATGACACACACTGGAAATTATCCCTAAATATCATGCAACAAGCCTTTTATTGATATCGTGAGATACAACTGGCAGTTGAATCAGTGACCTACATTTTCAACCACAGCTTTAATAAAACAAGCAATGATAATTGACACAACTCAATAAAAAGTGATATATTGTTAAGTGTTAAAAAAATTGCTCCAACTAACAGCTAGCTTTTAAAGTTCTTTCAAATACTAGTTTTAAAGGAGAATAACCAGCATATCACACAAAAACACACCAGCTTCCCCTTTAATACACATACAATCTTTAATTAAACAGCTACATAGGAATTACAAACTTAAATTATGCAAAAAATCATCTGAAGAGTTACAGTTAAGTCAAACAGGACTTCAACATGCTTTAAGAACCTTTGCAAATTAACTCACCTCTGCCTCCTTTCTTCATCCTTTAAAACCTCATAGATAGCCACCAACTAAAACAAAAACAGAAAAAGGAAAAAACACACAAAAGAGTTTACTTTAGGGTTGAGTTTATAAAGTTTGAATAGTAGTATCATATTTTACATTTGCCAACTAATGACCTTTGCTAGTTTTCGCTTTTCCCTACAACACTAAGAACCAAAGTCAGTATGTAAGAGAAACAGTGACATATTCAGATACAAAGTTTCATCAGATACACAAACAAGCAACTCCTGCAAAAGACTTTTTTTCCCCTCCTCACATCTGTCAAACTAAGTCTTGTCTCAGCAACACCTTAAAAACAAAAGGTATCATTTGTTTCATCCTAAAGATCTTACTGAAATTAAGGAGCCTGTATTTAGTCATCAGAAGTATATTTTTAAAGGTAGAGCTAATTAAAACAGTTGTGGTTTCACTCTGTAAAGATTCAAAAGGTGAAAAGTCAAAACCTAAAATGAATTATTTTCATTAAATTATGCCTACATATGACTTGCATTGAGAACTGAACAGAAATTTTCCCTATTGCTTTTGAAAAGGCTATTTATAAACAGTCTTACCTAAAGTGCAAACTGTATTTTCCTCCTCAGAGTGTAAGTCTAAGTATTATCTTCAAATTATTTTTAATATACAGGTAAATACTAAATCTGAGTTATTCAACAAGTTAATTCCAAAAAAGTGTACTTGTTTTTAATCTAGCTACATCAGGAAAAATGTAATTCAGTGTTCAACTTAGTAATTTCGAAGGTATACCATTGTTCTTACTAAAATGACATAATCATAAAAAATTCTGATTCTATTTTCCCTAGAACTTTTATTGCCACACATTGCACTTACTTGCCTAAACTGTGTTTCTGCGTTTTCATCTTTATTCTTGTCTGGGTGTAAAACCAGTGAAAGCTTTCGATATGCTTTCCGAATGTCTGCAGCCGAAGCATCCTGAAAAAGGAAAACAAAGCAAACTGTCAGAAACTAATTCCCAGAACTTTGTTAAGATGTGAAGACAGCCAACCAAGTGCAGGAACTAAGGCAACGTAATTTGAGACGTCTAACAACCAAGCCGTGCAACTAGCCTAGCCTAAATGCCTGAACAGTCATTCAGTCCAATTCACCTTTCATTTTAACTTCCTTCATTACCATACATCCATTACAATTATATTTGCCAAACTTCCAAACACTTTTTTGCTTAAAAACTAACCCAGGCACCTTCTGCACCATTTAAAAGTTCAAATAAAAACTGAAAATTATTGCATCTGCATATCTTCAAGACAGATGTCATTTCAGCAAATTATCATGCTCAATTTCCCAAACTCAGGACTTGCTATGAACTCTTCCCTTATTAATATTTACATGTAATTCACCACTAATAGGACTTCCATTCAACTTCAGCTTCACCGTGTCTGAAGAATTGTATTTTTCTAAAGTAGCTTCAAATTGCAGTCTTGAAGCTATACTGTAGCACTGACATCAATCTATACCTTAATTGTTATAAGAATTGCACATATTTTGGGAGAAAAAAATAAAACTCAGATCGTAAAATGCATCAATGATGTACCAACTCAGCTGTACAATGCACAAATTTCTGAATTAATGACTGCTATTTAGTACATGCTATAAAGATATCCAGAAATGAAAGATTTGAGTTGTATTATAAAGTATATAGGTGTTACACTCACCAGAAGATCCACAAAGTATCACATTTAAACAGAACTACTTACATTCTATTACTAACATGTCCAAGGCAACATTTTAGAAATCAACTGTTTATCTGACAATTTTTGTTTCTTAATTTTATATATATTGTTCCCCAGTATATTCTCTCTCTCAAAATTACAGTGTCAATAGGAATTAAAACACACCAGAACACAGATCTGAATTAGCTGTGAGAGGAACAGAGCTGAAATAAGATAATAATTAATGCAATACTGTAATTAGTCTGTCAGGCTTTTTATTACAAATCATTATTTTCATTTCAAAATTTTCAGTTTTATAACATGAGGCTATAATAATGCTGTATACAAATTTGGGCCAGAAGTGAATATTACAGAAAGACTGGAAGAGAAGGGGAAAAGGATAAAGCAGGGGAAAATGTAGAATTTGAGAAAATTCAACTCTGAAATTATATTTTAAGGAAGCTGGTATTATCCCCTAATGCAAGATCAAAGTTTCCATAGTCTCTTGTCTGTCAAAGGAAGGTGCTTTTATTACTCACAGGGAAGATTTCTCCTGAAAAGACCACATATGCATTTTTTCATTTTTAAATTTTCCAACAGCTACTTCTAAGGTGTGTGCACACCAAAGCAGAATTCCTCTGGTTAAGTACCAGCTTGCTTCCAGCTTTACTGCCAGTGAGTTGCTTCATATTGCCATTGTTTTATAGGTTTATTTTTAACTCTTGGTTAAGGGGAAGGAAGAGACAGTGATGAAATATCTATTCTAAGCACAAAGAAACATTAAATTCTTGAGATGTAGACTTAATAGAATTATATGAAATAAATGTGAAAATGCAAAGTAAATAAGTCTTTTAAAAATTAGGGATTGAGACCATGACAACTTCAAGAATGAGTACCTCCAGACCATGTATTTGCGATAAACCACAGCTTATTCCTTCTCTACCACGCATATAGATGTGCTTGGTTATTATTTTTGAAACACTCCCGATGAAGAGTTAAAAACCTGATAAAAGCGTATTAAAGAGTTGTCCCACAGTATTCTTCCAATTACTTCAAACAACAAACAAGCAAAAAAAAGTTACAGTGTTTTCAGTTGTATCCGAACAATTTAAACCTTAGTTTTATTTGGGAGCAGCATGATTATTTGTGTAAAAGATCAGGACAAAAGATAGTTTACCTGTTTCATGCTTAAGCAAAGCAAGAGATCCCAAGTCAACTCTGAAAGAATAAAGCTCCTTAAATATTTATGTTGCTTCACATTGAGAAGTTGAAACAAAAAATTATAAATGTACAAAACCACAGTGTTCATCTTAGTTACCAGAAATAATTTAGAGATTGTTTTGTTTCCCCTCATCCACCAACCCAGTCAGCCACTTCATAAACAATGTGGGCTTGTCTTCAAAACAGAATACAATAGTTCAGCACTACTATACCAAATAAAAATCAGGAAAGAGTTTACTGGCCACAGTTTTAGCTGAACCATGAAAGTGATCTTTATGAACATATCAGCTAATTGTAATTAAGCCCCTAAAAGGTTGAAAAGGGGACAGTAATACCAATAAGTAATTAAATATGGGATGTTGCTGTAAATTATTTAATTACAATTGGTCCATATAAATTTCTAAAGCAACAATAAGTCTGCCTGCTAATCGGTTCTTCACAGTACTGTCAAACACAACACAGGAATATGTTGTATGTTCCAATCTTTTTGCTAATTAATGCTACCTATGGGTAATGTTAGGTATCTTCAGGCAATGTTCCAGATCCTCTAAGAGTTGCCCTGAACAAAAGTGGTTGGTTTTTTAGAAAAGTCTCTCATCACTACAGAACTTCCTAGCAGTGTTTGACCCTAAATAAGCTACAAAGAATGATTATTTTCAAACTAATGAAGAAACATCTACCAAACTGAAGTCAGCTGTTCTAAGAGACTTTCACTTATAAGCTAACTGATTCTGTTAGCCACCTTCAGTAACATTTCCATAAAGGCTGAGCAACAAAGCACTGAGTTAAGAGTCAGTGTTTTCTACAGATTGATATACTATTTTACATACTAGGGCAAAAGTCCAAAGATTAGAGACAGAAAGCCATAACCACACTAAGGTTTTGTTTGTTTTAAAGAAAAAGCTCAGAAGATGTGTTGGATGGCTTCGTTTACAATTCAGAAATCTCGATCTCAGTTGCATCTAAGGAGGGAAAAATAAAATCTGTATAGGCATATCAGTTAACAGCAGAAGGAGCTGGTAACATTAGACAGCTAGTGCATTCAGTGATTTCTCCAACACTGTGCTTCAGGTTGGCAAGTTTTGCCACCAATTAAGGCAAACGAGCCTGTCACACTCCCTCATGTGGATACAAACATCAAAAGCATCACCCTATTTCTTGATAACTATCTTTTCAAAGCAGTGTTGTCCCATCATACTTCCAAGGTTGAACATCTCCTTACACACCTGTTTCCAGTTAACTTACAAGTTGAGAACTAGTCTCACTGCAACAACAGCATGTACTTCCACATGCAGCATCTAAGTCCATTTTCATATGAGTCACTGCTGTTGACGAAGAAAAAAGGCAATACTCCATCGTGTATATTTTGAAAAACAAAGCATAATATAAGCACTTACATTAAAAGATAATAGAAAATGAATGCTCTAAGCTAAAATAAAAACTGCTCAACTTTTTTTTTCTGCATAGCTAGAAAAAATGCACATAGTAGACAAGTCAATGGAGGAAAAGGTGTTTTGTGCTAGAATTAGTTCTCAAATATGAAACTGCAAGTCTATATTTAGGTAGGCCACAGTTTGGCTTCTTATGCATGCAAATATGCAAGTATTGATGTAGGAATTTTTTAATTGCTAACACTATATTGTACAAGCAGAGTGTCCATGTGTCTACTTACACGACCTCTAGGTAGAAGTTAAAAGTTCAATCTTTTACACTTTTTCGCATAATCCTTGACACTACAAACAAATATTTTAGCACACAAACAAAATTACCATTTGAAGGAATCAACAATATGTCAAAAGTTAAACACATTTCTTAAGGTATTCTGTTAGAATTTTTAATTTTTGTCTAAAAAGTGATACACATCCGGTTCCCAGGGTGGGGGAGAAGTGGAAACATTCTTCTCACTATTTATGTCATTTACTTTTGGCAGCTTGTTCAATTCAGACAATGAAAAACACATTACTAAATTTTATTTTATTCAGCATCATTTTCATATTCTCTAGTATTACCAAGAAAAGTTCTATCATTAGACTACAAATACATAAGGAGAAACAAAGAAAGGATTTTTTCACTACACAAAAAAATGAATACTCTAAACAGACATTTGCCTTCCTTTTTTTTTTTTAATTAAATCCTTGCTGAAAATGGACAAAGATTCAAATGTGGTCTCCTCCTCTGTCTATACAAATTCAGACTCCCACCTACAGAGTTCACTTCCACCTTTACAATAAACAGAAAAACTGGTGTAGTACAATACAAGTATATTACTGCATTGCCTTCTATTCCTAATGTAACTATGATTACTAATGAAGCTAAAAAAAACCTCATTGTGGTCCCAAGACAATTCTTGGTGAACACATAACATATCAGATATTGCCATAGGCAAACAGTGATTAGGTCAAGGGGAAAAAAATAATCAATGTCTACATAGTTTTCACTTACCAACACATACAATTCAAAACCTAAATTGTTCCCTTGAGTGCAATGCAGTTATACAACAAGACTTAGTTACTTACAATTTAGCAACTGCTTCTAACGCAGTAAACGTGCTCAATTCATCTTGGGTTTTAAATATGCCTGCCGATGTCTTCAAATAGGTGGCATTATCTTTATTAGCAATGGGAAGGCACGTGGTCCAGAGGACCAAGTAGGCGGACAGAAATCACATTTCTATTTACTTGCAGTTTGTCCAATCACTTGTTAATGGGTGAAAAGAGAATGACATCAGTATATTTATTTCATTACAGTGCTGCTGAATAACTGTAGAATTTTCCACAGCACGTTACTGAAGCTATGTGGCAACCAAAAGTGACAATTGCATAGAGCACCAGCTGACTGTATTTCAAGTGTGAATCTTAAATAACCTCAGCACAGGCAGACCTTCATGAGGCCTTTTTCAGTCTTCCCAAATTATAAATCAAACTTATATAACTCTTGTGTTTGGGTTTGTTTTTTTATTCAAAAGCAATTCAAATGTATATGGTTTCTTCAACAAAATATTCCACTCAGAATTTTTGTGTAGAAGAAGGGGTATAAAGTCACTACTTTCCTTTTGGTAACCATCAGGTATACAAGTTGAAGCAGAATGGTACAGAAAAAGAAACAAAAAGTAAGCTCTATAAATTCACAATTAGATACTATCCTTCTGTGATTTGAAACTGCAGGATGCACAGGCTGTCCCACAAAAATTCACAAAACAAGCAGGGGCAGATAACTGGACAGAAGCTACAGCTGTCTGTTAAACATCCTGTCAACATTGCTACCTTCTACCTGGTTGTTTTCATGTGAAGTCCACAGAAAACTAATATCCATCAGTGTCAGAGACTAAACAAACATGACTGTAGGCCAACAATTAAATATCCACAGTCCTCATTCCTTGAGCAACATCAAGGAACACAGTGTGACCCCTCCTAAGTGTCTCATTCTCATATGGGTACAGAACAGCAACCACTGTTGCTCCATAACCCTTCTCTACATAATTCTTAGGATGGAAACCATATAGCTGTGACCCTTCTTCCAACATGATTCTCACCTCCACTTTGGTTCAGCATAGGCTGACACATACCTCTTCAAACTGCTTAAAGGCCATTATGACTCTGGCAGCTTACCACCAAAACTGTGTAATTCAATGGCTTGCATTTGCTCTAGACTTTGTACCCTTATAAAAAAAAAAAATTATTTAAAAAAGTAAGAGACTCTCAGAAACAAACAATAAAATTCCCACCATCAGTACCAATAGCCTTAAATGTCACAATTATATCTTCTGTGCACAATCACAAGCATCCCTGTTTCCTCAAACACCTTTTCAGAAAGTAATTTCGGGGCGGGAAATCACACCTGCATGCTGTTTCTACACACAAAAATTGCTCAATAGCACCAGGAGGAAAAGCAACAGCTACAAAGCAGACATACCCATGTCTAACATGGTTGCTCCTCTAACAGCAGCAACAGCACAAGACTAGGAAATAAATGAATCTTCACCCACATCAAACTTGATTAAAATACCACTCCCATATTTGCTTCACATGCATCCACTGCAACCTGGTCCTAATTTAAGTTCCCATGACCAAATTAGTTCCAAGAAGTAAACCTGAGTTTGCCAAGTTTGCACTTGGAAAAACATCCATAAGGGAAATAAGAGTCTTGTAGCAAATTCCAGAGGTGGGAAGGACCTGCTGACAATCCTGAAGAATATAGCTGTAGGAAAGAAAAGCAAGTGTCTCCCAAAAGACCAAGCATTATCTGTGAACTTTTATAGTTAACAGACGCCAGCTGGGTTCTGGCCTAAATTTCTTGCTGCATAGCCTTTGTTCAATTCACCCTTAATTTTTATTGAGTTTCTTTCTAAGACAGTCATCTTTTTCAAGGATGTAAAATGAGTTAAACTCAAATTTGCTGCTTCTCTACAGATGACTGCTCCAAGTACACCCAGGCAAGAGGAGAGATCCTGCTCTGCTGCAAACTGAGCCATGTGTGTCACAACATTCCGTTGATTTAAACTGAATAACAGCACAGCAGGGAAATACGTAGGAACTAAAAATAATGCTAAAAAGGTGTTTTAATGCTTTTTTATGTTGCTAAGTTTTAAAGCAATTCATGACATGAAAATGAATACAAACCAGCACAATGTATTCCTGTGAGCTTCTGATAACTGGCACAATCCCTTCACTGGCATGTTTGTTTCCAGGGGAGTGTGTCAAATGAAAGAAGACTCTGTTTTCAGCCTAGCGTGCCAAATGAATGAAAATTCTGCTGCCTCATGCTTGAGAAACCAAAAAAGTGTTCTCCTCAGCACATGTGCACAATTACACAGGCTTAGGTTTTCTTGACCAATTTGAACAACAGTATTTAAATGTAATTTTTTTCTTCTGTTGAAAATATTTTAGCCTTTTACCTTTTTTACTTAGATTTTCAGAAACTGATTATTTAGGAAAAATTAGATTGCCCAAGAGAACACTGTCATGGATAACCACAAGTTATGATTTAACATGAGCTTTGTCTCTGAGATGCTAAGAACACTTACCAACTCTCAACATTTTTAGAATTACTCTTCAAATTCAAATTGGAGAAAAGCTATCAAACAACAACTAATGACATTATTCAAGCCAACACTGACTAATTTGAAATCCTGCCTACTATTATAGTTTATTTCCATTTAGTTTTTCATTCTGGTAGTTCAAAAGGAAGGAATGAGTATGTATCCTGTATTTATTTCACATGCTTTTCCAGGAACACTATTACATATTTATTTTTATTCCATTTTTTACACATTACATTTAGTGTTTACATATTTATATAATACGTTATATATTTTTTATAGTATAGATAGTTGTACATATTTATATATACCTGTGTGTATTCCCTTATAGGCTAAAGAAAGTTGTTTCTAGGGAGTTCTCTTGAAAATCTGCCTATTGCATCAGTGATTTCCAGTCTACAGCTCTCAGTTAAAAAAATATTACCTACAAAATTCCTGATCCTGCAACATATTCACAGAACCTAAATTGCTACAAAGACAGACCACTGCTTTTACAGTCCACGTTGACAGGGAAAACAAAATGTGGTGTCTCCTGCAGTGCATTTCTTGCTCAATGCCTTTGCCACTAGATAGCACAGCCCCCTGATTTACAAGAGAGGTGACACTATACCCAAGGACAGCTGAATGCAGTCCACACCCACCACTGTGGAGCATCAGTATAAGGCAGTAAAGATTTTGGGGTGTTGGATCTGACAAGTTCCAACCCTTCCTACAACATAATGGCCAAAATATGCTGCTATTTGATTGTTTATATAGTTTACTTGCTACATTTCAGCTTTAGTATGCTTTCAACTTCTTTCCAGAGGGTAAGGAATTAAAGGAAATCAGAATCAGCAAGCCTACATCCATACCAGGCCTTTACCTCCTCCTCTTGCTTATCCTCTTCTCATTACACCCTTCCACCAGAACTGACATTACTGACCCACACACTCCTACACACCTAGCCTGTCTTTTCAAATAACTGCTTCCCAGATCTCAATTTAAGTGTAATTTTTTGGAAGGAGATTACTAATGACCACAGACTTAGGTCTTAAAGAAAACCAGAGACCAAAATAAATAAAAAAAAATACCCCCCCTCTGAAAACACTTGGGCTACTAATTACTGAATTCCTGTGTCACCTGAACCGTTGCTGTCACTTTTGTGACATCTTTAATTGTCTTGTAAGCTCTAAACCTTTTCATATTTTTGAAAGGTTACCCTCCCTTCTGATGTCCAGTAAATGAGGAAAGGGTTATGAGAGACTAGATATAGGACGTATAGCTGATAAGAAAATATTATAAATCCATATAACAAGCCAATAGAGAACAATTAACTCCAGCACAGAAGTTTTCAAAAATTTACCCATTATCTCATGAATCAATACAACATTTACATGGTGAATAATCCTCGCAGGCATCAACTTTCAGAATAAACATTAGCTATTTATTAGCAACTTCCTCAGCCCTATCAGCAGTGAAGGACACCAATTTATATGCCCATACACCCACACACATCCATCATATATATTTTCATATACACACACACAGATGCTAATACAAAAACATGTGTAAACAAGTGTATGTGCCCAGCAGTCCTATACACTTATACAATGCTCTAATTTATATTTTAATTGTTGCTCACCTTCACAAAGCATTTTAAGAACACAGTTACATAAAAGCTGTTACATAAGCTTTGAATGAATAGACAGTGATATTTAATATCTTAAGTAATGTTTTTAATGCACAAAGTTTTTTAAACAAATGACAAAAACATTGGTATCATGAAGCTTCTCTTGCAGGCACAAAACAAACTGGAAACAAAATAAATCATACCTTGAATAGTTAAAGGATCTAACTGTCAAAAAAGAAAAGGTGTATTAAACAGGATTTTATGAGGTCTGTCCCAGGCCCACTGCTATTCAGTATTTTAACCAGCAAGTTGAATTACAGAATCACTATTAAACTGGTAGTTAACACTAACTTGGGAAAACCTACAAAGATGCTGTCAAAGAGAATTAGAATTTTAAAAGGTCCGGACAAATTGGAGAATTGCTGTAAAAAAATATGACATTATTTCCTAAGTGAAAGACTCATGGTCTACATCTGGACAGAATTCATCAACTACACAAACACAGAATAGAAAAAAGCAGTTAGGCAGAAGTGATCAGTGAATCACAAGCTGAGCATGAGCCAGTGACATGATGTTGCCTTTCTGTGCAGCACAGCCCACTGTGACATGAGCAGTACGGCAACAAGCAACCATGACATTTCATACAGCAATTGTAAGACCTCAGCAGATTGCTGCGTCCAGTTCAAACAATACAGTTAAAGAAAGCTATAAGCCTGTCCAGAAGATAAGCAAAAAAATCTGAATAATAAGAGGTCTCGGAGGAAAAAAATAGTGACTTCTTCAGAGAAACTGAAAGAACAAGAATGACCTAAGACTAAAGAAAAGGCAGCTGGCACAAGGAAATGACATCTTCAAATATGTAAGAGATAGCTGTAAAGAAAAGTGGAATAATTGCCTTGTCTGATCTATCAGGGCTAAGCCGTAACAGTCAGATAACAGCACAGGAAGATTCAAGTAAAGCTACCAGGAAAACTTCCTAGAAGCATCACTAGCATATCACTGGAACAGACTGCTGAAGTCTCCTTTACAAGCAGGTCTTGCATACACTTATCAGGCATGACTTAGATTTAACTGGTTCTGTCACAGCAGGGTATAGTAGGTCACTAACAGTCCTGTATTTGAGAATTTAAATATCCTTTTGATGATCAATTTAATAATAACTCTGAAAATATTCCAACTGGATGTACTGCATCTGTTTATGTAGTTTAAAAGGTCTTGGCTGAAAGACAGTATTCTTGTCACACTGAAGATGACAGATGCTCATGCCAGAAAAGAAAGAGTCAATGAGATTTTCACAAAACCTAGAAGGGCTTTGAAAGGAGTGGCAAGTATCAAGAGGCAGCAGAAAACACTTCTTTACTATGAATTTGAAGTCCCATGGGGCCCTGCTCCAGGACTTGGACTGCTAGGCATTAGGCTTATTTTTACTGTTACACAGCATTTACTCTGAACTACTAAGAAAGTCATCCTGTAGTAGATGATCACTAATAAGTCATCCACATAATTTGAGTTTAGAATACTTCCTCCATCTGTTATAAGCTTTAGCCTTGAAAGATAATACAGAATAGATATGATCAGCAAGGTTCCTTGAGAATGTCAGATGAAAATAAGGACTAAACTGAACAAGAAAAGCAAGCAGGAATTTCTACAAGTATCAATAAAACTTTTTAAAAATTACACTATACCTTTACAAATGGGGTCTGTATTTGGTTTATTATAAATACATACTTAATTCCTGCAACAAAAACACCTAAATGAGGATATGGTAGAGCTGCTGTAGTAAACCATACCCAGGCACAGCAGTTATAATTTCTTCCTTTATGACAGAAAGGAGGAGCACCTCTCTCAAAATCTTATATATATTCATTATATGTTTACAATATACTTATATATATTTAATATATTTTATATTTGCTTCCACTCTCTTTTTCCTATAGTTTACCCAGCTTCTGTACCATACTATAATATTTCTGAAGGACTCATTTTGTAGAAGTAATGTTATTTTTCTTAGTTTAAGGACGCTTAAAAATAGCCCTGAACTTGAGCTTTGAGATCTAGGTGTACCTGAGTCTGCATTCTTGCATTTGTTTGTTTGTCCTTCTAGAGCCTGGAAGACGACATGAAGCATTTACTAAGATCAAGATGTTTTTCATCTCACTACTACAAAAATCCACATTGTTCAGTTTGGATAAATCCTTAATACTTTTCTCCAGAAAATAACCGTAGTTAAATGAAAGGCATAAAAAAGAAGATCTCATGTGTGAGGTGGTTATGTTTTCCACAAATAAAGTCATATTATCAGAACGTTACTCTCCTCCTCCCTCAAGGAAAAATTGTTCCACCCTTTATTTTTGGCATATAGAACAGAAAATGTCTACAAATCTCGAGATCTTAAAAAAAAAAACAAACACCAAATTTAAGTAAATAGGGAAAAAAAGAATTTGGGATTTTTAATAACTTCAAACCCAACTGATCAGAAGTGGCAAAATGCTGCATATTTTTAACCAAAGATGCTTCATTACAAACCATGTTAAGGTAACTTTGAGTTTGTATAGGATACTAATACCTCTGAAAGCCCTAAAACACATTTACAAACCTGTATTAATTTATTCAAAATGTATTTCTGTCAGTGTTTTTTCAAATGCATTGCTTTAAATAGCTAGGTTTATAAAGAACTACCAGCAGCGTTTATCAAATTCATTCCTTCTTTATTTAGAATACTTTCTACTGAACTAGTTAGGATTTAGCCCTACCCACCATGTAGGAGAGTCGCATAATGATCCCTTTATACTCATTAACTACCATTTTAATGAGCTATTACTACCTCGGGACTCAGAAGACCTCAGGGAGGTTGTAACATGCCACTACCTATATAGTAATTCACTGCTGAGTTAGTACATAGCCTCCTTGAAGAATATAGGAATGCCCTCCATCACTCTGTGTAGTACAGATGCCAGCGTCAGCAAAATTTCTGCATGTAAGACACATCCCAGCCTGAAACTTAACAAACATCTCAGTTAAACTCCAATAACCTTAACAGATTACCTATTACTATGGCCCACCACTTTGCTAAAAGTTATCACACTCCTAACAAAGTGAGCTGAAAGGATGAGCATTGCCTGACCACCTCAAGTCACAGTTTGATGGCATAAAACGTGCTAAATCTGATAAAGGGCCAGGGCAGAAGGCAGGGGACACTAACATCCCAAAAGACTATTTGCCAAACCTGCCCGAGTCTGTATGAGCCATAAATTAGCCAGCCAATGTTCAAAGGTACGTGGATAAAGAAATTAAGTTTAGCATTAGGAACCATCAATTAAAATTCACACAGAAAATTAATTTATAAGCAACCGAAAGCTAAATAAAATTAAATTTAAAAAATTGTGCCCATGTTAAAAATTCCACATATATGCAATGACTTCTGATGGAACTGACTTGAAGACAGCCCTTCCCATTCACTAGCATTTTTTTATGGAAAACTGGTATTATAGTCACTAAAAATGCTTATCTGACATTTCTAGTGAGAATGAGCCAAATAATCCTTAAGACAATTACACCTCAAGATTTATGGCAGCTGTGGGCAGATACTGTTACACACAGTGGCACGCTGTTCCATGAATCGCCCTCTATGTTTTTCAAATCAAAACATTTGAACTGAACCATGTAGGCCCAACTGAGAGGCAGAAAGATCACTTCCCTGCTTTTCATAAAGCCATTCCCTGCAAGCAGTTACTGCTCTTCGCTTCCAGTGCTACCTTGGAGGTATTGTTTGCATCAGGGAAGGAGGGGAATAAATCATACTGATCCATAAACTGCCTCCCTCTTGGCCTGCAAGAGTGGGAAGAGCAGAAGACAGACTTTACCCAAATGGGGAGACCCTTACAACAGGGCATTCCCCTAAGCAGCAGCCTAGGGAACAGCTGGTAGAGGCAGCACATGCCAGGCTTCTGCTCTCACAGCAATATCCACAGCAAGGCTGCAGCTGAACCAGATGCTCTGAAAACCCAGACAAGTCTAGAAGAGACAGAGGGCAGGTCTGCACAAGGAGGAAAAGCTGAGAAGATGAGCGTGAGGTAAACACTTCTCCCCATCTACTTTAAGCATTCTTCAGTTAGGTGAGTGCAACACCCAACAACCTCATCACTACGAAAGGCAGTGGGTATCACACACATGTATGTGCCTGCTTCTCCCCTTACACAGACATAAAAATAATTCAGCAAAAACAAGCCTTTTTTGCTGGGAAGCTAAGTAGCCTGCCACCACCATCAGAAGGCTGAGAGGGGCACAATAATAGCTCTTACCCAATATTCCCTCTGAAGTCACAAGTGAAACAGATTGGGAAATGCTCCCTGCTCATGAGAGAAAAATAAGTAAAGGGGCAAATGTAAGGTCAGTTCTTCAGCCACTGGTATTAACAGGCAGCAGTTATATGGAGTGTATTTGCCTCCCATCATCTCTCATCCACCCATAGAGACCTATTCTCAAGTCACGACAGCAGAGTAGGAACTGGACAGCTGAAAAGAGGAGATCTCTTGCTTCCTCCATCCCCACCTTCATCTCCCCATCACAAGCAGAAGTAACATATAAGAGGAATTTTTTCTGACACCTGTATTTTAAGGATAGCTCCTCAGTCTGGAAGCAGTATAGAGAAGGACAGAGTGCAATAGCCAACTGCAGGAACTACAAAGTTGAGTGAGCAGAGCTGGTAGCAACACAAACACTGCAAAAGGAGAAAAGACCGAAATAAAGGGGAAAAGTATGCTTCCTTCTATGCCTGTGAAAAAGAAGAATCAGCAGTTGAGTGAGCAGCAATAAAAACCTGGCACAGGTTACATCTCATTAACTATGCTACCAGAAATCTGTTTCAGCCAACTGACTGCAGAAGATAGTGGCTATTACCAATTCATTTACTTGCCTCTCAACATGGGATTACAGGATTATCAGCATCAAAGATAACAGTGAAAGTCAGAAGATAAAAACTGTGGTCCTAGTGCCTCAAGTAGAAACATTGACAAATGTAGAGTATTTCAAATGCAAAAGCTACAGGAAAAGTTTTGTGATCACAGGACTTAAATGAAGCAAAGATAAATCCTAATGTGGGTTCTCCCTCAAGTTTTCAAGTTATAAAATCAAGACTAAAATAAAGATCAACAGACAAGTAAGAATATAGTTAGTATTTTGACACAGGTGGCGACAAAAGGACTGAAACTGCAAGTCTGCAAGCTACTACATGGAAAAAAGCATTCTGTTACTGAAAATCCTACAAGCATCAATAATAGGCCAAAGCCACATTTCCCTCTGTCTCATAACCCAGCCATGCAATCAAATCCAAGAAATTAAAAAGGATTCCATCAGATGCAATTTCTTCCTCTCATAACTTGTCTTTTTTGGAAGGAAAAAAAACCCCAAACACAAAACAGTGGTGGCAGAAATATTGCAAAACTATTTCTGAAAAAACACATCACAGTAAGTACCCCTGGACAAAATAAAAGAAATATTTACTGCAGGGTGAAGAAACTGAGGAAGCAGGAAGAAAGGAACTAAAATTAGTCCTTGTCTAGCTCCTCTCTTCCAATTAGTCCCACACAAACCCTCAGCCAACTTTAGGCAGATGCCAGCAGTGGAAGCTGTACACCCCGTGGCAATGTCGACAAAGAGCATACTGTTGGCAAACAGACCAAAAGGGTAAAAATTTTTGGTCTAGTTCTATTTTTGTTCTTTGACTCAAGAGAGAGGATGGTACCTTTTTTTTTTTAAGTAGCAAGAGAAGCTATTCTTAAAAAAATGAGATTGTTAAAAGATAAGATTTGAGTTTAATTAAATCTAAAATATAAACTGTAAGTTTAAAAATTAAGGTATAACAGAAACATGATAAAGATAATACATGCTACAGACAATAATGAGTATTCTGAACAGGTAAAGGAGATTTGGGAAGAACTCAGTGATTCGCTGAAAAGGAACTACAATCTGTCGTCATTACTCCTGCCACTCTGTCTCTATGCAACATATAGAAGATGACTGCCTACCCAGTGAGCAGCTATTCAGTATTTTTCTCCACACATTTGTTCATGTGTGGCCTCATCTGCTCTTAGCTGCATGCTGTTCAAACACGTTTGGAAGCCATGGTTATTTGTTTTAAGCCCATCAGAATGGCATCAGAGTTCATCAATAATATTATTCACCATTATAATATCTTGAGACAAGCGTGCATTACTTTCCTTTTTTTATAGATTGCAAAATGAGGCACAGATTAAGGTAAAATCTGCAGTAATCTCGGGTGCTAATTTTATCTCAGATATGATTTTTCCAAGTGCTCAGTATCAAACAACATTCCATACATTCAGGGCACAGACTTTAATCGACTTCAGCTGCAGCTGCAAACCCTCAGCATTTCTGCATATAAGCCCCTAGTATCTCAAATTATGCAACCAGAATTGCAGAGCACTCAAATCAATTAGTCACCACTTGGGAAAAGTTTCGTTTAAACGACTTGCCTAGCATCACACAGGAATTCTGTGGCAGAGAGGAACAGAACCCAATCCTCAAGGGCACTTTTCGTCTGACTAGCTTGCCCATGAAACCATTTTTTTTTCCCCTGCAATCTTCTCCCCCACTCTCTACATACCCTCAACATCTACAGGTTAAACAGTTTTTACAGACAACAGTCTCTTTCAATACATAAGCCTGAAGCTGCACTGGGGCCAGATCTCTCCCTGAGCCTGAATAAGTAAAGACCCTGTAGAATATAATGTAGTGAATTAAAAATCATCACAATGAACAAGCACAAAGAAACCAAATTAAGATTTGAGACATTCTGAAAACTGACATTCCCTAATTTTACAGTATGCAGTCCTGGAAATTTGTTACTAGTCTTTAAAAGCAATAGTAAGGTACATGGCTGTTGTACAAAAAGACAGAGAAACAAGCAGATTCAAAAGGGAAAAAAATATTTGCATAAGCAATGCAGACCTGCTTTATAATACTAACTCACAAGCAGTGCTCCCCCCCCCTTCAAATAAACCCCAGCTCTCTGAAGAATCATTTTGATTCTAACAGGCTCCACTAAATTGCAGAATGATCTGGCTAGTTATCAGCTTGCCTGTTTCAAATTACAAATCTTAACAAAAATGTAACATAAAATGGATTATTCCTTAAAGCAATAAAAGTGTAACGTTTCTGAGAGATATGCAAAGTAGACTGGTATCCACACAGAACTAAAAGCCAGCATATGCAATATCATTTTAGAAGGGCAGGGAGAAATCAGTAAACCAAGTGCATCAGTTAGGAAAGGGAAGGAGACTGCATGTAGCACAAAGCAGATGAGTCCAGGTGTAGACGGACAGTTCTGAAACACACAGTCCAGGCAACTGATTCTCTCACAGGAAAGTGTATGTTTTGTCTCAAAAGACCCAGAAGTATTTACCAAGCACTTTCTGCAAGGCATATGTATTTTTACCATCTAAGACAAAGAACAACAAGACCCAGCACCTTGCAAAATCTCTCAAGTATAATGAAAGTAATGAGATTCTAAAAATAATGGCAGCCACACAAGAAACTGGCTAAGCATTTTAATTACCAATTCTGCTATGGTACAACAAAGTTCTGCCTTAATAATTGAGTAGAACTTCTGTACACATGGGTTCTCCAGAAGCACAAATGGAGATGTCTACTTTCAGACCACAAATGACTGCAACCATTCTTTATCCAAATTACTTGGAATCTTGCTGAAATACAATTTGTGAGGCACATTTTCAGAAGTTATAAATAATCCAGAACTGTTTTGCTTATGGGAATGGCATTGCTAGCATTTATCAATACAAGACATACTTGCAAGATGTACTTGCAATACTTTTGTATCACCTTTATCTCATTTTATCACCACATTTAATGTAAAATATTTGTCTAAGAATTAAAAAGCCTTATATACCCTGGAAGACAAACTCCATCAAGCTGAATAAATCTGAATAATCCAAGTCTTTTCTTAAAGAAAGAAAAAAAAAAAAAGAACAAGAATCTAAGTATTTGTAGTTGTATTTTTGAAACAATATTTCATGTATATTTGATGTCGTTTTCCTGCACTATGTAAAAATAAAATAATAACTTAAAATATAGAACTATACTATTCCCACATGGGGCAATCAGAATTTGCATGCAATTAAAAACAGTTTTAAAGATTAAAATTCCAACTCCTCAAGTTTCCAGGAATCCTCAGACTCATGCATGTATTTACATGGGAGTCAAATGTAACTGCTGCCTGAACACTGCTAGAATTATGCTCCCAAATAAACTGACAGGCACACTAAGTTTTTATTCAATAATATTTATAGATCTAGAGTCAGACTTAAATATCCATGAACTGAAAAATTACGGGCATCTTTACAAGCAAGACAACTTTACATATGGAGAACAGTTTATCTTACCCAAGAAAACCTTTCTGTTTATATTGATCTAGAGTTGCATGAAAGAGCCTTGTTTATAAAGGATTCTTAGCATAGCAAGCGTTCCATGAAAAACTGAAATGAGGAAAATTTCCATAATCATCTTAATTTAGATGGACTTTACACACAACACATAGGTTATAATCTATATGCATACATACTTTATGTAATGTTCCTTCACCTGAAAGACTTTAACAAGTCTTCACTACCACCTGCCTCTTTTCAACTAATAATGTTAGATAAGACCAAGCAGGGATCTAGGGGAGAGAAACTCTCAAAAATGAGAAACAACAACAGGAAACTGGGATATGGTCCACCAAGATACAATTATAATTAGTTTCCATATTTCTATATCAATATTTGTACAAAAAAAGTGAAAAGAAAAATATTTTTAAAAGACTACAAGTCAAGAATATTTGTTCAGTTAATCGTTATTATTAACATAAGGTACAAACAAAACCATACATAAGAAGTAAAAAAGCTTTAGTGATAAAACAACAAAAAAGGAAATTTTTTTTTTTCTTTCTTTACTGAATGATCTCCAGAAATCTTTAATTGGGTATGAAATTTAGGTGAATATCCAATAAGGGCACACAAACAAAAAACTTGCTGCTCACTGCATTAATGAGTTGCAACACAATGCAATTCAAATTCTGAAAGGCTCTTTTATGGCAAAATAAAACAAAAACATGAAGAGTTAATTCTATGAGCAATTTTAAGTTCTTCATACTTATTTATTCTGCTCTCACTAAACATTACAACAAGAAATGTGAATCATTACACAGTTTTATATGATCAGTTCTATCAGCTTTTCTTCTATGATTCTATGACTTTAATAAAGTAAAATAAAATTGTTTAGAAGAACTCTCCACAGAAGGGAAACTTCTGATTATTTTCACTAATTCAGTAGTTTTAATTAGTGACTCTTCCATCACTATTAAAAAGTAAGCCAAGGTAAAAAATGAACTCCACAATAGTATCAAGTCTTCAATTCTGGTAGGGCATTTTTACATTTTTACTTTTAAATGACAAAGTTATGTATTGCCTACATATACAGAATTAATTTTTTGTTCAAAACACACATCAGTAGTGAATCCAGGAACATTCAAGGAAATTTACTCAATATATTGGTTGCTAATTTGTGCGATTTTATGCCTTTTCCAAGAATTCACTTGTTTCTTCAACCCAAACAGGAAGTAACCATTTGAGATTTGCTCCACAGTCAAGGATAAATAAGAATGCCATCAACATTTTTGTAATGCCATCAAAGAAACTCAAAGTTTTAATGATAAAGTTAATATAAAGATATAATTAAGAGACAATTTCAGCGCAAAAGTGACCCCAAGTGTTAACACAGTAAAAGAAAAAAGCCAAAGGATTTTTAAAAGATCCATATGAATTTGCTGACTAACAGAGACGAAACCTAGAAATTGAGACCTTTACTATCATCTGCAACTCTTAACCAGATAAGGAGAAATAAAAACAACACATTGCTTCTGGGGAATTGCTACTACTGCTCTGATTAATATAGAAACTATTTAGTACAAACTAGTTACCCTCCAGGAAGTGAGAGTTACATTACACCCACAGCCTTTTTTTTTCCCCCTCTTTTATAAAAAGTGATTTCTTGAACACAAGGTTTAACAATTGTATGCAGTCATATAACATAAATCCCTGAATGAATAAATTGCCCAGCAGCTAGATAAGTTTTCATCTTGGGTAAAAAAAAAAAAAACAAGAACAAAAACAAAACAAAACAAAAAAACCCCAAAACAAACAAACAAAAAAAACCAGACAAACCAACCAGGTTTTTTTTAAAGTTACATTTGCTAAAATTCTCAGCAATCACCTAGAAGAATAAAATGTATTTTGCACAAATATATGTATTCTTCCCATATCTGATTTTTGGCAATTATGCTGTTCAGCCTGGCAAGCAAACAGAGCAAGATTAACACTAACTTCCTAAAACAAATTGATTTCATGTTCCAAATGCCATGATAATTTTCTTTGTACCTTTCAAATTCCTTTAAATCAAATAGTAGCAGCTGGAAAAGCTTGCACTAGGTTCTCTTAAAATTGTATTGCACCACAGTAGCTAAGATTTTCCACTGACATTAAAATAAATGCCGCCAACCCATATCACGTAATGAAGTAAAATTTCATTGTTTTCTAACAAACCTTACTCAAAACAGCATTGACAGGAAACTCATTTCAATACCATTTTATGCCACACAACAAACTAATGCCATAGATGAAATGCTACAACCTCACACGGGCATTTCCAGCAAATAAGCCTCCACTGGCTAAAACGATCATTCTAAATACTGCAATATCTTCAACTCTTGTCTTCTAACCCTTTCTTTTTACCACTAGACAGAATACATATTTGATACTTATTTGATAAGATAAACTTGAATTTTGCCCAATAAGTATGCTCTGGCTGCCATTATATTAAACCAGCAACAGCAATCTGTCAATTAGGCTAACAGATGCCAGCTAATACTGGAAAGAATACGCTTAAATGCTTTTTAAAAATAAGAATGGCATCTGAAACCAAAGTAAATATTTGATAACTCCAGTAAATTTCACTTCTTTTCAACTGTGAGTTTATGTAGTACTGCCTGTTGTAGAACTATTATAGAATAATGTTACTAATGATCAAGATATTTAATAATTATGGAAACTTACAATTTGCTTTTTTGATATTTTCTAAAATTAGTAACAGGCTGTATATTCACAAAACTTAGCAAGCCAAGTTCTTTATTTAGTATTCAATCAAAAAATATAACTGCAAAACATTAGCTGTGTGTATTTTTAACAAACAAGTTCAATCAAGTTGCTTGCTATCATCTGCATGGATGTTTTTGATACTCATTCAAAATCACTTACATGTCAAAGACACTGCATGAAATTGAAACCTTTACTAATGCTAAGGTTTGACCCAGGATCCAAAATAAATCTGCATGTACAGACCCTTGTACCTACACAAAGCACCAATTACTTCAAATAAGGTTTTGTCTGTGCACTAGAGTCCACCCATGTGGAGCCAATTACTATAGCAGGGCCATTATATGGTTCATTTCCCCATACCAGCTTGGCAAGAGGTGTACATGGGTGTAGGAAGTGCAAAAGAACCTTCACTAATAAAGTGCCTCAAACACACGTCTGTGCATTGTAATATTTAATGTTACAACAAACGCTTCTTCACTGGGACTAGACCATGCAAAACAACAAATACTGCAGGGCAGTTTCCAATTTGAACAGTATTTTTCAAGTTTCTCTTTTTATCCCACCAGTAAAATCCAATTATCTTTTTCTAAAAAAGCTTGAATAATTATGCTGATCCTTAATCTACGTTGCACATTTCTAACAATACCTGAGAATTCCTAAGAATGTTGAGATGCTGTAGGATTTGAACAGAAGGTATGAGAAAAATGCCAGAATTCCATGCTTTTCAAGAAGTATAGTATGTTTATAATAGCAGAAGCACTGATATTACTTATTGATTATGTCTGGTATCATTCCATTCCTAAATGGGAAAGTTGTTGTTTGAAATAATTATTATAAATAGGAGCAAACCACTTGAGTATAAAACTCTCTCCCCCATTGGAAGTACTGAAGCTCCATCTAGAGGCTTTTCTTCCTCTACTGTCATTTGTGGTATATGTAATATCACCTAGAAATGTGAACAATATTAAATGTCAGAGGCTTCCTTTGTACCTCCTCTTTTGTTATTCATAATGGGTTCTTGCCCTGAACCTTTGCCTGGCAACACTAGCTCCTTCACTGCCATCAAGTGGTAAGAAACCATAACTGAACTTAAAAATGTAAAATCTCAATAATCAGATTAAATGATCAGTATAGTATAGAGACAACTACAAATACTGAATACTGAAAATCTTTATGGTTCTTTTCATTGAAGTTCTGGTATATCTACTCCAGAGCACTACGAAGCCTCACACAATAAATTCAGCAATGGTTTCAAATATCTTTTTGTAAGGTTCATTTTTACTTCAAATTGCACAGAATAAAAATCTACATCCATATTCCCCAACATTATATTTAGAACAAAAAGGTATCACAATAAAAGAATTTTTAAGCAGTAATATATGTAACGCTTAACACTTAAAAAATACTGAATTTGGCAGTTAGGAGGAATTCCATAACATAATTAGAATGAACAGCACAAACGTCTCCTCAGACTTAGTGTTGCCTATTGGCAGTATCTCAAAAGAAAGGGCGAAAGAGCAGCCCATCTCTTCAGCAGTGTCTAATGCAGCAAGTATGCAGCTATGTCAGTATCTCCTTTTGTGCTCCACAGCTGTAATCAACTGTGGACGTTTGTTGTGTCAGGAGAAGTCGTAATGCTCTACAATCAGAAGTGACCTACGGGGAAACAAGCACACAACACACCAAAAAACTGGGAGGGTTTATCTACATCAAATAAATAGGAAGAACTAATAAAGTAACAGCAGAATGGAGCCGGGCTGCAGGACCTTGATTACTTCAATTTCAATGTCTTGAGTGACTTATGGTACAACTATTCCCACAGTCACCCATCACTCCCATATACAATACTTCGAATTACAGAAACCCCACAAGGTCTTCACCATGACTAGGAATGCCTCTAAAATATACTTCCTAGCATACATACAGTGAAATTGCATTAACTGCTTCTATCTGCGTCTATCTGCTCTTCCATGCACACAATCTTATTTCACTATACTTTCTCTTCAGCAGTTATTCCAATTGGGTATTTTGCCCATGGCAGAACATAAAGTACTAAGACTTCTTGGTTGTTGTCCTGTTAGACAGAACAGTGACTAGTACATGCAATGGAGCTTAAGAATTCAAATTCTGTTACAGAAATTTAAAAATGGAAAAAGGAATAGTTATCAGATTAAAATTAACAGAAAAAATAATATTCTCTATACCAGAGATATTTTATGCCTTATCAATACTTCATTGGTAAGGAAAGAACTATAGAACTATTTCTATCAAATCCTGTGTCTACCGGTCTGCAGGTTAAATCTGCACTATGTTAAGTATTGGGTAGCCGCTTACCTACTTCTAACCTAGGAGAGCCAGCTCTCTGCTGAAAAGCAGGCTCACACAAAGCAGTCTGCTAAAACTTTGCCATTGGCAAAGCAACCTCCAGACAACCAAACTTTCCAGCTGGAAAAGGTCAGTCTGAAAGATCCAACTTCTGTGTTTGCTTGGCCTGGAACCCAGCCTGGTCATCCAAAGACACTTTGTTTCTAGACCAGCAATTTTCAAACACAGTTGTGAAAAATCGTCCTTCAAAATCATCATTGCTATAACACCTACATATTGAAATTGAGATCACATCAAATATTTGTTTGAGAATGACTTAAGAAAACCACAAATAATAAAAATATCTATTATGAAGCTTAGGACAATTATTTCTTCTGCAATGCTGGGAAAGGAAGAATAGGACTGATACTGACATGCAGAAGTAAAAATGGGTCTTCAAAAATTACACAAGTAAGAAGAGACCAAAAACTGAACAAAAAGGGCCTAGAGATCAGTGAACAAGCAAAGAAAAGAAAAAAAACAACACAAAAACCCAACAACAACAAAAGTATGTGAGGATTTTTTAAAAAGGCAAGAATAAAAAAAGGGAATATACAGAGGGACTGTAACATGCAGCCTAAAGCCACATGCAGCTTTAAGCTCAAGGCAACACTAACTGCCTGTTGCTTGGCAATTCAATCTCGAGGTCCAACTGAAAAGCCAAAACCTATTTTAGACAGTCATTTTAGTTACAGAAAGCATAGGGATTAGACAAAGAGGCTGTTCCTGAGGTAATTGAAATGTAAGTTAACCAGGGTGCATACAACCACTTTAGCTCCTGAGCTGAAAGAAAGGACTGAATTTATGATGAGCAGTGAAAGCCACGGTAAAATCTGATGGCAGGAGGAATACTTTTAAAAACAAACAAGCCAACCATACAACGAAGAGAAAAGATGACCTCCAGGATTGAAGATTGAGTGACAAACAGAAGTAGAAGACATTGGAGATTTAAAAAAAAAAAGAAAATCCTTAGTTTTTCTTCCCGAACATGATTACATATAGTTCAAGCTGATTGCAGATCTCTCAAAAGGATGTATCAAATACACTGATAAGAAAAAGTAACCAGAGAAAGGGCGTTTTAAAAGTTACAGATATCCCTGTATAGTATCCCTGATTGATAACAATAGTTCTTAATGAGGGGACAAAAAAAGGAAAAACAGGAATCGGAAGACAAAGTACAGTATATACTCGAGCAGGACAGAGAAGACTGTCAGGCTCTTCACTCTTTCAGCCTATGAAAATTAGAACAGCAAAAAAATCTAGCACAAAAGCCATGGAAAGTGTCATCAAAGAAGAGAGAATAGTTATTAGCTCCAGGAGCTGCATGGACAACCACTGTGAACTGCAATGCAGAAGGTTCCTAAGAAGTATTTACAAAGCCCTAACAATACTCAAGCATCACAGTCAGCTCAGCAATTCTCAGCTGTGGCCACCAGGGACCCTATATACTGCCCTCATTAAAGAAAAACACTCAGTGCAGTCCCAGCAACAATGCTGTCTTAGTGGGAGAGAAAAAAAAAAAAAAAAAAAAAAAAAGCTTTAGGCATAGCAAAGAACAAGAAGCCATTTAGGTAACTGTCTTGTTCTCCATCATTATTCTAGGACTGACAGTTTGAAGACAGGGATTTGGGGGGGGGGGGGGGGGGGGGGAATCTCCATGATGCCCAGTTTGCTAATAGCTAGTGAAAACTGTAAACCTGTTGCCAAATATTAATCTAGAAAATGAAGCCCTGATAGGTAGGTCTAAACAGATCTGCTGTGAAGCCTGGAGAGGAGTGGAGAGATGAAGAAAACAAAAAAAATCAGCATAGGTCATTCATTTTGAGGATTTGTTTGCATCTTTTCCAGGTAAACGAAATAATGAAGAGCAACTAAAACAAAATACACAGGAAGTCTACGGCAAGTTTCTGCTTCCTCTTTTGGGCCACAGGTCATATTCTAGTAGTAGCTGGAAGGAAACCTGCCTTTGCCCTCCTTTGTCAAGATGGGAATATCACTAGGACTCTAGAAGGAAGGCTATAGCCTAGAGATTAAAGATCAACTCATCCAACACATTGTCAGGACCTGGCTTTGTCAGAAAATGGGGTAGGCTTTCATACTTTATCCAAATAAAACTACCAAGGTCCAACTTAAAAACAAACAAACAAAAATATCGAAGAACAGCATAATAAGCAAGATGCAACTTAAAATGTCATCAAAAGATCAGCAACAATTCTTTTGAAGATTGGCTCCTTTCCTTTGGCTATATTAGCAACGGCAGTACCTTTTCCAGATTACTGATGTTTGAAACAAAACACAATTTCAGAACATTTATACCAGAGCACATGCAGTAATTTTTGCTAAAATCACCAATTCAATATTTACCCTAAAAATTTAATACAAAAGAGCTCGAGCCTGTTAGGCAATTATCAAGACTGACCATAAGAAACTTCCCTGGAGTAACCTGCCATTTCAAGCACAAGCTGGCTCCACTAGATTCTCTTGCTTTCTTTCCTCTCGCCATTCTGTTAGGACTCAGCAAAGTGCTATCCCACACCGTAACTCACTTAGTCGAGTGATAGATCTTACACTAGTATAACTCATCTAGAGTATTTTTTCACCTCTTGTAATGATGTTTTTCTTCAACCAAGTCATTACAAGACACGTCCTTGTGAAAGAGAGTCCTGTTTTCAAGGTGCCTACTGCCAGTGTATGAATCTGTTACTACCGATGCTCGATAGATCCCAGAGCACAAGCATTGGGCTGAGAGTCAGAACAGCATGTTCTAGACTGAACAATTACCTCAAATACTATTACCATAGCCTAGCACAGAAATTAGCAACTTGCATATTAATTTAGTCACACAAAACCCCAGCAAATATTAGGGAGTGGGGGAATTAACTAATTCCCACATTTCACAACACACTGGTTTTCTTTCATGTTTTATTCTTGGGGTATCTGAGAAATTATGTCCTTCAGGGAGTCTTTCCTTCTTCTTTTGACCATCGCTTCAGGACTCATACCATCTCATCTTTAAATGGCATACTGGTCTCATTACATAACAGGACAAAAGGCCAAGTTTTTACCATGAAAGTTTAAATCTTATTTTCCAGCTTTGCCAACTTATACCAGATACCATCCCTTTAGGCATTCTTACCTTCATGCCCAAATCAGTTAAAAGAAATTTGGGGGGGGGGGGGGGGGGTTGTGCATGCTTTTTTTTTTTATCCGCTCAGCCCTTACCAGCGGAGAGTCTAAAAGGCACCTCTGCTTGAGCAAGCTACCCCTTAAGAATAACCAAAATAATTATCTTACTAAATCGTCCTGCAAATCTGATACTCGGGTGAAGAATGGCAATGCCTGCAATATATGTACTTCTTTAAGGCTTGCAGCCAAACAGTCTGGGACTCCACAAGCAACCCTTGTGCAAGTTGGGAAGGGTGTTGGGTTTTATGCTAATAGCAAGTTCTTCTTCTGCAGCTGGAATGGGAAATACTCTGTACATTTATCTTAGCTGGACTGCAAAATATTGAATACCTGATCAAGACACAATTCTATCTTGACTGAGGAATCAATTTCAGAAACCATCCCAGTCCAGTACTGTCTTTGCTGGCCATAGTATCAATCTGATCACGTCTAACCAGCTGTCATGTAAGGCTCTCATATCTCATGACAGCAGACAGGATAACCAATACCCTGATAATAATGGGATACCGTTAATTCAATGACAGTGTCTTCAAGTTAATCTGTTAGAAAAGAGCACAGAAGCTACAGGAATGCATCTTAGATATTTCAGAAGTGAAGAAACTCACTTTTTACAGCCTTCTGCTTTCTTTAGGTCACAAATTTAAGAAGATACCATGCCCTTGTTAACAGTTCTCTAAATACCAGACAAGTTTTCTTAAAAAAAAAAAAAAAAGGCAGTGTTTAAGCAGCATTTATATTCACAAACACATTTACAAGAGAAGTCAACATTCTGCAATGCAAAATGGCAAACTATGCAAAAGCACTTTTTAAACAAAGTGTCCCAATTTATTTTCTAGACTTCAAATACTACAAAATAAATGAAAACACGTTTTGTGCTGAAAACTTTAAAACATCATGGTTTAAAATAGGAAGTGTAATATCAAGATTAAAGTTCTCTATTGTTACGGTATGATTTTTACTTCAAGTGCATTTCTCAAACTCTATCCCTTTTATGGGGAGAATATAGTATTACCTAAACATTTTGGATTTAAATACAGTCTAATCAAACTTACATCTTCAGAGACTGATAGAATTAAACATTATGGTTTTTACGCAAAAATCAAGATAAAGCTAAGACGTGATAAAAATCAGCTGCAACACTAAATATTGTCTAATTGCACCTATATATTGCAATTTGCTGTCACACTATGACAAATCGGAGCCTACATGGGACAATCCTAGGTCCAACTGTTAAGGTAGCTCAGAATAGGAAATATTCACCACCACCACCTCTCCTATGAAATTATCCATCTGAACTCTGCACCCAATACATCATACCTACAAAACTAGACTTCCCAGAAAATGAAGTCTGATTTGATCTTTCATTACCCCATACTTTTTTCTAGTTGCTGTTTCTTTGGGTTCTAAAACTTGATTTCTCAGTGCATCACTTCAGATATGTAGATGTTAGCGAAGAGCCAAAGTCTACCCTAAATTCACATCTCTTGATGTTAGTCAAGGCACATGCACTGCATGGAAGCAACGGGTAGGATTAGATACAGGGTTTAATTACTTTAGATAGTATCTAGAAGTATGAGTTTATCAGGTCCCTGAACAACAAACAGATCAACTCTAGCAGAAAAAGAAAATTGATTGTACACTAAAGAACTAAAGCCTTGCAATTCAATACATTTTATTCAATACAACTTTTAGCTTTAATATGTTCACTCAAAGTTCCTGAATTTCAAACAAGTTCCCTGCTACAAAATTTATTTTGGCAAGTTTCTACCTTTTAAAAACTTCTAGAAGTGAGGGCATTTCATAAAACCGTTATGTCTTTCTCCTCACAGTATTAGCATTCGATAGAAAACACAAGATTTGACATTTTCATAGTGATTTATATAACTGAAACAAAGCAATACCAAAATCTTGCTTAAACCAATAGGAATGAGCAAAGACATTGCTAGTAAGTAGTACCATCAAAATTAGGATAACTAGAGTAAAATAATCTCATTGTTTCCAAAACAATAAACTTAAATACATCACAGTAAGAACTTTGCTGGGGAATTAATAAATCCACAAAATTACTATGGTATAAAGGAACCATAAGTCAAAAGGGGGGGGGACGACACAACGGACACAAACCAACTCTGCTTAGTCTTAACTCTAGTAGTAATACAAACCCAAGTCCTCCATTTTACCTTCTGAAAAGAGAACTATTGTCCAAGACTGAGATGTTACAGAGCTAACGCTAGTTACTAAAGCAAAGTGACCAGAAGCAGATTATATATTCCTGAACTCCTTCTGGATATCTCAGTTAGAGGCCTAAGCTCCTATAAAATGTGCTTAATCATACATCTGTAGCAGTTAGTAGAACAGGAAAACTGTGTAACAGCAGCTATTCTTCTTTCTAATTAATGATCAATAACTACAATAGCAACATGGTGGATTTTGCGCCAGTTCCAGTAGAATTCGTGGAATGTATAGCTAAAAACCCATGTTGACTACTTCTTTCTAACTTATTAATATGGACTTCTGTATTTGTCCAAGCAAACTAGAGTGGCAATTTATTTGATTTTCAAAACCTTTTTATTTCTTTAAATGTAATCAAAACCAGGATGCTAGCTACAGCCTGCTTGATGATGAAAGTATCAAAAGTTTCATTCAGGAATAAAGCTACAGCCGTGCAATTTAATAATTCATTTAATCAGTCTTTTCTGTTGGAAATGTTCAAGAGATTCCCACACCAACACATTCTTTGCAGTAGACAGGTCAAGAGAAATTAATTCAACTTGAAATAAATATACAGACACATTACTCCAAATGGATAAATTCAATGCTAAGAAGTCACCAGGACCATGGCTTTCACCTGAGATTGCTGAATCAAATTCACATACAAAGCTGCAGACCTGCAGGTGAGGAAGTTAACCCAGTACTGCAAAAAACTGCCAGCAGGGACTGGGCAGGCTGCTAATGTGATTCCCATCCACACAAAAAAACCAGAAGAGATCCTGGGCATTGCAGACCAGAAAGTTTGTCATCCATCCTTACTAAAGGCAGTAGGGACTATAAAAATAACGTCACTGCAGGCAGGGATAAACGTGGTCTCTTGGACAAGATGCTGCATGGCTTCTGCAAAGAGAAACCCTGCCTCACCAACCCAGCTAAGTCATTGGTGTGCATCAGTGAGGACAGAGAGAGGAGGTCCAGCAGACACAGTACAGTCCAATTTTGAAAAAGCTTCTGGCTAGGTTCCACACCAAAGGTTATCAAAGAAATTAACTTGCCACAGGATGGGAGGAGAGAGTCTTACAAATAGAAAATTAGTGAACAGGATACAAAAAGCAAGGTTTAATGGCCAATTTTCAAGGCAAAGAATAGACAGCTGAAAGGTCTCCTGCTGTGGGATTGGTGCTGGGATTGGCTTTATTCAGCACTTCCAATGACAACCTGAAGAGCAGAGCATGCAGTGAAATCTCACAGTTCATAGGTAACACTATACGTTTTGGGTAGATACCAGACACTAGCGAGGGAATGCCAAACCAAGTGATGTGACAAAAAAAATGAGAGAGAAGATTCAGTGTAGGTAAGATTGTTGCCTTAAACTAAACCATGCCTACACAGAGCAGAGCTTGGAGCTGGTAACTAAAAATCATTAAGTGATCCAAGACACATTGCTAACAGTTCTCCAAACCCACTGTACAGCACCAGCTGACTGAAAGGCACCACCAGGAATGCATATTTTAACATTACTGATCAAAAACTGTGGAGGCCAAGAGGTACAGGGGGCAAATGGACCGCAAAACATGGCTAGGTTCACATGCTCTCCCCAAGTAACACCATCTATTGCCACTGGCTTTATTATTTTTATTTAAGAAAAGTACAGGGGTTATACAGAAGTATATAAATAAAAAGAAACCAGGGTGGAAACCAGTGAGAACACATTGACAGCATCCAGCACTCCTTGAAGGCATCCAAGGAGCTTGTGGGTGACTTGGAGAGGTGCCCTAACTGGAGACCAAGACAACCAGGGAGTGGAAACAGGCCCTCACAGGCACTGGGATCCATTGCTTGAGACACAATACAAGACTATTATTAAACAGTTGCAATCAAGACAAGGCAAGGGTGTTTAGTATTCTCAATTGCAAGTAACATTTAAAAAAAAAAAAATCACATTATTTCTTAACTGATACCTATTTATGCAAAAAATAAATCCTCTTCAGAAGCCATGCTGCATGACACGACTCAGGAAAAGATAACAAATTAAAAAGAAATCAGAAGTAGGTATCTCCAGTGACCAAAAGAGTATCTACCTGTACAGAGACAATGATCAAAAGAATATATAACTACATGGAGATAGATAGTGATTTTCAACCAATGAATCACAGGGCCCTGGAAATCAGTAAGCTACTGATCTACTTCAGCTATTGTCTTTAAATCTAAGTTCACTAACTAGTGGTCCACAACTCCACCAGAAAATTAAGGTGTCTATAAATCATATACTTACCTTTCTTACCTACAAATGGATAAGTGTGTGAAAGGCATAAATCATCATGACTGAGGAAATTAGTTAGTCAGTAACTCATTGATAGGTTAGTGTCTATCTGTCCAGCAGAGGATTCCCCCCTCCCCGCAAATTAGCACAGCTTTCTGGTTAAGCTCCTAGTATTACTCAAACAGAAAACACAAAGACCAAAAAGATTTACTAAATGGACTACTGGTGCATTCCAGCATGGGAGCTCTGTACTATATAACTAAACATGAATGTAAGTCAGTTATACCTGATCTTTAAATATAGTACATAAGTTTTGTACAAAAGAGGTTTTTTCTTTCACCACTGTAAGTTGCAAGAAACAACTGGCTGATACCCTCAATCTGTATTTCAACTGCTGAAATACTACTCTCAACAGATACAGTCCAACATTCTAATTCACTGCTTTGTTTTGAATGTTGCTGGGTTAGCTTGTAATGTTGAAAAGCTACCGAAGGAGAAATAGAAAGAGGAAAACATTCAGTAGAACAGAAACTACAAACCACACAGGTTACAAATTTACAGAAGAAGAAATACTTTCTATTCAACAGATAAGTAGACTCAGGTTGGAAAACAAGTTTATTTCAAATATTTAATCAACTGAAAGAAGTGCTTGCATTGAATAAGACTTCCTTTCCATTGAATAAGATTTTAAATAATTCCTAGTAGGAAATGGGAAGAGGCTTCCATATAGGATGAAATTTTACACTTTTTTTCCTACTGTAACATTGTAGTAGCCACTGTTAAGACACAACATCCAGTAAAGCAATTACTAATATGATTGTAAACTGTCACAAAATTAAATGGCATACAGCTCTTCTACTCTCCCATCACAGCATTTATACCCCATAAAAGAACACTATAGGAATCATTGACTACGAAATGGTGATTATTAAATATAAAAGCTACTCTAAATCAGTTCAAAATTTAATAAAACATTGACCAATCAGACTACAGAATCATTCGCAATATTTTCAAGGGTAGGTAAAAACAATTATTGCCCTTAAAGGAGAAGCTATTCACCCCAAATCAGTGCAGTAAGGCTACTTCACAGCTTTCTCATGTCCTCATCAGCACTGAATGCTTCCTTCAACAAGCAAAAGCACTTTACAGTGTTGGAGACAGCAGCATTTCAGAATGACAGCCCATGTATAAAAGCAAGACTCCCCTAGTTCTTCCTTCTGTCTTTAGTCAGAGAAAGACTGCAGAGTGACTTTATTTCAACAGCTCCTATGCACCTTCTGGTTTTCTCCACAAGTTTTCCAGATTAACACTGAGAAGGAAGAATTTCTGATCTTGCAGAGATGAAAGACTGCTTATGAATTTTCTTCTCTTCTCAATCCACCGCTCGTTCGTTTGACATCAGGAAGAACAGTTTGTAAGGTCAGCAAGCCAGGTCATTTAAGAAATTTGCACTTAAGTGATCCATCAGATGAGAGCCCAGTAATACACAATCCTGCTTTAAAGTGTTACATTCAAACTGTGTTATTGTTTGCATAACTGTAACATACACCACATGTATAACACATTGCCACGTACATAAGATTGTTTACAAATCACTTTTATACAGAGCTAGTAACATCCAAACAAGGCTGATGGACAAACGAACGAGAAGCAAAAGAGACACAGAAACCCCAAATCTCCTCATAATTGAGGGCAAAACAACAATTTTAGGCTGCAGGGGGGTGGGGTGGGGGGAATTACTACTGTTTAAGAACCCAAAATTGAGAGAAACAAAAGTTTTAAACAGGCACAGCATATGGCTAAGCAAAAGCACAAACACTAACAAGCAAATCAAAAGCAAAACTGCAGATTTTCATATACCGCATTAATTTCTTTAGCCCACCAGGATGCTGTGGAAAACCAAAACATTTCAGATATACATTAGTTTCCTCCTTTTATTAATTTTAATATCAGACCTATTCTTATAGATGAAAAACCCTTTGTTATCGCTTATACTCTCATTCTTAACTAGCTCAGCTGCACAACAGCACCACAGGCTCTTTCTTACTGGCTCTGCTGAGAACACAAGGAACACCAACCCAACTAGGGAACATTTTATATGCTGAATTTTCATTTTATTTTTTAAATTTTACCAAGTACTTAAAGTTAAAATAGCACCTAGATACCTCCAAATGTCTCCCTTAAAGCTACAGTCTTCTCTAGATCTGATTAGAAAACCATGTTAATCTTAATTGTAAAATGACTCTAGATCGAGCATAAAAGGTTTATCCTTCAAGAGAAGGAAATTAAGGCTGCCTCTAAGATTTTTCTTTACACAACTTTACAGACAAACATGACGATCACAATCCACAGCAGTCAAGTTGTAAATGACTTGCTCGTGGGCTTTTTACTAAACTGTATGTTAGATTAATTATGTGGCTGTTTTAGATACCAACATAGGCACATACACGAGAACTTCGGCAAAGAAGATGAATTTGAAACAAGCATAAAACATACAGCCTTGTGTAAGCACCAGAGACCACCAGCACAGGTTACCTACCATTCCTCACCAATAAATTGGTCACTCCCTTCAATGAATTACAGGTCAAACACAGAACTTCTAGGAAGAAAAATAGCCCATTTTTTATTTCTGCAATTTGAAGATCAAGCTGTTATGGATACATCCTTAGAGGATTAATGAGGTGGTAAGTATAGGGAGGAAGAGCTGAAACATTATTGCTGCTGCAGACAGGAAAAAAAAAAAAATTCAAGACTACTTGTTTTATCCTTTTCACAGCACTTTGTATACTGTTAGTTCTCTCGGGTTCCCAAACACAGCAGTTTCCTATTGCTATATGTCCTTTTACACAGCAAGAAAGAAGAAAAATATAATCTGAAAGAAATCAGGGAAGTATTATATGAATGAATTGTCAGGAAGAATTAACAGTAAGTGTCTTTAAAACTACTTACAATAGTAGATTCTGAAATACTTTTGTGTCTTTAAGAAAGGAGCCAATGACAAAAGCAAAAAAACCCTGGATTCCCTTGGACAACTTCCAAGCAGAATTTTAATAGGAAACAATAAAAAAAAAATTTTTTTTATGGAAAACACAAGTTTTACAAGTCTAGATGCCTTAATCATTTTTAAATGCAGCAACTGTGAACAAAAACATCAGAGAACATTAGGTATACATAATACATGTCAGGGCACTTACAAAATGGATTACATTATGTATCAGCAGCTTACCTGGAAGTTCAGCACTGTTGAAAAAAAGCAAAAACAACACACACACATGAACACCCCTATCCTGCACCATCCTCAGTTACAAATCTGAGCAGTTATCATCAGTGCTTCTCTGTGGTAACTCTTGTGAGCAACTAGACTACTATATAGTTTGGAACAACTTTGTTCTATAGGATCCAAGTGAATAATCTCAACAACGACTTCGTACAATTTTAATGTATGCAGAATTTCCAGAACTGCTGGAAGTCTCACTTCCATGTATAAGTAACAGACTCAAATAGGAAGTTTAAAACCATGAAGGGTTACAGAATTATGTCTCAATAACATACCAAGAAAAAACACACAATTACTTTTATGGAATGAACTGAGATTACAGCTAAAGCCACTAGAAACAAACCTGGATTTTCTAATGCTATTTTTGTTTGAAATAGTGCAATGGAGTCTATTACTGCCTCAATGTTGATAGTGTATTTGGGGGCTTTGGGGGTTCTTTTTTGGCTATCACTGCCATAACAGGAGCAAATTCTTAAAGTAAAAAAAAAACAATTTTGAAGAACGCCTGCCTCATCTATCACTTAAAAGAAACGTACAGTTTCAGGAATTACCAAGATTCCTCACTGTCCAAATAAACGTCTGCTACCACTATCACCTAGTTGTGTATTACAGAAGTTAATTATTTTTGACAGTTTGGAGCAAGAAAGTTGAAACATATTTCATCTTTCCAGCTGAGAACTCTAATGTTGTGATTGGCAGTGCATTAAAATCTAATGCCTTCCAAAACTACTAGACCTGCTTAATATATATTTTGAACAAGAAGTAGAAAACAATCTTGCAACAGGCTTAGGGCATTAGACAAGACGTTCAATCACTAGCCCAAAAACTTTGATTCCTCAAAGATGAGTAACTGAGATATCAAGCTGCCACATGGCTCTGTGTCACTTCACGGCACAAGACTTTTGAAGGTCACACAGAATATCCTATTTGTCATGCAAAGACAAAATTATCTTACAAAACAAAGCAAGAAAAGCCTACAGCTGATAGTTTTGACACAGTCATCTGAAAAAGTGATGTCGTAATTGCATGCGTGTGAAGTTCTATCTCACTGGATCAAATATTTCCAAAGCTTGGAAGACTGAAGCAGTATTACCAACCTAGATTTTCTCTAAAACATTTGCAGATGATGCACACTCCACGATTTTAGTAACACTGCACCCACATATGTTAACCTTAAAAGACAGCAGGGAGAACAGCCTTAAGTGTTAGAAGAACAACCAAAATAAGTCTTTGGAGTGTGATGCAGCTTGTCACTGGGAAAGAGAAACAAACTGCTGAGTTTCTGGGCTATCCCTCCTTATTTCCCCTTCCTTGTCCTCCTTATGTGTACCTTGCCTGCCAGGGAAGACAGAAGGCCTGTATGGGTACAGGTAGGTTGCTCTTGCCAAGGACTTGAAAGCATTCCTTGAATAGATACAGCTCTCCCTCACATGCCTCTTCCCACTTGAGGGGACCACTCAGTGTACTCAAAGTTCCCCAAAAGCTCTACAGTAAAAATAACTTTATCTAGATTTTTTTTTTTTCTGGACAGTGACCCATTCAAAGCCAGAACTACGGCAGTACCAGACAATACAACACTGACAGCTTCAGAGACTGCCATTCTTTCTGAAAAATAGGTTACCAAATCTATGTCCAAGAACTTTATTTATATAACATATGAATTCACAGCTTTAGAACTGCAGTGATGTACGCACTACATGTCATCAGTCAATACACTTGCATAAAACAGACTACACAAAAACCTATTACTGAGAATTTTCTGAAGTCTCCCATAATGCCTCATAATACCATAAAAGCCACACAATTTGTCATGGAGCTCATTCCTGGTAAGGTTCTTACAGGGCAATGCCAAGAGGTAAAATTCAGCATCAGCCATTTCCTATAAACTATAGTCTTAAAGGTGCATCTGCCTCAATTTTTTAGTGCAGCTCAGGAGTGCACATGTAAAGCAAACTTCCTTACTGTACCCACTGACTGTGCATCATGAAGTGGTCCTGGAGTGGATGAACTGGATTCCTTTTGGATAGAATTGAATATTAAGATGTAAAACCAGGAGCACAAACAGCACACTTCAACACAAACACGCATTGAGTCCATGTAACCAGCCTGCAATTAGTTAAAAAAAAAAAAAAAAAATCCCTGAAATGCAAACAGAATGGACACCAATTCCTCAGCACCAAACATTGCGTTTTACAGACACAACGCTGTCAGACCCTGCTACTTGCCAAGGTACACACAGCTCCTCTGTTCCAGTGCTCTTGAAAGGAGCCTATTAGCCCAGTACATCCAGCTCATCTAGAGGGGTCGTGGCTTCCTGCAGCCAAAGAAATCTGACTCCTTGGTTTTCAAGTCTTGCACTTTCTTGGAGTTGCTAACATACCAGTGTCTCACAGGCTGCAGGACCAAAATTAGGTTCTGTATGTGCAGTTCTGACTTTGTGCTGCAGCATCATCTAGCAAACCCATCGTCTAGCAATTACATGGATACAATGCTCTTAGTTCTCTACAGTAAAGCCACATGAATGGATTAGACCCTGGTTCAAAATAAATCTCATGTGCCACAAAGAAGGCATAAGCCAATGCTGAAGAAAATAATTCTCTCAACATTTTTGGGGTGTCGTATATTTATCCATAGTGTTGGCCAGCAAGCCCCACCCACATGTTAACTCTCTCTGAGGAATTTGAGTTCCCAGGGCCTCTTCTACTACCTCAAAGGGCACTTAGAGTAACTTTCTGTGTTTGCTTTCATACACTGCACAGGCCTAGCAGAACTTTCAATACAAACCTGTTCCCTTATCTGATTACCAGTAGAAGCCAAAGCCTTATTCAGAAATGCCTTGGTCCTAACTGATACATAACTTACTGCTCTGCACTGGCCATTTCTAGCAACGCAGCTCACGCACTTTAACACATCTTCACATCAACATTTCCTAAAAGTTTCTTGATCAGATCCCTTGTATCCAAGAACTCTATCACAAAGTTTCAAAAGACATTCAGAGGCCTGTAGTGCCTTCCTTACTGCAAGCCAAAAAGAGTAGAGGAGCAGGTAATTCCCTTGAAGCCATATAAACAGTTATAATCAAAAGCATATTTTGGCAAGGAGGTTCAGCTGATGCCAAGTTGATTCACACAGAGCATATCGTATTTATGCAGGTATCAGCTATTGAAAGCTGTAAAAGACAATAAAATTAACTTGATCAGTTCGTTTGTCCACCATACAAGCTTGTAGCTCCCCAGATCTTCCTGGAATTTTTCCAAAAAGTTGACATCACATTTGCATGTTGTCATTCTCAGGTAACAGGGTAGTTTTATTACTGAGACTGCATAGCCTCTGGTTTAATGCTGCTGCTTCATCTGAGTTTTTAGATTAATACTATTTGATCCTGATCCCCTTGTCAGTTTGAAACTGGCTATACTGAAATGATTACTGAAACAATTATTGCATCTGATCTGTCAAGAGTTTATGATTCTATTTTCTTCAGTAACCACTTGGGGGACACGGAAATGTAATCTTTTCTCAAGCCAAAGGTTATCTTATCTTCCCATTCTGCTAGGTCAAACTTCTTGAGAACAGCAATATTTTAAACGAGCCATTCAAGTCAATCACATCATCAATTTAAGAACCACCAAAGAAACAGGAAGGTAGAGCAATTCCCAAATTGTTCAGAACAGCAATAGTAACAACGTAACAATGCAAAACTTCTTCTATATGCTATGTTACCATTAGATCTGATGGATTAACAATAGATAGATTGTGTCCTTGTATAAAAATCAGATACTTCTTAATCTAGGTGCTCAGCCCTAACACTTGGGGGTTGAAAAGATGACCTCCAGAGATCCCTTCCAACCTCAACCATTCTGTAAGCACTTATAGATTTTTCAGCCAACCCCTCCTTGAAGCCAAGCACTAAGGAGAGTTATTCTAACAGTCAAGACAGTCACAGTCTTACTCTTCCTCTGTCATTCCACATTCACAACAAAAGTCACTTCCATTAGATCATCCTCTGTCTCAATCACTGATCTTGGAAAACACTACAGCAGCTTCTTGCTGGATAACAATTACCTGACAACACCAGGAGGCTTCCACAAGGCCCTTGAAAAGAAAAAATGCAAAACCCTTACTCCCACAAGCATACAGCAATGAAACAAAAAAAAATTGTAATTTCTGTCTAATCCCAGGGAAAAATCCAGCAGCCAGAGGCTTCATCAAAGCATGCTAGAGAGCTACAGGACTTTGCACAACACCTTCTGCACCTTGTCATTTGAGGTCAACATCAGCTTCTGACATCGCATAGAAGATTCAACAAGCAGCCGGTACCACAATTCTCTCACGAAAACCTAAGCTGCTTTAATGCCTTAAGGAAGCATTGGAGTCATTCCCTATATTTTTTCAAAACTCAAGATGACATGTTTAGAAAAAATCTGGCAGCCTTGATACACTACTGTTAAGAAACATGGCTGAGCATCCGTATCTCTGACGAAGAAGTTACATCCTGCATAAGGGAGAAGTACTCCCTCCCCCAGAATTACATAAAGGAAGAAGGGATTATCAGGACACGATACAAGGCAATGAACACCAAGAGGAATATGGAGGAGGAGAGGAGGGGAAAGCAAGCTTTGATGAATGAAAGATTATGAAGCAGTCCAAAGACATGGCCACAAAGGCTGTTGTCATACACACTGTCCCTCTTGTGCTAAAATGCCAAGAAAAACACCTGAGCACAGAGAATAAAACCACTAGCACCAGAACTACAAAAAGTTAACCACAGCATTCTACTCAAAGGCATCCCAACTAAAACAATAGTGACATACATAGTAACCAGTAAGCTCCATTAAACCATAGTTTTAAAAAATAGCAGAAAATCTGAAAAAACATGCAAACAGCACGTAGAGACATTATGGTAAAAGGCAGCTTTGTGTAAAGACATCCAAGGTAGGATACAACACACCTGAGATTTGCACACTTCCCTTGACCCCATTACAAGACCAGTTACCCTTCTCATACGGTAACTTAAACAGCTGCAGCTGCCTAGCGAGTCACTGCAAGTCAGAACGCTGCTTCAGTATCTTGTTTGAAGCTTCAGGTATAGGTCAGAGCTGGAGAACCAAGCAGCAGGAACAAAGGATACAGTATGGAAGAACCTGTAAACATATGCAGCCTCTTCCAGTGCTTAAAAATTTCTATTGAAGCTCAACTTCAACTTTGTATACTCTATTACTGTACTCACAGGTATATTCTGCTGCATGTGCGAAGCATCTAATGCTATTTACACTTCAAGTCTTGGCTATAACGACATTGTGAGTGACTAGCATTTACTTATAACTAACAAAACTTCATTTCATTTGTGTTGCACTTCCACCAACTTTTTCCCTGCTCAAACATTACAAGTGGTTCAAGTTCTTCATTAAGATTAGAAGTAGAGTAGAAGTGTGAACTAGCAGAATATTTGCTCGCTAAAGGTAATGTTATATTCTGCTAAGCATATTGCGCAAGGTACAGATTCAGCCCTAGAAAAAAGGATTGTGGAAGATATTAACAAAGGGTTGCATACTAGATCTGAACATCACTAATTGAAACAAACAAAGTTTTGTAACCCTACATTATCTAACACTAAAATTGCCTTTGAGGAATTAAAACCTAGATTTTTAGGCACATGAAAGTGAAACTTGAGTAGCAGTGTTTGCTGTGTTGTATATATGATGGTGTTCCATAGCATTTAACACCAGATGCTTAAGGAGGATTAAAAGAAAGAAAGAGATGAAACTGACTCAGAATCCCCCAACTATCACTAACAACCACAGCTACCAGTTTCCAAAAGAGGACCTTTACATATTGCAGACACCTTCCCTCTCTTTGTAGACACAGCCCTAATGAGATGCACCTGAAAATACAGCTATTATTCTCAAAACCTACAAGAACTATATCAGAATAAACTTTAAGGTTGTCAGGCAAGCCATTCGAATAGCAGGATCACTCACCAGAATGTAGAGATGCTAGGAGACAAACAAAGAACAAAATGTCTTTTGGGGTCTCTGGGTGAAATGACATATTATAGAGTTGCATATTTAATTACTGATGAGAATAATACTGACTGGAAAGAGAGATCAAGCAAGATCACACACACAGAGCATAGCATCTAGAGATAAGGAAGGCCATCAAGTGGGAGCCAGGCCAAGTGATACAAGTTGAAGATGCCAATTGGCAGTGAAACCAGCAACCACATCTAAAATATACACAAGAAACATGGGATGAAACTGTGCGGGACAGAAGTTCCTGTCTTGACTACACGTGCATGAAAGTTAACCGAAGGTGCATAATAAATGCTTTAAGATAATCTCAAGTGTTGCCTAGCAAACAGAGGTGAAAACCACACACAATAACCAAGATACATGGAAAGTAAACAAATATAACAATCTACAAGCCATTACCATGGCAAAGGGTCACAGTCTGCCACATGGCACGCGTGAGAGAAAACAGAAGCTGCAACACATGGCGATCCACGATCTTAAGCAGATAAGGAACCAGCAGATATGCAGAATGAGAGAGAGATGAGAAACAGCCATACCCAGGATATGTATGGGAAGTGGGAGAAGCCCACAAGCTACTTCTGTCTAGCCGTAGACGCATTTGGAGAAAAACAGATACATTCAGAAGAGCAACAGGCAGCAGGAACACACAAAGGTACAGTGGGGAGAGGAAGGGTTGATGTATGGTGGACCAGAGGGATGAAAGAAAGACAGAACGGCACTCCAAGGAGAGCAGAGCCCCTACAGAGCGAAGGAAGAGGCTGGGGAAGGGACAGGAGCCTTGCCCTGAGCCTCGGGAGCCGGGGGGGGGGGGGGGGGGGCAGCGGCGCGGACTGCAGCAGCAGAGCGGGGCAGTCGCAGTAGTGCCCGAGCAGGAGGTGGATGACAGCGCCAGGCCAGAAGGCAAGCGGCCGGCGGCATGCCCAGCGCCCGTCTGCCACGGGGGAGCGGCCGGGCGGCGGCAGCGCAGGCGGGGCGGGGGAGGGGGGGGAGCCGGGAGCCGGCCAGCCATGTTCGGCGGGGGCAGGGACGGCGGTGACAGCCGAGGCCCCCGCCCGCCGCGGGAAGGCAGCGGGGCAGGGGGCGGCGGGGGAGGCGCGCCTCGGGGCCCGCGCCGGGCGGGCGGCGGGGCCCGGTCCCTCGCTCACCTGCTGCACCCCCAGGAAGTCGTAGAAGTTCCGCGGCACCTCCTCCACCAGGTCGAAGAGCTCCAGGTCGCCGCTGTCCCAGGCGCGGGCGCGGGGCGCCAGCAGCGCCAGCAGCGCCAGGAGCGGCGGCAGCAGCCGGAGGCCGCGGCCCATGACCCCCGCCCCGGCGGCAGCGGTGGCGAGGACGTGGCCGGGGCGGCACCTCCGAGGCCGCGCACGCCCCGGCGGCGGCGGCTCCGCACTGAGGGGGAAGGAGGCAGGCCCGGCCCCGCCGGCGGCGAGTCCCACGGAGGGGGACGAGGGGAGGGGGGGGGGAGAAGAGCGCTCTCCGCCCGGCCAATAGCCGCCTCCGGAGGCCGTGACGTCGGGTATCCCGGCAACGGCTGGCGCTCGCGCAGTCGAGGGGCTGCGGGGGGGAAGGGCGAAGCAGAGTCGAGTCGCGGGGGGTGGGGCGCCCGCCGCCGGCCGGCCGGGCGCGCGAGGGAGCGGCAGCGGCAGCGGCGCGCGGGGCCCTGGCGCGAGCTCCCTCCGCGCGGCCGGCGGGGTTCGCGCGCCCGCACCGCGCCGCCTGCCGGACCTTCCCCCCCCCCTTCCTCCTCCTCCTCCTCTCCCCCACAGCCTGCCCGGCCGCGGCCGCCTCCGCCTCCTGGCGCCGCACAGCGCCCTCGCCCTACCCCGGGGCTGCCGGAGCCCCCTCCTCGGCCCCCTGTCAGCCGGGTAACCCCCCGAGGGTAACCGCACACACCCCCCCGGCACACCTCCCCCCGCCCCGAGCAGCCTTCCCTCAGCGAGGGTGCGGGGTCCTGAGGGGCGACAGCCGCCGCCCCAGGCCCCGCCACCAGGCGCGTCCTCGGGGTCCGGAGCGCTGGGGAGGTGTGGGGGTAACCCGTCCGTCCTGCGCGCTGGGTGCCCGCGGAGGGGAAGGGCGGCGGCGGGGAGCGGCTGGCTGGCCGGCACGGCTCCCGCGGGAGCCCCTGTGTAGGGCCACGGCGGCTGTGGTGTCAGCGCTGCCCCACGCACTAAATTCCCCCTAGAAATGCGTTGGATTTACTAGTTCCTTAAGGGTGGGTTTGATTACCGTAACGTGGTTTACCCTAAAATCACTCCAGCTTATTGTCAGCATCGGCTCGATTTTTAAGCTGTTTTCCCTGCACCTTTCATTCTTTCCTTGCTTAAATTCACGTTAAACATGAATGCTAGATGAGAAATTAGATGGAGACTTAATGGCTTAACGATACAAATTTTCAACATTAAATCACTTTCCTCTGGTACAGTCAGACTGCTTGGAACACCCCATCTGTTTCACCTCTCTTGAAGCTAGGCCTGGTTAATAACTCGCTATGAGAATCAATCTCTTTAAGAAAAGGCAGTTTCACTCATCCCCAAAATACCCATAAACTGAATCAAGTTCAGAAAATAGTTTTTTCCGATTTAAAAAAAAATCGCAAATGCCAATCTCTATGCACCTGAATTTACCCAAGAGGAGCTAGGCACCATTTACAAAAATCACTGTCCAGTAGAGCACTGCCTTGGATGCTCTATGGGAATAGCAAGATGTGGCTTTAAAATACACTCTGCTTAATTCAGTGAGGACTTGAACCGACATAACCATTATCAATTTTCCAACTCATAGCGTAGTCTGAAGTATTCTCTTGTACTGAAACTGTTCCCTTTTGTATAAACTATTTAAATATTAATTAGATTGATATTTAAACTCACGTTTCCATAACCCATATGCATGCCCACTGGGCTGTTAGGATCGTGATTCTGCCTCTGGCTCTGTTTTCTGAAAAGACACCTAAACCCACTTGCCACGAAATGATAATTTAACCAACAGTGTCTGATGTAGACTCTTTTTAATTCACCCTTCTCAAAAAGGAGTGCTTAACTGTTCATTCTGATCATCTTTAAAAATGCTTCTCCCATTTGATCACAGAGCCAAAAAAATAATCCTTTTCTAGAGAATGACAAAGTAAAGACAAAGTTATGGGCTCGTTAATTTATCAGCTGCTTTGTTTTGCTGGAGTAACGGAACCTGGTATAGATCGGTTTCTTCCCTTGACCTTAGTTCCTTAATCTGTTCTGGTTTGCACACCAGTATTCATAGCATAAATTCACTTTGTTGTCTGCTGTATCTACATTCTCCTTGCTTTCAAGCCTCAAGCTTTATTGCACAAAAATACCAGCTTCGGATTCAAAAAGCTACCTACTCATAAGGTTGTAGAACAAAGTTTAAAGATGCAAAGTACCTTCAGAAACTAGGGGCAAATGAGGAGTTCAATAAGGTAGTATTATCTTTAAACCAGGTTAAAGATTTTTTTAAATGTGAGATTAACAGTACTCCATTCCCCTTGATAGATGCTTTCCAAATTTTCCTTCCCTTCTGACTTACTGTGTATTTTCCATATCTACTTCATCTTGCCTCGTTAGTTTCTAAGCCTCTTTCGTGAAGTTGATCTAGTGCAATGATCAACCTCGAAGAGAAGCATTTGTTATTTTGATCTTATTTTTAATCATTCAGAATTTGCTGTGAAGAATGACCCCTTTTTCAAAATCCACCTCTGACTGCTCTTGCTGAAACTGTTAAAACAGCCTTCAAAAAACCTGATAAAAGCAGGTGATCTATTCCGTTCCGCTGAGACTAGGAAAAGCTGTTCTAACACTGACCACGAATTGCAGGTAGCTTGTGGCGTCAATCCTTTTGAGAGCAACAGCAGATGATAGCTATTTTGAAAGAAACACCTCAGAATTCTTCAGATAAATTATGGTTTCTTTCAGTCAAGAGGAATGTGAATTTAGAAAGAATCATAGGAGAGAAAATGCGCTAATGATAATGGGATTATGATTATTTAAGATACTTATTTAAGAGATATCTTACATTTAAGTCAGCATACTTAAATTATTCCCATTACTTTTAACAATGTGGGAAATCTGAATACTCATTTTTATTCTGCTCCTTAAACCATTACAAAAGAAGGCCTGATACTGCACGTAACATTGCTAAAAAGGATTTTTTAAAATTCTAGACTATGAGATTAGTTTAAATGTTTCCATTAAAATCATTCTGTACTCCAAGAACAAATACTGAAATTTTGGGAAGAAAATGATAAAAATGCTATTAAGATGCTATAAGCACCACCATAATAATGACACATTATCGTCATCTTCTTCTTCTGTTTTCCTCTTTGAAGTCATGAGAAGTTATTTCTTCTTGGTGAGTTATTAGAGTCCTTCCCCCTTCTCCAACACTTCAATTAATCCAAGTCACTCTAATTTAACTGATCTATTTTATATTATGGAAGCCTAAAGTCAGTTTTCTCTCCCAGTTTTAGAGAAAGCCTTAAAATACAAAACAAACATAACCAAATTCAGCCTTTGCTATGAGCCTGCAATGATATACGTGAGAAATTTCCAGTGACATGTGCAATGACTGGTAAGCTGGGTGACCAGTGACAATGATTTAAATCTTAGTACTGCAAACTCTGACACAAAGGTAGAGGAGAGGATTACATACGGCTTTTTTCATTACAGTCTAAAACTACTCATGTTGGGAGGTATTAGTATTTTTGTCTGTGACTCAGGTGTGACATTTAAATGGTTAGAGGATCAGAGAAAGGTTTTTAGTTCTGTATGTAGACTCTGCAGCTGGGCAGCTCCTTTACTTTAAGAATATGGAGAGCTATGAAGGCAAGGATGGCACTTGCTTTCTCTGCCCCGAGTTTGTCTGCATATACAAGCAGGTATCCCTGAAACAGGTACACTCGGTCATGAAGTTCTTCTTTGCAAACTGTAAGGGAAAGAATCATACAGAAATAACTTGTTTAAATAAATCTCTGTTCTGATGCTAATTGACAGTAGCACCCAGGGCCTGAGGCATGAACCAGTTATTATTAGCGTTTTTAACAGCACTGAAAGAACAACATGCTTCATAAGCCCAGTAGGATTCACACGATCATACTCTGAATAGCTAAACAGCCTGCGATTTTGATGTCTCAAATGAATAGAAGACGTCTAGGGGAAAGAGCTTATTAGGGGACCACCCCTTTTCTTCCTAAAGATAAAGCCTTATTTCCAGCAATTCAAGAGCCTGACTGCCCTGCAGTCTATTCCAGTTTTCTATTCCGGCTGTTTAGTTTAGGTGCTCTACATGGTTTTGTACAGTAACGGTAGTTTTCTCTGTTAACAAGGCTGGCTTAAGAGTTTCCTGCGCCCTCCCCCCAGCCCAGGCGCTTGTTCCCACCTCTACTCCACTGTTTGCTGCCCCCTCGACTGTGCTAATTCAACTCTTTGTGGGCCACGTTACAAATCAAATGACTGAAATGATCCAGGGTTTGTTTGTTTTGTTTTTTTTTTTAAAAAAAAGCTGTTTGCGCACACATATATACACATACACACACAAAAACTCAGATTTATTTCAGTGATCCAATTTACAACACAACCACACGAACAGCTGCATTTGCACAATCAAGGGGACAGCGAACTGCGATGAAGGAGCAAGAACAAGAGGGCCGAGCAGGCAGGAAACTGCCTGGCTTAAACTGGCTTTCCCATTGGAAAAAAACCCTTTGTATAACTACACTCGGAGAGCTGAAAGCAAGCTGTCCCCCGAGCAGTGAGCCTAAGCAGAGCGGAGGGAGGAATTCTGTTTCACAGCTGGCAGGAACGTTTGAGGACTTGCACCGGAAGAGAGGGTTCTCCTGCAAAAGCGGCCAGCGAGACAGCAGTAACCCTGCTCCGAGGGGTCCCGTAGTGCTCCGTCCCAATAGGCAAGTGGTCTGGTTATTGCCTTTTTAAGGGATTTTTTTTTTTTTTTAAGCCAGACCATTTTGCAACTGCAGTTTAGAGTGTGGTCACACAAACAGATGAATGGAGCGGAGACGGAGGGAAGGTAACGTCCAATGTGGCAGTGGGAATAGAAGGGGGGACAGGATCACTTTATAGCAACTGCCCACTGAAAGATTTGTAAGGAATATGCCATTTGTGTAGACCAGCTGTTACCTTAGGCCAGACATAAGTCAAAGTAATGAGAAAGAAATGTGGGAATGGAAAGAGAAGCAAAAGCAACAGAGCTAAAACCAGAAAGCTATTACGGTCCATCAGACATGAAAGAATATTATTTAGGAAATAGCTAATTTGTGCCTGGTCTGGGCAGCTCAGTCCTCTCTTTTAGCTACATTACTCTTTTTTTTTTTTTTTTAACTTTTTCCTCATATTACATCATTAGTGCCAAAACCCAAACAATCCCTGCCTACTAAGCATGCCATACCCTGTGATGCTATTTTCCAAACCGAAAAACTACCTGAAGCCACATTAACATCATACAAAATGACTCACAGACTGTGGGATAGGAAAAGAGGGTTCATCTTCAGAATATCAGTCATATCCTAATAGTATAAAGCCAACATATGAAAGCCTTGATCATTATAAATGGCTTTTTTCCAGTATAAATGAATAATGTTTTGCTGCATGACATGACAATAGTCTGTCATTATATTTTAATATGTATTTTCCCAAAGAAGAACATCAACATGGGGAAGCACTGTCTTAGGCAGAAGTTTAGGAGGCACAAGAATTAAAAGACAAAACGAAATCAGTGATTAGAAGGCTTATGCCATCTTTTTAAACAGTGTATTCTTGACACCTTTCAAAATGATCTGTGGCTTAAACTGCAAGTGGATGACTTCCAATGTCAATTTTGTTATTACTATGCCAAGAACGACATCCTGGTACTCTATTCACATATGGAGATGCTCAGCATACACAAGCTGAAAACCTCTAGACAACTTTTAGAAATATATACAGCTCTTTCAAAATTTTCATCCAGGGAATGTTATTCTAGTTTCCCAGAACGAGAGCTCTCAGCGTATGGACAACGTTACTAATCTCCAGAGAGGGGCATATCTAAAGATGCTGTGCAGACAAATATAATTCCCACAGTCCATAATGTAAAGACACTGGAAATCAGGGATTCTCAAGACTACACTATGTTCTCAAGGCATTTGTGTTAAAAAAGCAAAATAAGAAACATGATTTTAAAATGTTGAAGGTCTCAAAGTTTTCAAACAGTGATGTTGATCCCTTTTGTTCTATTCTGCAGTGTCTATCGAAGATTGATGGAGCTTGTTCATAACAGGATTTTTCTTAATTATGTTTGACACATTAAGTATTGCTTAGCAGTTTACTTTTACTTGTATTCAATGAAGCAATTAGTATCTCTTTTTAATTTCAAGTAAATTTTCCTAAAAGTGTTTTGTAATATTTTTCAAAATTAATTCACCACCAGGGGGCAAAGAACTATTTCTCCAGAGAGAACATTTTATATCCGTTTCATAGATGCATGACCCTTCCAAGGTCCTTTTCTACTTCACAGTAATTGCAGATGTGATTAAAAAAAAAAAAAAGCATGCAGACCTAAAAATACACCAGAGGGACATCTTTACCATTTTTTCCAACTTTGCTCTAACGTTAAGACAATAGCTGGGAGAGCAAACTGGAAGACCTCAAAGAGGTGGTACAAGATGGCTGCTACGCGACAGCTGCTTCGGTCCTCTTTGTGCGTGTGGTTTTACCATGCCTCTGTCAGGTCCCACACTGTGCTGTGTCTTGTACAGGAAAAAAGAGAACCATCTAGACACTAAATAAGGTAACAGTAGTAATTCAGTACTGCAAGCAGTATCCTAACACTTATCATAGAATCACAGAATCATTCTATTTCAGTTAATTTTAATTCCCTGCGCAATGCTTTCAGCTCTGTTTTGTTCCTGCTTGGTCCCTCCTCGTATTCGTTGTTTTGCCACAAAGGAACTGCTGTTAGGAATAATGAAAAAAAGAATTTGATTTGGCAAATGAAAAGAACAAGTTTAAATATCATCAGAGAATTTGCTTATTGTTATGAAGATGATACAATTCCATTTGTCAGTAAGTAACACTCATCTCCCATTTATTAACATGGTAGGTATGTATGTTTGTGACATCTGCTAAGGTGTCCTCCCAAGGAAGGAAGATACTAGCACCACAAAATGTTGGAGAAGAGAAAAAGTCAGGCAAATCCAAAACCAAAAATACATCGCCATAAAATAAATTAGTATGTATAACTATGACCACACACAGAGAGACTGTGCAACCAGAAGCACAACATACTAGCAGTACAATGGAATAGCTTGTTACAGCAAATGTGTGTAGGAATTAATCATGGACAGCATTTGGTTTGTGGGATATCATTTCAATAAAAAGATTGATTCCATTCAGAGAGTGAATTGAAAGCTATGAGAGATGAGCATAAACTACAATATTTACTCAAGACTGATGTTTCTGTACCATAGGTTTGGGATTTTTTTGTGATAAATTGCTGTCCAGTTCAAAGTTGAGGATAATACTTTGAAATTTTCTCAGGATGCTCAGAAGGTTTTCTTCATAAAATAAAGTTAAATTCCAAGTTGTATAGTTTTCAAATTTCAGGCTTGCATTAACAAAGTTGGCAGATTGTGGTTATACAGTGCAAAACCAGCAGAACTAACTAAACATATGAAGACCATGTGTGAAGACACAACATGATGTATGTACACATGTCTTTCTAAGAAAGATCCTGTAAAAACTCTTCAAATTCCATATTAAATATAACAGTGCACTTAATTGGGGGGGGGGGGGGGGGGAATCCATTGATGCCAGAGGAATTCCAGTCTATGCAGATACCTGAAAGAAATTCCTAGGAAGGCCAGTCTGCATTGGTTAATCGCAATTATACACACAGCAGAAAAATTACACAGCTAGAAACCAATATAAGGAAATAAGATTGGATTATTCCATGATTATATTTACCAAAATGATACCTTTGAAGTCCTACCCACAGCTACATATGCAAACACATATCTGCTAAAATAAGCATTATAATGTGTGATACAGCTTTTCTTACATTTATATGATGTCAAGTAGAGATATATTTACTTCTTGCAGTCACTTGCTTTTATAAAATTAGAAGTTCAGTGTTAAACTTATCATAGCACCTTGCTGCTGGTAGATTATATTTGAGTTTTCTTCAAATCGTAACATAAATGCCAAAATCCTTCCTCTACTTGTGTAGTTGTGACTTCCATTTGCTCTCAAGGAATATAGTTCAGAAAATAGAGCAGGACATGTTACTTTCATTACAAGTGCAAAACATTATTTTCAGAAAAACAAATTACTGTCCAAAGCACTTTCTTTGCCAAAATTCTGCAATATAATTTCTCACAAAATCCCATTAGCCAGTACAATTTCTCCATAATTAACCTCTCCGGTAAGTAGCCTTTAACGGAGCTTTAACAGCTCCCAGCAGTGTGGGGGTTTAGTTGTTGTTGTTATTAGATTTTGGTGTGGTATGAATTTCACTCACTACAACAGGAGTTCTCCTGAAGCAATATTTTTAGACAAAGCATGTCTGCTGTGTATAGTCATTTACAGTCCTCCTTAAATATTATTTATTACTTAAAATATTTAACTTTTAAATTCTAAAATCCAAATATCTGAGCTTGTCTTGCTGCTTACTTTTTCCAGAATCACTGTAGTCATGTAGAAATCTTTCATGTTCTGTCTATGCCATTTAATCACTTTTTCTTCCTCCTGTATTTGCATTCTCTCTCACCTCCCCTGTGTCTACTGTGTTGTGCTACCAAATAAATATTAAATATGTTGTACTCATTTAGTTCTTCTTAACCAGGCGTTCAATTCACATAACAAATACTTCTTCTGTGGGCAAATATTAGGCAAGGAATATGTAATATAGAGTGCTATTTAGCAAAATATATTTAATGAATTCTATCAAGTGTGAGGTATAAATATTGACTTCTCCATGTGGCATGTACAAGAAGAAATCACTTACTTAGTGGATGCTCCTGATACATATTCTCAGTCACTGGCAGGCTGAGAAGGTAGCTTGCAGAGCACAGAGTAGGAACTTGCACAGTAGTATTATCTGGATCCACTTTTATGTGAGTCATCCTGATGAGTCATACTTTCAGCACAAAGTATCAGAAAGTTACAAGACAAAAAAGACTATATTTAATAGCTTGTCAATAGCATGGCAATCCTCCCAAAATCAAAACTACCTGTGAAAACTGGGAAAAGCAACCACCTTTAATAGCTGTGCTAATGGATGTGATAGTTAAATTACAGATCCACTAATTTGTTTCACTTGTGTTGCAAAGGCCAAACTATTTTCTTCTTTTTTGACCCATAATGCAAGCTCCAAAACTCAAACAGCCTGCAAATATTAAGGAATTTTATGTCAAAGTCCCTTGCATGCCTTTAGGATATCCTTGAATACAAATATTAATGTTAAAGAACAGCCCTCTCGTCCTTATTACATTTCTCCCAGATTTGCTTTTATAGTCAAATTCTATTTTTCAACTTTATTTTTGTTGTAAAATATTTATTTCAAAACACTAAACAAACATCAGACTAACAGAGTTTTAATCAGTGCCAGACCAAAGTGCTGTTATCTCTGTCTACAGGCCAGGGAAGGACTCCATTATATCACTTAAGCACCATTTACAGCTGAGAAGGTGATTTATTCTAGCAGCATGTTAGAGGAAAGGGCAGAAGGAATTCTCTGTGCAGTACCTCCTGCTGGGTGCAGGCTGCCCTCCCACAACTTGCATGTCAGTGACAGATACTTTATGTGCCACCAGCCATCAGTGATTGCAGTCCTATCAAACACAGGCCTAGAGACTGTAAGTATAAAGCCAGGATGGTTCCAGTTAACTGCATTGCATGTGCACACTTTTGTGCACACAGAGCAAATCATACACATGGCAGGTGAAGCAGACAAACTGAGCATGTCCAAATGAGCTGCATTTGCGAGGCTAATTGCTATCAACATACAGGAGAGCTTGTGTCCTACATGACAATCATACGAGATGCAGAACTTTGATGCTGGATGGTCTGTGTTACAAGGGATGCCCATCAATCCTAGCTAAGGAAAGACATGGTGCCTGCTCTTCCCTGCGCTGTGTGGTGTGAGGTTTGCCTGCGGGGAGCTCCTGATAGCGCAAGAACTGCCATCCTGCCTGCCCTTCAGCTTTAGAGACCACCAGCAGCTCCCTGCAGCCATGCTCCCCCTTCCTGCCACCTTCCCCCACCGCTTTGCACGGCCTCCTCTCCCTCCTGCTCCCCATCCACCCCAGCCCCTCCGCGTTCCCCTGGCTGCCTGCTCACCCATGACAGCCTCAGCCTCGGCTGCGGAGAAGGGACCTGGCCATATTTGTCCTCTGTTGGCACATCCACATGCAGGGCAGCCCCCACCCGGAGCTGGGGCCTCTCTTGCTCTCCCCTGATACAAGCCAACAGCCACTCCTGCTGACTTTTCCGGGAGAGAAAAACTGATTTAGGCCATGCAACTTGGGAATGAGCGTTTGGTAACCTTCCAAAGGCTGCTCATAATGGACAAGTTCTAGCCAAAAGTCCTACACGACCATCCAACTTTCCTTTAACAAGGTAGCTCTTCCTTTTAAAGAACTGGACTTTGGGGCAAAACCACTCTGTTCTGCCAGCAGGCCCAGCTGAGAATGGATCAAGTACTCTGGCCATGAAAAACAAGCCAAAGCAGGTCAGTGGAGCAGTAGATGCGTCTGTGACCACCTGCCCTCTGAACGGCTGACGGAGACGAGGAGGAGCCCTCCGGGTGCTGTAGCTCATGGCAGGTATAGGAACAATCCTGTTGTAGTATTCTGCTGAAGTTTTACGTTCAAGAATGTAGTACATTCAAACACAAGGGGTAAAAAGTAATGAGGTTTTCCGGTTAAAAGATTAACTGTGGTTTTTTGGTCTGTGTTTTGATTTCAAATGATTTTTACTTATCCCTCAAGTACGTATGTGACTGTTAATGTTGTCTGGTTTCCCCGGAGTACTGAAAAATGCAACGTAGGCCTTTCTGCAATTAAAAGCAAGCTACCTTGCCACAGCTGCACCCCATGTTCAGGCCCAGTAGCAGGCTCTGCCCCCATTCTCCACACTACTTTTCCTGTTTCCACTGGGCACAGGACTAAAATTCACCAAAATGGTGGCACTTCCATAACTACAGTACTTCCTGTCTATGCCAAAATCCCATAATGTCTGCAGTCTTTTTACTGCACAGGAATATTGAAAACAAAACCTGGAAAGGGTGCAGCAATGGGTCCCTCCTGAGATGGAATTTCTTTGTGTCTTTATAGAAAATGTTAAATACTGTTGTATTTAGCTTTCTAAAATTTCACTCAATGGCTCACTGCTGAAGATATAAATCTGTTAATCTACATTTAAAAATATATTTGCCTCATGGAAAAGAATATTCAGTGAACATTTTGCAATAGTCTGTACAGGACAACTGGACACACCATCTCCTCCGTATTAAGAGCTGCACAAAATAGCAATGGCAGTCAAGGTAAACTATAAATGGTGTTCACCACGACGTACTCATCTGGCTATCATTTAAATACACCTCGGTTATCATATCGTTGATTCTGTCACTCTTTTACGCATATTTTTGAAGGCTGTCTCCTGAAACTGCACCTCACTCCAGAAAATCTTGAACATGCCATCAATCTATGTGCCTGTTAAGAGAGTGGTCTTGACCTAAAAGGAGAGAAATCAAGCTGGTCAGTTTATATGTCTAAATTGCCTCTAGCCATCAGCTCTCTCAGCCAGAGAGCTGTAATTACCATGAAATACCTGGGGAGGCACTTACCATTGTTGCTTTCTTTTTGTACTTCTCTGTTATATTTGGAGTTGTGACAGATTATACTACAGTAACTATAAAGTAATATTTCCCAAGTGAAAAGACTCTTCACAAACTATTGTCTTCCTTCCTGTTTTCATTTTTGCCAGCAAGTCACCAAAACATTTGTTAGAAGGAGAAAGAAGCAGCATAAAGATTTATTTTGGAAAAAAGATTTTACAGCGAGGAATGAAAAAATTCTATCTCATTGTTTTCTGGTTACATTTTGCCTTTTTCCTGAACAATAAGTGAAACAAAATGGTGGTTTCTCAGCTATGATGATTTTAAAAATACAGTTTTTAATTAAGTCTTTTTTATAGCAAAGTATTGTACCTGTACTCTTTGTGCTTCTTGTAGATCTGAGGCTTGCCAAGTTTCACTCAATTAGAAGGACATCAATCATTCCAGAACTGAAAGCAGTTTTCTGGAATATCTCCATAAAAAACAACATTGAATAACTTAACTGAATGTAAGAACTTCTAAATAGTAAGGCATTACAAGCCAATTTTTAACCTTGGTCTTTTAAATTTGGTGCATAAATATACCATTTCATTCCTTCCTCATTTAACTTTAAAGACAGTTTTAAGTACATAACACCTATGAACATTAAATAACAGTCATGGTAAAAGGCACTTTAAGAAGCATTCTGGTTTGAAGTAGTTCTTGGTACACTCAGTCAGTGCTGTCCACCTGATGGAGTAGAACACGCGGATCTTTCCCCAGCATTAGTTTCTCTTTAGTTATAATAATGATTTATTGTACTTCTAAATCCTGATTTGGAGTTCTGTTTCACTGCCACCTCAGAAGACGGTGTAGTACCAGCAATGGAATAGATACACAAGTAGAAGAAAAGATAGTGAGTAAAGGATATCTTAGAGAAACCAGTAGTGACTACAGTATGTCTTTAACTTTTCAGAAATACACTAGAAAATTGAAGCAAAGCAGGGCAAGAATTTTTTCTATTCCCAAGAAGATGAAAAAATGGCCTAAAAAAATAGTGCTGGTCAGGCCTACGAGGTTAGACAAATAGCCTACGTGCAGGTGAGGAAGAACAAGACAGCTGTTACACAGCACTGAAGAAATGAAGAGTATTCTTCAGTTACAGGAAGGTAAAGTTGAAGCAGTATCAGTTTCCTATAAGGAATCAAAAAGGAAATGTGTGATGCTTTATATGATTAAACTGTAAATCCATAAAGAGATGCAATTGCAAAACAAAACTGAAGACTCTATAGAGAAGTCCACAAAATACAGTCAGAATGGATTTGCAAGAAGTCACATAAAAGATTGCACAAAGGTTTGAAATAAAATATATACCAAAGCAGCCTTTGGGCAAATCCTTTATGTTTGTAAGAAGTAAAACGATTCTGCAAAAGTCTGCAGATGAGAGCTGAAGAGAAGCAAAGAAGAGCTAGAAAGAATAAATTATAGCAGAAATTTTGCAAGAGACTGCTACGTGCAAAGACTGGATTATCACTTTGAATATGAAAAGACTGCATACTATTTACAGTTGGACACAACACACAAGTAATATTATATTTGAAGTTACAGCAAGACTTTTGAAATTAAAATCTAGTTGTGTTGAATACAAACAAGAAAAACTCATCTCATAGGAGGTGTGCTGTGGTGAATGTGAACTGCAAGCCAAGGCAAGACAAAATTCAGAAAAGTTAACATTTGCAGCTGTTTCAAAAATGAAAGCCTGTCTCTTTTTTAGGAGTGGAAACGTCAGATACTAGATGATAAAGCAAATACTGAAGAAAAACTCAGGTCCAGAAAACAAAAATATAAAGAGAAAGCAGAACATAACGAAATGGATAATCGAATAGAGAAGTAACATAGGAAAGGTAGCTTATCTGAAACTCTTTTTCCTTGAGATATGTGGTTGAATGTCACTCATACTGTCAGCGTAACTACATCCAAGCACAGTTAGACAGATAATTTTTGTCTTGGTGCAAGAGACACGATATCAAAGGTATGCCAGACAGCTCAGTCCTGGAAGCATGTAGCTTGGGAACAGCTGACAGAAGTCACTCTCCCAACTATGAGAGAATTCTGACACTACTTAGTGAGCTATTTAGGATGAGTATAAAGGGTAAACTCTAAAAGATGTAGTATACAGGAGCCTGTTTGTAAAGGCTACCACCTCCTTTTACTCTCCTGACTGAAATAATTGCAAAGCTGATTTCACTGAGAAATGAAGAATGGAACAAGATTTGGAAAAGTGTCCTACCAAAGACAGAAAGACAAGCTTACAAGACAATGGGGAGCAAGCCCCTGATGCGAAGAAACTTTGCGGAGTTTAAAAAACATTCAGCAAACCCCAGTGGAAAACTCTCCACTTGTTGACACAACGTGGGTGTGACTATTAGGGGTGTTTCAAACAAGCTGATAAAAAATTCCTGTCTTATAAATCATCCTACACCAGCACACTTGCTGCATGCACTCGCTGAAATCTTCACTGTTGTTTATCATGGTATCGCCAACCAGGATAAACAGGTAAACTGTAATCCAGAGAGCCATTGCCTACTGCTGACTGGAGGCGAGCTCAGCACTAGGAGGTCTTGGCACTGAAAAGCAGTGTTTTAGGGAACTGTACCAAAAGCTTAGGAGTACTGGAAAAAAAACTGCCTTAGGCCATGGAAGAATCACTACAGTCATATATTATCTTACTTACTGGATGACTACGGTCATGAAAGAAATTTCTGCGAAGGCATATTCCTCTAACTGAAAAATCAGGAAACCACCTAACAAGAACTACAGAGACCAACCAGCTCTAGGGCAGAAAGACTGGTGCTTCCTGTGGACATCGAAGGCGTAGGGGACAACCTCTGGCTGGTGGTAGAGGATATTCACCAAGTTGATTCAGTGGACTTCTTTAAAGGGACATAAAGTATCCTTATTAATCAAAGGAAGACTTTTAAATTAATGATGGATTGAAAGGGCTTGGTCTATACAAGGAACAAGTCAATCTAAGTCCACACAAAATTCCTTTGGCCATGTTAGGGTGGAGGAGTAATGTGATAACATACCTCCCTAATTGTAAGAATGAGTGAAAGATTTTCAATCTACTCTTGTGTCTTGAAGAACACTGTGGAAGAAGAATCCACGGAAAAAAGCTCCTTTCCTTACTCTGTCCTGTTTCAAAAAGACAGGTAAGTGTATAAGGAGCCCATGATCTTTGCCTTGTGCTTTTGCTTATGGAGTTAAGAGTTCCTCCAGGAATATTTAACAAAAGAGAGGAAAGCCTTCTGGACTCCCAGGGAAGATGAGAAAGAGCTCATGAGCTGAGTCCTCTGACTTATCTCCTGAAGGACTTTCATTGTAAAGGAATGCTCAAATTATAAAGGTAAATGCTGTCAAATAACAGCCAAGTCAATGATGCAAAGGGAGCTGGTAAACCCTAGAATACAAACAGAAGCTATTTGAAGAGAGAGTCAATATTGCGTACAAGGACCTCTCTCTGAATGAGTCTGGAAGGAACAAAGTGCATACCATTGTGGATCTCAACAATGTGTGAGTCACGGCTGTTCTGTTCAGACCTACATCTGACCAAACCACATCTTAAGAGCCAGCAGTCTCTTTGTCAAAAGCTTATTTCTTCTTTCCGGTTGTAGAAACATGAACCAATCCAAGAGGTGTCAGCTGGACAGTTTGTTCTCTAGGCTGTTCGACTTTGTAGAACCATCTGATTTCCTCATTAAGTGTTCTCAGGGATAACACCAGTGATCCCCACATGTCCAGGACCTGAATCCAACTTTGAACATCTTGCCAGGGATGTGCACTTCCCTAGGGCAGTTAAGACAACAGCAGCCATCAGAAGTGGAAAAACAGGTTCCCCGGGGGAAAGTCCAGCAGTCTATGCCAAGTAAGGGAAGCAGGTAACAGCTGGTGAAGTTTTGGCCAAAAAGAAGCTGAAAAATCAAGCAAAGTTTATATCTATATGTATTTATATTGGTATGGAATAAAAAAATCTGTACTTCATATTATTCATATATGCATTATGCACACATCTGTGCATATATACATTCTATAGAGAAACTATTTTTATAAATAATTATATATGTACAGAACTTTAAACAAGGATCTGGGGTCTTGCTCCAAATCAGATGGGCTACTAAGATAGGGCCACAAAATCTTCAACACTGAATGCCTGCAATGAGGACGGGGCTGGGTTTGTGCATCTCTGTCCTGGTTTTGGCTGGGATAGAGTTAATTTTCCTTCTAGTAGCTGGTATAGTGTTATGTTTTAGATTTAGTAGGAGGATAATGAAAATAACACACTGATGTTTTCAGTTGTTGGGAAGTAGTGTTTATACTAAGTCAAGGGCTTTTCAGTTTCTCATGCCCAGCCAGCAAGAAGGCTGGAGGGGCACAAGAAGTTGGGAGGGGACACAGCCAGGGCAGCTGACCCAAACCCAAACAGCTGACCCAAACTGGCCAAAGGGATATTCCATACCATGTGATATCATGCCCAGCATATAAACTGGGGGGAGCTGGCCTGGAGGGTGTGGATTGCAGCTCGGGAACTAACTGGGCATTAGTCAGTGAGTTGTGAGTAATTGCATTGTGCATCACTTGTTGTGTATATTCTAATTCTATTATTATTATTATTGTCATTTTATTATTGTTATTATTATCATTATTATTTTCTTCCTTTCTGTCCTATTAAACTGTTCTTAACCCACGAGGTTTACTTTTTTTTCCCCAATTCCCTCCCCCATCCCACGGGGTGGGGGGGAAAGTGAGCGAGCAGCTGCATGGTGCTTGGTTGCTGGCTCGGGTTAAACCATGAGAATCTCCCACCTGGATAATTTTGCTTCTTCATCAGTACAAGACAGTGTAAAGACATGTAGATAGGTACTCAAAAGAAAAAGCCAAATTCACAGCAAATTGACAGAAAACATAGACACAATAAGATCATAAAAATACTGATAAAGTATGCCAAAGAAAAAGAAAAGGAAAGACCAGAACCTGATGCCAGAGACCAAAATGTTGAGTGTAGCATTTTCATGTTGTAATCCTCATTGATTAGAAAATTGTATCAAAGTTGTTAGAAGGTGATTTGAAAAAAATCCTTGGAGCTGCAACCTCTATTTAGCTCAACTAAATTACAGAGCAGAACTCTTGAAACTGAGATTGTCATCTGCTGAAATATCTAATAGAAATCAATAGGACCACCTCGTTATGTAACTGTCTCTATTAGTTAGAGGAACTCTGTGGAACTCTGTGGAAATGCAAGTACTTTATAAATATCATAAAATCACTACAATAAAGTATATTTAAGCAACCACAAGACAGCATGTTTTATATATATTTATATATAAAATACATAACAGCAAAGTAGGGGCTCAAAAGGCAGTATTGTCTCATAGAGATGGTCTTTGTCACACACAGACTGCAGAAGGGTAGGAGATATCCACAGCTTCTGATGGAAAAGAAGGAGGAAAATGAGTAAGATCCTGACTTTACAAATTCAAAAATAGAAGAGTCTGTAAAAAAGCCAAAGGATGATCAGCTAATATGAGAAGATGACTATGCGCAGCACAACACACAAAGTAAAACCTGATGGATGCTTGCTTGCTCTACAAGAATTCGACTGCAGGCTCCATAAGTCGGAGAAGACCAAACTGACATTGTTTGAGAACTTGAAATACACATTCTTCTTTCAGAGGGGAAAGACATACGGGTGGCTGGCCTTTTAAAGCTTTCAAGATCCTGGTTTCAAACAACCCCTGTTAGGGTCACTAATCATTAGCTGCTTGACAGAATGGGGGTCTTTCTCTCTCCCTTGCAAATTTCTCCCCCCTTTATGTGATAGTTTAATTTTTACTTGCAATAAGAATTCAGTTCTTCTCTCTTTCACTAGCACATAAGAATGTGGATTAAGTTGCAAACTTTAATACAACCAAAAGATGAAAATATTAGTGTTCACTTTCATATTTCTTTTTTCTTAGCTGTAAAATGGGGATAGTAAATTTAACAATGCAGCTCACATGAGTCATTAGGCTTCATTAAGATTTCCACAGATTGTATTTTTTAGGTACCGAGTGTTGTTATTTTTATCTCTCTCCCTCTGATGAAGGGATTTAGAATGTCTTTCAACATATTTCTTATCGCATTTACCTTTTTTTTTTTTAAACTCAGATATTCAGGGTCCTGTTTCTTGAAAGCTCTGTATAATATCTGGGTTGATAACACACCTTGGGACTCTTCTAAGATAGCCCCAAGTGTTTTATGTATACACTAAAATTAACATACTTTGGTTTAGATGACAATACAACCCAAAATCCTGCCTCCCCTGCTGAGAACCACAAATGCGTGCACTAGTTCTTGTGATCTGGAGGAGCCTGCAGTTTATGGGTCTGGCTTGCTAAATTCACATTATGCTAGAAGATGTATTTAAGGAATATTGTAAAGGCTGTGAAGACAAATATTCAAAAGTTAAATACCAGAATTAGGACCAATTCCTGAATAACTTACTACCCATTCATTTGACATTAATTTCTAGATAGAAAAGAGTGAGTTCTGCACTAGGTACTTAAAAGTTGCTTTATAGGACTTGCTCACCTGAATGTTGCTGTACCTTCATGTGTCAGAACAATTTTTTCAATTCTTTGTGAACCACACTTCTGCATAATTCAACACACACACCAGTTCATGAATGCCATGACAAGCCCACTGTACTCACTACACATGCCTTTTCTCAAGTAATTGAGTTTATTATTTTGATGCCAAAATGAAAAGGTACTATGGAAATTATGCAGCGTAGTTTTCTTTTGTGCTCAATAATATTCTAGACTGTGCTGACAATTTCAGGGCTTTAAATTACCAGAAGAACAACTAACAACTCTTTATGATACCACAAAATGGCTGTATTGTATTCTGACTGTAAAAGGCTGATGTGAAAATTATAGCTGAGGTTTTACCTCTGGGTTGGGTTTTTTCCATTTCATTTGTCTGTTTTCAGGCTACTTACAGACGGATTTTTCACCACGACATAATAAGCAGTGGCAGTGGTTTAACAGAACCTTTCTTTAAAATGAAAGTTAATATCCTTCAGCTTTGGCTAATTCTGAACTCAAGGAGGTTCCTTGGCAAAATAAAAATCACAAAAATGTTTATTAAAAGAAGTACAAAAAAATGATAAACAAACATCTTATTAAATATTTTGAGCTCCTTTTTCCTGTTAGCACTACTTTATTTGCAAATTTTGATCTAGCAAAGCTTTCATGAAGGAAGCCCTAGCAGGCTACAGGGATAAACTATTTCTCCTACTTACTGGTTTCCCACTCAGCATTATCAGGCTGCATTATCAGTCACAGATTCTCTTCCCTCACTTTTTTTAACCCTAAAATTCTCCCATTACATAGCACCCAGACATGCTCTATGAACCACTCATATTCCCAGTTAAGCTCTATTTTACATGCCTTAGTGGGTCTTAAATGATATACAGATGCTAGCTTGACCTTTCGCCCATTATGCCGGTGTGGGAGCACTGGGTGGATGGATCATTAAAAAAATCACAAGGCCCCACGGTGCAGAGAACCTGCCTTACCCTTCCTCCCCAGCCCTGAGGGGGACCCTGAGCAAGCTCCTTGTATACTGTCTTGGCATCCTACCAAAGACATTAGGAATGGGAAAGTAAAGACTTATCAAATAGCTGTAAAAACATGATCCAAGATGAAAGTTGGAAGCTAACATTCAAATTTATATGCCATTTTATTTTATTTTTTTGGAGAAAAAAAAAAAGTCAGATTGCCCACATCTGGATTTCTGAGTAAAAGCACCTTTTTGGCAATCTTGAATTTAGATGAGATTTTTTCAAAAATGCTGTTTTCCATCCCTAAATCTATGGGGCAAGCTAGATACTTCACTTAGATGAGCAGCTTTTGGGCATGAATGACAACAACTGTTCATACGGATTTTTATTATGCAGATTAAATACTGTCTAATTACACATAGTGGAATACTTCATAACAGTCTGCTGTGTTATGTCAATAATCCATTACGATATGAATAGATGCTTGGTAAAACTTCTGCTGAAAGCAAATGAGCGCTTATAATCTTGTTGGAGAAAGCACAACAATCCTATTGACAAGAGCCTGATGGGATTGCAGAGATACAGGCTCATGAACTGCTCTTGAAATCCACAGATAGGTCCTGTGGTGCTAAAGAAACGTAAATACTAACAGAAGCACAGAACTTCAAAACGAAACTTCACTTTTTTCCAGATTCATTCTTCATGTCAGTAGGAGCAGCTCCACTAAACCCCATGGTGCTTTATCTCTTCTTCCCACAAACAAGCTTAGACCTAATTTTCAGTGGGTTTTGCCTTCATCACACAGTTAATCATAGACGAATAATTTGTGAGTATCCCTCAGTTCAGATATAGAACAAGGGCGGTTTGAGAGGGGAACTGATTCTGGAAGAGGTTGGAGGGTATCTTTCGATACCCATGCTCTCTTCCACTATTTGCTGTCTCCAGCGCCTGCTGTTGCCACCACTCTGGCACTGAGTCAAGCAGGCAGGGACACCAGTTAAAAAGGGACAGGAAGACTAAAAGCAGAAAGGATGGGGGATGTTCAAAAGCCACGATAAGCAGGAATAGACATTTTAGAACATTGTCCTGACCTGAATCTTAAGCACATACAAAACAAACTTAAATCAAATATAAAGTTATTTGTAGTTCATACTGGCTGACCCAAGATCAGCCAGAGGTATTACCTTAAAAACAGTAAAACTCATCAACTGTTAATATAACTATCCTGTAATTAATGGAGGCATGGCAAAGCCACTGTAACTGCACAGTCTTCTGTGCCTCTCTACCACCCTTCTTGTCCATCCAAAAAAGACAAATTCCTTGGGAAAATTTTTACAGAGTATATTAGTGTGCTACAGGGTCGAGGATCATTGGATGTATCCCAAGAAACATTATTGCCATAAATAGTTCTCTTAGTACTGGTGTAGACACAGCACCCCAGATAAAATTTTACACTGCAGCCACTGTCGCTTGAATTAGCATAACCTGGGATAAGCAGCTTCAGTGTTGAAATCCGAGTTAATTATGTTGTAAAAGGTTGTGAATACACCCAATGGTGATCTTGAGCCACTTCCATGAGCCAGCTAACAGGATGGCCCAGTAAGCAGTTGCATCAGCGGAACATGGGCAGCAGTGAATTCACTCCTTGGCAGGAATAGATGCCTGGGGATCAAGAAGCAGAGGGAACAGTCAGGGCAGGATTACAGACCTTCTTAAGGCAGCTTTGTTTAGGTTTTTGTGTATGTTCGCATTTCATGAAGCTCTAGATCTAGGGAATTGAACAGATCTCCCAAACCCAAACATTCACTTTGTGAACAGAGCATGCTCCACCTCCTTGTAGCTCCGGTGTGACTACAGCATGCATGTGCCACTGCCCACCTCTGCGCCACAAAGTATTCTCCTTTGCTTCCAGACTCCTATGTGACTGTACCGTGCATCTGCTGTCACTGGAGCATCTAAGCATGCTTTTTCCAACCAGATATATGCAGGTGAAGTTGTACTTTTCCAGCATTAATTGCTCTGAACAGGTAGCAAGAAAAAGCAGCATGTCATTTCTGTGTTTACAGTGACTTGCATTGCTTTTGCATAAGGTGCAGGAGGAAGGAGCCACTTGACTCAGAGCAGAGCGAGCCGGTGACTGGTGAAACTGGGACCGGCCAGACAAGAAACCTGGGAGCAGAGAGTGATGACAAAATGGGGAGCAGGAGGCAGGAGAGACTGGATTTAGAGACTAGTTGGCTTTGCCTGCAGGGAACACACTGGTATTTGATGAAGAGCTATGTGAAGAGGACTGACTAAGTACCGCATATGGCTATTAGGTAAAAAACATAACGTATCACTGATTAAAGACTGTATCAGAAATACTTCTGAAGTGAGATTTCCAGTCACGGGTAGTATATTTTATGAAATCAAATTATATTGGTTGGAGAAAAAGATTTTGGACAGACAAACACTTCTTTAGATCTTAAATAGACCAATCTTCAACATTAGGTGCAAGTGCTAAGATTTATTAGCCATGCTAGTCAAAACTTAGGTACAAGCTCATGAGTTACACAAAACCTCAATTGTGGCACTTCCTAATTTTGGGGTGCTTGATTCTGCAACCTCAGTAATGCTGTCATTATTTATATATGTGTTATATACCTGTATGATCCCCAGAACTGATCAGAGAGAATGCTGAAAGGATACCCCAAAGTTTCAAAGGGATAGATTTGTGGTAATTCTTGGAAAAAAACCTCTTGTTCTTTGATAAAGTCACTGAACATGTTATGCAAAAATAACAGGGGAGAAAAGACAGGTGATTTGTCTGTTGATCCATCATTTATTGGGTTCCTTACACACAGCTGCTAATGCACGTGGATAGTATTTTATTAGTTGGAAACACACAGCAATTGGGTGGATCTTTTCACTGGCATTAAGGTAGATTACATTTTTGCTCTTACCTCATTAACCTTTATTGCTAGTGGTTTCGTTTACTGAGATAGAGTTTGTCACTCCGCAGTCCTGTGTGAAATTAAATAGAATGCTTTGCAGGTTGTCTCGTTGCACTGTATTCCCCTCTTTAGTTCAGTATTGTATTGTTACTCGTTTTGAATAAAGCAGTCTCCAGATGAAAGAAATAAAGCTTATTTACAATCTAATAGCAATAAAAGTCTACACAAACAAAAATTTACAGGTTGCTTTTATTTGTCTTTGGATTTCTAAGTCTTTAGAGCATACGTGAACATGGCTTGGAGTGTTGTTCTGCAGGCAGGGACTTACTTCAATTTAATTAAAGTTGGAATTCCCATTGTAATCATATGAATTTAAGAGTTGGGCCTTTAAGAAAAATACTAAATATTCTCAGACTCTCAGCTGAGTCATGAGTTATCAACACTCAACTGCAGAGCTGCATGACTCACTGTGAAATTAATGTTATCACATGGTTCCACAATGCATCCCATGTTTTTTTCCCACTTTTTCCATTCATTTTTAATACATTGCCTGCTCTTTGGGTACAAATTCCTTTCCATTCAGCAAATTCTAACTTTCTAAACACCTGAGCAGTTTCAAACACCTGATATTTAATTTTCATCAGCCTTCTAGGGAAATATTTTTTTCCTCTTAAATGTGGATATTTTTCTGCTAAAATTATACACTTCTGAGGTGCATTATTCAATCTCAAAATATGAGTAGCTGAAGGGCTAAAAGTTACATCTCTATCATCATAAAAAAGAAATAGGTATAGTTTCCTTATAGGACTCAATGCTTGCTTTTGTCACTGGTAAGTCAGTAACAGGTATCCGCCATTTAAATGTTCACACTTTCATTAATAGAAGAGCCATCCAAAGTTATTTTAGAATTGGTTTGCCTTCAAGTTCTGCTGCTTAAACTCACTGAAATATCTTAAGTGCATCTTTTCAGGCACATCAATTCTATTGACACCAGTGCAATTCCATGCTGTAACATGCTTAAACATTTTGCAGAATCATGGCCCTACAAACATGGACCTATAGGTGGAGAATCCCCAAACATCTTAACTCTAATACAGCTAAAATTTTATTTAAAAAAAAAAAAAAAGGAAATCGTATGACAAATAAGTTTTATTATTACTTGGTTGGAAGGATATACACCTATATATAGGATATATACACACACATGACTAGCTGAGTTTTATAGAGGCTGCATCTATTGTCCAAACATACAGTTGCCAAAACACAACTATTTTTCAATGAGCAGAATAACCACACTCCCTATTTACTTGGATAATTGGCTAAATGACCTAATTCAGCTTTGTATTTTAAAAAATGAGGGGTCTATATTAAATAATTTGAGATAAATCATGGACCACTTGAAGGACTGTAAACAATTAATAATGATAAATAGGCTGCAGTTTGTTGAAATAGATGCAAAGAGGTATCTAGGGAGATGCTGAAGAAGTCAGTGTTGAAACAAATTTACTACAATTATAAATGTTCTAAAAGGGGCAGTTGACTAAATAGGTATATATTTTTTTAAATTTCAGATATAAGCAAAGACGGGGGAAAAAGAACTGTGGCAATCAAAAGAAAGTAGCAACATGAGGTTACTTCAACTGAAATGTAAGATAATAATATGAGAAAGAGTAATTACAATCATAATTATCTCCCCTTCACACAATTCTCTTCATATATAGTTATGATTTAAAATATGTTCAAGAACTTAAGACACTGTTGGTATCAGGAGCCTGATATACAGGCTCTTAAAATGGAAGGGAGTCTTTCCCTGAATGTCAGCAACTTTGGATCCAACCTTACAGGAATCTCTGGATTTGAGATGGAGTTAATGTAGAGAGTAATAGAAACCAAAATATGTTAAGGAATACAGAATAAGGACAAGGTAATCAAATAATGGCAAATTCTCCCTGCAGTGATACAATAATGGTATAATTGTAATTAAGTCATGTCAGTATTGGTGGACACAAGTTAGGGTAAAATGCTTAAAGTACCATTATATTGCTTAGTCTTTTTCTTCCATTATAGCATTAGTATGCACAGATCAGTGACAGTTCTGGGATTATTATTTAACATGCAGACTTCAGAAAACAAAGTAATTTGTTTTCTATGGATTTTCTTCAGTTGTTGGAGGACAGGGCTATAGGAATTCAAACAGCTGAAGAGAGGTCTATGTTAAAATATGAACGTATGAAATTTAATTTTCAAATAATATAATCTTCCCGAGTCTGACGTGCTAAGCATAATAAATGAACAAGCACACAGTACTTTATGCATAAGCAAAAATAAATCGGTGCAAAGTCCCTGTAATTCATCTGGTCAAGAAGACTTATTAGACAAGGTCAAATTATATGAAAATCAATCTTCATAGACTGAATCTGATTTGCATTAGTAGATAAATGTTTACCATAATTCCAAAGCAAGAACAAGACTATACAGTAATTCCTTCATCCACGCTCACGGTCTGTCATACCTAGGGACGTACTGTTAGTTATGTAGGCTGTGCTTGTGCTCTGCTCAGCTAAGGGGAGCTGCTCAGGAATGCTGCTCTAGGCAGAGATATGTAAATCATTTTTGTCTGGCTTTGGAAAAAAACTGTCCTGAGTTAACCTGAAGCTATTTTTTAATCAATTAAAACCAAGCCTAACAAAATGTATTGTTTTCCTTTGTCCTCTCTTGTATCTCCAACAGGCAGGAAAGCTGCCCACCGACCCCTATTCTCACTTGACCAGATGAGGAATTTGACCTGATCTCCCATTTCAGAGGGCTGTCCTAGACGTGGCCTTCAGCTTGCAAGTATTTTGTCACCCTGCAACAGACCTCCTCTTCCTCAGTTATGTGAGCTGCACTCAGGCGTGCCTACAAATCTAGTCTGAAAAAGCTTTAGGAAATGGTTTAGGAAATGTCAAACTGACCTATTTCAATTTTTTTTGTCATTTGTTTTATTTTTCTTTTTTTTTTTTTAATCTGAAGCTATTTGCCAAATTCAACTCATGCTTGCAAATAACCTTGGTTGTCCTCAAATTTCTTTTGGTGGATGAATAAATCATTGAAAATCCTGAATCCCAATCTTAGTTCTAAACATTTTTCTTTTTTCCCCTTCAGTCTTGGTCTAGGTAAAGGCCAAAACAGCTTGTAGTGTAATTGTAGTACAACACTAAGATCCCACTTCCTAAACTGCTCTAAATTATACTGCGGCAGAAGGCTGAGTGCACAGTTTCAAGTGTTAATTTGCAGTTCACCGAGAGGTAGAAAAGTGTTTGGTGAGAGATACTCACGTGAGGGAGTCCTTAGGTAATTTTTAAGACAGCTTCAGCACCCAAAGCAGCCAGATGCCAGGTCCAGAATAAAACTTCCACATCTCAACTGCAGCTTGAATAAGACTTACAACCTCTTTACACTTACTAGAAAGTTTTTCCATGTTGGGCTCGATTCTGATCTTTACACTGGTATAACTTGACTGGTGGGAAATAGAGTTGCTCTGCATTTCACCTGGCATCAGACCTCTCTGAGTATGATGCTCTGTCGACAGCTGTAACATAGTCCTGGGTCACAGGCAGGCACTTACCCTCCCGAGTTGTAAATTTAACCTGTCATATGACATTAGCGCTAGAAGAGACTGCACACTTGCTCTCAGGGAAGCCAGGGGGGCTGGAAGGTGCTCATCACCCTCAAAGGATGAAGGCTGCTGTAAGCACCCACTTGCTGAACATCCACCTTCCAAGCCCTGGACAGATTCAGCAGTAACAGCTATACTGAATTTTCTGTCCTAACCTTTTACTGATTAAAAAGCTTTAAAACCCAAACTGTGACTCCATATTTCTCAAATAAATTCAAATAACAGGGCTTTTTCACATTCAGGCCAAAGTCTAATGCAAGCTGTCTGGCTGTGACACAAACAGTGGACCCATGCCAACGAAAAGCAGTGTGCAGAGTGCTGCAGTCCGAGTGGTCTTCTTGGGAGGCTGGAAAAGCCTGGAACAGCTGTCTCATTTTAATTCGCTTACTCTTTCCAGCATTTTTATAACACAACCCGTACTTTCTGATCTATCAAGAGGCATAATAAATAATTAGAACCTACTTTAAAAATTAACAAAAAGATGTAACACGATTTTACAGGTGCTGGCAAACTGATACTGGAGACCCCAGCCTGCTGCAGGAGGGCAGATGTCAACCCGATCAGTGCTTCCTTGCTAGCTTTCTCCTTTTTTCCTCCTATTCTCCTGTCCCTCCCTCTTTACTCTTTTCTTCTCTGTGCTAAAAAAAAAAAAAAAAAAAAAAAAGGACCTGGGACAGGCTGTCGCACTGACCGGAGCCAGTGGTCTGGGGAGGGCTCCATCTCTCACTAACACTCCACAGGACTCTGTTAGATTAGTAGTTTGTAATTAATGGAGCTAGAAATTACTTGAGAAAAGACAGTTGTCACCTCCAACCTGCAAAGTACGCCCTGTAGAACTACCTCTTTGTAATTAACAGCCTCCTTTGTTAGTTGCCTAAAAGACCTTTCCCAAAGCAGAGGAATCAATATACTTCACCTGTAAAAACAGGCACCTTGTTTAAATAAGAGGGCTGGCATGGAAGCTTTAGAATATGTAGCATCTATGCTGTTCTGCTAACAGTTTCTGTGCCTCCTCTTCCTCATCCCACAGGAGAGAATTGGAATGGGCAGGGTTAGAGCAGAAAAGTCGAAAAAAAGCCATCAGCAGGGCTGATAATGGTGATTCCACCCACCTTCTGCTGAATAGTCATGCTGGCTACATCCACAGTGTTTAGTAACCCCAGCTGCATTCAGGCTTAGGCGTGATGAGCCAAATGGCAAAGATCAGGTGCCTGCAAACTATCACCTCAAGTTGTCTTTGCTTACTCTGGTTGTATCCATGCTATATTTTGGCAGGAACAAACCTGGGCTTAGCAGTCAATATGCTTTTGTATTGCCTCTGGCACTCACACCATTTTGAAAGCATTGCTGAAACTGCTCAGGGTTGGCTAGAGAAGGCAGAACTCTGGCAGGTGTCTCTTTAAGCAGTAAACCAGCAGAAGATAGGATTTGGCATAACGTCTGATTCTGCAAAATCCTTACAATGTGGAATACGTGCCTTGTACTACAAGAGGACTATTTCAGGTCCTGGGCAACTTAGGAGACCAATTTAGGTTTTTTATTTTATTTCCACTGGCCAGACAACCTTTGAAGACCATACCTGTCATGAACAATGACATTTCATGGTTTTGTTCACATAGAAAATTTATCCCACAAAGAATATTCGAGATGGTGACAGAGACTTTCATCTCCTCCTCCCTCCAGATTCCCACCTTCTGGGCAGCCAACACAACTCCCAGAGAGAAGTACCTTACCGGACTGTGTCCTTAAATTTAAATCCTTAAGCAGTTTTTTAACTACTCCATCCAGATAGAAGCAGATCAGTTCTCCCAACAGTGCCAATGCCCACCTTTGTCGTCCACCCGTCCACTCCACCCCCCCGCCGCTTTCCAGTTAATTTATGTGGGAGGAAAGACCCTTGGGAACTGGCCTTCAATACCGCAGCTGTAATCTGCTCTGAGGCCAGGACAGAGAATCCTACTCAGGGATTTGATGTCTGCAGAGCTCTGTGGTAGTCCTGTCTGGTTTTATATTGTCTCTATAATTTTTTAAATTGTTTTATATTGTCTTTCTCTTATAATTTAAAGAAAATTAAAAGTAGGGAAGTGTTATTTCAAATAAAGAATAAAATTTACATATAGATAATTATCTCCCTAAATAAGAGATCAGTAAAATGTAATAAATTAAATTTCTGATGCATATTAGAAAAAAAAATAAAGAGGATGATATATTTGCTTTAACCTCGAAGACAAGAAAGTTACTGACAAATTAAAAATTAAAATTGATGATTTCCTATTGTTCCTAAGGTATCAGAGCATAGGAAGAAATAACAGAATTTTTCCCAGCCTTAAACATTTGAGAGACTGCAATTGCATTGCTGAAACATTTGCTGTTCAGCCCCGCTGCTTCCGCTCTGTAATGCAGTGACTGAGCCCACCATTAAATGTTTAAGACAGAAATACTTTATCTTTTTTTTTCTTTCTTTTTTAGCAAATCAGGATCATTCTGGTCGAAACCCCACGTACCTCTCTAACAGTAAAAGTTCTGTTCAGATGTCTTGAGCTTCTGCCATCTCCTCCAGATTTTCTGCACGGCTTGAGTGGTGGGCTGTATATTCAAACCATGTACAACAATATTTCTTACAGATGTCAAACATATGCAGTAGGAAAATGAACTGTATGGCAGGCTTAGTGACTGTGTAAAAGTGACTTTTATATTAAAGGAATTCCCTTTTTACAGGAAATAGAAAGGGCTAATAAACAACTTGGAGCTACAGAAAAAAAGTACAGGTCCTTGCTGTCACATTTCTGCTGCATTCTGGGATCGGGACTCTCTGTACACAACCTTTGAAAAGAATCATAACAGCATCAAAGAATTACGTGATTCCAACAGCAATTTCTTATTACAACAAAATACTCTTATGAGGCTGATTTTTGGTTAACCACTCAGGTCAAGTACATGAGTAACTCTTTTTTTTATGTCTTGTCTTATTAGATGCTAAAATGTGTTACCCGATTGCTCCCTTTGACCACAAGTAAGGGCTTTTTTCTTTCCTTCCCTTGGTGGTAAACAGGTGTGATTACATTTCTTCACATTCACGTGAGATGAGACTAAGACTGGAAGGAGTTGGCTGGGGAGGCAAGGCACTCTCTTACCTCTGACAGCCGCGAAGTTCATGGCCTCACGTCCTTCTTGGAACAGTGACCTTGGCCAGGCGCTCCCCTGAAGTCTCATGCTTGTTGGGACAACCTGTCAGAGCATAGCTCAAAAAAACCAAAAGGGACAACCAGAGCCATACAGGCTTCTGAGAGTGACTGCAGCAACTTTAAACCAAAACTTGTGGTTTAAGAGGTAGAGCAGAGCAGAGCAAATTAGCATGATGTGTTTCCATGAGTAGATAAAGGTATTGCTAATGTTTTTTCCATAGATACTGAGTGAAGGTAGCTCGGTCTTTCTGTCTTTGAACCTTGTGTGTGGTCCAGCTTTTGCTGGCCGTTCAGGCTAATCCTCAGTTTTCCACACACATCTTAGAATGTATTATGAATTATGTGCCCCCCCTTTATAGGGGTCTCTTCTTCTTGCTCTGATTTTAGCCCTTCATCACTTTGTAATTAAAAAAAGGTTCTGTATTCAGCTGTACAGTTTACTACTATGTTTCCAAACTGTACACAACTTGTGCACTATACAGTTTAATTTCCTTGCAAATTCCTGGCCCATTAATGGTTTTTTTTTAAATAACCAATTCAAAGAGAAACAGAAACATCATTTTTGCAATATAATATAATTTGTATGCATACACGTATTACTTGACCCTATTGCATGTCTTTTGTGTGCTAACATGAAGACTGTAGCTCAGCTGTGGTCTTATTCTTACATGAAAGCAAATGAACAATTGAGTGCTATACATTTGTGCATTTCTCTAACAAGTGATTGCCTACAGTATAAGACTGACACCTATTTTGTTCATACTGACTCGTAATTAATATCCCACTGCCTGTTTATACTGAAAGCTTGTTTGCTGAAGATTAATATTAGAAGATTGTACCTGAAAATGTGGCATTTGCCCTGACAGAGTGGGCAGGAAGGCAGTGCTGCTGGCATCTACGCTTCTGCCCTAAGTGTCTCAATTCTCATTCAGCCAAGGAACAGAAACAAAACTTTAATCGCAAGACCCTACACGATCACACCTAATCAAGATGACACAACTCCCAAGCACGGATTATGGAATACTTACAAAGAACTCTCAAGTCCCCTCATAGCGATTACACGAGTTATGCAAATACAGGGGAAAATGAGAAATTTATCAACATGTTTGAAAAAAATGGAGCAGCTCTCATGAGTGCAATGAAAAGGCCAGATCAAAGCAGCAGCTCATGAGTCAGAGCTGGCTGCCAGGACTGTGTCAGCTGGTGTATTACCTCCCGGAGCACCTCCACATGCCCAAACACTTACTCTGTAAACTGTCAGCCCACCTGTGTCGGAGGAGAACCCTGCTCCAATAGAGCTCCAGAGATCGGCTTACAGAGGTGCCCCAAAGCTGACATTTGGCTCACAGCACTGAAAAGGCTAAGCCAGCCTAGGCTGGATTTTTATAAATGACTGGCTTACTTTCTGCACCTCTTTGTCACCTCCAAATCAAGAATTACTATAATCTTTAAAGATTATTTATTATTAGCGCAACCAGAACTCCTGTTTAGAGACCAAGGCCACCTGGCACTGACACAGAACAAAAGACAGTCCCTACTCCAAAAGTTTACGAGCTAAGCGTGTTCCCTGGAAACGGTCTCCTAATTGAATGAATATCCACAAGCTGACTTGCCTTTCTCCATGTAAATCGCATGCTCCAAAAAGAAGAAAAAGGGACCCATAAATGATCTGTATTTTGCTGTCTGTCAGTGGTGCAATTCTGCAACCAATGCAGCTGACAGCAGTCAGACCTGCTGCAAGAGTGTTGTACTTGTGGAAGAACTGGGAAATATTAAAAATGCACAACCTGGCCAGCATTTTTTGCATATTTACGCTCTCCAGATCTTTATGTCTTTGAGGTGGCAAAGGACATATGGTGAATTGACATAAAATTTAGTTCTTTATGTGCAAACCATTCATTTTTAATTTCCTTTTGCCAATTTAGTTGGAGCAGCATGCTTTATATAGTCACAGCTGATAGCAAGTGAGTCAGTTTTGTCTGATGCTTGTAAATCTGTCAGAATCTCACTAACGGTTATGTATTTTACCCCAGCATTATCCTTGGACAAATAACACTTAAGCATTTTATTCTTCCCTGTCTCTTTTCCTCTCTCCTCTGACCCCATCCCCACTCTACCAGCTACTGCAGTCTGCAGTGAGCTGCTCTTTCCTGCTCTTCCCTGCTCTTCCCTACTTAGTCCTGACATCCTCATCTATCGCGTCTTCTGTCTCAGTGGCTCTCTCGTGGGGTGCCCTTCTCACTCTCCTTAAAAGCATGAGAGTTCTTAGACTGCAACTAAGTTGATAGAGATGCTTTCATAACTTGCTATCAATATGAAATATACCTTTGCTTTTTGGATTCTAACAAGATATGGGTAAATAAGGTATTTGCATTATTTTATCTCAGGGCTCAGGCTTTTCTGAAGTTTTCATTTCCTGACAATTGTTCTTTCAGTATGCTATAAACAGAAAGCTATTACTTTGGGACTGTGACATTATCTGTACATCAGTAGACTATATGACTCCAGCACCAAACAAATGAAACTATGGTGGTAGCATTAAGTTAAAATAAGTTGCAAATAAGACTTAGCTTTCAAGTATATGTCTGGTTTTATATTTTTATCCTATTGTCCAATGGCTGATAGCACTGAAAAAAAAAACAAACAGAGAAATAGTCCATGCAGTTTTATGATTTTATTTCCGTCCATCAGCTGGATATACTAACACCTCCTATTGCAAACACTTCACGTTCTATTTTCTCCAGAAGTAATGCTTAGACTTATGTAAAGGTCTTTAAATTTGATTGTAGATAAAGTTATAAAGCAAGATAGTTGTTCAAAGGTAAAAACAATCTTAACTTTGAAGAGAGTTATCTTTGATTCTAGGTATGTCTTAAGTTTCTGTGTTTTAGCTGAAATTCAGCTGCATCTCACATTCTAAAGGTGCAAAATTGTCCCCATAGCCAAATGAATATTCAGTTATTTGTATTCTTCATACAGTAATTCAATGACAATGACTAGAAAAGTGGTACTGAAAAGCTCCTCAGCTGTAGCTCTGGCCGTGCAATTGAGTACAGAACAGATGTGCTCCAGAAGATGCCCTCAGAAAGAACTGCCGCTGACCTAGCATACCTTCTCCATAGTCCAAGTCAAGGGAGCAAGGACTTCTACCATCCTAACCAGGAAAATAAGCAATATAACCAATACAGGAAAGCTCTGTATTTTCTCAATATTCAATTAAATGTAAGGATCTATGTTTTCAGTTTCCAGCATGCCAATGTATACTGGCAACTGAAACCAGTGTTAGAAGTTAACAGGGTGGAAGCTGAAAGTTATCTTTTGAACTGGAAGTCATTATCATGACAGAGAGAGAACTGATAGGCAACTACATCTAGTAAAAGCTCATGGTTCGAATATTTTGCTAAAATGTTCAGGTACTGAAATAGTTAATGCAAATGCAGCTGTCATAATTAAGTTTCAGATTTTAGCATTCTGCTGAGATGAGAGGTCCCTATTTTCACACCATCTGCAGACTCGGGAAGACAATGCAGCAACTCTACTGTCTGCCGGTGTTTTGACAGTTTCCCTCCCAAGAGCATGGAGGTAACATCCAGCTCTCTGTAGCTGCACCACGAGTGACAACAGCACCGTCACAAAGCTTGGCTGAAATCTGTTGAATGTCCATTGGTGAAAAGCAGCCAGTGAGTGACTGTGACAGGCATCATGCTGGTAGGCAGAGAAAAATACCTGAGAACTTTGCAACCATTCCTCAGGCTCCTCTGATTAACATGCTGCCGTTAGCCGTCAGACTGCAGCTAGCAGTGCTCCTTGACTCCTTCCTGAAGCTGTACCAGGAATGGATTTAGAGCAGGCAGAAAGAGAGTGATAATTAAGGGACCCTCAATTCCTTTGTGAGCCCCAATTCCTTCTATTATAGTGCTGGAGCTGCTTGTGATGCTGTAGCAGGAACGAGAGTTACCTGCTACCATCTCTTTCTCTCCAAGAAAGACCATCTCTGCCCCATGTCCCTATATATGATGATGCTCATTGGTAGGGCTGACGCTCTGCCACTGGGGAAACCCCACAGTGGCCAGCATGGAGCTAAGGGTCAGGGCTGCGCTCCCCAGGAGGAGAGGGAGAGACTTGTTACTTGCGCCAGGTAGGTTACAGAGTGCGCGGACAGAAACGGTGGCCATGGTATAATAACCCAAATTGAGCACAGGGGACTACATGCTGCAGGGTTTTTTCTTAAATGAGAGTTCAAAAGACGAAGCAAAGTTCTGTAGCATGACTGGATTCTGCAGTCAGCAACCCTGAATACTTAGGAAATGCTTAACATAGTCCCCACCTAACAAAACTCCTAAGTGACAATGATGATACTGCTTGCCCACCTGTAAGGAAAGATTTCTCCACTGTGTATAATCCTCCTCTCAAGCAGAGACACATAAACTGCATCACTGCACGTGCAGGGGGCTTCCCAGCAAAGGGCTTCATTTACAGGAGGCAAAGTCCCTCTGTCCCATCAGGCTGCACACTAGTGACTGGGGCTCAGCCTTTGCCATGTAGCTGGCACTTGCTCAAACCTTTCTAATGAAACAGGAGAGGTAGAGCACATCTATGAAATAAAAATTATGCCAATTTTATCCCCTAGCTTTTCAGAGTGCCTTGCAACTGTGATACCAGCACATGCATCCTATGCTCACAATCTCTGATTTAAAGCTTCCTTGGCCAGAAGACTCCCTCCAGCCCTAACCTAGCTTTCTTTCTTTCTCCCCTCCAAGCCCTTTTTTCTCTCTCAGTCCAATTTGAGGACCCATCCCTCAGTGTTTGTCATCAGACTCCGTCCTGTATCCCTCTGTGCCTTCAGGGTGTCTTCTTTTTTCTGTGTTCCAATAGCTCCAAGGTCATTCACTGCTCCTAAAGGAACCTGGCTTTTTTCTTCAGTCCCCAGACATCAGACATCTCTGGACCCCTCTGTCTATTCCTCTGTCTATCTTCCTTCATGGTTCTCTCTTTCAATTTGCAAAACCTTCGCTCTATCAAGTTTTAAGCAACAATATTTCAAGGGAATGGACAGGAAATTCCCATGCCCATAATTAAATTTCACATGTAGGGCTGTGCGTGCCTTAGTGTCCACACTGACAAATACTTCTCATAATGAGCCACAGCTAGTACAAATCAAGTGACACAAAACCTGAAACGATTGGAAAGACAAGAATGTGACTCAAATACGTAGGACCTTTCTTTTAGCACAGAGAGCTTTTCATTGTTAAAAATATGCTTGAATACAGCATTCAAAACCTGAACAAACTGATTAACCAGGGACCAAGTCACTAAAGGAGCGGCGGCGCTCTGTGTTATCATGTGAGAGGCCCCGGTTTGGGAATGACAGAGGCTGATGATAAATGGCTGCATCACGGCCACGATGCCACAAGTCTCTGTGGAACAATACTGGCTCCACTGCCCTTACTTGACAGCTGCACTCAAATCTCTGCAAACAAGAATTACTCCAGAAGGCCATTTGCTCTTCTTCTGTTGAAAAAGTTGTTTGGGGAATACACATGGTCACTAGCTATGTGGATACGCTGAAGGGATCTCTGGTGCACAGCTTCACTGTACATTCCTGTCCCCTCCTGTTGTGCCTAAGGACCTCTGTACCAGGGAATGGGCACGGAGACGTTACTTTGCCACAGGAAAACGTGTCTACCAAGTGACTTAGCAAGCAGTCAATTTGGTTGTGCCAGCAAAGGCAACGTGTCTTCTAATACCTCCCCTTAAGAAAAGGAAAGGTCATGATGATCAGCTACAGTGTTGGAAGTGAAAGGGCACAATATTACTCAGATCAATGAAGTTTTCCATTTTATATTGCCCTGAGTAATATTTTGTGTTTGAATTCTTTGTGAGTGGAGACAAGAGAAGGAGGCAGAGTAAGTGCTTGAAGTCCACAGCCATCCATGTGCCATACCATCCGTACGTTTCATGAATTCCAACCTATGAAGCTGGCTAGAAACAATGCCTTGTTTAAAAAAATAATAATCATGCTACAAAACTTTCTGTTTTCAAGTTTTAAGAAGTTTTCTCTTTTCTCCCCCTCCCCTGCCCTTGTTTTAAATAAAAGAAAATTACTTTATAAAAGAAAAGGGATTTTAGATAAGTCCTGGACCCTCCAGTGTCTCAGCAGAGGGGTGCTGTGGAACCAACCACTGGCTTTGCTCCCTTTACCGATTAATATGCTTGGGACCAGCTCTCTGTCCCAGCCCCTGCATTATCAAATGAGAGCCTCAACTACACCTTAATAAGAACATATCTTCCACTCTTTTAACTTCTTTAACTTGCATCTTGAGAAGTACATGGCACCCTATATAGGGATTAAACTGGGTTTTTTAAACGTAGCCAGTGATTAAGGTGGGCATTTATGACCTTCTTACTGGCAGGAGCCAATCTGTGGGAAAGCAATCTGCAACACTAGCCCTACAGACAAGGCAAGGTGCGATGCTGTAAACCAAACCCCATTCTGTTATATTATTCAAGAAGCCCCATCAAATTATTACCATTATTTATACCCTAATAAAATGTAGAGGTCTCATTCAGGTTTCAGGTTCCATGGTGCCTGATTCCCACCACATACACAATGAAACACTGCTCTAAAGCTGATGGCAAAATGAAAACAGTTGGGAGAATTTAACAGAATTTGTAAAGAATTCTTTTCAGGCATATGCTTGTTTTCAATGTTTTCTCATACCTGCTAGTACAGCAGAAAAAAAGATATGAAACCAGCCAGGAATTTCATTGTCTTTAAGTAAACAACATGACATAAATCCAATTTTGATAATCCCAGATTACAGTGAAGGCGGTAGCACTGGTCCCATCCCAGACTGCCTCTCCCAGTCCCAAGGTGGGGACAAGACACTTCCTTCCTCCCACAAAACAGCACAGAGGATGGATGTCCCAGCTACAGTACTGGCTCTGCATGCCCTGAGGTTTTACACATATGGCAACACTTTGTACAGGTGCTTGTAAACATGATACAATTTATTACTGTTTCTCCTTCCCACTAAAACAGAATCAGAACTCTCAGTTTCAGACAAAATTCTTTTTTTCCTAACAGCTGCAACACTTAAAAAATTTAACTGTAAGCATTTTTCTTCTGATTTCCAGAACTGAAATGATTCCCAAAAGTAAAGACATGCACTCCTCTTTTCATACACTTATGTTTATGTATATATGTAAGCATCTATTCTGATACCTGGTTTTGCTAAAGAATGTACTAGGAATCTCCTATGTTGAATAGCAGCTTTCTCTTAACAAAGACACAAAGACTTCTCCCAAAAATATTATAGACATTGGAGTTATTTAAGTATTGATAATTAAACAATGACATTTTATAATGTTTACAATCTTGATGAAAAATAAGCAGGAAGATAAATCTTATTAGAAAAACCCAAGTATCACAAACACAGTTAATGCCTCTTTCAGGCATCATGGAAAAAAAAAATACAGTTCTCGCTTTTTTTTCCTTTTCCATGTTATTTCAAATGATTAATGGTAAATCTTTATCTACAATTAATACTGACTTAATAGGCAGGTTACAAAAATATATTCAGGGCTTTAGCTTGATTTTGGAATATGAAGAAAATTTAAGGAAAATATTTCAAAATATGAGGGAGTGGGTTAGAGAGAGGTAGCTCCAGAGTCCACATTGCACCCTGTGGTTGATACAGCTCTCCAACAATATCCCAAGAAGTCTTGCATCCTTGCACAGTGTGACACATCCTCCAGCCACTTTAGAATTTGAGACACCATGAATGGAGGGTGAGATACAAGCGAGGTTACTGAGATTGTTATCAAGAAAGAAGGGTAGCAAGCCCAAGAACCACATTCGGATTATCTGCCCTTGTGTCAGGTCTGACTGGCACAGTGCAGAGCAGGAACTTAGGCAGCACAGGACCGCAGAGTCCTGGTCCCCAAACCTAGGAACCGCACTTCTCTCTGGGTGCTGCTGCCAGCTGGTTCAGCAGCAACAGAAAGCCATAGCATAGCAGCATGGCTTTTTCTGGCTACTGCAGAAGGAGAGGAGCTGGAGTAAATGTTAAAAACTAAATCCAAAGTATATAAAGGTCTAGGCTTCAAACGTTAAAGCTGTTCAGCATATACGTTCCTCCTATGCTGACCTGCACTGTACCTTCAGCCACAGATCCACCAAGTTCTTGTTCATAGATTTGAGACCAGGGCTCCACAAAGCCTGGAGGCCAGGCTTCATCTCAGGCTTATCAGCAAGCGAGATGATCAGGGTTCAGAGAAGGGCCACACCATCACCCATACTTACCAGAAACCGCTCCTGGCACCACCTGAAGGGTACACTGGCACAGTGTGGAAGCCCAGTTTCCGTGAATGTCTTGATTTGGGTTCACTCGTTGGAAGAGTAAGAGAGAAGACCATGACCATCTCTACTTATGAGGTGCTCTGTATTGCACCTTGTCTTCTGGCAGATAAGCACAACACAGGTACAGTGCTCAGGAGCCAGGGCTGGCTTCCAGAGCTGGACAACCCTGCTTCACTCTGCTGCGTGCTGTTTACTCACCAGAGGAATAGCGAGCAGCTTATTGGAGAGCATCCCATATTCCGTCTTTGATAACCCTGAACCAACTGGAGAACATTTCCACTTTGCAGGCACTATAGGTTGCCTTGCCTGAGGCTAATCCAAGATAAAGTAAAAAAATAGTATGCAAGATGCTACTGAATAGAAATGGCCCTAACCAGGATCAAAATACAACCACACACCGGGTGACCACTATCACCAGACCCAGCACATGCAACAGATGACATGGCTCCACATGCAAAATGATTCTAAATACAGTAGGAATATGTTTCCTGATGAGGTGGAGGTGTGATCAGTGCAGATGACATGGGAGCCTGCAAGGATGGCATTGAAGACTTTAGCCACCAGTGTATTAATGGTTATGTTAAACTGGTTGTCTAGCACTGAGCTTGAATAACTTCCTATTTGGAACATTCCTTGATTGAAACAGTGTATGAGAAAACTTGTGTCTATTAAAAGATAAAAACCAGTAAGTAAACTGAATTGCTTCTACAGCCTTGTGTACCGGGCGTGTTTATCTTAATATAGACAGGTGTGAAACCAACATCAGATGGTGTAAGAGGGCAGTATAGAACTGACTGAGAGAGCAGATTGCTATACTATAACAGATTTTACTGCCTTCTCACAAATAAAATATAAGCAATATGCTCTACAAGTACCTGAGCTGCTATGCTAGCAGATACTATTTGCAAGTGATAGACCTGCAGAAGAGTGCAGCAGGTGGGGTGAAGCTTTCTGGTTTTGATTCAGAATGCTACCTTGACACTCGCAGTCTTTTCTGCACTCTGCCTATCCAAGGGAATAACCCAGTTCCTTTGACAGCTCTTCTTCAGACCATGTGTTTCCAGTGCAAGGACCTTGCCATCCTGTTTATGAAGAGAACCTAGTTTCTCAAGAATATGCCTGGGAACCAGCTAAGTAAACAAACAGAAACATAATACACTGCTGCCTGAAAATATGCTACAGTTAATGCTTGCACATGACAATTCTTACCTACAGCAAATATTTTAGGACTTTCTGATTACCTCCGCTTGCTGCGACAGATGTATCCTCCTGGTATTGCATCACCCTGCTGTTGGAATATTACCGGCAGTGGTAGCCTGCACTGGAGTTTTATTCCCTTTCTCTGGGCCAGTCCTTTCATCTTTCTTTTTTTTTTTCACTCTGAAGGTTATTTATGCAAGTGTGACATGCAGTTACAGTAAAGTTCCTTGCAATGAATGGAGTGCAGGGCAGTGGTAAATTCCATTCCAAAATCATTTTGAATTCTAAAGGCTCCATTTAAGGGATAATGATGGGAGCAAAGGGCATTTCTCCAGGATTAATCACTGGCTGGGTGAGATGATAGCCCAAGGCAAAGCCACGGGCCATTAACCCCTGCAGGTCACCTTATCCCTACAGGAAATGCACTGGGTCAAGTTCACTGTTGCTATTATAAACTCTTATTGGAGAAAGAGGTTACACTTCTATGTTTATATATGTCTTCCATTCCCATGTTTGTAATGATAGTGGATAGCTTTTGGCAATGCCTCTATATTGTACCATGGAGAGATGTAAAAACAAGCTCTATTGTTACATTTGATGCCAAAGGCACAAGTGGATTTTTAATGTTTACAGGGAAACATTTAAGATTCTTGGTAAAAGAATGAAAAATGAAATGACAGAAAAATACCACATAAAAAAGACCCAAGGAAATAACGTTAGAAAGAGGCACCCTCTTTCTAGCTGATGTAAATCATCACATCTCCTCTAAAGCCAAGGGAGCTACATGAATCCACACCAGCTGAAGAACTCAGCCAGAAGTTGAAGTTGAAAAACACCGAAGTATAAATTTTAGGCTTGTATCATATACCATCACATAGGGAACATCATATAAAGTAGCAGTTTGACAAAAATACTGCTAAATGGGATTTATGTGCTCATGAAAACAGCTTTTTAAAGTGGTGCCAAAATCCTCTATTATTTAAATAGCTCCCAGTCTCACAAACTTTAGTCAGGTCCAATAGTTCCTAGCCAGGACACCAGGCAAAGGTTTTCCAAGCAACTCATGCAAGGGGAAAAGCCAGCAGTGTAGCTACATGAGGTGGAGCAGCAGGAACTTTGCTCACTGTGAAGTTTTTCTTGTGTTGACATGAATGGTAGCCCCAGAGTTCAAACCTGGATCCAGAGTGAGACCATGCAAAAGCTTCAGGATATACAAATTTGAAGATCCTCCTGAACAAAAAGAAAGGGAGAACAGTGAAGGTCAAATCAAAGCTACGTTTATGTGCTTCTTGCCTGCCTTCCGAGCCTCTCTTGAAACATGTAAGAGAATTTCATCTTTCATTAAAGAGCAAACAGCGCTTAGCCCTCTGCTAGAGAAGTACACTGAGGACACGAGCAGTTCTTCAATCTCACGGCTTGCGGTGGCTGTTCGCTTCCCTTGGGGCTGCCGTGAGTACCTGTATCCATTTGGGATGCACAGCCTGAACTCTCTCTCTACCTCCAGCCTCTCTTTCCAGAGGTGGAGTGGGGATCACTGGTTTTATGATGCCCCTGCAGTTAGCAGCAGTAATCCCTTCTATAAAATCATTTCCTGATTGAGGACTTGCACAGGAACAGCAGATTTAGGCTACTTCTCCACAGACTGAAGGGAGTTCAAATGCTCTTAGCTCCCATCTACAGGGCAAATCTGTTTGGGGGCATTTAACCCCTTCATTTTGAAGGTGTGCTGAAGTTCAGCAGAGAAGGGAAGATCCCCTGAGCCACAGAAAGTGGCCAAGAGCGCATCTCCGTACCTAGCAGCGGAGGTGATGCTTGAGATGAGGAGCCCTCGAGTCCAGCAGCTACTCCTCCAACAATTCCTACATTTATCCAATTACAATCATATGTACAATGCATAAGCAGCCTTGTAGCAGCCAGGGTGTTACGCTTTCCCTGAAGTAAATAGAAATTTCACTGCAGTACGGAACTGTGGAGTTTTCCCCATTAATATGCCTTTCTCTCAGAGACTCTCCCGCTGTCTCTCTCCCCTGGGGAAAGGAAGGAGCACAGATCAGCACAGCTGCTTATTGCAGGCGGCAGGTCCCCCCCACACGAAGGAAGCTCCATCCTGACCGCAGTCAGGTGCTTCACTTCTGGAGAGAGCTCGCATTTCAGATGGAGCCCTGTCTCTCGCACTCCCAATTTATGAGCGTAGGTGGCTCCCAGACCATCCCATGCGGTTTGTTATACCCCATTTGGAGGTGCCTGCCTCTCGTCACATGCTGTACACAGCATCCAGACAGCTAACACGCAGTTCTGATTTCCCTAAAGAGTTTTAAAGTTGCGCAGGAAAACATACTTCCATCATTTCCTCATTTCAGAATACTACACTTTGCAGCTTTAATGGTCTTTTAATGAACTTTTTAGGTGTAATATAAACATACAAACATTTTAAACATATGGTAATAAACTGCAAAGTAAATATAATTACAGTAGCTCTCACCAAATTGAACGCTTTTTATTTTACCATTAATTGACTAAAAGGATTTGCAAATGCTGAAAAGAAAACTTTGGCATCAATATTTAATAAAATACAGCAGTAAGATACTAATCATCTTAAGGGATCAAGTAGCTAGGTTTTAGATCATATGATATATGATCAAGTGTACAACTGCTGATGCCGATTGCGCTCTAATTAAAACCTAAACCAACATTAAAATAACATAAAAGGTCTGGGCTAGACCAGAAAGAAAAGCTGTTACCTCCATTCGCTTTCTTTACATGTTATTGTGAGGGAAGACCCATTATGTGAGTGAAAAACAATTGTTCTTCACGTCCCCGACCGCTGTGAAGATGGAGACCAGTGTAAGGCAGACTTCAAAAGGAAAACCCCGGCAATCTCCTTAGCGGGGCCAGCCAGGAGGAGCAGTGTAAGACTGCCTGCTACCTGCGCCTGCCAGGCCAGGCAGCGGGCATGGAGTTTTCCACCGCTTCTCCTCCCATGAGGAACACGTGGTCATTTTGTGGCACAGAACCCTCCAAAGCAGGTAGGAATGAAGTAACTGAGGTACCAGACATGATCTCTCCTCCTTCCCACTTGCTTAGGAAGACCAAGGGAAAATTCTTGCAGAAGGGCAACAGAAAATGACAATCAGGGCTGAACCTGGGCCACCTCCAGCACATGATCCAGTGGAGGAGAGAAAGCAGCGGGAGATCCAGGCAGGACTCTCACTCCCGGCACTGCTCACAGGTACCACAGCTAGCATCAGGCCCCAGGGATCTTAAAATGCTGCCACGTCATGTGTCTCTTCAAGTCCCCACTCAGCGATTACCAAGTAGTGGTCAAATCTCACCCTTCACAGTCGCACATACAATAAGCAGTGCCGTTACAATGTCTTCCCTGCTCTGTTGTGCCCACCTGTCCCCTCTGCTATATTCTTGTATTTGCCAGCTTTCTGGAAGCGATTGTCTTTCTGTTATATGGGAACAGTAGCTCTCAATTTCCAATCACTAGTGCCTCAGTGCTGCTGCAGTACACAACAATCATTATAGTAAGAGAAATCGTCATGCCTGGAAAATGAAAAAGAGGCTGAGAAAAACTATCTTTTAGTCTTAAATGCTATAAAAGTTAATTAAAAAAAAAATCGAGAGAACTAGAATACAGTTTGTTGCATATTTAGGTGGCCAATACTTGGAATGCTCACTCCAATTACTCATCTCCTGCAGAGGTTTCAACCTATATATGTATTTTTTTAATATATATATATATTGCTAGCAGTTTTTCATCTGACTGTTGAAAATCTGTAAGGATCACATTTTTCACTTTAAATACAAACTTCTACTGAAAAAAAAAACCTGATGGGTAATTTTCTTTCACATCTGTCATGGGAGATGTATTATGTATTTGAAGTTTGAGCCAGGATTTTCTCTTGCTTTTTTTTTTGCTCAGAAGAGCGAGCAAGTAAGAATGGTTCATTTTACTGCTCTGCAGTTTTAAAAAATGAAATGGGTTGGACCATCATGAAAAGCTGAATAGTTTGATCTTTCTGTGCTTTGGCTAGGTAATGCTGCAGCAAGAGGAATGCAGCTCTCCCCACAAAGAGCGCTCTAATGATAGGGTACCACAGCCCAGCCCCAGTGGCAGGGGAGCTCTACTTTGGCCCTTACTCACTCTGACATGTTTAATCCAGGCTATAATTCTTTCAGGCATAAGATTAGAAAATATGCAAGTCTGAATCTCTGCCTCATTGCACCAGCTTTATACTGATTTAACTGTGTTAGACTTACATATGTTGCATCACACTACAAGGACTGGGGGTCAGGATCAACACCTTTTTTCAGCTGCCTCCATTTTACGCTATGTTTGTTTAGCCTGCAAGTCCAGGCCACATTCAGAAAGCCAGTTCATAATATCCATTATATTTTCAGTTTTATTGGTCAACTATTTTGATTTGCAATGAATACAATAAAGAATGTCACCTATATATTCAAGCACCAAAGGAAAAACACCATGAAGAAGAGCTATCACCAGTTATGGCATATACAATAGCTTTGGACACTTGAACCAGAAGGAATTTCATCCCCTCTCTTCTAGGACTTCCAAAGCCTTCATTAAAGCGTTTGGGCCCCATCCTCCACTCTCATACATTGGTACAACCTCATGAAGGTCACTGGAAGTCAGGCCAATTTAAACTAGCCCAGAATCTGGAAATGAGAAATGGTTTCCTTTCATACCATGAACAATAGTCTAGACACAAAAACTGTAGGTAACCATTTACATAAAATGCTAGACTAAAAAAAAAAGATGATCCCCTTAAATGTAATGCTTGTATGTTGCTTGTTACATTACATATTATGTCAGATGATGTCAAACTAAAATAGCTCCAAATATATTTGTTTGATAAATATTTTCTGTCCTTCTTTTATGACATCTTATTCTCAAACAGGTAATGTGCTTGTTTTACTCAGACAAGTAGTGTGATAGATCTGACACAAGAGAATATTATAGCACATGGCAAAGGAATTCTGCTGCTCTTCAGTGATGCTTCTAGGTGATCAGTAGCTTTGTCTTTAAAATGTTCAAGAAAAAAGCCAACAGTGATAAAGAATCAAATTTACATTGCTGTATTTAGGTTTATATTCCTATTCACAAACAATGGGGACTTTGTATCTTAGAACAGTAACACACTTTATAATGTGAGCCAAATATATACTTTACCTAGAGTTACTACATAAAAATACTATAGATCATCCAAGAACATGAGAAAATGTCACCGCGTTCATTTAAAATAGCTATTTGTTAAATGTGTGTTACCGTTTTTTGCTTGGGGCAATATATTTCCATGCTTTATGAAATTATTAATTCTCATTAAATTCTAATGATCCTGTCTGAAAAGAGCAGAACTAATTAACTGCTCCATTAAAGTTATTACTTACTCCTGATGAAGTCTGTAAATGTTTCTACTTTGTTAGGCCAGTGAAAGTTTTCTGAACTGCAGCTCCTAGCCTTACAAGGGAATTTGCCCCATCAGCAGCTTATTCAATAACAGTAAAATTACCAGGTCCTAACAACACTCATGTAGCCTTTGAGACTTAAGTCTTATGCCCTGAAACAAATATTTTCCCCCTTTTATGAAGAAAAAAAAAATGGAGCTCCTGCTGGTGGGAAGGATCTGCAGGACCTGCATCAGACAGGGGATGTCTAACTGGGGCCGGCACCGGCCGAGCAGCAGCCCCACTCTCCTGCCCTGCCGAGGGCAGCTCGTGTGCCGGTTCCCTCCACGTTAGCAGTGAGGGTTTGTGGTGTTCCACCGAAACTTTGTGCGTGTGACTGTGTGATCCTTTGCAGCTGGCAACCCGTACTGGGGCTGGACCGGCGTTTTGGCAGCCTGTGTGGGACCTGGCAGACCAGGATTCAGGTCCCTATTTATGCCTATATGGAAACTAGTTATTTAAATATCTTTGAGGATTTGGACAGCAGTGACTCTGTACCTCTGTTGTCACTTGTAAAACTGAAATAACTTTGCCACCTCACCAGAAGGCTGTGAAAAACGACGATGACCGTGAGGTACTCGCATGTTCTGTTTATTGGGGCTTCACCCACGTACCTCAGGACAGACGGCAGAGCTGTGAGCAGCAGCAGTGCCTGCAGGGCAGCATCTTCCCCCCAGCATTTGCACACTGGCCTTAAGGGCTCAGCATAAACTGATAGTTTTAAAAGGTTACATGGTCACCTCCATAATAAAAAATGGTATCTGCTTGATGATCACCATGGCTGCAAGAAGTGAGTTCCCTGACACACACTAACAACGGGTAAAATTGCTTTGGCAGCTCTCAGTGCCAGGGGGGTCAAGATCACCGAGACTCAGTGAGACATCGACTTGTCCCCAGTGAAAACAAACGAGGAAAAGCATTAATCAGAACTGCTAAGAAAAGCTTACTGACTCACACAGCAAGAAAAATGCAACAGTTGCACTTGCAACCCAGTAGTGCTGAATAAATAATGCACAAACATTCATATGTGGGAGAGATTTTAAATCTACAAGTGTAAAAATCTCCCATGATATGCCTGTATGCTCATCGGGCCAAAGAACTGGAACAGAGTTTATTATTGCCACTACAAATCTGACCAAAAGCTACTCAAGGCAAGTATCAAATGTTTTAATCTATCTGATAATAATTAAAATATAGAGATATTAGTTAAAAAAATTGAAAAATTTATTACTTTTGTGAGCTATGGTTATTACATTATTTACATACACTGAATAAATTATTTTTTAAATTATTTGCTCAGTTTCATTATTAAAACATTTTCAAAGCCCTGGTTTTGGGGGGGGTTTTTGAGGGGTTTGCTTTTTTCTATATAAGGGCTGAATTTTTTGAGAGAAATTAAATACTTCTTAATAATGGTCCCCAGATAGCGAACACAACATTTTGTAAACATTCAACTGCCCAAGAAATCCCTCAGTTTGCATAGGCTTCTGCCACAAAAAACTTTTTTGATATTGTTCATTGATATGTTGGAAAGGATCAGAAGTTAAATTTGCAGCCTAAATTGGCAAATATACACCACATTTCTATTCACTATATGCCAATTTCAGCTGTTTAAGCATTGAGGATTGGCTGAGAGTTTTGGATGCTTCTCTATAATAAACTAACCTAATCTGAAATACTGACTGCTCTGGAAATACCAACACTTTTTCTTTTCCTATGTCATCCCTTCCTGTCACAGCTAATAACTGGAGATCAATTCTTAAAATTAGTCCCGCGTTCCAGCCCCTTGGAAAAGATTTTGCCAAACATCAGCAGTGGCAACATTTGATAGCACAGGCTTTCCTCAAACACCTCAACCTTCTCCGCTTTCTTCTGGACTCCACACATACAGGGTGCCTGTAGGACGGCAGCTAACAGCTCATTCGTATGAGACAATGTCCCTAGGTTGATGGTCAAGTGCACTTTGTTCAATGATGTGCAGGAGGGATGGTCCACATTGAGGCCAGTAACGCTGTTTTGGGCCCTGAGGCGACTGCGCGAGGAAACACCAAATGATTTCCTCACCAAGGAAATTATTTTCCACAGAGTGAGGAAACACCAAATGATTTGAATTTTCTCAGCAGCAGAAGCAGCAACAGGAGCTAAAACACAATCAGGTCCACCAGGCTGGGGCTGGACCCGGACCCCTCTGTGCAGGCAAGCACCAGGCATGGTCCTGGGCTCAGCTGCTTCTTGGTAGAGGCATCATCGTTCCTGGGGGGGACCTGGCTCCGTCACCCATGCCAGCATGGCGTTTCCACCACCCACATACTCCCCGGAGAGTTGTGCCGCTTGCCGAGAGCTTCCAAAATAGCAACTTCCCAACCCATAACGTTAGAAGTTTTTTAAAACATTTGCAACCAATTTTATAGTTAATTAAACCCAGATTTGCTCTATTCAGTCATTTGTTCTATAACTTTTAAAGCTTTTTTGGTTTAAAGTTCAGGGTTTTTTTCTAAGTCATGCGTAAGCTTTAACAGTAAATAGGTTAATTGCAGCTCTGATCGTCCTCCAGCATCTGCCAGTAAAGACAAACAATTTTCAAATATTGAGGCCTAACATGGATCACAACATTTCAAGGTGGGACCGGTCTCGTGGTGCTGCCAGCAGAGAACCCCATGCCAAATCATACAGCTAGTATAGTATGGCATCAATTCCTCAAAAATTTCCATAGCAAGAGTTTTAGGAAGAGATCCAAATACCCCATCAGTAAATCTCACAGAGTAGGTGATATATTTACAGTCGCCAGATATTTCAAATGGCCTTTCTCTCACATATGGTTACAATCTACAAAACCAAAGTTACACAAACTAGTTATGCCACTACGTTTGAAGCCATCCTCTCTCCTCTGTTCAGAAAAAATCTAGAAAAATTGTATGACACAAAATTGTCACTCATTTTTTTCTCAACAAGACAAGAAATCATTACTCATGCTTTTCTTTAAAAAATCAATATTTCTACCAACAAAGAGAAATAAGTTGTCATAAGAAAAACTGTCTATCTTGAGTTTCAAGCCAGGCTTCTCCAAACTTTGGAGCACAGTCTTCCCAACAATAGCCATTTCTCTGGCTCCCAAGCAGCATCTCTTATGGCTCTTACCTTGGGCATGCAAACAAGGAAATCTCAGTTGAAATTAAGCTCCTGCTCACCAGGGACCAATTATTGATTTTCTTCCTTCCTTTACTCTATGAATAGCACAGACGGAGTTTAAAAAACATTTGAAAAAAAAATAACCTATTAAAAAACAGCTACAGTGAATTGAAAATTTCAACACCAAAAAGATAGCCATGTCTTGCCTCCATTTCTGGTGACTACTATAATTTTGTTGAGAAATTAGTGGTCTACATTCACTGAATAAGGTCACAGAAACGCCACTGTGCCTTGAAGGACAACTAGGATCACAGACGTACTTGGCAGCTGCAGGCACCTACACTCAGCACTAGCCCTGGATGAATGAATTCATAGTACAAAACCAGAGGTAACCAACTGCATGACGTGCTGGTATGGCCCCAAGACAGGCAGCAGGTGCTACAGGAGCTATGGGCTGTCCTTTGCAGAAAAAAATGGCCATTTTACCTAAAATGAGGGTTTAAACCCTCCCTACACCAACCTGTGAGACATGAATTTATGTCCAGTAAAATGAAAAACCATCATGTGAACCCCAAGATAATTATCTGCCTGGTCTTGAAAGCAAACAGTGATTCATTTATTACTACAACAGATGCTAGCAAAACCCATTTATGCATTAGAATTATCTCAGTGCCTTAAACTGACTTTCAGAAAAGCTTTCCTAGGTAGCACACAGTAAAGTGAATGGTTGGAAATTTCATATCCAACATACAGAAAACATGCTGGTCTCTAGTACCTTCAAATTGTTACTAAATATTATTATAATTCTTTGAAAAACCCTCTGCAATTTCTTGAAACGGTATCGGTATCATTTAGCATCATTTGCTGCTGCTGGTAGGAGTCCGTGTGTAGGGAGTGCAGATGCCGATGAGCGGCTGGCTCAAAGGGCAAAGTGCCATCCACCCATACAGTCCTGCCTGTAACAACAGCCAGGATGAGATTTCCCAGACCCACATCAAGCACTCCGGATCAGAGATCACTTGTCAGTCATTACACACATCAGAGAAAATGCTTAGTCTGTGAAAGCACTGTTGCTTTCTAGCAGTTTTTTTTCTTCAGTAGCACACCCTAACAGCCACTTGGTTTTTCAATAGTTGTTGTCTGTATTCTGCAAAAACCACCCTGTCTCTTTTAGGCAAACCTGCACCAGACACTAATAGACCAGAAGTATTAGTCTGATACAATCCCATCAAGCTGAGTAAGTCTAACTGCATATACAGCAGCATTTGTAAAATGTGCAGGATATACAAAATCCACATCATTCAGAAATATCACCACAGTCTTGATATAAATCAGGATCCACGACTCTGTGCCATGTATGCATAACTCTCCAGCTTAAGTAAGTTTGAGTCCTATACAAGGGCGAGACTTGCAAATTCTCCTTCTTCCTTTCATTTAAAGAAGTGTGCGGGGCTAGACATAAAAGAGTCCTAAGGAGGGATGTTTAACCTTAGTTTAACAAAAAAAACATGAAGGAAACCTGCAGATCCTGAATCCAGAATAAATATATTACACCATTCTCACAAACATTCACTTTTTGAACCTGTTCCAAAATTCACCAGAACACATACTAGTTTTTTCTTGACTTTAGGCACTGTGTTTAAAGGCTTGTAGAATAGTTACCCGAGGAGTTTAGTAAAATCCCATTGTTTTAAATTGTAAAGTTAGATTTGACTAGTCACTGGAATCTGACTGCAACCTTTTTAGCCCAGCATTATTACTTCTCTCATTCCTACAAGGACGACGCAAGCAGTTGTCCACCTCCCATCCACAGTTGACTTTCAAGGCCAGTTGCTTTCTGCATCAGTGAGACTCATGACCTCACATAAGGCCACTTTCCTCTCTGACATTTTGACATCATCATTTAAAGGCTGGTGTTATCGTGGCAGGTTCTTTAAAGCTGGAACAAAGAAACAGTACGGTTTTACTTCTTAGGAAGAGCCTTCACTGAACATTCTGAAACCAGTCAGCTCCTAATCTGTGGAAACCAATGGCTTATGTTCCGGGGATGGCAAAGGATTTGTGGCCACGTGCCGTGCAAATGAAGGAGAAGGATAAAGCATATAGAGCTTGTCAGAGAAACTGGCAGCGATTGCAATTAGAAGTGAATGAAAGCAATGACAGAAATCAAGAATCACCAAAGAAGGGAGTATCAGGGAAGTGGAGAGGTAAAATGTGCCTTTTTTTTAAGAGAAAAAAAAGTATTCATATTGCATTCAGCCCTCAAGCTGCTGACCAAGGTGCCCGTACACAAAGATTATATATTACTGAAACAATTATAGAGTGGGAAACAGAAATCTTAAAAAACAAATGCCACACCGGCATGGTGCAGGACTCAACTAATTTTAAACACTTTATTTTAAAACGATGCAATTTACCTTTCTATAAATCTGATTTGCCAGGAAAACATGATAAAAAGAGATTTTCTACAAAGTATCTCCAGGAATCATTCTGGATTTTTCAGGTGCATGTTTTATGTTAATAAGTGTAAGGTATTATGGCACAATTTAAATTTAACCAAGCACATGCTTGCTAAAATTAACATTGAGAGTTCTTATCAAAACATCAACATTAATTTTAAAAAAAGCATTATATTTTAAAATTTCAAAGTTACAGTTAAAAGCACAAGAAGTCCAAACTGTAGACAGCATGCAAAACCATATTCATTCATGAATATGTTGTTTCTAATGAGAACAGGTAACATAATTCTATGATTGTATTTTGAGGTTATCTTTTAGCAAACATTCCTGTCCTTAAGACCAAGACTGTATCTGCAAAAATTTATCCCTAATTTATGTTCCAACTTGTAATTAAAACATTTTCATAGAAATGTTGATATTTGTCATATTGTTTTCAGGTGCTCTGATACCAAAATAAAGAATAAAATCTAGTGAAAATAACTGCTTATTCTATTGCTCTTCAGTATGTTTAATGACCGCATTTCTGAGCGCTGTCATATAGCTAGACATACAGGAGCTACGAAATGCACTTACAATTTATTGCCTATAATTAATTACACTCACAATCGTTTACAAGGAAAAAATTGTACCAATAAACTACAGACCTTTTAAAAAGAACTGCATATTACTTTGAAATGATAGGCTTCCCTAGCAGTTTCACTACTGCACTTTGGCTAAAATGGTTCTTGTTCAAACAGCGAATTCCCCACCTGGGCCCGTCCCAGCTCTCCTGAGAGCTCTGACATCAGGCTTGCGGGGAAAGCTGCATTCTTCAGCAGTGTAGTGTTAGCAACCCCCAGGATTTTGTTGTGAGTCTTGGTATAGCTGTGGTCTTGTTATTAATTTTTTTTAAAGCTTCAGAGCTCAGAATGAACAGATTACATGAAAAATTCAGCTTGCTTTTAACAAATTTCCAACCTCACAGGAGAAAAGGTTGAAAAATTATTTTTGTAAAATCTTAGGGATGCAAAAGGCAAATAAAACCAAGGGTTTTGGCAGCAGAGATTTTCTAGGCTGTTATGTTGGGTTTCTGTCTTGTTTCATATTTTTAATGCTCAACATCGATGATACTAATAATGGGATTTTATATAAAATGTTAAACACTGCAAAAGAGCAGTCACCCATCAGAACCAGGAGAACCTTTACAGGTTAGTAGAGCTGAGTTCCTCCTGCATCCCTATTAGTAACCGGCTGCAAAATTCATTGCTTACATAAACTGTTGTGAAACGGGAAGGGATTAAATATAGTGAGGGCTTTGTTTTGGTGGACTTTTCAGTGGAAAGCAAAATGGTAGTTTTGCTTACCCACTTATCCCACTTATTCAAGAGAGTGAACTGGGACAACAGGAATCCCCCAAAGCGGGAAATGTGTTTCCCCGGGGATTTTTTTTCTTTTTTTTTTTTTTAATCTAAGGTTCTAATTTATTTTAAAATGTGATTCCTAACTTCCCTAGTGCAAACCCTGGCCAATGTCAAGCCCCCGCACTGTTGTCCTCTTGAGTCTGTAAACAGACAGAATTAAACAATAGCATCGCTAAGTGCGAACTTTCTCCATTCATCTTAATGGACTGTTAATTATGACCACTTAAATGCCCACAGTGTTAACCATTTCACTGCTGACTGCATTTCACCCAAAAGGGCAGTTTATAGATGTTGATTTATCCACAGGCAGGTAGATGTAAAACTCACAATCGATACACAGTTAAGTGGACTAAACGATTAATAAAGTTGTGAATATAGATTATGCAGCCAGCTGAAAAATCTAATAAACATCTCCTGAAGTTTATTCTTTTCAAGGCTTCGAGCAAAATGATGATTTCAATGGCAACACTGCAGTGTTACTGTTTGAGGGTTGTAGGGAATCAAATAGGATGGTGTTGGTTTTGCAGTGCATTTTCATGTAGCAGAAAGGCTGGTGAACTGTAGTTAACTGATTGACATTGCACATCATAAGTGATGTGGGAATATGTAATGTCAGGATATAATAAGGGTAGTTGACTTTTTTTTAAGTTCAGAAATTTCTACAAAGCTATATGAGAAATGAAAGAGAATTTATTTTTAAAAGCCAGGCAAATATTGCAAAAATTTCTCAAAGATCTTAATTATTCCTGCTTATAAGCTGATGCCACTAATGGAAGTAACAGATATTACAAATTAAATCACTTTTTTTGGGGGAAAAAAACCCACAACCAAAAATCCCAGTGGTTTTGAAGAATTTAACAGAACAGAACAATATTTGGAGTACCGTCCTGACAGGAATTACATTTGTAATATCATATGTACTGCATAAATAATAATTACCACAAGCATTTGAATCAAATTAATTTTGTACTACTAATTTAAGCTCTTCAGAAGTTCTAGGGCTAGTGTCTTCTCTCTTGAGCAAATGGATCTGGTATAATATAGACAGCCTTAGATTTCACTAAGTGTCCCAGGTTCCCCACATTCCCACTGGCATCACTGGCTCTTTGAGGAAAGCCTTACAGCCAAAAGGGACCATGTCCATTTCTTCTGTCCACACCATAGGTTTTTCAGTGGTTCCTTCTGTCAGATCCTATGGTCGTTTCATGTTTCCACAAATCCCAAGTGTGGCCAAGTAGATCTATTATCAACCCAACACTTGCCTACAACTTTGTTTTTAATACCTGCATTACAGCAGCCACCTGGGGGGTTGCGGTAGGCTGGCTAGCACGGGGAAAAGCAAGAGTTCACAACATTTACAACATGCAAACCCCTCTTACACACTTTCTCATCCTGTGCTGGTGGTTACAGCCACCGCCACTGCACTGCCACCAGCCACCCTCGCAAGGCGGATACTCATTTTTGCAGCCTAACCCATTTCCAGAGTATGTGAAACAGCCAACACGCTGCTCCACGACTAGAAAACAACAACAGATCTGCCAAGTAAAGCAGCTCTGAACACAGAAACCATCTTCCAAAACCCTGAGAACCCAACAACTATTTGCGCTCAAGCGTGCAGTTTGTTTTCCCCACTTAAGCACTTTAAGGTATCAATATTTTTTTTAAATAAGAAGTAGTTGTAAATGAGCAGTCAGGCCCATGTGGTCAGCACGTAACACTGGCAAGAACAACAGTACGTGGGCTGGTGCATTGGGTCTACCACCACTCTTGAGACCCCCCTGATAGTTACCATAGAGATAGTAGGAGCCACAAAGAGCTTCGATCACATTACTGGCTGGGAGGGGGTCAATTTGTATGCGTGAGCCCTGCTGGGATTGAAAGAATGCAGAGGAGGACAGGAAAGATAATAGAGAGAAAAATAAGTGAAGGGAGAATACGAGAAATGAGAAAAACGAAAGAAAGGCAGGCAAGGGGGGGGGGGGCAACCAAAGGGAGTGAGTGATCTCAGAAGCAAAAAAAGCCAGCAGAGAGGCCAAGAGGAAATGAAGAGAGAAGGAGAGAGAAAGCGAGTGAGAAAATTCATCTTGCGCAGACAGCGCTCGTGTCCCTGCCCAACAGGAACTGCTGCTCCAGAGGAGCTAAGCCAGCGGCGTGGCCGGCTGCAGGAGCAGTGGGGATGGATGGATGGGTGGATGGGTGGATGGATGGAGGCAGCATCTGACCCACGCCAAGAAAAACTGCTCCAAACATACAGCGGAGGAAGGAAACAGGATCACAGTGAGGACAGGGAGATTTGCTTTCATATGCCCACAGGTGAAGAGCCTGAATGTGGTGCTGACTGAGCCAGTGCCACAAAAGAAGACAGGTTCCTTTCTTCTTTGGACTCCTGAACCCTGGGCACTGAGGGCTTTGGGCTGGACACGTTTTGCCTCTGAGGGCTGTGACTGCCTGGGTCTGGTGGGGCTGGAGCTTCGGCAGCTGCTCGGGGTCTCTGGGAAGAGCCGCAGGAGCCTCTGCAGCCCCAGCTGCTGTCTGCTCACTTACCCTCTCGTATTGCTGCGTATGCCTTCAAAGACACTGGAAGACCTTTCTAAATTAAGACAACACCTAGATCCATACTCCAGAAAGGCTGAGGAGAACACTTTGAATGACTATCTAAATCAGCAGAGTATCCAAAATATCAAATCCTGGAAACAATCCCTTATGGATGTCTAAGAGACCGGTGTATTGATGCAAAAATCTGTTGTTCCTCTGCAGGTTAGTAATGGCACAGCCAAAACCTGCTTGTCCGTCAAGAGGAATCCTAGCAAAGTTAGAGAGAGAGGTAATAGGATTCAACACATAACCAATAATAGTTAAAGAAAAAAGTCTTATTTGGTGGCACATTCATTGGCCCTGTACCTCCCAAAAGGTAAGGGTAACAAAGAACGTCCTGCTTCGGTGGTCTCATCAACGCCATAGCGCTGCTTCAAGCCGCAGCAGCTCACCTTCTAGGTCTTCCCAAGACACACAGAGCTTCACAGCCTCGCGCTGGTACTCGGCTTCAATAGTGGGGTTTCAGTACGTCGGCAGAGGAATGCCCCAAATGCTGGCAGAGCAGCAGGCTGCTGTACCCGACTGTACCCTCATGGCTGAGCGACAAAAGAATTTTTCCTGGGGAGAATGACGATCTGCTATGTTTTTCTAAATCACACCTGTTTTTTCCTAGCGGGAGCATCACAGTACTCCTCACCTTCAGGGCCAGCCCATTCAGCCCCATGAGACTAAGGCAACATCCCCTACATTTTCTTACAGAGACACAGATTTAAATACATTCAGTGAAAATCAGCATGGATTTCAGAGATAATCCCCAGTGGCCAATAGCACCCACTGGCCCAACTGCAGTATCATGCGCTCAGTATATTACATAGGCCAGCCTAGAACAGATTATGAAGGTGTTTGGGTTTTTTAATGAATTAATATTATTTTTGTATCATTCCACTTTTCAAGCCAACTGTCAAACTGACCATAACTTAGATATCTCCCTTGCATATTACCACCAAAGTTGAGTTACCCCTGACATCCACGGCATCGCCTTTGAGTTAAAAGCACACAGATGTCTGAGTAACAGTAAAATTACTGAAGTATGTAAAAGCCTCTAGAAATGCTGTAAAGCAGCTTTTCTGTATATAGCAATGTCACCGTTTTAAGTCAAATACATTGTGATTTTAGCTTAAAAAGCCCTCCAAAGCAACACAAACTAAAGTGAAAACACTTTCCATTCAGAGGAATATACTCTTTATGTAAAGCTGTAAACTATAGCACGAAAATGGCATGTATAAAATTGTAAACTGCTGTTGTAGGAAAACCCAAAGAGTCTTATGCACAAGGTCCCAAACTGTCCTATGCATTAGAGCTACTCTTTTTTTTTCATGCAATTTATAATACAGAATCATCTCTAAAATAGATGGTGTCAGCCCAGCCACAGATATTTTCAAAGCCTGCTTCCAGCCCTTTCCCTTCCCTTATCACCACCACACGCATAGGGAGAGGATCCTCCAGTAAGCCAGTCCAGTAGTTTCCATCCAAGCCCAGCCCAGCCCAGCCCAGCCCCAACAGCCTCAGGCTGCTGAAGTCATTAAGATTTTTATGAACATCTACTAGCCAGATGAGTCCTCATTTCCAAAACGCTTACAATTTTTTCCACTACCGGAAAACTTTCCAAAAGCTGGGTAATAGGCCCCAAATGGTTCTTTCAGCACTAATGTGAACTGGAAACTAAAGAACCATCCAGCAGGTAATTTGTACAAGTCTCTTAAATCTTGAAAACGAGGCTATTCATTTTCTAATAATAAATCTTTACTGCAGCTAATCTTATCTTCCTTCCACAATAAACTCCTAATTATTACCTTTCCAGCCAGCATATCTGTGATTTTAAAAGTGTGTGACAGCAGTAAAAACAAGCGCTGGATCTTAGGACTGAAAAAAGGAAATACTTTAGGTTAGGCATACAGAAGATCCTTGTTTTTTAAGCTCTGAACAACATGATATAACGGAACAAGTTACAAGCTGGGAGTGAACTATTCATACTGGAGAAGTCAAGGACAGTCACCACTGCTCCTGTGCCTGATGGCTCTGGGGAAGCTCCGCCTTCTGTTTGACGAGACCAGCACTGCCCAAATGAAACAAAAGAGGAAAAGTACTTTTTTTCCTTCTTTCTTTCTTTCTTCATTTTAACTTAGTCTCGGTCAAACCCAGAATCCATTACTGAATACTAAAGGCAAATGAATAAAACATTTTTGCGAATATTTGTGTAAACTCAGAACTTTGCACATCATTAATTATGAGTTTTATCTCTCATTTATACTGGAAGTACCTCAGGGCCGGCAGCCCTGTGAGGCCCAAAAGTACCAAGCACAGTGTGTGTAATGGCACAGACCTTTTCTGTATCACTTTCACTCCGCTGAGGCTAAGCAAATTATGGAGAGTATCTGCAAAGCTATTTTTTGAGTTTCAGAATATTTATATCACCCAAGAAAAAAACAATGATGTCAGATAAAGTATGTCCTCAAATAAAACTGAAGATCTGAATTTTGAATAGCAGTGACTTTTCACTGCCTATTCTCAGTCAAGCTATAGAAAAAGAAATATTTAGAGAAGTGATCTGAACAACACATCCGTCTAAGAAAAGCAGAAATGTTTGCAGGGAATCTGTAAAAAGAAAAGGAGACCAAAACTGATCACTCCAGTTCTTCTGCCATTTTACTGCACCACTTTACAATCCTCTTTTAAACAGTACAACGGATTTAACTGCACTGGTTTTTAAACAGATATATTTACAAACAACACTCAGCTTGTTAAACCAATTATTCCTTCCCAATATATGCACTACTCTAATAAGCACTTAATAGTTGTTTGCAGGGTCTGGTGTGGCAATGACCCAAAAAGAAAACAAAATAACCAGAATATCCTGTCCATTCAGAGTAAAACATAAAATCACCAGTCCCTTTGGCCTTGGTTATTTGGAAGTTCCCAGATATTCCTTGCCCTTCTGCAAGGTGTGGATAGAAGTAATCCCACACCTTTCCCTGCCTGTTTACTTACTAAGGGGCAATGTAGCTCTCAGGTTTTGTCACCAAAGCTATGATGATGATAAAGGAATATAACACTTAACAGAAAAAATGTCTGAGCCCATCTCATGTAACAATGCTTTAGGTATATTAGGGCAAATGAACTTTATGAATAAAGTGATTTATGAATAAATATGACTTTTTATGAATAAAAGCTTTATTCTTTACAGGAAAAAATATTATACTGTTATTTCTTTTCCTGTGAATACATTTTTTTCAGGCAAAATATATATTCTGAGTCACCATTAAAAAGACATTTTTTAACTTACCTGCTTGCCAAAGCAGGTAAGGTAAATTCATTTACTTCTTCTATTTATTTCTACAAAATTTCTTTGTCCTTCACATTTGATGGACGAAATACAGAGGTATGTCTCCTTAGTCCTTCTTCGCACCCTGTTTCCTCCCTGGAACCCTACATACCTTTCCCACATAAATCGGAGTTTCATGACTTTGAAATACAGTTCCTTAGACTTTCAACAAATTTGGTACGGCTTTCCTTTCTGGGCCCAGAACAGTCCCCAAATTCCCAGTATTATTCAATCTAGTTGAAATCTTCCTGTTTCTTAGATAACACTAACAATTTGAGCTGAGTGTTGCTTTCATTTTTAGAATAAGACCTGCCCATTAAGAAGCCAGCGCCTGCTTTTCTAGGTTATTGTTTCTAGTCTATGCATTTTTTTCTCACAAACACAAGTTTGTAATTTTAGCCTCTGATGGAGCTTGTCATTTGCATTTTAATAATTTTGCTCACTCTGCTTTTCACAAATACTACTCTTTTGAGATTCCTACATGCTCCAATTGTAAAAAATTACCAGGAAGCTGCTTGACTTCATAGTGCCTTTTGCTCCAGATAGTCTCAAGAAATGCTGTACAAACATCAGGATGCCTATGAAACAGATGCTAAATATATTTCAATGTATCAGTCCATGGGGGAAAGTATGGCACTGAGAAATTAAAGCAAAAATGTTCAGACACGGAAAGTAAAGCTGTAGCAAGGTACTGAAATAATCAGGAACTGCATATGCAGTACCTCAAAATTTCCTTGAAAAATTAGAAACTTTAATAAGAACAATAAAGTTCTCGACAGGAACCTTATCCTTAGCAATTAGGATTAGAAATGCTGCCCAAATTGACATTCAAGAAATCAGTCAGTGGATAAAATCAAGCAGTTCTGCCTTGCAATCCTATTATTTAATCTTCAGGCAATGCTCTCCAGCCATCCCTGCATTATTTTTATTAGCTGTCTTTGGCTTTTTTAAGCACGTTGTTTCTGCTCAGCTTATCTGCAAAGGAGTAGGTCCAAAGTAAGCAAACAGCAACGAGGAAATAAATAAATAATCCCAGGGAAGGAGACTTTCAGGGCCTGTGTAGCTGAACCACTGACTTATTGTCTCTGCCCTCACCACACACCCCCCTTCAGTCGGTTGTTCCTTTTTTTAAACAAATAATTTATTTTTAAAATTTGGGAAGGCCTAACCAGCATTAATAGCCTTACAATTCTTAGTAAAAAAGGGAAAGCTATTTTACAGTTATATGAAAACAAACAGCATCTGAAATGAGCATGTTGTATTTGTTTTCACTACCAGTTCGGGGGGGGGGGGGGGGGGGAGAAAGAAAAAATAAAGACAGCTGTTAATCCATTTCAGTAAAAGTGGAAAAAATCCTGGGGACTTTCTAAGCTTAATTTCAGCCTAGAGTGATTTTTATGGCCAAACAATGAATCCTTAGAATAATTGGTTCATACCATGAATACACAACAAACCCTGAACCCAGGGCCCGATCCAATTTCCAGGGTAATCAGTAGCAATACCCCCTTTGACTTCGGTGACAGTAAAAATGTACAGTATCATTAAAAATAAAAAATCTTTACAAATGGGTTCTGGGTGAATACAGACCAGTCGTTTGTTGATGTTGCACGAGCTCTTAAAGTGGTTTTGCAGCATTACATGTGACTTATATCGATGCACACAAATCAATATAAATCGTGGGCGAAAAAAGCACCATCACTTAGAGAGGTACTAAATTTCCAGACCACGGTATTCAGATTATGATTATTTATTGCCATTGTACGGAGATGAGAGGCTGTGGCGTTCCTTCCAGTTTCATTGCTTCGTGCCAGCTGAATTCTGCGAGAGGGATGGTGTTAGAAATGGAAGGCTACAGTAATGTTAACTATGCTGTTTCCCTCCAACATCCATTTTGTTCCAAAGAAACACTTGCCAGAGATTAAAATATTCAAGATGGCTGTTTTCTGCACCCTTTCTGCGAGCTCTACAGTTTTTCACGTTCCACATATTCCGGGTCCCCGTCTTTTATTCAGACTACGGCTATTTCATTCCCCACCGTCTCCCAAGTCACTCCAGACTGGCGAAACTTCAAAGGGGGTTGCTTAAAAACTGCCCCGTTTCCAGCCCGGACCCCGACGCGGCCCTCCGGACGCCGGTTCGGCCGGATGCCTCTCCCGCACCGCGACTCGCCGGGCGAGGAGGATGCGCCGCAGCCGCCGCCGGAGCGGGGGCCGCCCCCCTCCCCGCGCGGGACACCCCCGGCGGCGCGGCGGGGCCCTCCGCCGCCGCCCCGCTCGCCCCCGCCCGCCAGGGCAGGCAGGGCCGGGGCAGCGCGGCGGCTCGGCGGGGGCCGGCGCCCCGCACCTGGACTTCCGCGGGGGCCCCCGCCGTCCCCTCCCGGGCTGCTGCTGAGCAGCTGCGGGGCGGGGCGGCCAACGGCGGCGCCGCGGGGGCCGGGCGGGGCGGCGAGGGCCGCGGCTCCGCTGCCTGCGGCGGCGGCGGGGGGGGGTCCCGGCATCCGCGCGGCCCCGGGGGCGCCGCCGCCCCGCCCGCTGGCAGGAGGCGGCGGGGAGGGGAGGGGGCGGCACGGATCTCCACCCCCCGCCCCCCCGGCTCCCACGCACAGCCGACCTCTCCCCCGGGGCTTCCCGTGGCGGGGGCACAGTATTCTTTTGTCCCCGCGTGTCCCCGTCCCCCCACCTCCCCGGAGAAAAGGCGGGGATCGGCTCGGGCCGGGGACGCCAGCGGTGCTGGCAGCCGTGCCCTCCCCTCCCCCACCGCTCCGCTGGACGCGGCGGGAGGGGGCCCCGCACCCACGGGGAGCGCCAGGCTCCCACGGGCCCTCCATCCCGCCGCGCCGGGCAGCGGGCGGGGGCGGGCGGGAGGCCCGCGGCGGCTCCGCCCGCCGAGGTGCGGAGCCCCCGGGCGCTCGCTGCCCGCGGGGCCGGCGGGGAACGGCGGCAGAGCTGTGCCCTCTGCCTGCAGCTTCACCGGCGGCTGCCCGGCCCGAGGCAGCGGGCTGCCCTCAGCCCCGCGTCCCCGTCCGGCCGCCGCGCGAACAAAGAGCCGCGGCGCGTTGCGGGTTGTTGGGGTTTCTGCAGGCGGTGGTGGCGGTGGGCGCAGAAATGCCGGGTTGTCCTCCGCTGGGCCGTTCTCCCGTCCTGGGCTTTCTCGGGCGTTTCGAGGGCGACTCTTCCCCAGCTGCGTTAGCAATTGGTCGGAGTACCGGTTAGAAATATTAACGCTGCAGTTGCACTCGGTGTTTGTTAGAGGTCACGCTGAATACGTCAAGTCCTCTCCCTAAAAGTATCAGATGATGCAGCCCCTTATTATCCTTAGAACAGCGTTTATGCTAAACTGCATATAGACAAATGGATTAACGTCAGAATCGGGCGGTTTATCGGGGTGCATCACACAGCTATGGGAAGCTTTTTTTCATGGCTGAGAACTGAAAGCCTCACTGACCTCTAAAAAAAAACCGCGCTTCATACAGAGAAAGCTTCGATTCCCTATCTTCTCCCCAAAATGTATCAGGTTTCTCGTTTTCCACAACCGTAATTGTAATTAGTCAGCGAGCAGATGGGACGAGGCACTTTCCATGCACGAGCTTTCCACTTCCACGAAATGAGTTTATCAAGCACTGCCTAAACGTCGCTTTACGTTATTGAGCCCATGGTGTGCATCTGAAAGAGCCTCCTTCTGCAGACGTACCTCAGGAACACGGCGTGGATGCTCACGTACCGCATCCATTTTAACAGGTTTGATGGTGCACGTTCGCACACCAACGTGCGACCACTGGAAGAAGCGTTAACAAACCTCGTGGTCAGCAATAATCGCCTCTATAAAACGCATCTGTGACTCGCTAAGGAAAGCAAGACTTGCTTTATGGGACCAGAAACGCTTGTCCTTTCTCCTGAAGTATCAGTTCGGTGAATTTTAGCTCCTAAATTGTTACTGCCTTTCCAGCCATTGCTGCTTTACAGTGACATGATCAATTTTCTCTTGTTGTTGTTGATTCCTGGAAGCTCTTGATGTCTGCCTGGTAGCGAGGCAATCCAAGCACAGACTAATGCAGATTTTAAAATTTCTGTCCCCTGTGAGGCTTTGCTGGCTGCAGCGAACGCAGTGCTACCGGGCTGAATTCATCCTTCCGCTGCAAACAACATGGAAATATCAAGAAGGGGATTTATCTAAATGACTCCAGTTAAAATAAAATTCCACTGATCAGTAGAAGATATTTATGGGTTAAGTGTTGCTAACGATAATAGGTGGGTCCTGCAGCGAGCTGCCCCTACCCTGGTGCTAAGCACGAGGCTGCCAGTTTTTCAAAACGTTTTACCGAAATGTACAAGATGCGAGTGACAGAAAAAAAAAAAATGCCAACGAACTGCTGCAGCTCCAGCACACCAACGATTTAGGGTTTATTACTTTCAAAAGATTCTTCGGTGTTTCTAAATACATGTCTTTTCTCCCGTATCTTAGCTAGCGAGGGCCGTATCTTGTCATCAGTGGTAAATCAATGGCATAGCCTGACCTTTAAAGAGGGCTATATCCTTTATTCAAAACAGGCGAGTTGAAAAGAAAGATCTGTGAAATGCAGCTTCACTGGGGAACGGGGCATTTTTAGTACGAACGCTGTTTTCTATAAACTGTAAATAGATCCTCGCAGAGTTGGCAGAAGTCGGTCTGGAAGGCAGCCGTATTTCACACGACCGCAACGCTCGCTGGAACCGGCTCAGGGGCTCAGGCACGGCGAAGGTGCCAACTTCTAATTGATACGTTTAGGCGAAGCTCCCAACGTAATTGCTTTTAACATTCATTTATGCAAAGCGGCTTCGTGCGGGCAGGGCGAGCCCGCAGAGGCGGCGCTGCCTGCCAGCAGGAAACGGGCCTGCACGCACCGCCCGCCCTGGGCGGGAGAGGGACCCGCGGGGCACCGGGGGCACCGGGCGGGCGCGGGGGGGGACGCCGTCTTGCCCGCCGGGCCCCGGCGGCGCAGGGGGGGAGCCCCGCGGCCGGCTCGCTCCTGCCCGGCGCCGTTCCTCCCCGGCGGTTCGGGCGCCGGCCGTGAGGGCTGGGGAGCCAAACGGCGCTGCCCTACTCCACCGGGGAGGGACGGGACTGCCGCGCGTGGGTGCGGACCTGTGCGGTACTGCGCGCTGGCGATAGCCGCGCACGACAGGAATTGTAACAATCCTTCTTTCGAGCGGCGTTTCGCCCCCCCGCCCCGGCTCCAGGCCGGCTTGTCCGATGGCGATGGATAGCTCGGGCACCGGCGAGCCGTAAACGCGGTGGTGCCTCCCGAAGCCAACCCTAATCGCTCGGCATTGTCGCTGACGGTCATCATGCAGCTCAGGGAAGGTATTTGCCTTTGCGCCTTCCCTCGCGGGAGCACGGCGTAAAGGAACTCCCGGAGACTCTCGTCCCCGCCAGCCTCAGGACGGAGCCGGCCGCGGCAGCCACTGCCCGGCTGCCCGCCCCACGGAGGAGGCAGCCCCTTCTCGCCCGCCGGCTGCAGCGCTCAGAGGACGCGGGTAGCGGGAACCCGCATCGGCGGAGGCTGGGGGTGAGGACAGGGGCTCGGGGGGGGGTTCCGCACCCCTCCCGCGGGCGGCAGGGGCGGGACACGACCCCACGGCGCAGGCCGGGAGCCACCTCGCCCCATAGGCGCCGCGAGCAGCGAAGCCCTTCGCTGGCAGGGCGCAGCGCGGGAGGGAGCTGCTGCCGCCGCGCTCCCCGCCGGGGGCCCCCCTGCCCAGAAACATGCGGCGCCTGCCCGGCCGCCGGCGCTAATCTCACATCCTCCCCCGGCGCACGCACAAAACGACGGCCGGCTGGAGGGGAAACGGGCGGGCTAAAAGGGGAAGTCGTCCCTGGGTGGGCTCGAACCACCAACCTTTCGGTTAACAGCCGAACGCGCTAACCGATTGCGCCACAGAGACTCCCGTTAGGGCTAATCGCCGCGGCGCGACTGATGTGCCGCGGCGCCGTGGCCGGCCGCGCGCCTCGCCGCCTCCCCGCCTCCGTCCTGCTGACCCGCGGGCCACCACGCGCCCAAACCGCGCGTACAAAACCCGGCTCCTAAATCACGAGCCTCGCGAAACACTAAAAGAGGACCGAGAAAACAGCGAAAAGGGCGGCTTGCTTTCTTCTAGCCAATATGAAAGACTAATTCCCCAAATCATTGTTCACAGCGGCATTCTTTTTCTGGGGAATAAATTCACAACTCAGAGTTAAAGCAGCTGCTTCTTGGCTGTTGCTAATTCATCCATTACACACGCAAGCCAAAATGTAATTCCCAAATACCGTTGCAAAATCGCCCCAATAATATATTTAAAAGGTAATTTCAAGGGAGGCAGCATCCCTCTGCACGTATGTAGTAGGTAAATTATATTTACCTTTCTAAGTGACTGAAGACAGCAGTGAAGAAAAGCTAACGTTCCTATCACCATTTTATCGAAATCCGCTTCCCACATTACCTTACAGTAAATCTGTACCTATGGCTCCACCAAGTACAAAGTTTTCACATCCAAGCCTGGGCAAGTGTTTTCCCCTTTTCTTTCACAGACCGATACTGTCTGAATCTCTTTGACGTCTTACAATATCAGTTGCTTCACTTTGTCCGTGTGGCTCCATGAAGCTCTGCCTGATGGCTCTTCTGTCTGCTGAAAGCCTTTGGAGTTGAGCAGGCACATGACACCCACTACACAAGGACGGGTGCTAACTCCTTTCCAAGCAGATGGCTGGCTATCTCCTAGTCTCTGCCCACCCAAGACCAAGAAGTCCCAGCTCACTCCTGAAACCAGAGAGTGAGTCTTCAGCAGCAGGAGTAAAAGCAGGAGCATGTTACTCCAGCTCTCATATTTTGTGCAATACCTTGCTCTTCAACACTGTAAGACTTCATTCCTCAGCCCAGTGAGTAACTTTAAGCTGACCATTTATTGTCCACAGCTCAGCCTTTCCAGTTTTTCCAATACTTTGAAAAGAGCTACATAAATGTCAGTATTATCACAGTACTGCTCAATTTCTTTACTGCATATTGTTGGTACCTTACCGACCAGCATCTTTTAAAACATGGAGGAGAAAGACAAGATATGCAAGCCCTCAACAGTAATTAAAATAATTGTTTTAAAGATTGCTTTTGGGGGCATCATGCCCACTGCAGCATGCTTTCCTACCCAGACCTCTGCTATTCTCAGCATCAGAAGAATCAGTTCGCAGGCTAGACCAGTTCTGTTTTCTCTGTGTAGGAGGACAACAAGGAGACAGTCCTGTGATTTTATGCACAAGCAAACGGGTATTTAGTGGAAACAGCAAGATTCCAGTCTGAACAAAGGCCTTACCCATAGACCAGTAGATGAACATCTGGGCATGGGTTTTGGGCCCTGAAACGTTTTACTTTATACACATGAATATTCCCATTAGTTTTAATGAATGTAAAATTGACTGTTTTCAAAATCTGTGTCTAGAGGCTAGATCTAAAAAGGGACTTTGCTATGCTGATACTGACCACAAGCTCTAACTTTGAGGTGTCTGAGAGGAACACAGGACCTGGCATTAGACATCCAAGGCTGCCTATTCAATGCATCGGGACAGAGAGAGTGCTGCAGGTGAGGCTACAGAGTCACTTGGCACCTTTCTTCTCAGCATTCTTCCTCACTGAATCTTGGAGTCTTTCATTTAAAGTCTTACAAGGTAAAAAAGAAAATAAGAAGAACGTATACAACAGCGAATGTTACCTCTTCAGCTTGAAACCCACAGATCAGCAAAGGATCTGAACATGGATGACTTTCGCTGACTGTTGAAGCACTAACCAGTGAGCCATCATACCAGAGAGCAACATTATCTATCGCTACTCTGTAAATGGAAAAGACTAGCTATCTACCCTTAGGAGAACGTTTCTGACTGTATCTTCAGTAGAAAGGAAGAGGCCAAGTGCTGTTTAGGGCATTCAGAAACCAGAAAGGGCTGCTACTTCAGATTAATCACCCTCCCTATCAGTGTTTTGTTCTTTATTTCTGGACAGCTCTCTTCCTTGATACACTGTTTCTTGTGGATGGTATCTGGAGTTGCTTAGTTTTTTTCCAATATCCAGTGTATATAATTTAAATACCATTATTGGATTCACTAATTATGGATTATATTTTGGTTTATATCTTTATAAAAACATAATTGTACACAAATATATTACATATTAATATGTGAAAATATTATACTATGTAATTTAAAACTATTGTTTTATTTTATAATATTTAAATATTTTACAACATTATTTTATTGTTATTTTGAGATCCATGAACTTACATATTCATTGCTATGACATCTGTGACCTTCTTCAGATACAGGCTTTGGTTCCTGAATGTCAGAGAAATATAGGACATAGGGTGAAACTGGGTATTGTTTATGAGTTTTATAAACATACAATATATTCATCCTCTGTTCAGAAAAATTAGTTACTCACCCAGAACTGTTCCTAAAATCAGTTCAGTAGGATATAACAGAAACAAAAGAATCTTCCCACTTATATCACAGAATTACTTCATTAACTACTCTATTTTGACAATTTCTCACAGGAAAGGACCGTTTACCCAACAAGCACATGCACCTATATTATTTCTTATTCTGTGTGTCCTTTTTGGTCAACTATTTGTCAGCTCCCAAGCTGCAACTCGGCCCAAACTACAAACATTCATAGTCACAAAAGAATTCAGAACAGCTGCTCAGTTTCTGCCCAAATATATTTCTGATTGCTTACTTTGTAACAGAAGTCTGTAAGTGCAGAGCTTACCATCCAAGGATTTCTCGTGTTTTCCTCTGAAACATATGATTCTAGTCCTGAATAACTGAAAGGATATCCCTGCAAATAGGATCAATTTACTTTAAAAGCAAAGAACAAGACCAAACAATAGTATTTTACTGACCTCTCCAGTTCACTTAGCTCTGGCTTCTCTTAAAATGCAAGTCACACAAAAGAAGGCTAGATAAGAAAATCCCGAAATCTTAGGGTGTTGCTAATTGCAGACTGTTGGGTAACCTAAAATCAACCGTCCTCCCAACATCCATAACCATGTTTACCAAAAGGAAATAGCATAGGGTGCCTGGTTCTGGATCATGCAACATATAGTTGCACTTATGTTCAGGAGAGACAAGAAGCTGTTTCAGTGTGACTTGCAACAAAATTATAGAACAGCCATCGTTATTATCGGTAATTTGGAATATAGTTTGCAGCTGTAGCAAAAAAAAAAAAAAACAAGCCAAGCCAAATAGACAGGGCTACATTCAGCATTGATCTTCAGATCTCATCTGACATACTGTAAGGGGAATTTTGCATTGCAATTCCCTGAAACCTCTCTGTTCTGAGTGACTACTGAAAAGGCTACAACCATTATGGCAGTCAGTTTAATAGTTTCCACACAAAAAGAAAAAAAAAGAAAAAAACCCAAAACAATCTTAAGACACTGCTTCAAAAAAGTGAAAAGAAGAAAATTTTACTGGCATAAGAAGTGAGCATAACACCAAGGAGAGCAATAATGATGCTTCTCACATAGCCTTATTTCTCTCAAGCACTTCTTACTGTCATGGCAAGAAAGGGAGACATTTCCTGTCCTTGCAGGTTTTTTGAACTGCACATATTAAGAATGCTTAAGAGTTCTTAAAATAATAGTGAATATCATGAAGATAAGAATGAATCTTATGCAACTGAACTTTAATGTTGTCTCTACAGAACACACAGGAAAGCAGAGGAATTGCCAGCCTGTGTTTTCAGGAGCAGCAACCTATTTTAGCATTTTCTGAAGTCCAGGATTCAGATTTAAGTTCTAAACATAGGCCTCAGTTCAGGAAAGCAACTGTATTCAGAGCAATATGAACGCATGTGTTAACTTCAAGTACAATCAGATTACTAGCGTGGTATAAAAGTATTTTCTTAAATAGATTAATCTTAAAAAAAAAGTGAAGGGCAAATTTTAGAGCAGACTCAAAAGCACTGTTTGTTAAAAAATTAGAAGAACACAGATTTTGTATCCTTGCAATTCTTAGGAAAGCACATGTCCCTGACATATTCTCACCAGAAAACATCTACCTCAGTTCTAAAAGTTATTTTGCAGGTGATCACACTGGTCAGCTTTACATCTGCCCAAATGCTCTAATTCAGCCAGAACACTAATGTTTGAAGGAAAGGCAGTGAGAAAGGAAAACACAGGTAAGCTTTGTGGATCCATTCCAGATATTTCCAAACAGGAATCTGACATGTTCAGCCAGACAGCAATCTTAAGAAACCTGTGCTGACAGGTTACATGGGCAACACCACTTCTGGAGGCCTTTTCTTAATCAGACTGTTTCAAAGAGATCAGGCATCAAATTCAGGTATCAGTGCTCTTTTCAGTATGCATTTACAAGCTCAAAATGTTCTAGCATTGCGTTCTAGAAGAGCTCTGTATGAAAGATGACACAGGGGGTCCAAAGAACCATAGAGTAGCTGTTACATTTTAGTTCCTCCAGCTACATTTATTACCAGCCATCAAAAGATTAGCAGAGGTTTCTAATCCTAGAACTCTGTTGCCAAAATGGAGGGAGGTTATGATATCCCACCATCAAAAGAAACTTGAATTCCTATGGTTACAGTTAGCTCCGGGAGAATTCTAATTCTCTCAAACACCTCTGGAGCAAGGAAGCTTCTTCCATTGCTGTTCCCTGGCTGTCTCTTGCAATGCGAGCAGCATCCTGCAGGACCCCAGGATACCAAACATGTTGATGGCCTGAACTTGCAATAAAAACCTCTTTCTTGGAGTTATAATAGGAATGGTATACAAGAGATTCATCTTGTTCCTTATAAGGATTATGTAAGAGATATTCAGAATATTCTTTGTAATACACAGCAGAGAGAAACTAAAGGATACATCTCTCTCTCTCTCTCTCTCTCTCTCTCTCGATTATAACCAATCCTTTTTCTTCATATGGTCTCAGACATGGACAGATGCTACAGTAATGGGGCCTAGATCAAAAAGTAAAAGCAAAACTAAAACTAGATCTCACTCTCCTACAATTAAGTGGGAGAGGAAAAAATTGAGGAGGTTTATAATTACCTTGGTTGAAATAAGGGACAGTGTGTTTCCATTGTTCCATGAAATTTTATGATCATTTAGCATAGACAGGAATTCATGTGGGTGCTGGAATATTTAAAGAATAATTAAAAAAAAAAAAGAACCTTTAAGCCCCCAAATTAAATATACCTATCCTAGTGCCAAGCCTTGAAAAGTATGAGGTAGAGGAAGATAAGAATACGGAGCGTAAAGAAAAGAGAGACAGATTAGGAAGAAAAAACAGAACAAAGAGGAGTGGAAGCAAAACAAAAGGATAAAAAATCAGAAGAGTGAAAGGAAGTCTGAATTAGCTCATTTTTCAGACAGGCCATATTCCTGCTGCTTTCAGAGATTTTACAGTGGAAAGGAATCAACATATTTTTGCAGTTTCAACAGCCTGTGGTGAGACTGAAGGCAAAAGGAGAACGCAGAGGGAACTGACCTCTCTCCAGTTGCTCCTGTCCTAATGGATGGTATAATCTCCACTACAGCAAAGGAACAGAGAAGGCACTTAGTGAGTTACTCACAGCTCCCTGTCCCCTCCTCCTCCTCTTGGCCCCCAGCTTCTCAGATCTTTCTATTAAACTTTTAATAGTGGGGACCCCCTCACTCAAGGCAGCACTGCAATCATTCATTAGTGTCCACCTAGGGAACAAATAACTCTTTAGCTGCACTGTAGGTGTCCAGCTTGCTTTGTGCCTGGAGGGGGATTTGTAATCGAAACAGGGAAGTGCAGGAGCAAAGAGAAAAAATGGGCAATAATAACCCGTGAACTCGCCTTTCATTCAGGTAACACACAAGACACATGTTAATGATTTCAGCTTAAGTACCAGGCAGAGAACTAACTGTACACTAACCAGGCAGAAATCACCTGCATGTGCCAACGTAGCTAAGCAGGGACTTCTTGGAGAAGGGACAGCAAGAAGTAACTTGCTGAATTTGCAGGGAATTGTTTTGTTCTGTACTTTACTGTTCTTCATTTGCAAAGTCCCTTTCCAGACTTCACCCGAATGGATCAACAAGCTAAGATTTTTCTAAGGTCTTGTACTTTAGCCTGGCTGCACAGAGTATTCCTCTAACTGGATTAGGAGAACCCATGAATATCAAGACAGAATGCGCTGGGATTTCAGCAGCTATGCTGTCTAATGTGACTAGCCAGTTACGTGCTATCTTAGGCAGAACTGTTTCAGACCTCATGGCCTAGATTGCCTGGATCATTAAGATAGTTTTTAAATACAAATTCATTAAAACATAGACAAATAGGAAATGGGTTTTCTTCCTATAATTTCTGTCAAAATGCATGTGTGTGCAAAAGCAATCATGCAGTCTTTATCTAAGCACTCCCCTTCATTTGCCTCTTTCAGGTTTTCGGGTGACTACTGGCCCCAGCAGGGTGAGGCAGCCACTTGCCCATCTTGCCAGTACCCTTGGAAGAACACATCAGCCTGCAGCATATAATAGGTAGAATACAAGAGAAGAAAGGTCTCTTTAACAGAGAAGAGGGGACTGCAAATACCTTCGAGGACAATGTTTCCCTCTTCATCCCTAAATATTTGCAATCAATACAGCTTCAGTATTTTGCAAGCTAATCAATAATGCAGTGACAGTGAAAGAGATGTGAGGGTCTTTTTAGCGGCTACAAACTGGCAATGATGCTTTGATGGCTCCTACCGAGGATTTATCATTTCTTGGATAATCTCCTGCAGAACACTGTGGGGCCTGAGAGTTCAATATACAATATGGCTATAGGAAGGAGACTGGACAGATGACTGCACTTTATCTTAATTCCCTATAGCATCATGTGTCAAGGAAATCAAAGGTAAAATAAAAGCATGAGACGTTTAAAAGTATGAATACAGTGTACAAAAACTGTTGTTTGGACATTTAATATAGCTAAGCTGGTCCATAGAAGGTAAGACAGGGCAAGGGTGTTATGAGGAACCACAGTTTTGTTTTGCCATTGTCCTTGCCATGAGGGACTTCAGAGGGACTTCATTATTAACTACTATTATTAGACTATATTACAAATTATTTCTGAGACATACACAAGCTAAATCTCTCTCCCTTTCCACAAGCATGCAAGTTACTAACTGTGAATAAAACAAGAACAACTTGCCCCTAAATAAAGAATCACATGCAGTATTTAATAAATAGGAACAGAAGAGGTCACATCTCCGAAGTTTAATACATTTTGGTCAAAATGCTCCTGGCTCAAGTGACCAGAACATTTACTGAGATGTGCTACCCCTGAGGGAAGGGATCTTCCATTCAGGCATCTCTACTGCTACACAGAACACTGCCACTCACACACAGCATAATCCTCCCAGGAAAAGGAAATACAGGCTGTGCACAGCAGCGTATTCTGACAATAACAAAGTCGTCCTCCTTTTCCTTGAGGCCGTGTTGTAGGGCCCTAATAATAAGTCCAAGAGCAATCAGACAACATGTAAAATCTCATCAGTTCACCTGCCCAGGAACCCTCTAGGCCTGAAAGGACTAAAACTATTCCTTTTCCCTTCTCCTTTCTCACTTTTCGTTCATCACATAAAAGCCTTTCTAGATTTCCTCAAGTTTGTGTTGCAATTATTGAGTGCCTCCAAATAATTATTATACATATATGAAATTCTACTTAAAGAAAAAATGGTATATTAATAAATACACACTGCAACACATCCCAATTGCTACTGAAGAGACTCCCAATCATCCTGCATTACATGCTAAACCATGTATTTTTCAAAAGAACACAATCCAGCATTTTCAGTTTTTCATACAGCCAAGCAGTAATTACAGTATCATCAGCTTTTTCATTTTTTTCACACTGTATGTTAATACACTGTATATCTGCTCAATTTCCACAAGTAACTACCTAAGTGTAAATACAAAATATGAAAAACATATGATCATGTACAGCATATTTTTAAGTCTTATAGCCCTTCCTAGTCTTGTCATTACATCAACTAGCTTTAATTTCCAGATTCTCAGAGGTTTAACCTTTTTCTTCTTTGCAGTTTGTAAAAAAAACCCAACAACACACAAAAAAACCCCAAACGGATGTGTATGAGTCTGTCAATGCACCTGGAAATTTTTGATTTTTTTTTAAAAATTAAGATAATCAACACAATTGTACTGCTAAAATCAGCAAATTCTCAATTAAATTGTCAAGCAACCTTAAAATAGCTCATTTTCTGAAATTCTTTCATTTGTTTTTAGCTTAGGATTTTTTAATGCTTGTTAAAATATTATACCAAAACCATCAAGCTAAAACACGTCAAAATGAATGATGATAATAACAACAAAAATTATATTTATGGTCTTTTGCAAATCACAGTGTCCTGTTCAATGACACACATGCAGATTTATAACAAAACTGGTCTCACAAGACTACAGAACCCTTTAAAAGCAGCATTTCTGCCATCTTCAACAGGCTTTTGCAGCTTGGTAGGTACAGATAATTTGTATTTCATACAACCAATGGTCATTAAAGACCCCCCCATATCTCTCTTAAATTGCATTAATTGGAAAATTGTTCATTTCCTCTTCCTCCAGCTCTGTTTTCACATATGATGAATTTAGGGATGTTTTGCTGAAAATGGGCAAGATATTATGCTACATACAGATACGCCTGCTGAAAACAATTCAATGAATTAAAAATTACCACGGACTGCAACTGACCTTTCATATAAACCATATATCTCTATATTTTTCACATGCCTTAATGATTATTATAGTTTGGCTCAATGAAAGCAACTGAAGAGTACAATATTTAGCATTTGGTTTATGTTAGTTACAATTTCAGTGTTCTATTTACAGAGGTTTATGATCCCCATCCTGGAAATCTTACTCAGATGAATAATCCAATCTCATGTAAGTATTCTGAATGACAGATGCAGGACTGACTCTTGCATTCTGATATAAACACAAGATAAACGGGTAGACAAACTATATAGATCAACTTAGGTAGTGGATGCCTCGTTACTGGAGACAATGTGTCTGCTATCTGTACAGGGTTTTTAGGCAGATGAGCACAGCAATGTTGAATCCAAAGTCCTTACAAGCTCCAAGAGCCCTGCAGTACTTCTGATGGAAACATATAACAATCAGCTCTACACTGTTTGTACCCACTCCTCCCAACAGACAAAAAGTTCACTATCTCCAGCACCACAGTGTGCATAAACACATTTTTCAATATTATGCTTCAAATGTTAATTCTAGTCAATACAAAGATCACAGCCTAGGATGTATTAAATACTGGTTTACCTCTATGAGGAGAAGGGATATATATAACATCGTTTCCATCCTAAGTCCAGTTTTTTACTAAAATTACCATGGAAATGTATGTTTTGTTCATTTTAATATTAAATAAATGGGGAATCACAACTGTGAAAAATACTTCTGTGGCTAGTGGCTTGTTTAGTTTTGAAAACTAAATTCTGTAAATACATATCAAGATATTATTCATATGGATTTTAAAATAACAATTCTTAACAACACATGGAATAAGTATACATATAAAAATGTGTTAGAAATTATGCACATTTCTAGTTCAGAGCAGATACAACTATTGCCAACATCTTCCTCATTGGTACTTTTTCTCTTCACTTCAAAGGTTTGCACACAAGGTTTGTGCACATGGATTTTCTGACTTTTTCATGATTTGGCCTTACAAACGCTCAAGTAACTTTCACCAGAGGTATAGTCCAACTCTGCTCCAAAGCTTCTCATCTTAGTCAAGCTGATTACACATTTGCAGAATGAAGCCTTTGGTATAGACGCAGATACACGTGGCTAAGTGAGATTTGGCTACCGATTTCAGTGTGGTGTTCTGTATCAGACAAAGCAACAAAGGAAAGGTGGCTTGTTCTCCTGTGTGAGCTGTAAATACCAACCATCACACCACTTAATAGGTTTATTTTATTAATAGCATATATTTAAAGTCTTCAATGCAAGTTTCTTTTGAATGATGAAAGGCTGGTAAATTCTTAAAAGATAATAATCAGCAGTGCAGCAGTTCTTTGATGGTCTGTAATTACCCAACTGTCCACTGTTTGAACGACAGCAGCAAACTACCACTCACCATTAGTTTATTTTTATTTATAACTTGTACTTTAGGTAAGAATCCATGAATTACAAGCAAAACAAATTGCTTACTCGAAACACTTCCCACAGAGGCTTGTTTTTTTACATGCATTAATATAGCTGAGATACACATGACATTTTAAATGGAGGTTAAACCGATGTAAATAAATGCAATTATTTGAAAGCAAACAGGATTCAGTCACATTTATTTCTGCATGGGATTACCGTACATTTTCCCCTGGTGTGTATCATGAACAAACACTGAACCACAGGAATTCCAGAGGGCTGTGGATTTTAAAACTTCCTACCAACGTGAAATTTGACGATATGGCACTGTACTCTTAATTTTATATGATTTGCCTGAGGTAACATCTTGTGTAATTGTTTTTAAAATAATTACCCATAGCACCACTTAAGCTGGAGGGATGGAGAAAGGTTTGAATTTCACAGACTTTTGCTTTGCTAATAAAAAGCTACAGATGAACCCCACGCACGCCTGAGCCCCACACCCAGGAGAACTGCTGATCCTGACATGGCGGCAGGGCCACAGCGATCTCCCCACCTGGGAGCATACTCTGATGGCCGCCATCACGGGCCTCCCCTGGGGGAAACCGCGCCCCAGCCAGCCTGCAGTGCCCACCAGCACCCACCCTACCAGGCCCTGATCCCTCTCCGGGGAATCCTGCCCTCAGCCAGCCCCAGGAGCCCACCACGGCCCTCGGCCGCCTCAATGGCCACCACAGCAGCAGTGCTCCTTCCCGCTCTTCCCCGCAGGCACCATGTGGTGCTGCCCATCCCACCGCTGCCCTTCCCTGTCTCACACCCACCTCCTGCCTCCGGGCCAGCTGTTCTCCGGACCCGTGGGCTGTTTTCTCCCACTTCTTTCCTCAAAGTACCGCCTCCACCTGAGAACAACATGTGATGGTGGCTCCTCCGCCTCAAGACCCTCCGGGAGGGGCAGCGGTGGACAGCCCCTTCCTCACCCGCCTCTTCTTCACCAGCCCCTCACGCGGAGCAATGGCCTTTCGCAGCAGCCCCCTCCCACCATCACAGTCCACAGCGGATGGGCAGGCCTCGGGCTGCCATGGTGGGGAAATGGCAGCGGCTGCCTGGAGACTCCAAGAGGCACGGTGAGTCCTGCTGCCGCAGCCCCAGAACCACCGGCTCGTGAGATGAAACTAAGTATTGTGTGCACATATATGTGCATATATACACACTACATCTGTGCAATATCGTTTCTTTGTATTGTTCTTGCAAAAATTTATCAATTTATGTGTAAGCAAAACCTGGCTGTCACCAAGTAACGCAAAACAAAGTTACCCTGATCTAAGGCCAGAGACACTTCAAAAGCAATTACTGACCAAAAAGACACGCCAAAATTAATAGCTGTAATCTTGCAACCTTTGTAAAGGATTTAAATTTCAAAAGTGAATTTGTAAAGTTTTTGTATGCCTTTCTCATACTCTGTACTGCTTTAGTTTTATTACTGTGGAGCAGCCCTCAATGCAGCAGTTTGAAACAAAGAAGAGTGAAAAATCACCGTACACCCAGACCGACGCTGAGGAGCCGCCAAATTTCCATGCTGCAGGCATTAGGCAGCCCAATTCTGCTTCTGCTGAAGACAAAACAAAAAAAAAGAGTTTTGCCACCAGTATCACTGGCAGCCAGATCAAGCTGCCTGCAGCAGCAAGGTTTTGCAAACCAGTTAGGTTGTATGATAAAGACTCTGGGACACAGTGATGTTACTGTACTCAGCAGGGACAAAAAACCCCACTCAATTTAATGCACCAAACCATTTCAGCCACTATTTTTGCCTTTTGCTGTTGCACAGGTCTTCTGGAAGTTGTTTAAAATATTATATAAGCAAATACAAAATGTCAATTTTACATCCTGCTGATTTCAGCTAAAGTTCTGTGTAAGGAACAAAAAAGAATTTCATAAAATCTAATCAATAATATCAAAACAGCCAAATAATTAACCTTCTCTGTGCTGACCAGTAGTCTTGATGATAGTTGTTTCAAACAACACAAGTTAGGAGCAAATGCAAAAGGAACAATCTTTCCATAATCAAACCAATGTAGGGGCATTACTGGCTTACAGCACCTTTAGGAAGGCATTGACTGTTCTTCCTACCTTTGTATCAATGTGGAGGCATAAGCATGACCCTCTCCTATTCTTGCTCCATTGGAGAGGTTACCCAGAGGTTAGGGGTGCTGGGCTCCCAGAAGCAGTTTCCTACGAGACTGGATCTCACATGCATTTGCAGCAGCGTTACTGTGTAAGTCACAGTCTGGCCCATATAATCCATTAACCCAACCAGAGATCAATTCCTGGGAGAAGTCTATTCCATTTTTTAAGAATGACTTTGTCGCCAGCATTGTAAATCTAGCAATAAACTGTTGCGAAACTCTATCCTCTCTCACATTTAAAAGAGCTTTGCAGAAAATGAATCTTGGGGGATAGGGAGACACAGGGACATATGTCTCCAAATATTTCAGAGAGGAGCTTTTCTACCTGGGACTAAGAAAACATTTTTGTATTTTTTAATATTTATGTAACTAGTACATTTTTAGAATGTTATTTTTACCGTTATTCCAATAAACCATAGCTTTGTATGGTCACCTCCAAAAAACATACGCAGGAATATCTTTGTCATAGTTGCATATTACCATCAGACATACATATTTATAACTCTCCATTTCCTTGAATGCTCCACATAAATAGATGCTCAGTGCTTGTCATGTTACATGTCTTGCAGATAGTAAGAACAAAAGAAAAACAACAAAGAAACAATACCAAAAATAATTTTTAAAAATCTAAGCTGAAAACATAAAAGATAAATGTTTAGGCATTCACTGGTAACAACCACAAATTTGAAGGGAGTGAGACTGAGCTGTTTTGCTTTCTTCATGCTTATGAATACAATATGATAGATGTCATGTGAATGGGGAGAAAATGGTTTAAATCTAATATTATTCTTTGTGCAAGTGTATTTTATATTGATAAACTAATTAAAAAAACAGTCACCTTTACCTTTATAATAAAATTCTAGCATGCAGGAGCTCTAGTGAGAGACTAACCTCAATTTCTTCGCTCCAGTCACATGAACATGGTCAGGGTCACAAACAGTTATATATACCCTGTCATATGGCACAAGGGTCAGTATCTACTAATTCCAGTGGCTACTGTTACAGTATTCAACCACCAAAAGTTTCAGATCAGAAGTTGAAAGTTTGAGACATTTACGAGTGAGAACAGAGGCTCCTAATTTAAAACGTGTGTGACCTTAATATAGCATTTGGGGGTTCAGAATATTCTTAGGTACTTTGCCTAATGCTGCAGTTTTACAATACTCCCTCACTTCCAGTCGTAAAACTATGGCTTGATTTACCCTATCTGTAAATTATGAAAAATAGATCTCTGATAAAAGCAAATTTCCATGACTATTTGAACTAGTAACAGGCAAAATAGTTTTCCTTAATGCAAAAGCAGAATAAAAAGAACCCTTAATTCCAGCCATAATTTAGCATTTCTCACAGATGTGTGTATTTTTCAGAAAGTACTATAAATCAAAACGATTCTGTACTTGTCAATGATAACTCTGTTTATGTAAAATAATCTTATAATGGGACACCAGAATAATCTATCTTAATCAAAGACAGACTTATATCCATACGGTCCCGTTATTCACAGACTGTAACAGAACATATAAAAATGTAGATCTGACATCATTGTAAGTCTTGCATACATAATTGCCTTCTTCATGTGTGATATAACAATGAGAAACTATCACCTACTCCTGCTCCCATTGAAATCAGGGACACATTCCCATTTACATCACTCACAATTGGATGAGAGATCAAAACTAGTGTCCAGCTTTTGAAAACTCCTTAAAAACAGGTATCATATGTATTTGACTAACTCTGATTTTTCCACAACTTATTGGAAATATCACTTTTTTCTTCATAATTAGCCCAAAGAATTAAAACAAAACTCAGAAAAGTATGGACACGCACAGTATTTGCCATAATTTCTGTAATTCCATCCATGTTTTTGCATAATTACAGCTTAGAGTACAAGAATCCAACTCAGAAACCTGGCACACCTAACAATTTTCATTAGGAAATTACTTAATAAATGGCAGTATGAAATAGAAATGGAAGACCTGTACGCTGTGATATATCTCATTTTCTCTGGTGGGAATTAGTATGTTACTGATGAGTGATATTTGGAGAAAAATCTTTCTTTATTTAATCATGTGTACTCTTTCTGAAGCCAAAACTCAGTGCATCTACAATAATATAACTACAAAAACTGTGTGATCAAATATGGCCAAACCTTCAGCCCGTATATAGCCAAAATATCCATTATTTACATGATTATTTCACCTAAGGTTCTCACTGATAATGTTTCAGCAGCTTTTTTGATAGAAGCAATATTAACAAATGAACTGACAATGAAATCATTAAAGAAACAAAATAATATATTTTTAATAGTATGCAAAAGTTTAATGCAGATAACTTAGTTACCTAGTCATGGTTTTGTATCAATGTCAATGAAATTTCAGAATAGTAAGGTAAAGTCAAGAGCAACTTGAATTCTTTATATGGATTCTGCTTCAGATAGAAACAGCCACATTTTATGCAAAGTATAAAAAACAATAAAGTTTTAGTGAGACAGAACAGTGCAATAACTCAAGAAAATTAATGCCACGAGCAGTTTTTCCTCTCTTTTTGACTGCAATGGTCAACAAAATAAATGAAGAACAAGAGAGAATCAATGCAAAGGCCTAGAGAGTAAGTCCAAGTTTTTAAACTATTAATTTTGTGCTTGGTGTCAAAGACAATGACAGTAAGCACTGAATAAATACAGAACTTCTTTGGGATTGCTATTTTTTTCAAGATGAAAAATGCACTGGCTTGGAATGTTTATTTGAACCAGCTGTATGGTATTACTATAGAGAGTCAGGAAGTTAATATATTCTTTGGAAGTCCAGTATCATAATAAGTTATTCTAGCAGGCATAGTGAATGAACAGAGGACATGCAATGTGATTTGGCAGCCCAAGCACAGAAACTGCATACACTCCTAAATTCAAGCTACGCAGCAGCTATAAGTTACCAGCACTGGTTCTTGCTCATAATTAGAAGAGTGACTGGTAGAAAGAGGGCAGAATCGGAATTAATCGATATTTCCTAGCACATGTGATGGGACTGATCCTCTCTGAAATTAACAGAATGAAATCTTCTGACTGAGATCTATCATCAGGCTCATCATGTACTACACCTCTTTTCATTCACTATAGCATTTTATTCTGGGCATTTGTCTCCTGTGATTTATGCAACCATGTCCTCATTGCTATAGTGCTGGTGATCGAGCAACATGTTGTGATATGAAGCACTGGAAAATCAAAGAATTCTCTCTTTTGACAGAAATTTCCATGCCAAGCTGATGTGCACAGGTTGTAGGGAAGGAATGGTATATGTTCAGATATTCCAGTTAAGAACAGCCATGAAATCTGTTTGTATTCTGAATGTCTCTTATAAAACTATTAATAGTGAAATCCTTCATACCACTACAATCAATCTCTCTGTAACTATTTAATAGCTATGCTGAGGCAAATCAAATTATTCTCATAATCAGATAAAATACAACATATTTTGCAATCTATCAAGTAGAAGATCACTTACTTGTACTATTAGTGACTAAAGATTGTGGTGGGTTGACCCTGGCTGGGCGCCAGGTGCCCACCAAAGCTGCTCTATCACTACCCCTCCTCAGCTGGACAGGGGAGAGAAAATATAACGAAAGGCTTGTGGGTTGAGATAAGGGCAGGGAGATCACTCACCGGTTACTGTCACAGGCAAAACAGACTTAACCTGGGGAAATTAGTTTCATTTATTACCAATCAAATCAGAGTAGGGTAATGAGAAATAAAACCAAATCTTAAAAAAACCTTCCCCCACCCCTCCCTTCTTCCTGGGCTTAACTTTACTCCTGAATTCTCTACCTTCTCCCCTCAAGCGGTGCAGGGGGACAGTCAGTTCATCACATGTTGTCTCTGCTGCTCCATCCTCCTCGGGGGCAGGACTCCTCACACTCTTCCCCTGCTCCAGAGTGGGGTCCCTCCCATGGGAGACAGTCCTCCATGAACTTCTCCAACCTGAGTCCTTCCCACAGGCTGCAGTTCTTCATGAACTGCTCCAGTGTGGGTCCCCCACGGGGTCACAAGTCCTGCCAGAAAACCTGCTCCAGCGCGGGCTTCCCATGGGGTCACAGCCTCCTTCAGGCATCCACCTGCTCCAGTGTGGGGTCCTCCCCAGACTGCAGGTGGATATCTGCTCCACCGTGGACCTCCATGGGCTGCAGGGGGACAGCCTGCCTCACCATGGTCTTCCCCACCACGGGCTGCAGGGGAATCTCTGCTCTGGCCCCTGGACACCTCCTCCCCCTCCTTCTTCACTGACTTTGGTGTCTGCAGGGCTCTTTCTCTTACATGTTCTCACTCCTCTCTCTGGCTGCAGTTTCTGTGCTTGCTGCAACTTTTTTCCTCTTCTTAAATATGTTATCCCAGAGGTGCTACCGCTGTCACTGATGGGCTCGGCCTTGGCCAGCAGCAGGTCCATCTTGGAGCCGGCTGGCATTGGTTCTGTCTGACATAGGGGAAGCTTCTTGCAGCTTCTCACAGAAGCCACCCCTGTAGCCCCCCCCCACTACCAAAACCTTGCTACACAAACCCAATACAAAGATGAACTGTTGTGCTTCAGTAACATTGATTTCATGATATGAAGTTTAAAGCAAATTAATTGAAAGTTAGTGCTGAATTTCAAGGCTAGATGTATATTTTTATGGCAAGACAATGCAGGAATGTAAGTTATGACACTGCAACATCTAGGAATAATAGGGTAAGTTAAAGTTACCATAACAGATGTTTTTATTTTATGTCTGCATTCCCTTACTCCAGCTAATGTTGTCACAATCTTCTGGTTGCCTAAATATGGATTATTGTTATCAGCCATATCCCATCATCCTTAGGCAACTTTCCCAAAATGGGAAAGGGGAATTTTCTTTGAGTGACAGATGCGGAATAGTGACAGATGCAGAATTCACCATTTTTTATCCTCTGTCTGCCATGTAAAATACAATGTGGAACAGTTCTGGAACACCTCTTCTTTGTAGACAAGGACAAAAGCCTCTTCCACAAAATACCACTTTTACCTAATTTTTTTGCCTTCATAGAGCAATATAGACATTAAAAAGGAACTGAAATCTTAGAATGTGTAAAGAATCTGTCTAAATATATTTATGCTTAAAAATGGTTTATGCTTTAAGCTACCACATCTTCACTTTCTTTAAATTACATAAACAATTTCTTTTCCAAAATATGAACAGAGGCATATCACAGGTTAGTTAATTTAAGTAGTCTATCCATTAAATATAGCAAAACACAAAACTGTTGTTCACTGGTATAACTGTCACAGCTACATAGATCTAAACAGGGCTGTACCAGCTTGTGCTAGGAGATACTTTAGCCCATAATATTAGTCTAATACACTGTCCTGTAAATAATAGATTAAGTTAACAAGTACTCTCTTATGTACTTACATTTTAAAACACATATTATCTACCTGATATAACAACTCTTTTAAAGTTAATCGGGTATTTTACTATACTCACAGAGTATTTAAAAACTTGACTAGAAAAGAGTCTTTTGGATCCAGTACAGGATATTCAAAATTCTGTCTTTTTTTTTTTTCCAGAGGACTGTAATGTAATGATAATATATCAACTTAAAAAATTAAAGTAAATTACTGCCATAAAATGCATGCTTGACTCCATTTCTATATGCAAAATCCTTATGGCATTTTTCCAGTAGAATGTGGCACGGTGATCCTAGTGATGTGGGTGGATGGTGGGAAGCACAAAGCAGGACTCTACCTCCAAGCCTGAGCAGCATGACTCGCCCAACCTAATCAGCTCCCTAACTTCCATGGCATGAACAGATTTCAGCATTGGGAAGTTCCAACGCTAGCAAAACTAACAGGTCATTCAACCCCAGCATTCTTCCTTTCTCCTCTGACTCCTGTTCTTCATAGCCACATTCAAGAAATCTTGGACTGTCTGCCACATGATGTTCTCCAGTTTTACTCTGTCCCAAGAGATGCAGGGAAATCAGACCAATCCGAATATTAACTGGGGTTTTTTTTGCACTTAGAGTCAGGCCAGTGGCTGGGAAATGAAGGTCACAGTGAAACAGGGCAGAGGGAAAAGGTTTCTGACAGTTTTCCCTGACACTGGGAGAACTCCACAGATGAAGGCACTCTTTTCAGTCTCATCATACAGCACGAGAGAGAAAATCCTACCATAGAACCTCCCAGGGTTTCCAGCCTCTCAGATAGGCTTTGCCTCAGAAAGGACGCCTTGACAGGAACAGATGTGATAACAAATGACCTTTAGAATTGCACCCTGAGAGCTGTTGACCGTTTCCTGAAAGCTGTTCATCCTTCTGAGCTTCTGGCTTTAGTTTGGAAACCTTGAGATCCTGGCATACAACTAAAAAGGGTCAACAACAAGAAAAAGAAAAATAGAGCGTAAGACTTAGAACCAAAAGAAAGTGGGGGCAAAACCAGAGTACATACGTGTTTTAAGAGCCTTCCTATGCTTTTAATGATAAAAATCATACATCTAAATGCAATGCCAAAACTCATCTTCATCTCCAAATCAAGGAAAAAATTCTGAGATGAACAAAAGTCTATCAAATGATAATACAGTAAAAATTGGGTTCAAAGCTATTTCATTTTGATTCCAGTCCAAATTACACCAAATGTATAATATTAGATAACATAATATTTGTATATTCCTGTGAGTGTGCTCAGATTTGCCATGCAACATACAAAACCGTCTTTCCCAACAACAGGTTACAGGGTAAGTGGTGCACACAGAAAGCAGTGCATCTAGGGAACTCCAGAGGAGAGGCTGTGGATCACAACAGAATCATAGAACAGTTTGGGCTGGAAGGGACCTTAGAGATGATCTAGTTCCAACACCCCGCCATGGGCAGGGACACCTTCCACTAGACCAGGTTGCTCAAAGCCCTGTCCAACCTGGCCTTGAACACTTCCAGGGATGGGGCGTTGTCATGGTTTAACCCCAGCTGAAACCAGGACAGGCATCCACAACCTCTCTGGGCAACCTGTTCCAGTGCCTCACCACCCTCACAGTGAAGAACTTCTTCCTTACATCTAATCTACCCTCTTTCAGTTTAAAGCCATTTCCCCTTGCCCTATCAGTACATGCCCTTGTAAAATGGATGCAAATGTGTGTCCACAAGCATGAGAGAGGAAGATGGGAGATTTTTTATTTGTTCCTTTTGGACTTCACCAACTACAGTGAAAACTTTCTCAGCACTGACTTTTTGTAAAGCTCCTTGAAATCAAGACTATGACCATATCCCATGACCAGCATGGAGCAAAAGTCACATTTCACCCATATGCTCACTTAGGTTTATGTTGATGACATCAGGATGTCTCAACTAAGTTTTCTCACTAAAAAAAAAGGCTGAAAGAATAACAACATACTCACTGGCATTCCATTTTTAAGGCAAGTTTGGGGAAAAAAATGGCCCTGCTAATACAGTGATATGCTACATCTCATTCATTGCCTGTGAGAGGCAGAGAAGAGAAAAAGGGGAGGGGGAAGCTGGAGATGGAATGAGACAGAAAGCAGAAACAAAGATGTGGTATCTGGAGACAAAACAAAAGGAGGGATGACATCGGGGAATGTGCAAAAGATGCCTCTTCCTACATTTGTTAAAACTAAACATGCACACAAACTATAAAGCTGAAATGAAAAGCACAGGCAGGCTTATTTGGTTTTATCCTTCCGAGCAGTGAAATGATTTTCTCTATGATTTTTTCCCTGTCAATTCCTGTCCTTTCCTTGCCATGCCTTCTCCTTTCTCACTTGTCTTTTCTCCTTTTTCTTTTCAATGCCATCTTGCTTTGTTCCTTTTTCTTTGCTTCTGTCTGCTTCTTTCTTCCTCTTCCATTCTTCTCTTGCTCTCCCTTGTCTTTTTTGTCTTGCTCTTGCTCTCCCATGTGTTCCCTGAGCACATGAAGAACATGAGCACAAATAGCGGAAAAGCATTTTTTTCCTGATGCTCCTTTTCTATCCCCATGTGGTTTTGACTGCTGTAGCTCTGTTAGGTTTTAAATACACATGAAGAAGCCACTTGTACTCCCATGTGGTTTAGAACTATCTACAGTAGCACACTGCAGGAAAAACATGTGGGAAGGGAATGTGTCGGAAAAGTTGCTTGTACTCCCTCCAACACGTGGGCCACATTTAACAAGGTCAAGGGACAAGTGTGGCTCACAGGCATTAGTTTGACTGGTACTATAAAAAGGATCATGCATTCTTCTTTCTTTTACCTGCACACACTCTGCAGTTAATCACTCACCCGAATACAGCTTAGGGAGTTTCAATTGATCTACTTTTATTTTTAGGCTAGATGATCAGATTAACGTATTTTAGGAACAGATTATCACATCTTTTTTCCTGATTTGACAATTCCAAGATAATGAATGATATAAAGGTAACAAGAGGAAACCTTTTTTTTTTTCCCCTTTGTCTTCCCTCCTCATGAGAGCATGACGCATGCTGTGATTGAGCAGACAAGGGTATGCCTGTTAAGCTGACTGGGTGTTCCTACGGCAGATACTTTCTACAGAGGGTTCCTTCTGAACTTTCCTGCTACAAGACCAAATTCACACAAAATGTCTGTGAACTGTTGGTTCATGTTATGCACATTTTGACATCTTTCAGCTGGCTTTCACAGATTTTCAAAGCACCTGTTCCAATACAACCTGTTTTTTTGGCAGCAACCAGTACCAGTAAGCCCCTGATTTTCTTTCCTCCTTCACTCAACCATTTCTAAGAGTGTACTTGTCAAAAAATATAATGAAGTGAAAGGAGTCAAATGCTGCCCAGCTCTCCTAGATAATGGACCACACTTCCTGCAGAAAAAAAATTGTTCGCATTGTTACACAGATTAACTAAACTGTTCTTGCCTGTCACTCATTTCTTAGGGGAAAGGTCCAGCTCACTTGCAAGTGGGCTGTTTGCCATGTGAACAGATGGGCACGGGGTTCGACAGCCAAGAAATGATGGATCAAATTTTGAAATTTGTTGCTCGCTCTCCACTTTAGTAGTTCCTAATTGGCCTCAACGGAACTTTATCACTCTAAAAATGGTATAATGGCAACAACATTTGACTGAACAAATACACATCCCATGTAGGTGCTGCAGGCAGGCTTCCTGGCTGACAAAATCAGAGTGACACCATCAGCGAATGTCTAGTACAAGCTGACGTAGCTCTTTGAGGTTAACATGTTGCTGTGTGAGCCTACAGTGGAGATGAAGGGGAGTATCTAATGCTTATTTTGAATGGTGGTCTAAGATAAAGTCTTTTGTGTGATAATATCCTTTTAACAAATATAACCATTTAAACAAAGAATGGGTTCACTTATGTCTTACAATAAGCATAAGGCAAGAGGTAAGAGGTTTTTTAATGATGCACCGTTTATAATATATTGTCTAAAATTGTTACCACCTATATAACCAATATTATTCAATATTTAACATAGCAAATTGACCAAAATTAAATTATATTTGACTGCTACTAATAGAGCAAGCAAACAAACTTTCTTTTAGAACAACATTGTCTCCCAGCTTTCTAAGTGCTGCTATGGCAATATATATTCACCTCAAATTCCTGTGTACACAGTGAAAATATAGGATGTGAAAACAATGCAGATTTATCTTTGCATCCTATTGATGCACTTAGTTCTGGGTTTGTATCATCAGCGATTTGAATTATTACTGAAGAAAAAGTGTCCACTTTACCTACGAAATACAGGCTTCTTACACTTCTTCATATTGGTTGTACATAGCTTTGTAATTTTAACTCTCTCTTTCTGTTATCATTTTGACTGTATCAACATTGTATTATGTTAACTAATACCAGCAGTTGCAAGCCAGGATCTTAACATTTTGTTTATACTGTAATGGGAATTTCTTGCCTTGTGCCTCTTTCTTGCACACATTTTGACAGGTTACTGATGGATTTGCAAAAATAGTTGAAGAGTTCTATGAGTGCACTGATAAGAAGTGATGATGATCATAATTAGTGTTACCTTTAGAAATACATTATATTTTTAATAAAATTGCATGTACAGTAAAAGTAGATAAAATATTCTTATAAGCATCTACACAACACATTTCATTAATTATCTCAGGGAAAAAAAAGCAATTTCCCAGGGTCTCTTCCAATTTTTCTCCACCACCTCAGGCCCCATGCTATTTCGTATGGGCATGATGATTCCTATTGATTTAAATGTCGTGCTAGGAAGCCTAAATCCCCAAGAGCAATAGAATCTCCCCTATCACTATCCTACTGCTTATTGACCTAATTCACTAACCAACCATCAGGGTTTTCTCTCACAACAAATAAATCTTGCATGAAACAGACAGTACATGGACAGTCGTAGTTTTCATTGGTGTTGCCAATATCATAAACTTAAGGTCACCAAAGCATTCCTCTTTGTTTCTCAGATTGACCATAATGTCATTTGCCATTTAAAAATGGGCAGAAACCGCACCTGTATTTTTAATATCAAAACTATTTCTACAATCTGAAATAAACTTGTTGTCATTTAAACAATGCAGACAATTCAGCACGTGCAAAATTCCAGGTATTTCAATGCTCTGATTTGCCTGTAAGTTATCGCTGGAACAGCTGCTGAACAGGTCTAATGGTTGCAGCGTAATAACCGCTAATCAAAATATTATTTAGACTCAGTGTTTACTGCTCAAAATTCTGATAATTAGTAAACTTCCTCTTTCATTAATTGAGCCAAACAAATGAAGAATGAACCAGGGTTTGTTATGTTATTCTGAGTCTCACAGGGCAGGCTTTTCAACTAAAACTTCTAACTTGGACTCTGCAGAGCCTGCATCTGAACTTCACTCTCCGTGATTTTACTGGGTTGAATAACACGCTTGTTTATATGTTAAAGCCAGGAGTCTAAACTTAGAGTGGCTCTGTAAAATGTGGTCGTCACTAGATATGAAATACGTTCACCAAAACAGAACACAAGAAATACACTATATAAAGAAAAAACCTCCATACTACTTTGATAGGCAGTTCTGCTTCAGAGAAGAGGCCTAATCCTGCTCCCAGTAAAGTTAGTTAGAGTAACAGCAAGGTCCTAAATTACTAGTCCTCTCATCAATATCAAGTTAAGCTTTTATCAATGTAATTTGAAGCAGTATTAAAAGCAATAAATGCTAATTTATAATTGTTGATATTATCAAAGCAAGATCATTTGCAACCATATGTAACTGTGCCAGATTTTTATCACATTATAAAGGTTAACATAAGTGTTACAAGAAACATCAATGAGCTATGCACACTACGTTTGCTTTTGGTTAGATAAGTATGCTTTGTAGTAGTTGATATTCCCTCTAGATAATGGATATGGGCCAGATTCTCTGCTGACACAAAGCAATATAAGTAATTTGAAGGCAGATATGCTGATTTACACTAGCTGCAGATCTAGCCGTAATATCTTTACATGCAATAAACCATCTTAAATAAGTCCGTTTCCTAACTATTACTCAGCCATTCCTCACTATTGCCAAAAGGGAACTCTGAATGCCAAGGTCTGCAGGATTTTATTTATCAAAGCTTCTTTTAAGGCATCTACCATTTTGGCATGCAAGCCTTGCTTTATGACCAGAATCAAACGTTTTCATGAAACAGCAGGATTAATTCTAGCAAAAAATGCCATGTAGTGCATGTTCTTGCTGTAATATCTCTTCCAACTAATTATTTTATAAAAACTGCATATTACATTAGCAGATTTAGATACTTTTGCTGCTTGGTACTTCTGAACTGTATAAAGAGAATTTAAAATGTTATACCATGCATCTCTTTAAATACTGGATTACTGATAACTCATTGTTTGTATTTCTGTATTTATCTACCTTGATGAGAAGCTAACTAAATGCAGAGCTAAGAAAATCACACATCTGTTTGTTATATAAATACAAAATTATTTTACCAATTAGGTGCTATGCTAAATAACATTTTAGTGTCCTGACATTAAACATCTGGAGATAAATAGTACCTAAAACATACAGCCTAATTTTCCTTTGAGGTTTATCTATTTTTACTTACATTTGCTGGATGTCAGCTTATAATAATTACCCTTCTAAACACATCTCTAGCACTAATGTGACAGACTGTGAATGCTTCTTGACAATACAGTATAATATCCTCCTTACAGGCTTCCACCAGCAAGGCTACAATCTTACTATCAAGTGTATAAACATGTAAAAAAGCTCACTTAAAACATTGACAAATTTCAAATATATTTGGTTTACTGTTTAAAAGCCCATCAGATTAGGCATCTCTCAATGTATCTAAAAAATAAGGCTAAATGTAAAGAACTTTGGGTACTATGTGTGATGTCTGCATCTGAGTGCTGCCTGAGTAGCACGAGCAGTAGGTACAACTTTGAAGTATTTGTAAATGATGTCATGTCATTTGAAAAGTAGCAAAAATTTCTGTTTAAAAGCTACTACCAATAAATGTTGCTTACAAAGACAGAATAGCAATATAATCACTAAAAAGCATTTCCTAGTATTTTTGTAAGTATGACAAACTATGTTCATCTGTGACACAGGACTAGACATGGAATTACAGTAGTAGTTCCACTAAAGCAGCAGGAATCTTTGTATTTCTCCATCTGACATTAAAGGAGACATCTTTTCTGTAGGCCTCATTTATACATCTTCACAAATTTAGTCAAAGACACTAGACTTTTATCTTAAGAAAGAGCAAACACATTATGATCTACATAGTTTTATTTCTCTGTGAGAGAAAGAGAATGACTAAAAATTCAGTAAATACAGGACTTTCACTTAATTAGAAGGACTTCAAAATATGTTAAAACACCCAAAAAGACAAAGCTGCTGTCCTGGAGGATGCACTGTCTAGTACATCACAGTGGTGCTTGCTCAGATGCTTAAATCCTTACTCAGTTTTTTATGTGATCTTAGACATAAAGTGTACAAATTCTCCCTGTGATTTTCTTTATTTGACAAGAAATAATAAAATATAAATTAAAATAAAAATTTTAGAGTTTTGATCTGATATATGTTTTAGTAAAATAAGGTGAAAATGGAACTTTCCTAATTTGTAAGATTTTCCCAAACTGTTAGAAATCAGAGGAGCGATGATGTTTTAAACAAGTGGTACTTCTCTGGTTGCCTCTATTCCTGAGTACTTAAATAAGGACTGAAATATTAATAGCTTAAAAGTGTATAATTTAAATGTGAAAGCTCTAAGTTTTTTTTAATTTTTTTTTCACAGCCTAAGAGTATGTGGCTCTTTTCATGTATGAGGGGCAAATCAGAAGATTTTAAGTTTTGACAAATAGAAGCTTAAAACAAGTCAGAAGAAAGCTAATCAAGAGGTAAATAGATAAGTCCTTTTTTAATAAATGAATGTCACTTAATTCCAGAAATACTACCTAGTAGCAAAAATGTTTTTTCAGGTTAAACTTAGAATAAAAAATATTAAATACCTGATCAAAAATGTATTCAGCTACTATAGGTTTTACCTTACTGAAATAAATCAATGCTTTCACATATTTAATTAAAAAGCTAATTTCCTTAACTGTTAATCAGAACTATTTGTGAGCAAACAAAGTATGTTTTATTGAATAGCCCTTGTCTGTAGCCAAACAATGCATTTATTGAAATTAATACATACCAAAAAATTCTGGAAGTAAAAAATATTTTTTAAAACATGTGACAAGTACTGCACTTTCACCAGATATGAGGACTGTCTACAGCAATCATACCAAATAAATAATCCACATAATGGCTTGGTTCAAGGCAGTATTTTATTTACTGTATTGCACTTTTGTGCCTGTGAGATGAGAGAAATTTTACTGGGCCTTTTGGGGTATGCAGACTCCTTTTCTTTGATGCTATGATCATGTCACTGACTGATAAATGAGTATCATGTTTTTTCTTCAGATATGAATGCAGCAAGAATTAGATTTTGTAGAAAATTGTTACTTATTCTTTACTGTTCTTATCTGCTTCAAATATTTTATTCAGTAAAATGTATTCCATAATAAAAAATACTCGATACTGACTTAAAAGAAAAGTTCTAGGGGCATTCCATTAATGTGTGGATGAAACTCTTGGAAGTCAGTAATAATTCCACAGAAAATTGACACTGGAATATCATCTTAAATTACTGTCTTTTAATTCTGTGAAAAGCAATACACAGAAGAAAAAATGCCAACTCTTAAATTTTATGAATTAGTCCTCTGGACACGCTAAGTGATTTCCCTTCATTTTGAGCAACTGCATTATTTTGTTTTGACTAAGAAAGTGCAAGCTGTAAAAAATACTAGCCTGCATGGAGTGAGGTAGTTTGTTTCCCTGATTAATTAATATTCAAGTATTAATGCACTTCTTTAATCATTTCTTTGTTCAATATACAGTTATCTTCCTCTTGGAAATTGTAATGAACAGTTTTAAAATGTGTATACACTATGCACAAGTGGTAAAATCTGATAGCAATCTGACAGTCTGAATCCATCTCATGTCCTTTTTGGAGGGAAAAAGAGAGAAAGAAAAAAAGTCAGGCTGAGGGGTTCGGGACGAGAATTGAAAATATAAATTTTGTGATGAAAACTAGTTAAACTTACATGTACTACATAATCTTGCAATGAATCTTTAGCAGTTGCTTTGCCTCTAAAGCTAGATTTTAATTTATAGGTTGCAATATGCTATAAACAATATGGGGATGTTGAAGAATAAATTTCTGTAACGTGCGATCATGCCATATGTGTACATTTCTAACTTTTTGGGGGTGACTATCCTCTTTTATAGCCTTGGTCTCTTTACCTTTGTAATTCTACAGCTCAGAGCTTTGTCCTCTCCTCCATTTTATGTTTTTTCTTCTCCTCCATTTTATGCTGTCTCTTCTTGGGTATTGTGTCTGTATTTGACAACCATACCAAAAGATAGAGAAAGACTTATTTTGTTAACCCACCTGCCTGTTGCCATGCTTTTCTTGTTTCTGGCAAAATAAAAATTACCAGGACTTCTGTCAGCCAGAACTCTGAAGCTCAGAGTTCATCAATTCAGTGGTATTAATTTTTATGCTAAAGTATCAGGCCAGTGATATTACTTCAGATCACACAACAAAAGTCTAAGCATTCTTCCTTCACAGTATCATGAGGCCTAATATTGCATGTACACAATGTGTTAGAATTAAGGGCCTGATCCTGTAGCTGGTATGATGTTCCTTTTGACCTTAACTTGGGCATAATTGAGACGTAGGTATACAAACACGTGTTTTTACAACACAGTGACCAGACAACCCACAGTGACAGGAAACTGAGAAGGCAGAATCACCCGATCGCCCGTGCTCTGTGTCTGTACCGAAGGAGATGCACACGCTGCCAAGTGGGCAGCTGGATTGGCATAAAAGAACTATATTAATATCACAAAAAGCAAAAAAGAAAAGAAAAAAATCCAGTGATGATCTCAAAGATAGTGTGATTCAAGTAAACATAAAATGTGATGCAGTGAGATGTGATAAAGCCTAATCTTACCATTCTTACGGCGACAAAACTTGAACTGGCCTCCAAAGCCGGACTGAGCTCTTAGATGACTGACTGTAATTAGTGAGAGCTATGGATACAGATACAAAATTCCTAACAGCTTTTTGATTAAATCAGCTACCAGTCAACTACTGTGAATAGTTCAGATGAAATGAAATGTGTTCGTTCAAAGCACTTTCCTAGTAAGAAGTCCAGTCCTCTGACAGCGCCGTCAACCTGTAAATGGATTGCGGCACAGGTCGGCAGATGATCGAAAGAGCAGACTATACTGGCTATTTTAAATTAAGTTACTCTGGAATATTATACTTTATAAGTACTGCTATCTGACCTGCTCTTATTAGCAACACTAAGTAAGACAAGTAACTTTAAAAATTTAGAGGGGAAAATGCTCTGCTCTTTTTGTACATTATTTGACATATTCGGCAATAATTTGCAAAGTCGGTTGGTTTTGCACTTTGTGTTGTCCAATATGTATCTGTAGCAGGAAAAAAAGGACTACCTTTTTTACATTATATAGGTGTTATTTCAAAATCATTAATCTGGCAGAGGCCTTCAGCTTCTACTCATCTTTTTTAGGCTGAGCAGCTTTCAACATTGAATTTCCCTTTAAGAAATGTTCACGTTCAATAAAGAAGGCAAGATTACACAGAAACATTCTTGTCCGTTCAGAATAGCCACGCGTGAAGAAAAAGGGGAAATCTAAAACATTTCGCATACTTCAACTCCAAAGGTCGTATACATCATACTTCATGTAGCATAGTAAGGCCTTTACCTCTGTTTTATTAGTTCAGTCCTAATTTGGTCCACAGCTGAGATATAAACACATGTAACTTCATTGTTTACTTGTAAAATATTAAGATTTTGGGGGGGACTATGGCAATGTTTCAATACGTGCAAAATAAAATGTTAATGCAACAGGTTAATGCCTCACATTAGGCGTTGATTAGCTTAACATGGAGATGTTTTTAGGTAGCATTTGTACATCTTTACTAAATCACCAGTGAAGGCTGTATTGCCGATCTGTCACTACTTTATGTATGCCAAAATGTGCAAAGCCTTTACCAAAATGCGTTTCAGCTGGCCATAACCATAGGGAAAAAAACCATGTGGTTTGATACACGTAACCTCGGGGCTGGGTGTGGGGGGGAATACCTTGCGATACACGTATTGAAGGTAGATATTTCAGAAGCAAAACAACCAATGGGGAAAGCGGTAAGACTCTATTTCTGATGTTTTAAGTTAGCAGGCGGCAGGTCTGCAGAAACGCATCGCTCAAAATTTGCAGACTCTCAAGCTTCCTACCGATAGATGCAGTTTAAAGCTGTATTGAGATAAAAGGACTATAGGGATTTGATGAGATATAAGCACTTTTACGATGTGGGGTTTTGTTTTGGGGTTTTTTTTTAAAGAAATAAAAAGCCCTGATGAGCTAAACACGCCCCAAATTCGGTCAGAAACAGCATCACCTCTCACTTCAAACCCCAAGGACTTGGGGCGGGGGGAGCATTCCGCCACCCGCGCGCAAAATACGCGGGGGGGGGAGGGGGGAGGCGGGAGGAGGCGCCGTTCGCCTCCCCCCCCCCCCCCCCGCCGCTCCCGCCCGCCCCACGGCGGCGGCTCCGCCTCGTCGCGGCGATCAGCTGCGCGCGCGTCACGTGGGCGCGTGTCGAAGGTCACGGCGCCCACAATGGAGCTGTCGGCGTACGCGCAGGGCGGGTGGCGGTTGTTGGGTGACCCCCGCCGTTTTCCCCCGCCGTCCTTACGCCGCTCTCCTCCGCGCCGCTTTCCGCAGCCTCCTCCATCACCCTCAAAGCGGGTTGGGTAAGGCGTGGGGAGAGGAGGCGTGGGGACGGTGAGGGCCGTGTTCTTTCCTCCGGCGTCGCCACGCGTGTCTCCGCGTCTACACGCGCGTGTCCGTGGTGCGTTGGCCGGTGTCCACCCTCACCACCACCCCCCCGAACACACACACGCACACGGGGCGGCTCCCACCCGGAGCGTCACTCGTGGACGGCTCCAGGGTGCCGCTGCGCGGAGTGTCATCGCTAATGCGCGCCTGCTTCATTACAGCTAAAACCCGTCCAAAATTATTTGGGGGGGGGGGGGTCGGGGTCCCCCGGGCGTTCGTGTCCGCTGCGAGCGTGTTTGGTTTTTTTTTCGCGCGTGGACGCTTCCCGCGGCAAGCCCGGCTTGAGAGTATAGGGCGGTGCAATTAATTCGGTGCTGTTAATGACACCGCCGCCGCCTCCGCGGACGGAGGGAGCCGCCGGTGCCCGCGGCCGGGGGCGGCGGGCAGCCCCGGTCCCCCGCCTGGCCGGGGGCTCCGGCTCCGCTCCTCGGCGTTGGCGACGGGTTTGCGAGAAGCGCGGACGGGGCTTGGAAAGGAAATCGAGGTTTTCCTTCTTTTTTTTTTTTTTTTTTTCTCCTCCTCCTTTTTTTAATGGGAAGGAGATGGAGAGGCGGCGGGGCGTGCATCGCCGGGCAGCCCCGCCTGGTACGGCTTGCAGCAGCCAGTGCTTCAGCCCCTCTCCTCCTCCGCCTCCTCCTCCTCCTCCTCCTCCTCACACCTTGCCTGCTTGCTCCGTCCTTTCGCTCTAAAACACCAAATGTGTTTCATTTTGAGGTTTTTGTGGGAAAGATATCCCGTTCAAAGGGCGCGCAGCAGCTCTTGGTACCGTGTGCGGGGATTTGGCAAATAAGTGTGTCATCAGTAATTCATTTATTTTAGACGATCCAGACCTGAAAGATATTGACCCTACGGTATTAAAACATTGCCATGCTGCGGCTGCAACGTGTATTCTGGAGGCAGGAAAGCAGAAAGCCGACATATCTGCTATAAGGTACTAATACTTTGAAGCTACCCCATTTCTCTAGTGGTTGTTACTTTAAACTGTACTGCTGAGTTAACAGAAAACTAATAAATTCTTTCTCCCTGTAGCACGTGTCTTGAGGACTGTAAACTGGACAAAGAGAGAATAGAACAATTTTGCACCGAATATCAGGTTTTTAAACCAATTTTAACATATTTATGTTTTCTTTCTCTCTCAGGGATTTATTGAATCTAGCAATTTTTTTTTATTTTTTTTCCCCAGAAAAACAAGGATGCATTGGAAATCCTACTGGGAAGGTAGGTCAATCAGTGAGCACAGATAGATAGTTTCAATTTCAGCTACTTTGAAGCTGTCCTGGGAAACACCTATGCATACTTTAGGTAATGAAGAAATATTGTTACATTAAAAAAAAAAAAATTCTACATTTTTAACAAACTTCAGACAACAGCTCTTGAAATTTATCTTCCTCCTTTCAGAATTCTACTCTTAAGAAACTTTTTGAATTTTTCAAAAGACTTTACAAGGATCATTAAAAAGTTCTTTATTAATGGACAGCTTGAGAAAATGACGTTTTCTTTTAGTGTAGGGAACTTGTAACTGTTGTGTCTTTCAGCATAGGCAGATCTCCTCTCCATATAACTGATGTGTCTTGGCGCTTGGAGTATCAGATCAAGGTAATTTTAACACATCAAGGTGTCTCTTCAGTCTGTTTCAGTGCTGAGACCTGACTTTTTTCTGTGCTCTTTGTTTTTAATTTAGAGCAATCAACTTCATAAAACTTACCAGCCTTCCTACTTGGTGACCTTAAACGTAGAGGTACTGTATTCCCAGCACCCTCAGAGGAAAAAATGCAATTTCACGATATTTTTTTTAATAAAACATGCATCGTTGGTTGTTTTTTTCTTCAGAACAGTGATTCAGGATCACACCCAGATGTTAGTTTTAGTTGCACGATGGAACAACTACAGGTACTTCTTTCCTTCATCATTGTTTCTATGCTTGGCTCTAGTTGTGTATGTAAACATTTTTAACAACTTGCCAATCAAAATGAAATTATATATACTGTTATTAAAAAAAAAAAAAATCCAGGACCGGGAGGGTAGAGGAAGATCTTCTATAAAAATTATCCAAGTGTAGTTTTCCTGTCTACTCAAATAAAGTTGCAAAGTAACTAATTTTAGTTGCATGGGGAGTGTTTTACATATGTGCATAAATATTTTGTCTGTTTTCATAACTGTAATATGCATATATATATATATGGGAGGACATACATCATTTTTCTGAAACTCTGATTTCCCCGTGCTTTAGAGAAATGATTAAAGAAGCTGGTTCAATGATTTAAGTGTATCAGGATTAAAAATAGAGAACAAGCTGAAGGCTCTTCAGTGGTGTTAATGACATGTAAGAAACGTACTGAAACAAACGTTGATCTTTGTTTAGCGATTTAAATGTGTAACTGAACAATAGGGGTATTGTAATGCTTGGAAGTGACCAAACTGTAGAGGATTGGGAAGAGGGGTTGGGGGGAGAGGAAAAGCAAGATATTAAAACTTCAGTTTTACACCTCTGCTTTTCTAACATGTGCCTCAAAAGTCGTCCTTTTCTTACTACTGTGTTTTTAATCGGTTTGCTGACTTAGTTAAATCTGACGTGCTTTGGCTGGAGAACAGTCCTAGTACAAAATAGCACTCCAAATATTTTCAGTATTTTAGAAATGTATATAGTACTTCAAAGCCTAGAGCAAATGTCAGCATTGGCCATCTTAACGATACCGATAAAATCTACGCGTTAAGAGTAGTGATCTATTTTAGTAGATAATGTATGTTAAAAGGTGTTTTCCTTCAGTTCCCACTTTGCTTACTACATTGTAAAATAGGGAGCTATTTAATTACTTGCTGGCATTGTTCATCAGTTGCAACATTTCTTTGTGGTATAAGGTGCTGGTTTCCCTTGCCTCTCTCTCTGTGTAAAACAAATATTCTGTTCCTCTAGCTGACCTTTTAAAAAAAGTGTTTATCCTAAGACAGTATTTCATCTCTTAGGATTTAGTTGGAAAACTAAAAGATGCTGCAAAAAGTCTAGAAAGAGCGACTCAGATGTGATTGAAGGAAGGTGTCAGCCTGCTGAGCTGAAGCACTCTCATTCCTGAGTGTCTTCTAAATGACAAATGTCTTTCATCTCTTGATGCAAACTGTTCATTTTTTTTTTTTTTTAAGTCCTTGGATGCGAATTAAGTGAAATAACTTTTTTATGACCGGACTTGGTATTCCTCGCTCGTGTCATTTTTTTTTTTTAATTAACTCTTGTTAAATAGTTGCTTAACTGTCGTGTCTTCAAAGCATTCCTTCTATTTAACTTTGTGTATTTTTAGAATTGTCACAGATTATTTTTCTGTGGGATCTAATAAAATTTATTCGCTCCCGTTCTGCAATTTCTGTGGGTGAATTAGCTGTGCCTAAAAGTAAGATGCTAAACGTTAGACCGGCTCGGTGAGGCGAAAATCCCTTCCTCCCGCGCCGCGCCTACGGCGCGTTTGCTAAACTGCCCACCGCGGCTTTGTTATTCCACTCCAACCGCTCCTACGTACTCCGTGCGAGTCCGAGGCTGGTCCCGGCGCGGGAGGCACGAAGGACTCCCGTGCGATTTGTCGGAGCCGGGGCGCCTGGCGGAAAGCCGGGGCTCCGCGGGGCTGAGCGAGAGAGCCGGCTGCCGGCTCCGCCTCGACGGCGTCTCCCCCCCTCGCGGGGCCGCTCCGCGCCGGGCGGCGGGGGCCGCCGCCCTCCTCTCCCCCTGGCCCTGGGCCGCCCCGGCTCCGGTGGCCGCCGCGGAGCCCGCCCGCACCTGCCGGCGGGGGGGGAAGGAAGCGCGGCGGCGGACGAGCCCTGGCCGCGGCGCCCGGCGCGGAGCCGGGCTCTTCCCTCCCCGCTCCTCCGCGCCCGGGCTGCGGGCGGCGTCCTGTCCTCGGCGGCGGCGACGAGCGACCGCGAGGGCTTCCCCGCTTCCCCGCTCCGGCGGCGGCGGCGCCCGGCGCTCCCCGTCCCCTCCGCGGGGCGGGGGACGCGGCGGGTCCCCGCGACGCCCGCTCCCGCCGCTGCTCCGGGCGGGAAAGCGTCGGCGCGGCCCCCGAGGGGACGCGTCGCCCCGACGCCGGCGGCTCCGGCGGGGCGAGGGGCGCGTCCCGCGGCCGCGTGCGGGCGGAGGGCGGCGGGGGCGCGAGGCCGCGGCGCGGTCGTCCGGCGGGGGGCTCGCCCGGTGGCGGGACAGGGGCGTGCGGGGCGGCGGCGGGTGTCGGGGGCCGCGAGTGGGAGCGCGCAACAAGTGCTTGGAGGGAGGCGAGGGCTGCGGGGGGAAGGGGGACGGGCGGCGTGTGGGGCCGGCGGGTGTGCGGGCGGGGGGGGTCTGCGGGGCGGATGGAGAGGGCAGCGCCGGGCGGGGCGGGGCGGGGGACGCACCTCGCGGGCGGTGCTCGGGGGCGGGCGGTGCTCGGGACCGGGGGGGGGGGGGGGGCGGTGAGGGGGGTGTCGCGGAGCCCGGGCGGCAGCTGGGAGGGGAGCGGCGGCGGCAGCGGCGGCGAGGGTGGCGGGCGGGGGCGAACGGGAGCGGCGTCGCGGGCGGAGGGAGCGCGGGGAAGGAGGGCGTCGGGCCGCGGCGGGCGGGAGCCGCGGGCGCGGAGCGGGAGCGGGGCCGGGGGTCGGCGCGGCGGGGGAAAAGGAGGCATCGGCGGCGCGCGGGCGAGCGCGTGCAGGGCCGGGGGGAGGGGAGGGGGCGGCGGGCGGGGGAGGGGAGGGGGGGGGAGGGGGAGGCGGGGGCGGAGGGGGAGGAGGCGGCCGGGTTGCGGGATTGGGTCACGGGGAGGCTGCCGGGCCCCGGCGGCAGCGCCGCTAATTCCCAGGCCGCCCTTAAGGAATGAGGCGCCCCACGTGACGCTGGCGGGGCGGGCGAACTCCGAGCCATTTTGGGGACGGTGTCAGTTTCCACTGTGTGCCTTCAGCGTTGCATTCTTCCCTCCTCCGCCCTCCTCCCGCCCGCCCGCCCGCCCGCCCTCCTTCCCTCCCCGGGTCCCCGCCACCAACTATGAAATAACAACAACAATAATACTCGTAATAATAATACTAATACTAATAAAAGAAGGCACGCGAGCGAGGCCGCGAGGCGGAGCGGGGGGCAGAGGGAGAGACAATGGGCTGGTGGAGAGAGGACCCATCCGGACCGGGGAGACTTTGCGCTCCCAGCGCCTGAGCCGCCCGGGCGGCGAACTCGGAGGGAGAGCGAGGGAGCGAGAAGGGCCGGTGGACGAGAGGAGGAAACCCGGGTGTTTTGTAACTAAAATGAGCGGAGCGCAGCGGCGGCGGCGGCAATAAGCTTATTGCAATTGACAGCGTCTGCAGTTCATTTCAAGATGGCCGCTTGGCTCACATTCATTTTCTGCTGAACGACTTTTAACTTTCATTGTCTTTTTTGGCCGCTCCGATCGTCACCCACCGGCTCCGCTTTCCGGGTACGTATGAAGCGAGGTGTCGCCTTACCAAGGGCGGGGGGCGAAGGGGGCTCGGCGGCGGTTTTCGGCCGGTTTGGGGGCTGCAAAGGGGAGCCTAGGTGTCCCCCGAGCTCTCCGTATGGGAAAAGCGCTGACAGGCTGCTCCAGCCACACGCACACACATATAGACACGCAGCAGCAGCAGCAGCAGCCTGTGCACTCGCTCGCGTTACGCACCCACATTTGCAAATTTTAGTTCCTTTCTTTCTCCAGACGCCCCCTAAAACCTTTCTGTGCACATGGCCCCCGAGGAGAATATTTATATTTCCAGACCCTGCTGCCAGCCCGGCCTGAGCGCCCTTTGTTTAAAGGCAGATTTTGATTAAACTGGGGCGTTCGTGAAATCTGGAGCTGCCTGGGTCAAGTGATTTCAGTCCTCCCCGAAAGAAATGTGTCTGGGGGAGGTTAAAATGTCAGATAATGCACCCATTTTATAGAGATAGAGCCAGCGGGGGGTAGCGATCCTCCTGGAGGGGTTGTTAGGCGTCGGGGCACCCAGCAGAAAATGTTATTAACTTAAGTTGGACAAGTACTTGTGTGAAATTGGATGGGTTGTAAGATGGCGGTTCCCAGTTGTTTCCAATGTCTCCTCTTGCATTTCTGCTCTAAATGCTAAAGTTTGGGGGTTTGTGCCTGCTGGGAGGGGAGAGGGGTGGCCAACACCGAGAAATAACTTTTGGGGGGCGTAAGGATAGCAGTTTGGCTGCGATCTTGGGGACCTGGGGCGTGCGGTTTGCTGGAGCCTTTGGAGCAAAGGTGATGTGTCTGTGGGACGCAGGGGGGGGGTCTGAATTTCTTTTCTCTGGGTTGGTGGTTTTTGGTTTTTTGTTTGGTTTTTTTTTCTTCTTCTTCCCCTCCTCCTCAGCCCGGGAAGGGTAAATTTACATGAAATCCTTTGTCAGATCTTAAAGATGTCACGAGTGGGTTCCTCATGCTGCTTATGGGCACTGCTGGAAAGTTCCTGGTGTATGTTTTTGTAATTGTATGGCCTTGGCAATATATAACGCGGGATGTTTCTCTGTGTTTACTGTAAATATTTGCAAATAATCAGGTAAAAATAAGCAGAAAAATCGCATTTCTATAAAAGTGAGAGTCACTTTTCAGCCTCTAGAAACTTTGATTCACTCCTCCACTCTCCAGAAAAGTCGAGGAAAACCTGGGCGTGCGTGCCCATTTGCAAGCCTGGCGTTAAAAGGTTTTTTTGCGTAGTCTGTAGTGGTCAGAGCAACTTATTTTATGGGACTGTCCCAAAGACCAGGGGGATCCTGGAAATGCAGTCCAGTAAAACTACTTTGAGTGACTCTGTGCAGTGCGTCCTGGAAACTGAGACAGACTTGTGCTGCAGTTTGCCAGAGACACGGAGGCTTGACCTACCTGATCGCTTAGATAGTACAAAAATTAACATTTTAGTGTGGGTTGTTTTTTTTTTTTAAGTAGACAGATCGTATCCTTCACCTAGTTCCAGGGAGGCGATTTAAGGGATTGGGGTCCTTTTGCACTACGTTGCCAATATCCAGGTCTCTCCTCGCTGCGATGAGCTGGGCAGAGATATTTGAGCTCCGTCTGCTTTCTCTGAAAGAAGCAGCGTCCCCCCTTTAAAACATACGTGTCCATTCTTAAGCGAAAGAGTAATAACAGGCTCGATAGTAAAAGTGGCTCTGACTGATAATGGGTGAAGATGTAGAATGACGGCTGCTTTATTCCTGATGAGAGAGTTTTCCGAGAGGAGATGGGTGCAAAGTACACAAACCTACCCGAGCAATGCTTCTCTTTTTTATGTATGTATTTTCTGTTAGAGACCTGTCGAGCAAGGTTTGATAGCTTATTGCCTTTACAGATTTTTAATAATGTAGCTGATTCTTAGCAGGAGAATGCACTTCTGTTTTTCTTCATTTTGACATAACCGGTTTAAGGCCTCTAAATAATCAGCTGGCTGGCAGTGTTTACTTCTAGCGAGTATTATCTCCGTATATTTTACGTTTAGTTGTTCCGTGTGTCAGTGTGTAAATATATATTGTCCTGGTTAAGAGGCTGTTTGTATTGACTGTGTGAAGTGTTGGTATTCGCCGTGCTATCAGCAGGAGCAGAAAAAAATCTGAAAGGGTTTTGCTCGTACCAAAATATTAAGCTCAGGCTGCTGCAGTAAAAAGTGCTGCGTTCGTGTTACAAACCCGCAGGCACAGACACGCGTGTGCGTGTGCCTCTACGGGTGGCTTTTGGGGAGAAGTTAGGCGCCTGGTTCAGCTCGCTGGAGAAAATCACTGATTTCAAAGATAGCTCATAGCACGTTGAAAATGTGCTAACTTTGGGCAATAAATAATCCGCATTTAGGGGTTGCTTCGACAGAACAGGTTTCACGGTTGAATTTAATCCCCGTCCTTTTAGGAAGGGGCTACGCCTGCGTGAAGTAAACGCGTTAATGTCTTGAAAGGTTTGTCCCGGTCTGTCAGGGCTGGGAAGGAATTCTCGGTCAGCCGACTTGCGTGACCTCGGTCACTGCTGGGTTTTTTGGTTCAGATATTTATGAATCATAAGGTAGTGACTTGAACAAATAAAACACAGAACCGTGAAGGCTGCCTGCCCACGTTTAAGTACCTAAAGGGACCTCAGAGTCGCTGGCTTCAGGGCGCTGGACTTTTCGGAGAGGAGCGCAGAAGCCCAGGCTCTGCCTTTTCTGGGAAAAGCAAACCCTCGGTGTCGGTTTAAAAGTAAGAAGCGGGGGGTCAGGGAGCCTGGAAGCGACATTTAAACCGCAGTACAAGGCAGTGGGGGTCTTACTTTCCCGCACGGGGCTGGGAACAGCTTTGGGGACCTGGTCTGGCTTGGTCCTTCTTGCACTTTGCTTTTCTGTGTGCTGGCCGGCTGCGGTTTGACGCTGGGGGGGTTTATCTGCTGCTCACTCGAGGGTTCTCCTGCAGCAGCAAGAGAAGTTTCCTAGCTAGGGTCGCTCGTTGGCGCTGTGCACACTTCTTGAGGAATATTGTACCCCTGTCCTGGGCAGTCTGGCCGAAATTCAAAGCTTTCAGAAAGCTTGGTGTGTTGGGTTTTTTTTGGTGGTTGGGGTTTTTTTTTTTCCGCTGCCTAACATCGAAGTTTGCCAGTGGCTGGGGAGAACCTCGCACCTTGAGACATCTCCAGCTCGCACGGTGCTGCAGTGAGAGGTGGCTCCCAAGCCCTGCCTCGGGAAGAGTGGGGACCAAGGATAGGAGCTGGTGTACTGGGAGCGCTGACATGAGGAAATGAATAGCTTGCATGGGAGCGACGTTGTTACGTTACGTTTTTCAGGATCTGGTTGACAGAAAATAATATACTCTGCAATTGATGTGGCGGACAGGGTTTTTTCCCCCGGTGTACTTTCCCCTTTACCTCTTAGTCCCTCTCATTTTAAATAGTATGTGTGCGTATAACGTTGGTGCCAGCGCATCCGATGGGGGTTTATGGGTTTCAGACTGTGAAAATGACATTTGTTTTTCACTCTTGTCGCTGCATTGTGTTGACAAGGTGTTGATTTAGCTTTAGGAATGATCTGGTCACATGGTCCCTCGCATGTTGTCACTAATGTACCGTTTAAAGTCGGTTTGGGCTTCCCCCCCCGCCCCGGTGTGCTTTATTGCTGAAAAGGGGGTTTGTTTAAGGATCCGGAGGCTTGTTTTCTCCCGTCCAAACACCTTACCCTGGTGCTGCAAATCTCTTTCCACCTCTTGCAAAACTTTGCACCGCGCTCGCTTCGTCCGCGGGAGGCTTTTCAAACGAGAGTCAAAAGAGGGGGGGAGGAAAGAAAGAGAGAGAGAAAGAGTTGGGGGGGGGAGGAGAAAGAAAGGAAGGAAGGAGAGAAAGGAGGAAAGGGGAGAAGGGGGGAGAGGGGATGCCGGCGGCGCGGAGCGGGAGCTGGGGCTCGGCACCTCGCCGGCGGTGCGGGGGGCTCGGTCCCCGGGAGCGCGGCGCAGCGCGGCACGGCTCGGCTCGGCGGAGGGAGCGGAGGGGGAGCGGAGCGATCTCAGACCAGCTCCTCGCACCGAGTCGACGTGGAGAGAGGCCCCTGAGAGGATCCGAAATGGCCGAGGCTCGGGAGGAGCCTCTGGCTCTCGCCTCCGCCGGGCTGAGACCCCAAAGCCCGGCTCAGCCCCGCGCCCGGGGCCGCCCCCGCCGCCCCGCACCGCGCCCCGGCACCCTCCGGGCTGCGGCACCCCGACCCCGCCCGGGCCGCTCCCCACCCCCCCTTCCTCCCGCCCTCCCCCTCCCCTCGCAACCGGGCTCCCAGACCCCCGCGGGCTCCTCGGCTCGTCCACCCCCCTCCGCCAGCCCCCGGGCCCCGCGTCCCACCCCCTGGCCCGGCTCGGCTCGGCCCGGCCCGGCCCGCCCCCCCCCCCTCCCGACCGCCCCCCCGCCCGGCTCTCGTGTGTTCCCAGCGGTGGCAGGATGCCAAGTGTAAGTGTAAGTTGCTATAGCAACCCCCTCGGAGAGCGGAGCAGATCCGGATCGGCACCGAGCAGCAGCGGCAGCCGCCCGGACCCCCCTCGCGGGCCGGCCCCGCCGCCCCGGTGCCCGGCCCCGCTCCGAGGTGCGTGTCCCCCCCCCCCCGTCCCTCCCCCCGCCGCCCCTCCCCGCTCTCCGGAAATGCCAGGGCAGCCGCACCGGGAGGCGCTGGTTCCCCTTTGTGCTGCTCGCCGGCAGCCCGGTGCCCGGCCGGCCGTCGTCGTCGTCGCCGTCCCCCCCCCCGCCCCCGCCCGGAGGTCCCCGCCGCGTCGCCGCCGAGCCGCCTGGGGAGCCCGCGCCGGCCGGTGCCCCGCCGCGCCGCGGAGAGAGCCCGTGCCCGCCGGGGAGCGGCGCGGTGGGTGCCGCGGAGCCGCCGCGCCTCCGCGGGGCTGCGCCCAGGCCGGCCCGGGGCGGTGCGGGGCGGTGCGGGGCCGCCCCGCCGGCCTCGGGACCGGCCCTCGCTCGCCGCCCGGCCCCGCGCCGCCGCCTTCCGCGCTTGATCTTCCCCCTGCGCCGGGGGATGCGGCTGGACGAGGGAAGGGGACGCGCCGGGTCTCGGCACCTGGGACGACGCCGCGCTCGTCCCCGCTGACCGGTCCTGCGTGTGTGTGTGTGTGTGTGTGTCTTTCAGAGCCGCCCCTCGCCACGCCAAAATGCACCGAACAACCAGAATCAAAATAACCGAGCTAAACCCCCATCTCATGTGCGTGCTCTGCGGCGGGTACTTCATTGATGCAACAACCATCATAGAGTGCCTCCACTCCTGTAAGTACCATCGGGCGCTCCGCGTTGTTCCCCCGCCGCTTCCCACCTTTCCCGGGAGCACAAACCGGCCCCCCCAGCCCTCGCCCCCCCCCCCAAGCCAAGCCCAACCCCCCCCGAGGTGCCGGGGACCGCCACCCCTCCGCCTCCCCGACGGGCTGGGAAATCGGTGGCCCGGCCGCGGTGCAGTTTTTCTGACGACGGCCCTACGGTCTTTGTTAAAGTAATAATATATGTACTCTAAGCGTCTCCTTTTCATGGTAATTGCAGCTTATTTGGGTATTTGTTTAGCTTAAGCAGCGCGCTGCTGACAATGGACGATTTGCTGTAGCTTGCATAGTTTAGAAAATCGCACCTCTATCTATGCATATCTGAGCGTCACCTACGACCATCACTAAAAGGCTTTCGTGTTTGACTTACAGTCTGTAAGACCTGTATCGTGCGTTACTTGGAGACCAGCAAGTATTGTCCTATCTGTGATGTCCAAGTTCACAAAACTCGACCGCTTTTGAATATAAGGTAGGAGAAAGATACAATGCGCACCCTGCATCCCTTCTGTTACTTTATATGGGGAGACCTGCGGTAGTCGTGTCGATGTTATCTCTTGGTCTGCGATTTAAATCTGAAAGGACTTGTCAATTTACAAGCTGACTCGTGTCTATGCTCTCTCTTTGGAGTTTTGTCATTGATTGAAATTGAAGATTTCTCTGGAGGCGAGACTGAAAGTTTCTGTTGGTCTTTTTTTGCATACGCCAACCCTCGATGCAATGCCTCTTCCCTCTCCCCCATTCTCGTGTGTACCATCCCGACAGTTTTTACCTCCGCTTCCTATATCTCCCAGACATGCTTCAATCCCTGCCTCGCTCCTTGTCAAGAAAACTCTTGCCGAAACTTTCCAAGCTAAGGGGCAAAAGCCTTTAAAGCATGCTTCTCCTTTCAGAAATATTTTTCCTGTCAGCGTTACTCTTTGCTCTCTTTCTTTTCTAGGGAGGACATGTACTTTTTAAGGCCTTCCTTCAGTCCAAGAGAATTATTTTTCAGTTGTGGTAGCACAGATGAGTTTTGGTTTATAGCGGTATTTAGAGCAGTGTTAGTTTGATTACAAGGGCTTGTAAGTTAACTTTTTATGACTAGCCTCCCACTTTGTAGAAGATGCCTCATTGTTGTGAAAGATTATGAATGAGGAGCTGCCGCTTGGATTAAAGTATCTCTTCATCTGCTTAATTTTATGTTTTGGGGTTGTTCTTTTTTCAGGTCAGATAAAACTCTCCAAGATATTGTATACAAGCTAGTACCAGGCCTTTTCAAAAGTAAGTAGTTAAATTGGCTTTTTTTTTTCTGAAGAGTAGAAAAACAGACCCAGAACTGCTATCCTACATCAATACCAGGAGTTACAGAGTATACACTAAAAGAAAAATATATGCTTTTCCACCTAGATGAAATGAAAAGAAGAAGGGATTTTTATGCTGCTCATCCGTCGGCCGATGGTAAAAGCTTCTCGTTTGCAACTTTAATAAATGTAGCATTGACCTACATGCTTTACTGTTTCCTTTTTAACTTACAAATTATGTATTACCGTGACAGAATTTTAAGAAGTAAATTCAGCATTAAAAAAGTATATTGTTTTAACAGTTATGTAGCTTTAATTCATAATCTTACTATGGAGATTTTTTTTTCTTGTACTGAGAATTGCCATTCTTCCTGATTTGAATTTCAAAATGTAAATTATTGTGGAAATTTCTGCGCAGCTGCCAATGGCTCTAATGAAGACAGGGGAGAAGTGGCTGACGAAGACAAAAGAATTATAACAGACGACGAGATAATAAGCTTATCCATTGAATTCTTTGACCAGAATAGGCAAGTTCCAGAATGGCAATATTTTATGTTTACCTGACTGATAGCAGCTATATTTATTATTTGTTGTAATTGTTTCATTTCTTCTCACAGACTGGAACGAAAAGGAAATAAGGAGAAAGAAAAATCAAAGGAAGAGGTAAATAACTTTTCCTTACTCTAGAAGAAATGTAACACACACAAACATCTTTTGGGGCAGGTTTGTAGCTGAAAAAAAATACATAGGTATATGTGTATCTAGAACAAAAGCAGCATACCTCCTATTATGGTGCTAGGTAGAGAAGAGGTCAAGCATCTTCATACAGCTGTATATGTAAAAAACTTTTTGAAATAAAAAACATCTGACGTGTTACTTTTAAAGTGGAATTTGATTTCTTGTCAGATTCTGCAATAAATTATTTATTAATTAATTTTAAAAATCAGTATGTAATACATATATTCTAAAAAGAGATTTACTGTGAGATAAAAATCCTTGTGTATAAAATTAGTTGCATTTTTAATTACTTATTCTGGAACTGTAATTTGCCACTTTTTTCTGTTGTTCCTTATAAGGCAGCAGAAATTGTTATCATTCATAATCTAATAAAGTGCATTTTTTTTAAATTAACATAAAATGTTAGAGTACAGCTTTGTGGGAGTAATTGCTTGTTCTCAGTAGACTGATTTTCTTTACTGTGCCATCAGGTGAATGACAAAAGATACTTACGCTGCCCAGCAGCGATGACAGTGATGCATCTAAGAAAGTTCCTGCGGAGTAAAATGGATATACCTAACACTTTCCAGGTACCTACGGGGAAAGAGTGATTTTTTTTTTTTTTAATTTTTTTTTTTAATCAGTCTTGCTAGTTTAAGCCTGCTGCTGCTGCTGGTTAGCACTCATTTTCTCATTACAGCCAGTTCCAGCAAGTGCTAACTACCAAGTATTTCTGGTGTGTGCAATATGTGGATGGGATCATGAACGTTATTTTTAAAATACCTATCTGGAGAGTTTGGCGACACTCTGTAATTTTTTAATGCTGTAAATATCGAGGTATCAAGAAATTGCTCATTAATGTATTTAAAACTTATCTAATAGATATGAAAATTCCCTATTCCCCACTGGTTTTGGCATAGCATTTTTTCAATTTTCTGATATATATGGCGGCGGGGCAACTTCCACCTCGGAGCAGTCATACGCTAGGGGTAAATGCCTGGATGCTCTTTAATGCAAGGATTCGTATCTTGAACAGATCGATGTGATGTACGAAGAGGAGCCTCTGAAGGACTACTACACCCTAATGGATATTGCCTACATCTATACCTGGAGGCGGGTGAGTATGGCCAGTGTGCCTCCCCCGGGGAGGGGGGGAGGTGGTGCGGGTCATGGCCCGGGGAGGGCGCTTACCAGGGTCTCCCCTTTGCCTTGCAGAACGGGCCTCTCCCCCTCAAATACCGGGTCCGACCTACTTGCAAGAGGATGAAGATCAGTCACCAGAGGGAAGGCTTGAATAATAGCGGGGAGCTGGAAAGTGACTCTGGGAGCGACAAGGCGAGCAGCCCGGCAGGAGGCATCCCCTCCACCTCCTCCTGTTTGCCCAGCCCCAGCACGCCGGTCCAGTCTCCTCACCCCCAGTTCCCCCACATCTCCAGCACCATGAACGGCACCAGCAGCAGCCCCAGCAGTAACCACCAGTCCTCCTTTACCAACAGAGCGCGGAAAACGTCGATAAATGGCTCCTCGGCCACTTCGTCTGGTTGATGTGCCAACCAGGCTACTGCCGCCCCCCCCCCCCCCCCCCCCCCCCGCCGCCCCTCCTTTATATAGGTCTCTCCATGCCATTACAGCTTTATAGATGCTAATCCATGTGACTATCGTCCAAATTGCTTTCTTTTGTAGTGACACTGAACTTGGCTATAAAAGGCGGACTAGGTGACATTCAGGATGGACGTTAATGGAAACGCAAGATTGAAATGTAAATTGTTTTCAGAGGACTGGGAAGCAAACAAAAGTTACACCTTCACCTGTTCTGAGTGATGCGGAGTTGTTTCCGTCCCCATCATCTGGACTCGGGAGTCTCCAGAAGTCGATACAAATCCCGGGAAGTAGTTTGTTAATCCAGACTAACTCCTCCATTGCGTTCTCTTCGATTGTTATTGTTCTTATGCTGTTTTGTGAACTTGTAGAAAGCAAGTGCTTTTTCATCTTGAAATCCAACAAAATGGAAAGAATATGCATAGAATAATGCATATATGTAGCCATGTCACTGTGAATAACAATTTTTGCGTATTAGCCATTTTGATTCTTATGTTGCATCTTTTACTTCTCTGTTGCTGCGCAGAACCGATCAAAAGAAAAGTAAACTTCAGTTTTACAATCTGTATGCCTAAAAGCGGGTATTACCGTTTTATTTACTGACTTGTTTAAATGATTCGCTTTTGTAAGAATCAGATGGCATTATGCTTATTGTACAATGCCATATTGGTATATGACATAACAGGAAACAGTATTGTATGATATATTTATAAATACTATAAAGAAAATATTGTGTTTCATGCACTCATGATATGGTTGTTAAATTTCTAAACTGGTTCGACCCTTGCAGATGCCGCCTGTTTGAGCTTTGCTCATACTGCAAGAAACACTTTGCGTGTGAGAGCTACAGTATTGGGAAAGCACATTCAAGTCTCTGATAAGCTGGAGGCAATTGGCAACGTTAAAAGGATTTCACTGGCTTTGTCTTTTTTTCCAAGTGATATATTTTTAAATGTTGAAGTGATGCAGTGAAGAAAAAAAAAAAAAGTTAAGGGACATGGAAGTCTTTCATGACCTGTTTGATTACCTTTTTATTATTTGATGTGGTGGGACTGTGTTTTTAAAAGCACATGGAATCATTATAGAAGCCATAAACTATTTGGTATAAATTTTAAGGAACCAGCAAGACGCTGGATGAAGGCATTTTATCTAAATTTGTTTTAATATATACGTATATGGTACAGTACTAACTTCATTAAAATTTAACAGGTACTTTAATATTTCCAATAAATTGTGGAGAATGCCTCCTCTTTAATGGCCTGCAAATAGGTGCATTTTATTAGAGGCTTCTAAGGGTATTATTTTTTTCAGTAGAAGGAACTTTTCCACCATAAAATCCAAACAGCCCAGAACACTTTTCAGTTTGTGCTTTGCTTTGGTCGAACTTCGTGTGTGTTCATCACCCATCAGTTATACATTTGTGAGGGTGTTTATTCTATATGGATATTGTTTCATGTTTGTACGGGAAAATTGTAGTTAAACATTTCATTGTCTCCAGTCTGCAAAAGAAGCACAATTCTTATTGCTTTGTCTTGCTTATAGTCATTAAATCATTACTTTTGCATATAAATTGCTGTTACTTGTCCTGCGTGTTTTTATAGACCAGGTGATTGCAAATCCTCCACAAGGTTATTGCTTATTGATGTATAATGTCTTGTTAAACAAGAGTTGATATTTTTTCCTGTAGTAAACATGTACAGTTCAATTTCAACAGTAAAAACTTCAGTTTTATATACACGAATAACTTTCATTTCTAGCTGATCAAAGAAATAAACAAATAAAAGGGATAATTCATTGAAAAATAGCAAATGACCTCTGTTGATAATGTGGTGTTAAAGGACAAACATCTTGTTCTCGCCGGAAGTCTTTCTGGGTGTGCAAAAGATTTTAGTGAACAGAACAGCAGAGTACTAAAATAACAACAACAAAAAAAATTGCCTAGAAATCGTCGTGATTTGTTTTGGTTGCCTGCCTCGAAAACATTTGCTGTTCTTTATTTGACCCCGAATTATTCTTGAAAATAAGCAAATGGTGTATTCTCACATCCCAGTCAGCCATAGGTTTTACCTCCTATCTGTTCAAACTTAGCCCCTGTTAAACTGCACCGGCTGGCAAGGGAAGAATGTGATTTTTGTGATGATGGCGAGTGCCAGGTTCTGCCTGTGCTGCTCTGGATTACTTTTTAAAGTCTCGGTGGAACTAAATACGTTTTAATGTAAAGATATCTCTCCATGCGACCGAGTGTCTATCTTGGCACGATTCCCTCAACTATATGAGTTAATCACACGGTACTGGTTGAATTAATTCACCCAAAGACCAGCACTGAACCTGCAGCGGAGGCTTGTACGTTAGCATACTGACCAAATCGAGCTTATTTATATTGGGAGTAGCTGATAATGACAACTTTTAGCATCAAAACGGAACTATTCTCGGTCTTTGTAGAGTGTCCGTGAAGCACAAAGCAATGAAACAGGAGCTGGATAATTCCCGTCGAGGTTTATTAAGCTCTTACAGCACTTTCCACATCTCCCAATTTGACATCTCCCGTCTGGAAAAGAACAAACGTTTTCAGTAGCTCTCTTGCCGAGCTGCAGAAGCCGCTGAGGATGTTTGTGCTGCCACGTGAAACTTTTGTTTTGCTGCTGGCCCTGGGCAGATGGCACTGCGATGCGTATATATTGCTAAGCACAACTGGGAGGACGATCAAAGATAGCATCTTGATGTTCTACTCGCGAAGCTGCTGTGTCAACCTCCCCGGTTTCACAATATTTTCCTTTGCAGCTACAAAGCGAGCGGGTTTCCTTGCAAATGTACGTAAACCCTCCCTATTTGAAAGAAATCTCAGCTCGCTATATGTAAGAGAAATCTTCGCAGTATCCGACGTTGCATTTATACAGATCGAGGGATAAAGCCGAAGTCTGCTGCGTTTTTCCGAGCTTGTTCGACAAGCAATCTGATCAAAGGTAGAGGCAGGGGCGGTCTGCGCCCGCTGGAAAATGGTGTTTTTCTGTCTTCGTCCCATCAAATTTTCCGCCCTGCTTCAGCTGCCTGCGGCTCCAGGCAGCGCTTTTGTGCCCGGCCGGAATGGGGGACAGGCGGTAACGATCCAGCCCCGGGGAAGGCGAGGGAGAGGGAGCGCGAAGAGCTCCACGGACTTCTGGAGAAGACGGGCAGAAACTGGGAGAAGGAATGCAGAAATACGCAGAAAGAGAAAGAGAAGGAGCATGGCGAGCTTGCTAAGCCGAGCTGTTCGTGTGTCGTCGTCCCCGCCAGCACCGAGCGTTGCTCAAAACAACCTGCGCCGCTGCCCTTCAGCAGGCCGGTGCCGGCGGGCGGGCACAGCCGGGAAACTCCCGAAAAACCAGCAGCGTCCCGTGGGCAGGGGAGAAGAGCGCAGGGCGGCTGCCGCCGCGGCGCCGGGGGCCCGGGCAGCCCCGGAGGGAGGGAGCCTCGGGGAACTCTGCTCAGAGACAACGTTCTCCGATTTTCTGGGAGTGGAGGGGGGCACCGAGAGCGGCGGGGGGAGGCAAAGCGGGCGGCAGGCGTCCTGCCAGCTCCAGCGGTGCCCTCGGTCCTTTCCCCCCGCCTGCGCCGGCCGCTGCGGACGGACCGCTCGTCGCCTCCCCCGCCGTACACTGCCCGAGGATTCCCTCCTTTCGCCTGGGATTGTCAAAGCGCGGCCAAAGCAAGTCCTCCCGGGGGCCGGCACCGGGAGGAAGCCTTCTCCCTTCCACCTCCGCCACCCCCGCGCCTCTTCTCTTCTTCGCGGCGGCCCCGGACCGCCGGTCCCTTCGCCCCGGTGGCAGAGAGCTGTGCTCCTCCTGCCTCCCAAACATCACTTCTGGACTGTTCATCTCTCACCGCGCAGGAACTCCTGCAGTTCCGATCTTTGCCACCAAACCGGTTCGCGAGGATCGGGTCGTCTCGCTGTACCCGGCTCCGGTTTCCAGCCCCGGCGCGGGGCGGCGGCGGCCCCCGCCGCCAGGTACCGCGGCGGGAGGCGGGTCGCCGCGGCCCCGGCGAGCACCTTGCGCCCTCCCAATTTTCATATGGTGAAATTCTGAGACAATGTTTACTCAGATAAGTGTTTCCTGTTTCCGCTGTTAATTTTTAACGTTCTTGCTTCTACTCCGGGTACTTGAAACGGATTTCCTTTATTTTACTATAAACAGTTTCTTTTTCATGTTTTCTGCCTGTCTCCCACCAAGAGGACGCCCTGAGAGGAACCTGCTCTCCCGTCCGAAGGGCTGCGGATCTCCGCTTTCCTCAGTTCAAAGTCGTTGCCCCGCTCCCAGAGCTCCACCGAGAGCCACCGTTGCTTTGTCCTTTATGAATTCTAGAGTTGCAAGAGTTCTGGCAGCAAGGACCTTGCCCAGCTCTGGCTCCTTCGCTCCCTTTCCCCACGACTAACAGAGGAGTCCCACCGGGACAACAGAAAAACTGCTAATGCCCGGTGGGGACCGGGGCCACTTTTCGGTCCCATCGTCTTTGGGGATGGGGTATTCGTATTTATTTAACAGGGATGATGTGGGCTATTAAAAAAAAAAAAAAACAAAACAAAAAACCAAAAAAACCCCAACAAACAGTCAGTAACGGGTAAAGCACGAAGGACACGCAAATCCCACGGCTAACGGAGGTTTTCCCTGCCGGGGGCGGGCAGGGAGAGGGACTCCCATGCCCGGTCGCTGCCGCGGAGCCGCGGGCGAGCCGGCCAGGAGAGCGGCGGCCGCGGAAAGGCCGCGAGCGGCGGTGCCGGAGGCGGGCACGGCCTCAGGGGTGCGAGGAGCCCGCCGGCCTCCCGGCCGCCCCGCCGCCGCCGGGGCGTGCGGCCGCCGCCTCCCCCGGGCCGCGGAAGGCCGGCGGGGAGCTGCGGTACGACCGCGCTTCGCTCCGCGCCGCCTCCGCCGGCGGGGACGCGGCTCCCCGGGCCGGCGCGGAAACGCGGCGCTCGGTCCCGCCGGCGCCGCGGAAGAGGCCTGGCCCCCGCCGGCCGCCCCCGCCGGCCGCTCCGCCACCGGGAGGGCCGGGCCGGCTCCGCGCCCCCCGCCGCCGCCGCTCGGGCAGAGGCCATCTTGCGCCTGCGCAGCTCTCCTGCCTCGCGCCCGCGGAACTTCCCCCGCGCGCCGCCAGATTCGAACGGGGCGCGCGGGGGGCGGCGCGCGGGGACCCCCTTTCCGGGCGCTCCGCGCAGCACCGGACCGCACCGGCCCCCCCGCGCGGAGCACTGCCCGCTCAGCCTCCGCCGGCGCGGGCGGCCGCTGCGGAGTGCGGTGCCCTGCTTACGCCGCCGGGCCGGGCCGGGCCGGGGGGCGGTCGCGCCCGGCAGGCAGCACACCCGGCCGCCGCCGCCCTCCGCCGGCGCGTAGCGATGCGGCCGGAGCCCCTGCACCACCCTGCGCCCCCGCCTGCCCTTCCCCCCACCGTCCTGCCCTCAGGGCGGTCCAGCGAGCCCGGATATTTGGGGATGCGGCTGCCGGGAAAGGGGCACCGGGACGTGGCTTTGCGGCATCCCCCGGCCGGCCGCGGGGCGCCGCGGTCCCGTGTTCCCGTCCGCCCTGCCTCGGGGACCCGGCCTCCCTCAGAGGCCGGCCGGCTCCAGCCCTCCCCAGGGCCCGGCGGGGCCCCGGGGCGCCCCGACCTCCCCCAGAGAGGGGAGGGGGCCGCGGTAGCCATTTGGCGCCTGTATTTTCATGGCACGCAGCTGAATATCGCACCTCGTCTAGAGAGACAAAGGGCTGCATGTTCCCCAGCGCCAGGGAAGGGCAGATGCTTTCCCCGCTCCCCGCGCCGATGCTCTCAGCGGTGCAGCGGGGGGCTATCCCCCAGGGAGCGGCCGGGCGAGATCTCCCCGGTGGCAGGGAGGCACTTTTCCGATAGCAGAGGCGGCCGGCGGCCCTTCCCCCTCCGCGCCCGCCGCCGGGCTCTCCGCGCCGCCGGTGCCTCTCGCACGCCTCAGCCCCGGTGGAGGAGGCCGAGGCCGGGAGGCGCCAGCCCGCATCCCGGGGCCCTCGGGCAGCGCAGAGCTCCCGGGCACCTCTACCACCACCGGCACTGCTCACTCCTCCCTCTGCATGTGCTGGGGATGCTCGAGAGGTGCCTCTTCGACGAGGCACTTTCTGATCTGCGAGAAAACACTGTGCCAAAGATCTGCCGAGGGCTGTTGGAGGCCTCCGAAACGGGCTGATCCTGAAAAAGAAAGAAAAGAAAGAAACAAAAAAACCCCACTTCGAAACAGCCCCGCATACACAACCCCAAAAACTTTAAATGGGAAATGCGAAAATAAAAACCAAACCAAACCTCAGAGCAAAACCCAACTAAAACCAAAACCAAAAAACCCCTAAAGCAACGCGAAAACGGCGCTGCAAGGGAAGGTGTTGGCACGGCCAAGGTGCAGGGGTGCTGCGGGAGTGATGCCCCTGCGAGGCAGCTGTCGCTGCGTGGGGCGCAGAGCCTGCACACACCCTCCGCGGGTTCCCGGCGCCGGCAGCCCGCCAGCCGGCGCTGGGCTGCGCGGGGCGCGGAGCCGCGGCTCCGCCCGGCCACCGGGAGCTCCGGTGCACCCGGTCGGGACCTGTCCCATCCCGAGGGACGGGCGTTTGCTTTCCAGGCTGGGTGGGCTGGTTGCGGAGGGCGAAGGGCAGCGGCTGGAGCCCCGGGGGGACACCGCGCGGCTGCTGCCCGGGCCAGGGCGGGCGCTGCCCCCGGGCAGGCGGGCGCGCAGAGGAAGTCCCCGGGCACCGAGGAGGGGGCAGCAGGCGGGACCGGCGGAGGCGAGGCAGGCTCTCAGCGCCGAGAGGGATGCCTACAAGCCACGAGCTGCCATTTTGTCTCTTTTAAGTGGGTTGCCTTTCCCCTCTCCCGGAGCGCAGTGCGCGGCGGTGGCAGCAGCGTCTCCCCTTGCCCTGGCCCTCCTCGGCCGCCCTCCGGGGAGGCAGCCCAGGGCTGCACGGGAGGTCCCCTCGGGAAAGCGCCCACCAGCCCCAGCCTCCCCAGCCCTGGCGTTTTCCTTGCCACCTCCGCCCTAGGTGCTCGGGGTTTGCAGGCTGTTCAGCTGATTTGTTGCTAATAGCAACCACACGACAGCGATTTGCAGCCTTTGCTGCTGCTGGTGCCTCTCGTTACACCTTCTTCTGCAGACCGGGATATCGTCGTCTGGCTACTGCGTGTCCCCACCCCTCTAACCACAGCAGCCAGGGACAATGATGGGGCAGGAGGACGGGGCGGCCGCGGGGCGAGCGGCGGGCTCCGCCGGGCACCGCGCAAATTTGGTCCTTCCAGAGCAAGAGCTAAATACCGGCCAGCCCCCTCCCACCCCCCCCAATTCCTTCCGCCGCAGCCGCGCAGGCTCCGCGTATTTCGTATTGTCTGGGAGCATTGTTGTGAGCTGCCAGCGCCCGCAATCCTACCGGCATGGAGGGGGGAGAAGCGCTGCTGGGTTTACATATGTAGATGCGGGCAGCGTTCAGCGCCAAGCCGACACACACCCTCCCCCGGAGCAACAGACACAAAGGAAGACCTCGTTCCTTTCAAGTCCTCAGAATAAATTAAGCTCCGGCTTTCAGTTTTGGACCGTCCCAAAAAATTTGTCTTTTTTTTTTTAATGGCACTGCACAAGCGCTGACGGTTCCGCAGGAAACCAGAGGTGTAACCATATGCACGTGGTAAAAAGGGCTCAGCCCTACCAGCTAATATTTCCTGGTCCCATCCTGCAAGTCAACCTGAAATGTTTTGCCTTTTTCCAGTTTATTTATCCCTTATAATTTTTGTTCTGTCTTTGCCTGGTGCAATGGCGACGCACCAATCTCCACTGGCCAAATCTATGCCGTTTACATGTTCACGGTTACAAATGTCTGCTCAAATGCCAGCGTCGTCGTCTTAGGTGAAGAAAAAGGAGAAGTCCTCTTTCTAGTGCGTTTGAAGTGCCTCGACGTTTCTGTCTTCGCCTCACAGAACTAATTTACTCTATAGGAAGGTCTCACAAACTAAACTCACTACCGAAAATCCGAAGAGGGGACCCCAGAACAGTGTGAATCGCTGGAGCCCCGAGCCAAAGCTCAGGGAAAAAGAGAGGGTACTCTCCACTGCTGCGGTCCCTCTGACAGAGTTTTTGCTAAAATCAGGTAACGGCGAAGCCCAACTTAAATTTGAAAATTAAGTTACCCAAGAGTTCAAATACCATATTTTAGTAGAGGCTATACACGGAATTGGGGATGCCTCACTCAGTACACTCTCTTCGAAAGACCACTTCAGTTCCCTACATCCCATTCGCTCCCAGTAACCTTTCCATGCTTAACCTCCCCGCTTTCAAAAGCCCAGCGCTTTCAACTCCCATCCGCGGGACCGAGCGGAGGAGTTTGCGCGTTGCTTTTCCCACCGGACGCCCTCAGTCGTCCGAGCGCGGGATTAAAAAACCTTATTTCTGTAACCCTGCAAATACTTGCTCGAAGCCTCGAACAATCTGCCAGGCGTGTGGCAAGCGGAGGAGACCCTCCGGAGGCAGATCGGGCGACCCGGCGCCGTGCCGAGGGGCGCGGGGGACGGCCGGGGGGCGGCTCCGGCTCCAGCCCGGCTGGCCGGCAGCCCCGGCGGGCCGTCCCGGGAGGGTATCCCGCAGCCGGTGGGGAAGCCGCCACACCAAATCGTGGGAAGACCTCACCTTTTAATGAGCGTCGCGCAGTTTCAAGCCGTAGAGGAGCAGCCACGGCTTGGCCAGCCGCTGCATCGTGGGGGATGAGCCGTCGGGGGGCAGCGAGCCCGGCCCCGACCCTGCCACCCAGCTCCCTTCCAGCCGGGGGGTGGGGGGGGTGGGAAGGGGACCCGCGGAGGAGCCGGCTGCTCCCCTGCAGGGGCTGAGCCACCTCTTGCCTCGCACCCGCGGGGAGGGGAGCAAGCCGGGAAAGCCCGTGGGAAGCCCGCCCGGCACCCCTCACCCCCCCAAAAAAACTCCGGGAGCAACCTCGCCCTTCGCCGGCTTGGGGAAAATGATGCTTCCCCGCCCCGTTACGGGCATATTTCCGAGTGAATCAAAGGCTGGGATTAAACACCCACCAGAAAGCGAAGGCACGTTATTAATTTGGATAATTGTTGCCTATTGCCCTGGTCTCCGGTTTATTTTTTAAGCTGACGTGTGTCGTAAGGCAGTCGTTACTAACACCACCCGCCTAAGGATACAGGTTTCCTACTAATGAGCACCCCAGCAGCAGGCAATGAAGTCTCACAACTACGTCATTTCCATAAATGATTTTCCGTCTTCAGTACTTTTGCGAGAACGGGTGACATTTCCGTAGACCGCATTTGCATGGTGTTTATTCCTCATTATTATTATTAACCATGTGAACAGACTCTCAGTATCAAGCAACGAAATGTAACAGCAAGTTTTGGAGGTACTCAGGGTGCGTTTTGTTGTTTCACTTATCCGAACATTAGGCTTAATTAGACAGATAAATCAATTTATCTGTAATCGACACATCTGCTTTAAAAAAACCCCCAAAACTCTGGAAGTAATTCATCACCGTTTGTTTATTTTTTTTATTTAACTTAAGAACAGAAATAAGTATAAAGAAATGTGTTTAACAGCTGTTCCCTTCTCAAGTACACATGGTGATAATTTCCCAAAATATTTTCTGTGGCAAACGACCGTCTCACCAATCTGATTTAATTTGCCTCATTTATTTGTAAAGAACAGCACATTGCCTGTTTTGTTTGTTTGCTTAAAGAGAGATTTTTTTCGCATTAAATACTCCTGGAAACACGTGCCTCATTTTAGATCGTGATATTGTTTACGTTAGCCCACCTCTTTTCAGCTGAGCAAACCCAGAGACGGTTTATTAAAATTAGACGTCTTTCTTACACTTTTCCAAACTTTAAAAATGCGGCTGAAGTAACTTCAGCCCTTCAACTTTGAGGTATGAAGCAAAACTTTATACTACCTATCAAATAATGTGTTTGTGTAGTGTCAGTCATCTGATTTTGTACATTTAGAGCTTTGCAGAACAAAATGCCAGCCTATGAAATCCTGAAGCCACTATGCGTTAGAGGGTGGCTACAGAAAGGGACTTTTTTATTGAATAGTAACGCTGTTTTTTTCTGCTGTGGATCACAATTTCACTTGGAGCAGCCTGATCGATGGCAGAGCTAACCAGTAACTTCGTTCACAAATATCCCGCGTCTTGGGAATCGCCCTCAAAAGATACTGGAGGAGATGTAGAGTCTATTTCCATTCAAATCCTGATAACCCTGATTTCATTTTGCAGTCCCACCGTTTGCATTAGTTGCTATACAGACCTCCAAGGTTGTGTTTACTCATAGGTGCAACCATGCCCCGGCCGGCCGGCTATGAAGAGAATTATTCGTAAATAGTCCTTACAGCCGGAGACACCAAGATGGGAAAAGTGGAAGGCAGTACCTAGCTTCTCTACGGGAGTGATACGGTCTTCAAAAAAATAATGTTGAAAAAATACTGTTATGGTGTACAGGAATAACTAGTATCTGTGCTTGGCAAAGTCAGGGGGCTGCTGCCTGACCGTGTTCCCCCCCCCCGGTGCCCCCTCCCGCGCTGCTCCCCCCTGCACGGAGAGGGCACAAGCCGCCCCCCAGCCGCCTGCATCTGGGCGGTGCAGGCAGCCGCCGGCGCTGCGCGGATGGATGCGCTCGGGCTTATCATGAGCTCTGCGCGGGCGTACGGAGCCAGCAAAGCCTTCCCCTCCAGCGGGGACGGCGCTTCTCCCGCGGCACTTGCCCCGTGGCACGACACGCGTGGCTGCCGGCAGAGGCGGTGGCTGTAGCCCACGGGCTCGCCCCTGCGTATCCGCGCTGGCCGCAGCGCTCCGCGGCTGTCGGTGGGTGGGTGGGTGGGTAGGCGGGGGCTCCGCGGCCCTGCGCGGGGCGAGTTCATTCCCCGTGCAGCGTGAAAAAACCCGGCGTGGGCCGGCGGAGCGGTGTAAGGCAGCAGCGGAGATCCCCGAGGAGGAATCGCAGTGGCGGTAAGAATGGAAAAAAAAAAAAAAAAGGAAAAAAATTAAAATGAAAGGGCCCCTCTCCCCGAAGAATAAAGGCGCGGCGGGGTGCGGTGGGGGCAGCTGCGGGAGCGCTGCGGCTGCCCTTTTTTTCTTCTTCTTTTTTTTTTTCTTCCTTTTTATTTCTCCCCCACCCGGGGAGCGGGAGCCGGGCAGGCGGAGCGCGGAGGAGCTGCCGGGCGACGCGTGGGACTTAGCCGGGGCGGCGGGGCTCTCCCCGCGCCGCCCGCCGGGCCCTCGGCAAGTCGCGCAGCAGCGGAGCGGGACGAGGCAGCTCTCCGGTCGCGGCGGGCGGAGCGCGGCCCGCGGAGCACCGCGCCTCCCCCCGCGCAGCGGCGGGGCCCCAGGGCCTGGGCAGCAGCTGCCTGCGCGGGGCGGCGGGGCTGCCAAATGTCAGCGGGGGCGGGCAGACCCCCCGGCCCGGCCGCCCGCGGGGGACGATCCGCTGCTGCGGCCCGGGCGGGTCCCTGCGCTGAGGCCGGCACCGTCCGGCGGGCGCTGCGCGTCCTCGGCCCTCCCCGGCGCTCCCGGGAACGACAGCTCCCTGCAGGGAGGTGAGCCTACACGGCTGCCTATGTGCGCTCTTGCGTAACTTCGTGTTCGTATATAGACCCGTCGGTGCCTCTCCGCGCCGCTCCGTACGTATTCGTGGTACAGATGCGGTACGGAGGCGCGGAGTCCTCTCCCCGCACACCTACACGTCCGCACGCCCCCGCGCATCTCCGCAGGTGCCCATACCCGCCCCCCTACCACCTATACTACACGTTTAACACACGTCTGCAACGTGCCGCCAGCCGGGCACAGCCCGCCGGGGCCGTACCTCGTCCCCGCCGGCGCCCGCACACCCGCCGCGGGGCCCGGGGCCTCGGGGCGGTGCGCGGCGGGCGGGCGCGCTGACGTCACAGGCGGCGTTAGCGCGGCCCCGCCCCTCCCCGCGGCGCGGCTTCCGCCCGGTTGCCAAGGCGACGGGTACACAGTGCGGCCCTGCGCGGGCGCGCAGCCCGCCGCGCCGCCGCCATGAGCCAGCGGCAGGTTCTGCAAGGTAGGCTGGGGCGGTGGAGGAGGGCCGGGGCCCGGGGCCGTGCGGGGCGGCCGCTAACCCGGTGCCCCGGCGCTGCCGCCCGCAGTTTTCGAGCAGTACCAGCGCGCCCGGACGCAGTTCGTGCAGGCGGTGGCCGAGCTCGCCGCCCGGCCGCAGAACGTCGAGACGCTCCAAAACGCAGGTACGCGCCCGCCGCCCCCCCGCCACGCGACGGCCGGCGGGACCGGGTGGCGCGCGGCCGCGGGGACTTCCGCGCCCCGCCGCCGCTCCGCTTGACGCCCGGCGGCGGGGAGGGGGTGGGCGGCGGCGGCTCGGGGCTCGGGTCCCGCGGAGGGCCGCGCCGCCCCGGGAGCGTGGGGCTGCCAGGGCGCGTCCCTGTTTTAATTCCACCACCCCCCCCCCCCCGGTTGGCCGCTTAGTTTCCAAGGGTTTTTCTCCCCGTAGGATTTGGCCCGGTCCCCCGGCCCCGCGGTGCGAGGTTCCGAGGGCTTGCCGAGTTCATTATAGGGAAAGTTAGTTAGGCTCATCAGCTGCGTGCGCGGGTTGCCCTGCTTGTCTGCAGGGCTATTCCTGAGTTTGTTTTGAGGTAGATGTCTCTGGCTGTGATCTCATAACTTATTTTTATTTCAGGGAAGGTTTCTCAGTATAACCCACTTCTTCATTTACTTCCTTGTGCCTCCGATATAGCTTTATGTAAAGTATAGAAAATGGGATTGCCTGCGAAGCCAGCACTGACTTGCCAAGGAAAGCCTACTTTAGAAGTAACTATTTTTATACTAGCTTTACAAGTTGTTCCTAAATTCTTCAGTGCTTTTCGCCAGCAGATTTGCTCAGTTCAGGAGGGAATCGCTTTTGTTATATTGCTGTTGCGGGATGTTGTGAACCAAATTGAGCATTTTTAGAAACAGGAGCTGCGGGAGGACTTCTACCAGCTGTTGTGCTGCTGGCATCTGGCAGACCCACTCCGCTTAGCCGAAGTTCCTGAGCTTAAAAGAGGAAAAAGAAGTGCTTGGTAATTGATTACCTGAAAGACAGTTTGAAAAAGTGCTGTAAGTCGGTAGTTGGTTTACCATATGGTATTCATGAATTGATTGTGTTTTGGTTTGTCCTGATTTTGTTTTTAATACTTGTTTCTCAAATCTAGTGAAGCTGTCAGTCTTTTCTGAGATACAATGGGATCAAACAAAAAAGAAAACCAATCACGTAAATACTTTCAACTTTCTGTTGTTGTATTTACAACTGTTTATTAAAATGGTTTCATTGAAAATCTATCACTTAAATTCTTGTCAAAGAAACATTTGCTTTGATTATGGGAGTGACACGTTGGTACCAGGCCTTTTGTATACCTTGCTGTGCCACTTGATTTTTTTTTTTTTTTTTCATCTTTCAGTGGCTTAATGCCACTGCTTTAGTTTATACAAATGATCTTTGTTTACCAAAGGGACATCTTGGCCATAGGAATAATTTATGTCTTATTTGTAAGAAGAGGTCCCTCTGTGTCCATTTGCAGTTCTGGTTTTAGCTGCTTACCGAGAGAGGTCCCATTTAGGCAGGCTTCTTATAGTTCCCTCTTTTCAGAAATGCAGAAAGTTTCTACTTTAAGAAAGAAAATAAAGTGGCAAGCTAACTTTAATTACATTGTATTTCTTCTTAAAGTAATTGTTTGATGTAATCTGGTTGGTAGCATTACCTCAGAACTGATTTGTTGCTTGTGCAGAAGAAATAATCAGTTCAGAGGCCTGAAACTTTCTTCTGTGCACAGCTGGTGTTGGTCTGAAGGCTAATTTTACAAGGATCGGGCTCTGGGGTAGTAATGTGGAAATGTGCATTTGTGTAGGTCATAATCCTTCTTGGCTCATTTTGGTGCTGAGCTGCTTTCCCGCAGGCTTTCATTTTTCAGATGCTAGAAGAGAAGGGAATGTCTGCAAATGTAGTGTTTCCTATTACAATTTGTTTGAATGGCTGGGGCCCGCAAATGTTTTACTGTCTTCCCCAACCTGTGTCTTTAAAACTAATTCACAGTTATATAATTAAAATGCTAACTGTCAGTTTTGACCTTTTCTGGATGTGCTAGATACAGGTTTTAAAACCTCCTCCTAAATGAAATGTGATTAAGTGGTTTTTAAAATCTCCCACCAAATAAAATGTGATTTCATCCTTTTTTAAAGCACTTACACAAATATTTTGAGACACAGCTGTCTAACAGATAACTGGTGTACCTTTCATGGTCTTCATCTGGTAAGCTCTGGAGCAATGATTTGAGAAAGAAAGATGTCTGTCTATACCTGTATCTCTGTATAAGTCCATATATAAAAGGATTGGGGGCTTGTTTCTTATTCTGGTAAAGAAAGTTAGCTATCCCTTAGGGAGATCACAGTTTTAAGAAGATGTGGAAAGCCTGTGCCAGCTGTCATTGTCCGTTAGCTTTAGGAGTTAGGGGGCACCTTGCAGTGTTCTTTGGTTGGATCTCAAAGGTTGTCAGGGTTTAGTCTTTTTCTGGCTGAAGCAGAAGGCAAGATTAGAGTGATTTGAATTTGAACAAAACTGAGCCCTCAAAATGTACTGTAGCGTACTCTTGCATTGTTGGCCTTGGTTTATATTGCTGGAATATCCAAGATTCAGACTGGTAGCAGTGAAAGATCAGTGCTCAAGAAATAAAGCATTTGGTCCCATTTTTAGAAGTCCTTTTGATAAATACTTAATAACTTATAAGGAAAATAGGTACTAGTTTGTTCTTTGTGGAGGTGTCTCTGGGCACCATGCTAACATCATGAAAGATGAAAGTGTGTTTAAAAAATATTTTTTCGCTACACTGTAAGCCCTGCTGCTGTGGTATTAAACCAGGTACAAGCAGTGGTATTGTTGCAAATTAGGAGATGGCAGACTGCAGCATGGAGGGGAGCAAGCGGCCAGGATCAGAGGTGGGAGTTTCTTACACTGGCTTCGCTGTTGAGAAACCTTAAGGTACCATTATTGTGGAGACTCCTGTGTATGACCTGTAAGGAAAACTGGTGGCAACTGGCAAGCTGGAAAGAAGGTCAGAGAGGGCCAATAGAAAACCCACTCTTTCCCAGGGCATCTCTCTTCTGAGGCTTCTGTATCTCATCAGGCTCTGGAGCTGCCTTTCCCACTGAGCAGAAATCCTGAAAGTGGTTGTAACCAGGGAACTGGAATCTGGCCCTGGACGTTGACACATTTACACGGCGCTGTTTCTCTCGTGGTCAGGAATGTCCTGGGGGGTTAGTGCCTGGGAGCTCAACAGCTTTCTGGTGGTGGGGAAGTGCAAGGAATGATCAGAGACACTCCTTTGTCAGAACTCATTCCTGTGTGTTTTCCAACTCTGTGGTTGGCTTTGTTAAGGTTGTTCCTTATGATTAAATACTACCATGAATAATAATTGCAGGATTTGTCATTTGAATGTTTAATTAATGGATACTTGGGAAAAAAAAAAATCTCCAAAACTCCTAAAGTTTTTCTCTTTAATAAATATATACTTGGAACAATGACAGACAATTGATTTATCAAATCTCATTTCTGGAGGGCTGCTGACTAATGGTAGAAGCTACTTTGACAGTAACGGTTTTAAACATATTCTTTAAACATAAATCTATTCATTTGGCAGCTACAGCTCAGGAAGTTTGGTATTGGAATGCATTATTGAGCTCCAGACCCCCTCATCCATCCAAAATTTTAAATCCTAGAAACAGACTATTTTCAATTATAACAGCAGATGAACTTGAGCTGTCTTTCTTGTGCTGAGATGTAGGCAGCTTTCTGTCTCTTAGAAAATTTAGGAGAAAATCTAAACTGGTTCCAGTATGTTTCTAAAAGCAGTAGTCAGCGAGGGCCTAATTCTTCTTTCTTCATCTGCCTTGTGAAGTGCTGAAATGCAGCACTCTGTAAATGAATACTCCCTTTAACATAGCATTTTGTTTTGATTTTTTTTTTTAAGAGGCATTTACAATTCAGCATTAATAAATGTATCAAAATAAGACTTGAATTACTTCTGGGTATTAATTTTTTTATTCTTTCATAGTAGGAATTAAATTTTTATTTATTTTGCATTAGAGCTTGTGGTGATGGGATTGTTGATTTTAATTTGTAAATTATTTAAGGATATCGTTGGGATTAAGAAACAGTTTAGTCTTGCAACTTAGCCTTTGACTTTAAAGATATTACAAGATGAGCTCTTTAACCCCTTTCTTGGGGCTGATCACATTCTTAAGCATAATGGCTGTGGAACTCATAGGGAAAGCTGAGTCTGGAACATGGAAAAAGAAATTTGAAGCTGTGTGGTCTAGCAGCCTGTGTGTCGCCACAGGACTCCGTGTGCTGGGACCCTGCATACCCAGGTTCCCTTCTCGTTGCTGCTGGGATATTTTTATCATCTCGGGCAGATAACTTCAACTTCTCTTCCTCTGCCTTACCTACTTGCTGGCCAGTCTGCAGGGTTCCAAGAAAGTTCCAAAATGTCAGTGTAAAGGGAGACCCTTTCCCAGTGAATCTCTTCCAACTGTCCTCCCACCCCATCAGCCCACAATCCTGAGCCCAGGTCTCCTTTCCATTCTGCCTGGTATCAAGCTAATTCTGAGGCCTTACATACAAGCTATGCTCCAGGACTGGGTCCTGTCCTCCTCTTTTACCTCTGGGCATCTTCTCTGGTATCTGCTCCTCACAATCTGTGTTGGCAAGAGGCTATAGCTGGTGACGGGGCTTTTCTGCATCGGACTAGGTCTCCATCATAAACCCTTATAGCATGGCAGATTTTCCCCTACTTCATGATCTGTTTTTATGCAGGTAAAGGATGATGTCGTGAGTGTTAGTTCTCTCCCTGCTCCAGAGCGATTCCATTGGTTACAGGTTTTAAAAGCTGTGTTTCCAGATCTTTGGAGTGGTTTTAGGAATCTTTGTTTTTGAGAAAAGGCTGTTCAAATTTATTTCCTTCATCCAATTACATTGAGTCTTTTTGCCCATACTTTTCTCAACTTCTCTTTCTAGTGTACGTATTTTAAATGTACCTATTTTGAATGTGACAGTTGGATACTCGGCCGTGTGTAAGGAGGATCAGACTCTGGGAAGGGATTTCAGGATGTAGTTCCGCATTTTAAATAATATTAAAGAACGTGCTCTGATAGCACAGTGCTTTGTAGAAAGCCAGCTGGGAGCATAGAGTGTGTAGGGAGGATGGCTGTTGAATCAGCTGTGCAGAAAAAGAGCTGCTCCCTTAAAGCATCTGTGTTCTTGCCCTATCTGGACCTTGCAAGTGGATATGCATGGACAGACTCCAGTGCCCCCATATAGCCAGTTTCAACATTTGGGTTTATGTACCTTCTTTTGTGAAGGATGCACTTACTTTTTTTTTTTAAATTATTTTTATTTTGAGTTAAAAGGTTTGCTGAGCTTTAGTGGGAAGAAAAGTGGGAGAGAAGTATGCAATGTGGCATGAAAGGCAGAAGGTTATATTTGGAGTTGTAGCAGATCAAGTGAGGACAGTGGCTTTCCCTGAGGCTTGATGACATGGTGGTGCCTGATGAAGGGAAGAAGGAGGTTATGTATTAAGGAAAGTACCAGAGAGATGACAGACAAGGAGAAAGTAAATGCAGCTGAAGCTGGAGGACTGGCTGGCTTTTTCTGTAACTCAATCAACCGAAAGCTCAACTGCTTCAGGATTCTTCCTCTTCTCAGCATCCTGGCCTGTTCGGAGGATAATTACAAGTAAAATTTCAAAGCCAGAATTTGTTAGGAGCTTCAGTCTCATCTTAACAAGTCGCCATTAAAAAGAAGCAGCACCTTGTGACCACCTTGGTTTTGGTGTGTCTGAAGGATTGTGTGGTGGCCACTAACTAGCCCCGTGAGGGGCATTTTCAGAACCTCAGTCCTCTTGGAACAGGATTAGTTCTGCTCCATTAATGCAGAAACAGGGTCTGGGAAATGTTCAGCCAGATCAGCTTTTAAGGAGGAGAAACTTACTGCTCCTCGATCCTTCAGAAATCTCCAGCCCTGCTGTCAAACTGAATCTGCATTATGTCCCACACCATCTGGTGATTGCTGTACGAATTACTTGATTACCCAGAGTCTCCGTTACCAAACTGTATTTATGTTCCCTTTGATATTTGAAGGATTGTAGTTGTGTTGTGCATGGAACTGTCACGGTAAGGAGTCCTTTCTTGGGGTGAGTCACACTTGAGGACTACGTACTTGAGACGTGCGTACTGCGTTGTTTTGAAGAGGCTGTGTCAAAATGAGTGAGTGTGAAAGTTCTCTCTCACTATTCTTCTGGGAAATTTGTTTTAAGTTTCCTACTTAAAACTCACTGCTATGCTGCTTCTCGGAAAGGGTAGTTGAAGACAGGGAGTTGGGGTGAGGCAGCAATAAATTTCCAGTTTATTTCCTTGTCAAATTCAGCTGATTTAACATCAGGAGCCCTGAAAAATCAAGGTGATATGATGAATGTTTGAGTGCTAACGTTAGCTCATTGAATGCTCTTAGTGTAACAGGTAGCACACAAAAATGAGAAGACAACATTATATTTGATCCAAAGCATAAATTCAGACAGCATCTGTCCAGAGACAACACTAGCATAGAATGACTTTTTTCCACATTTACATTTTAAAATGGAAATAAATTTTGTTTTTAAGGAAGGAGAATAGGGCAGAAGTGGTCATCTTCAGGTGCAGAAATGGAGAGAATTTCAAATGTAGAGTGATGTTTCTCTGACTTGTGACTAGTCAAGTTTGACAAGGGTTTGGCAGGGGTGGGAGGAGAGTAGAGGGATTCTGCATGACTTCCAGGTGGTCTTCCCCAAGAAATCAAAATTACCAAATGAAGATTGCTATCTCCAGAATAGTGACTGTTTGTTTGGCTGCAGAAACTTGGAATGAAAAAACTTGGAACCTGCTGCTGCCCTGAGTGGTTTTTTTTTCTAGATAGGCAGGAGCCAGCGCTTGCTTGTTAAAAGAAAGTGCATCAGGCCTGTGCACAACAGCTCCACTCGAGAGGTGTGTGTTAAGGGTGATTCAGCTTCTAAAGTGTGTCATTCTTTGAAACAAAGCTGAGTGGGAAACTGAGGATAGAAACGGGAGTCATTCCTTGCCCAAGGTCAGTCAAGGTTCTGTGATGCAAGAGAGAATATTTGGCAGTAATTCTTTGTTTCCCTGTTTCCAAGTTTCTAGTGGGAAGTCTTCCAAAACAAATCTAGTCCAATGGTCTAAATGCCTTATTTTGTAGTTTACTTTCTGTGTTGCTGCCTTTGAATTCGAGTTAATGAATTTCCTACTTCTGTCACAACAGACTTACTTAGAAGGCAACCAAAGAGTTCTCCTAAAGTTTTCACCAGCAAGACACTACTGCTCCCTGCTCTCTGTATGGCCCTGTTCATTTGAGTGAATGGTAGAGGTAAAAGGAAGTTGTTAGAAGGTTCTTACCTATTTTCCTGCTCTAAGATAATGTGAAATATATTTGAATTTAATTCAAAATGCTGATAGGAATCCTGGCTTGGACCTCTTTGGAGAAGAGGGGTAGACTTTGCTGTAGACAGGACAGTCAAAAGAAAGGAAGAGATCAAATAGAGGAGCTCATCAAATACAGATGTCTCTGGGAGAAAGAGCTGGGTTGGGCCCAAGACAGGAAAGCCTCCTCCTGTGTAAGGCACATCTGTCCTTTCCAGCACTATCTTCAAAAGTCATAGAAAGAAAGGTGGACATCTTAGTTTTCCTACAGGTGTTTTAGTGGAGACCATATAATCTCTATGTAGCTGTTTTCACGCTCTCAGAATTAATTATTTTTTTCTAAGTGCTGTAAAGAAAGAAATATTTGGTTTGCTGAAGATGTAAAAATAATGACAATGGTGAAAACTCTTCAAGCAGTTGGTCTTGCAGAGTAGTCAAAGATGATGGATAGCATCTCGATGCAGAGAAAGAAACCGGTTTTAGAGAAGGCAGGAAGTAGAGGTAGAAGCTTTTAATTATGTTCAATACACAGGCATAATCTAGGCCTATACACTTCCCTCAGTTCTCAGTTAATTTGATGTCAATATAAGGCTTGTACAGCAACAGGAATTGATTTTTATTTTTCTTGTTCCTCCAAAGCTCTTGTCATGATAATTATTTGTTCACTGTCTTTTCTCATATTCAGACATCACTTTGGGAAAATACAGTCTCCTTGAGGATCAGCACAGTTTCTATTATTTCTAAATGTTTTCCATCCATTCACTGTTTTTTTTTCAACCCTATTTTAGCATCTTGTGTCCTCTCTTCAAACAGTAACTCCCATTTCACTTTTCATCTCTTTCCTCACCTTCAGTTTCATCAGCTAAAATAATTCGCAGTAGAATGTTTTGTGCTGACACATTGCTGTCATCACCAAGCTTTACATGGTTTATACTACCATGAAATGAATGGTATTGGTCATGGGGAGGCATGCTGCTTGGAAGCATTTTCAGGCTCAAGGCTTTCTAGCCTATTCTAAAAGTGAAATCTGTATCAGCTAATCTTGCAAATACAAATTATATAAAATGTCTCATATTCGGGACAGCTCAAAGCATATGTATATGTAAACTTTCTTAAATGTGGTTTTACATTTTGCAGTGTCTAGGTATGTCATGCAGGCCAGAAACATGTCACATGGTCTGGATCTAGCTCATGGGTTCCTCCTGGGTAAAGTGAATCTAGTCTGTTTAAATTTCACTGGATTTTGAGACCATCACCAGAATTGAACTGTTTGCCACATCCTGCTTGAATGTCCCACCCATCAGGCCTTTGGCTTTTCTAGGGTCAGGACACTGCACACTGAAGTGTTCCTTTCCCTCTCCCCCAACCACTTCTAACAGTCTCTTTTATATCAGTAAAACTAATAATTTTCTTTTTTTTTTTTCCTTTTTAAAATTTATTGAACTTATCTTGTTTTCATTTTATCTCAAGTTAAGGGCTCAAATGTAATGTTTATTTGTTTTTACTTTTAATTTGTGATATAAAGTACTTGGTGCATTTTAATATGAAGCGTAACTTGCTAATGAGACCATACCTGCTATTTGGGAGAGTTTGTGAGAAGATGTCAATATGATGACCACATTCTGAAGTAGTGATTTCTGCAAAGTGCTAAACGAATTCACATTGATCTTACAATACTGGAGGATCTAGCTTTTGTCTGCTGGTACACAGGAGGCCTCTTTCAGCTCCCAGTGGCTTTGACAGAAGTGCGAGCAGGCCCTAGCTATACTGCAGACCTATTTCCATAGGTTCTACATGTACATGTTTCAATTAGTGCATGTTACAGAGCCATTTTTGATGCTTCTGTAGTGGTATTAGACATCACAATTTCATATCACTTTTCTCCTTTTAGTGTGTGCCCCCCTGAGACCTGTGTTATTTTGACTTGTGAACATCCTGGGAGGCCATATGTCTCATGGCAGTGCAGCTTCTGTCTGGAGTATTGACCTTCCCAGACCTTACAAATCATATTTTTTATGTAACCACGTGGATTTCATTTATATCCCTATTGAAGAGTCTTAGTTTGACTGTAGGAAGAGCTTCCACATACAGAGTGGTGGTCTTTGATCATCCTTGTTGCCTTTCATTCAACCTTTTTCAGTTCTGCTCTAGGGGAGGGTATTACATGTAGGATAGATTTATACAATAGCATAGGGATGGTCTCTGCTTTGGCCTCTATTCCTTTCCAAATAATCCTGAGCAGAGCATACTTCTGTGGGTAAAGTTTATTTTCTGCTACCGAACAGTGAGCTCATATCTCCGTGGTACTATCTGTTCTAACATCAAGATCTTTCTCCTAGGTGGTAGTGATCTGTCTGGGGTCCATCACTGCATATGTGAGGTTGGGACTGGCTACCCCATATGTGCTCTGTTTCACTTGCTGTTTTGTTATCCAGTAATTCAGTCTTTAGTTTCTTGTTTCCCTCACTGGTACTACCTTGAATAACTTTGAGTCACCAGCAAAGTCTCACCTATCTGTTCGTGCTGTTCCAGATCATAGATGAATACTGAATGGCACGTCCCAGCACGGAGGCCTGCAGAACTGCACTGTGACCTATGGAAAGCTTACTCCCACTTCCTATTTTTAGCCAGATGTTTGTCCATTGTAAGGACTTTCTTAGGCTGTAACTGCAAATGGTTCATGTCACGGCTGCTCACCTCAGCTATAATTTCAAGGGTGTATTATAAGACCACCCTAGAGAATGGACTTTCATGTTCTTTCATGTTTAACTGGTACACTGTGGATGACTCATCAGTGAAAACAAGTCATAAATAATAACATGATAAGAAATCTTCAACTCTTCTATCTGGAGTGTAATCTATTATGGATATTGGTCCCCAAATCAATCATTGCTTGTAATAGATAAAAAGTGATTTGGTGTAATTCAACGTAGAGGTTCTGCTGGCATGCTGAATGAGTGACATGACAATGTCAGCTCACCAGGACCTCCAGATGGAGTTTCCTGTGCGTACTTTAACACATGCATTTTATATATGTTTGAATGTACCTTATTTTCTTGTGTATACTTTAAGACATGTATTTTATAGATATTTGAATATAGCTTATTTCTACATGTGACTTTTTTTATATTTCAGAAGTGTTTTGTACCTATGAAAAATGAGCAGAAACATTGGATAGCACTGCTGACGCATAGCAAGTGCTGACTTCATTTCAGTGGGACACCTGGATTTCCTACAAGTTCTTACTGCCTGGAAGAGTAATTTAATAGGTTTTTATGAATAAAGGCAAATGTTTAGAAAATTTCTGCTTACCAAACGGGCTTTTCTCTTCCTGGTGTGACTCAGGTGTAATGTCTTTGCTGAGACCTCTTTTGCTGGATGTCGTCCCAACTATTCAACAGACTGCTGCTTTGGCTCTTGGGAGACTTGCCAATTATAACGATGACCTGGCAGAGGCAGTGGTGAAGGGAGACATTCTTCCACAGCTCTTGTGTTCATTGTCTGAGCAGAATGTAAGCCACCATTGTTTTCTTAAGTAATCGTTTTTTTAAACTATTGCACAGGGAAAGGGAAATCTTTCTGTATCAGCTATCTGCTGTTATTCTAATATAGCAGTAAATGTAGTGAAGTCGGAGAGAGCATGTATGTTTTGAACCCCTGAGAGATCAATGCGTACTGTGTACCTAAGTTTTACTTAAAACAAACTTTACTTTAAAATATCATTTTACCTTTTAGTGCACTATAGGAAATATATTCATGGCACTGTTATGTTTTTAAAATGTTGAGTGATACTTTATGAAAGTCCCTCTTTAAAAATGAGACAATTTGAAAGCTGTAGTGATAATTGACTAGGATTTGTTGATAGTACCAAACACTTAAATACATATAAAAACCCCTGAACTTCTGTAATGAAATATTAAATATCTCCATACATAGCCTTTTGGAAATCTGTAGCATGAGAAATATCAAACCACTGGCACAGGAAAATACACTGAAAGGTTTTCATCTTTGTAGTTGTCAAAACCAAACAATGTGTAGTCACAATTGCAATGAGAATAAATCTGGTGGTCTCTTTTTCTCCCTTCTCACCATTTTTCCTCAAGTTTTGCATATATTCCAGCTTTGATTTTCCAGTGATCCTAACCTAGATTAACAGAAATACTCTTAAATAAGGTTCCTAATAACTGGAAAAAGAGACAGCTGAGAGTTAAATGCATTGATATCATAGCCATACTTAGGTTGCAGTTTTGATTTATTAGATTTTGGAGAAGTAGGATATCAATGGAAATATAATTTGGAAAACTATATATTTTCATTTGCAATCTTTTGAGGAAAACATAAATGTAAGTACTCACTGCATATTTTTTTGTGCATATAGGTCATTGCATATACAATTAATCTTAAAAAAAAAAAAAAAAAGAAAAGCTAAAGAAAAACCTTGATGTCAAGATACTGGTATAGTATGGAAAGAAAGTTAAGGTTTTAGTTAGACAAGTTTATAACCATTTTGGTCCTTTTATTTCTATTTTTAAGGGAAGAAGTGGAACAAAACTTTATCCTCTCTTTTGGTTTGGAAACTATCCCCCTGCTACAACTCAAAGCCCTCACTAAATTAGCTTGAGTACCCTGATTTATCTCTTCCATGTTACTGCCCATGCTGTCGTTACATCGAGATGGCTGTAATTCAGAATCACTTGGGGCAGCAGCAAGATTAGTGTGAGGTCATGGAAAGCCTACTATGCCTTGGTGACTGAGGGCAAGTGAAGGAAACTCATTATCCAGTTCATGCAGAGTTTAGCAATGTGTGCAGTTTGTTACTTCCCATAGGCAAAAAACCCCACCCAGATACATTTCCATTCCACTCACTCTTCATGTATCAACATCTATATTTAAGGAGCAGATTCTTTGAGCACACAATAAATACTGATTCTACTGATTTATGGAGAACAGGTACAAGGTCACATCCCAGATCAATGTTTTGTCAATTAAACTGAGCAAAACATGGTTTTACAGTGTGTTCTGACTGTGCCTGTGAATATGGTTTGTAAATAGATGTGTTTTGAATAATAAAAACAAAGAAATGTTTTTCTTTGCCAGGAGCATAATTACTTAACAGAATTAACATACCCATATTTGCACAGACATAGACTGGTGTGAACACCTATAGCTCCATCGGGTTCAGCAGAACTTAACGGTGACTTACATTAGCTAGGGATTTGACCATTTGTCTGTACTGTTTCCCTTAACTTCTGTTCCCCCTAAATGATGTTTAATGCTTTGCTTGTAAGTTATGTTTAATGTACTTGCTTGTAGGCCTTAACTTAGAAGACTGGATTTTTGGCATTAAGGAATTATATCAGTACCGGTAAACTAAGGAGGGTCAGGGCATGCATTTGAGCACTGGAAGATGACTGTGCTCTTTGATCATTAACGTGCTCTGTGGTGTGGTTTTAGCTAATGCCAACCATCAAACTGCTCGGCAATGCCTGCACATGGTTTAGGGCATAGCACAAGGCGGGGACAGTTTCCAGTAGTACAGATGAGGCCATTGTGCTTTGAGGGACGAGGAGTTTAAGTGGATGGACGTGGTGTGCAGTGTCACTTTCCTTCAGGGCCAGGGAGTGGGCCTGGGTCCATTTTACTTCCTGTGAAGCTGTTGCAGATACTCCTCTATTGCCATACCTTAGTGCTTTAGATCAGACTTTTGAAGGTGTTTGGTTGCGCCTTACAGGATGCACAAAAGCACTCACGTAGTTCTTTGTTTCTCTGGACGTGATCCAAAAGGGATGTGGGCTTTGCATTAAGTTTTGGGTACCTTGACAGTAGGAATCTAGCACTGTAAAGTGCCCAGGCTCCCTGTACAGAGCAGGGGAGAATCAAGCATCTTGGAATGAGATTAAAGCCAGGTGGCACACGGAGAGAGAGCCCTCTAGAGCTTGTCCGTAGGGATGGATGGTCTGTCAACTGCCAGGCTGGAGAGCATACTTTGGGCACATGGATGTAGCAGTACATTACTTGTGTCCCAAGGAATCTTGCACTCATTGCTGCTTCACGAGAGAGAGGAACTGTCTTTCTCACAACTCGGTTGTCTCTGGCCGGAGTACTTTAACTGGGCTCTGAATTTTGAAACTGTAAGGCAGGGGAAGAAATTTAATCTTCAGCTTCCACATCCCAATGATACTTACGAAACTGCAGGAGGAGACTCAAAGGTGACTTTTGAGGGGAAGACTTTTAACTGTGCTTTTAGAAGAAACTACAACCACCACTGCACTTTACATGGAACCCCATGATGTGTGCAGCATCATATGTTATATATATGCTCAAAACATGTATTTGGCCCAGCACTGAGGGAGATGGGTAGAACTGACACAAGTGCTTGGATTTTGTTTGAACTTGTGACAGAAGTGCCAAGGTGCTTAGTTCTGTTGAAAGTGAGCTGTTTCTGGGCACATGCAGGGGTAAAACTGCAGGCTGCCTGGTCAAAACCAAGGGTCATCCAGTGTTGGGTGTTTGGTGGGGTGGGTTTTCAGGATCTTGGCTGTGGGCTTAGGCAGTATTTAGGCATTTCAGGATTCAGATCCTAAACCCTTCTGTGGGATCTAATTCTGTGTCTCAGTTTCCTGTTTGTAAGTGTAAACAATGTGTTCTCATAGAGATATTGTGAAGGTGTATACGTTAGAAATTGTGAAATGTTGCAAGTGTCAGATGGGTAGAATTATTTTAGGAGCTTGCCCTGCATAACCTGTGTAATCTGGTTAAATATGTTAAGAGCTATTGTTTTTGCAGCTCTTATCATTCACTACTCACTTAAACAGACTTATCTAGATTATTATCTTTTCCCCATATCCTCTTAGCCCTCTCATTTTTTTCCTGTTTGTTTATGCACTTACTGCAAATTTTATATCATGAGCTGTCTCAAAGAAGGTCTGTAAGTTCATTGTTTCTGTGATGTCTGGTGGTCCTGATTTGGATCTGTATGAGATATTGCTGCTACTAAAAAAGTCTAATTTATGGATGTCTGTACTGTATTATGCTTTGAACTACTTAATGTTAGTAAAAGCTGTTTTTTTTTTTTTCTTTTCTCCTGATTTGTATAGCGTTTCTACAAGAAAGCAGCTGCATTTGTGCTAAGAGCAGTTGGTAAACATTCTCCACAGCTAGCTCAGGCAGTAGTTCAGTGTGGAGCACTGGAAATGCTTGTGATTTGCTTGGAAGATTTTGACCCTGGAGTCAAAGAAGCTGCATCTTGGGCACTCGGGTATATTGCCCGACACAATTCAGGTAACAGGTTTCCCAGGTGTTATCTTTCAGCTTAATGCTATGTGACAGTTACAATAAATTGCATTATTGTAATGTTCATAAATAGAACAAGATGCTGTTTCTTCTCTGTTATAAAATTTTAAATTTGGAATAAAAACCTACTCTAACTATACCCTTCTGACAATGCTGTACCTGTTGTGGGAAACTGGCATATCTGACACCAGCAGTGCCCAGTTACGAGAGGTGCTCTAAGAGGAGATGCATTAGGCCTGTGGCCAGGAAAAAACACTCTGCTTTATTCTCCATCGTGAAGAAATTTCAGAATCTTTATGTATTGTGTACCTGTTACTGTGGAACAAAGTTTCTTTGCTTGACATTAGTTCTTATTTTATATACATAGTAAAATGGAGAAGCCTAGGCAGAACCAAGTTTCATTCAGCTTACAGCAGTGCCTGCAGGATAAATGTGCCAAATTCATTGCACTGACTATATTATCATTAGCCAGCAGACCACACTATTTTCTGAGAGTCAGGAATAGATCCTAGGAATCCGATATCGAGCAGTTCACTGCTGTCTCACAAGCAGTTGTATAACTCACTGGCAGTGTCATGTTCCTATTTAAAAGCTGATCCACGTGGTTGATAATTCTTTTAGCAGCTATTTATATAGTTCAAGTAAAAGTTTAGAGCTATGAATCAAAGAACTGAGGGAAGAAACTGCTGGCTGGAAAGGGTGGGAGAAATGGCTTGTGTTCATATTGTTTAAAGTTAAACTTATTCTAGGATCATAACATTAACTCATGCATTTATGTTTGGTTTTGGCTCTAAAATGTACATAGATTGAATTTGGAAGTGATTTTCTTTCTTTTTTTAATTGATATGGAGTATTGGACTGTGGAAGGTATGGGAGATTTCCCCTTCCCACTTAGAGAGAGGGTATAACTTACTGGGACAGACTCCAAAGTTGTCAGCATCTTCCTAACAGACTGCTTTTTCTGGAGAACAAATTCATTCTTGGAGCACCTCTGTGGTAAAGATCTTCTTGGTCACCGGGTCTGAATCCCACCCTTGGTGGAAAATAATCGTTGCTTCTGTCTGAAAGATACTTAAGTGTCATTTGAAAGTGTTCATTTGTATAAATGTGTGTAGTGTATCGAACACACCAAATTCCTCGTACAAATTTTTATTCCATGGTTATGAATTATTTACTCACTGACAGTGAATGGGTGCATGTCTCATGTCAATTTATGCCAGCAATAAGAACAGCATTTTCAGTAATCAGGTTGAAATTTTAAGTGCTACCAAGCTGCAAGCATCAGGACATAGACAGATGTAATCAGTTAAAAACCAGAACAAAACAAAAACCTGAAAAAAATTGTTCTTCTGCCTGGCTACAGCCAATTTGGGGGATTTACCTTCCTCTATAGCACAGTCACAGGAAGTCTCTAAAATGATTACTGAAAGTAGAGGAGTTATACTGAGAAAAGATCACTCTGTGCATGGTATGTTTCTTATACTCCTACAAGCATGCCTTTGGAACAGGATATTGTTGGAGATGGGATACAAAGATAGATGGACCTGTTCTTACCAACATCTGGTGTTTACTGTTTGAGAAACTCTGGATTAGACTCCCATGCTTGTGTTGACAAAATTTGGCAGTTAGGATTTTCTGTCATTGACTGTCTGTGAACACATATTGCAGCTTAAACTCTAAAAATAGTTGGGTGTGAAATGGTTTTCCCCACCCACAAAAAGTTTTTCAGTTTCAAAAATTGTTTCAGTTCCAAAGTGGGACAACATTAAGACAATTTTTTTTTCTCCCTTAAAAGACGGGGGGGTAGGGAGGCTTATTTGCCCCAGCAAGAAAAGTTCAATAATTAGGGCATATGTCTGGGATGTACGTGGGAGACAGATTGAAGTCCTGATCTGTCTTAGGCAGGATGTGAACTGCTGTCTCCCTGAATGCAAGCAAAGGCTCCCAGCATTTGGCGATAACTGTTTGCAATGGGAGTATCTCTCTCCTTTTAATCAGAAATTCCATCCATGACCTGGTAAAGCTGCTCTCTAGGAACTGTGGTGTATGTTCCCATGAAAATACTTCCAATCTGAGAAATCAAGACTTCTTCCTCCCCTGATGAAAACATACTCTGATTAGCAAGTTCCCTACTGTCTTCATACAACAGTCTCTTAAAATGCAGTTCTTCTGTGAACAGATCTCTCCAGAAGACCTATGAGATTTTAGGTCAAGACAGATGTCTCATGAGATTTCAAGACACTAGAAATCATGCCAGGTCAGATTCCAAAATTTAGGAACTTACTCCAAAATATACAGATCAGTGTGCTGTAATTTTGCCATTCATTATTTCTACTATTTGTGTTTGAAAAGAAGTGTAAATTGTTCCACATACCATCAAAATACCATCAGATCCATGAAAAGTATTTTGTAAATTCTTACTTATACTATATTCAATTACTTTTAAAATGCAAAATTCTAATGTTTGATATGCAAATAACTTAGCTTTCCATTTGCTTTGCCTACATAAAAGGTGTAATTTATTAATCATCTCTTACCTGCTTCAGCATATTGTAAATTGGTAGGAAAACAAAAATAAAAGCCACTATTTATACTCAAGCATACTGCTGAGAGTGGAATTATGCTCATTTTCTGTCATACAGTGGTATTCTTAGGATCATAGGATAGCTCAGCTTGGAAGGGACTTTGGGAGGTCTCCAGTCCAGCTTCCTGCTCAAAGCAGGGTCAGCTACAAGCTTAGACCAGGTTGCTCAGCTCTTCAGTGATTTGAGTCTAGCAGTAACTTTGTCTTATTCCAGGATATAAGCTTGTCCTGTAATTAATGACCTCCAGCCTTCTCCTGATGAAAGGTTTTCCCACTGGTTCCAGTGGAATCTTTAGCTTTGTGGTTGTAGCAGTCTGCATAAACCTGTGATTTTGAAGTGCAGTCTTTGGACTACTTGTGGGGATTAGAGTCTTCCTATGTGGCCGTTACATGATCACACAGTCCTCAGAAAAATACAGTATTGGTGGTTGTTTTGGATAAAACCTGTTATTTCCTGTGGATACACCTGCCACCACAGCAGGGTCTGTTTGAGAACCCTGGTCTGGTCTGAAACTTGCATTTGCTTCCAAGCAAAGAAGGTTTTGCTGCTGCTCTGCTATGTGAATATGACATTTGTTCAGAGCTGATTTTCCTTCTCTGGGGACTACCTGCACACTCACTTTCTCACCTTCATCTTTTCTCCCTAATCTTTTTTTTTTTATCCATACTATTATTGCCAACATGTTAACGTTAATATGGATTTTTTTTTGGTAACACCTTAAACCAGTTTAGATCAATCCTGTAAGACTTCCCATTGATTTCAGTGGGTATGTAGTCAGGATCTTATTGACTCCTCTTTGTTCACTTTCCACTCTTCCTCATCGCATAAACCCATGACTAGGCCTCAACTTACTTTGAATTAATTTCTTAGTCCCTGATGATTACTTTTGTATTGAGACAAATCTAATCTAGTACAACTTCTAGTTGAACTGGTGACATCTTAAACTCCAATGTCTGTCTTTATCGGTCTTTCTTCTACCTCCATGTCAGTCTGTCTTCATGTCTGCAGTATCTCCATTTGCTAAAATCTTCCTCATATTGTTCTGGACAAAAGTAACTAATTTATGGTGGGTTCTGAGTCTTGGCTTTCTTGTCTCTGAGCATGTGTAGAATAAAATTTCCTACTTTCACTCACATAGGGAGAAGTCCTACTTTATCATCATGTAGTTGGATAGGTTCCTTGAGCTGTACCCCAAACTGAAGTTCCAAGCCCAGGGTTTTCATAACTGTCTGTGGAATTAAATGAGGTTCATAAATCAGTTTTTCTCTGCTGTCTTTCTCTTCTTCAGCTATTGGTCTTGTCTTTGCCCTTATAGGGCAGTCTTGGCATAGTGTTCAGAAAAGTCTTTTTGTAATTTGTACCAGCTATTTTAATTTCTTTGACTGAATATTTGTTTTTAGAAATGTCTTCTTGACAACTGTATTTTCTCCTTTAACTCTTTCTCAGCCTTCATTTTTTTTCACCTCTGTGTTTTGTAATTGGATGGCAAAGTTTCATGAATCCTTTGGTGTATAGTCTGAATTAAAGATGTTCTACCAAGTGGGAAGGTTGATTTAGCCTCTTTTTGAGAAAAAAAGAATTACAATTATCATAGAATCATTAATACTCAGAATTGTAGTTTGGGGCTTTTTGCAGGGGAATGTGATGGGAAGATCTATATTTTCTTTTGTCCTTGCCTCAGCTTTCCTGTTTTTCTGACAGTCCATTTACTGCTTGTCTGTCTTTTGACACATGGTCCAGCCCTCCATGTGGTAAGTTATTAGCCATGAACCTTATAAACACCACTGGAAGAACAACCATTTAATTAAGCATGACCAACAGTAACCATCAGTATTTAAATGATAGCAGCCTTCTAACAGCAAGAGCTGATCTAAATTGAATCGGATTTAGTTTCCTCTTTTAAAATAACTTTTATGGTTACTTCTGCATGCCTGGGCGTAGCTGTGACCTTAAAGTATTGCTCTTTCTCTCCCTACTTGAACTTAATGATTTCAGCTCACAAGGCATCAAAGAAACCCATTCTTCTAGTAGTATCCTGTCCTTCTTGACATGATTTTCCTGGTATTAGCATCTCCTAGCAGACTGTAGGCAATTGAGTTGGTTGCTCTGAAGTTGCTTCTGAGGCACAGTCGGATGGATTAATCTGGATTGTCGGTCACATCATGTATTTCACTTGGTCAGTGTACAGCATCAAAATACAATTTGAAAAAATCAAGTATGGCTTTTTCCATGAAAAGCTGAATGTAGCTTATGCCACTTATATTGATTAGCTAGTTTTCAAGTTTGTTTTCAGTTACGTTTCAGGTACATTTCATTTCAAAGTTGTAAAACTGAAGGTAGAGCATTCGGGTTTTTTTGAAATCTTATGAAGTGTGTGTATTTGGAGGATGCACACTCTACATTTTCAGTCAAACAGTTATTTGAAAAGTGAACCTTGAAGGGTTAATTTTGTATTAGTTTAAAAATTACTGCATTATTTATTATAATTTTGTGAGGTAATATTTATAATTTCTTTAAAGTATTATATCATAAAATAACATACAGTGTAAATATTTGACATCACATGTATTGGAGTGTGTGGCTATAATTCACTAATTGAAAACAAATCTGGTCAGGAACATTATTTGGGTATTAACAACGTAATGATGACATGACTTACAGATTTCATGAAAAACTATATTAGTCTATGTATATTTAATGAAGTATGCTATATTTTTCTTAGTATGAAAATCTCTTTATGGATGGACTATAAATCAAAAGCTAAGTTAGAGTTTTGAAATACAACAGCCATATGTTGCCATGGTACTATAAGTCAAGATAAATGTTAAAGATAATAATGGATATGCATAATAAGGTGTAGCAAAACTGAACTAAAAACCTAATAGATTATTGAATCCCCCATGATTTTTACCACTTTTTCAACACTATTTTAAAATAGCACTGCTTGGTTATAGTATAAATTTTGCTTCTGATATCCAGTAATTCTTATTTTAGGATTGTGATTAATGCTGCATACACAGAACTAATGAATTTCTAATAGTGTAATTTTTGTCCATGTCAGCTAATCATATGCTCAGATTTTTTTTTTATTTTTTTATTTAAGTGCAGTTAGTTAAGGATATTGTACTGATCTCAGACACACAATATCCCACTGATGATATTTCTCATTTGTCTAATTGTGTATGATAACATTTTCATGTCATTAAAGTATAAATTCTGTCTTGTCCCATGTATGGTAGCAAAGCCTAGTTTTGATCAGCAAGTTCCATTTTTCCAATCTTTTATGTAAGATAAATCTTTTATGTATGTTTTTTGTATTTCTGTTTTTGGCATTTGATCTATGCTAATATCTGCTTATCATTTAAAGAGGGTAAAATGCTCTCTAATTAGGTGGTTGGTAAAATTTTGGTACTTTGGCTTTCTGTGTTGTTGTTAGCCATGCATAAAATGCTTTCCTATTGATCAGTGTAGAATAGCCAGGGTTTAAACAGCTGACATCTGCTTACTTTAAAAAAAGAAAAAGAAAACAGAATAACAAACCATTTCAGCCTAATCTACCTCAAATGTGTGCATGTAAATGGGGGTCCATCTATTGACCTGCATTCTTTTCAGTTGTGGATTGGTCCACACGGTTTATGAAACCAGGAGGGCTGATTTGAAATGCAGATGTCGAGACAGTGAACTACACCCTCCCCTTTTTCCTTTGCTGTATCTGTCAGGGTGAAAAATGGCTTGCACAAGGGTCAGTCACCCATACTCACTTAATTACTTTCCTTGGACCTACAGAACTGTCACAAGCTGTGGTGGATGCAGGCGCTGTTCCTCTTTTAGTGCTCTGTATCCAGGAGCCAGAAATTGCTTTGAAAAGGATTGCTGCTTCAACTCTCAGTGATATTTCAAAGCATTCTCCAGAGTTAGCACAGACAGTAGTGGATGCAGGAGCTATCGCTCACTTAGCTCAGATGATCCTGAACCCTGATGCTAAACTGAAGGTACATTTAAAAATTACTTTTTTTTAATCTCCATTATACCAGTCATTACTTTATATTGAATCAAAGACACCGATGTGCGTATTTATTTAGGAAGCTCTTGTTTGGGGTGTTAACAAAATGTAACTACATAGTTAGTGACAAGGAGTTATGAACACATTCACAGATTTAGCTACTAGATAAAAACTGCTGCTCTGTGAGGAACAGCTAAACTAATCTTTAAAGTGGATAGTATGAATTTTTTTTAGAATTATTTAGTATATGAAGAATGCAACAGATATTTTTAATAGATAAAATTTGCACAATTCAGTTACAAAAAAGGTTTTGCATACTTAAGATTATATTATAAACCAGTTAATATTCAATGTATTATTGTATTTTAGAATGTACTATCTGATGTGAGTGGCTGTTGTCAAAGGTTTAATCACTAGGGTTTAACTGACAAAAAATTGTTTCTTAATACAGTTTTTCTGTCTTACTCTAACAGAAACAGAAGACAACACAAAAATGCCAATTCAAACAAATAGATAAAAATGATTTAATATAAGGTCTAACAGGCCAAACTTATGCAAATAAAGATACTTTCTATAGATTTCACTAAATTTTAAATTACAGTTTTAAATGGTATATGTATATATTTTCTTTTTTAATACATAGCAAGCTTGAATGGGATAAAACAAAGGAGAAACTTTTATTCAGGAACCAGTGAATGTTCTGTGCCATTATATTCGTGCATGAATTGACTCAGTGAATTGTAAAATAGCTGTAATTGTTTTCCCTATCCTGCTTTGTTTTCCTTGATGCAATAGATTTTTGTGTGCAGGAGGAGTGTGTGTTATGGGAAGTTTGTATACTATTGATTTTATAACAATTTTTATTTACTAGCGTCAGGTGCTGTCGGCTCTAAGCCAAATAGCAAAGCATTCAGTGGATCTTGCAGAGTTGGTGGTTGAAGCAGAAATTTTCCCAGTTGTGCTCACATGCCTGAAGGACTCAGATGAATATGTCAAGAAAAATGGTGCAACTTTAATTAGAGAGATAGCAAAGCATACGCCTGAGGTAAAAACCTTGAAAATGCAAATACAAGGTCATATCATTAGATTTTACACTTTAAATAAAATACAGGATTATTCTGTCATTTGCTTTTCGAAAGGGACGGCAAATAGCTGTTTGGCATGTTCATTGGAAAAATATGGAAATGCTTGCTGATATTATGAGATGTGTATTGAATATGAATTGGGTTTGGAAACTGGGAATCATATAATGTATAGCTAGCTACTTCATTCCATAAGATATCTGCACAGAGAGGGAGTTTTAGGCTGACAGTATTGTCAGTCCTAGGTATTAAAAATACCATGAAAAAAGCATCACAGAAGTCATGATACTAGCTAATAAATGACAAGATCATCCTATAATAATAATAATAATAGATGGTGAGTGTCTTTTTAAAAAATCTTCTGGGGTGCTGGGATCACATTTTAATTATTTTTCCAGTGACAATGAAGGTCAAAAATTCTCTTATTTATTATTAAACTGATGGTAGTCTCAGCATTTGCAGTGTTTTTGCCAATAATTGATACAGGAAGGTGGGGATGTTTGGCGAAGTCAATACAAAACAAATAGGAAAACCAAATTATTATAACTATGTTAATGTGTCAAACCATAGAGATAATTAAAAGGCTCTAAATATGACTCTGGAATGAAATACAAGCAATGTATTTGTGGAACGCACTAATGCTGAGCACAGCCATTTCAAAATCGTGATACTAGATTAACAATTGAGAAGTGTTTAAACATGTATATTGTGCTGTTTCTTCAGCCTGCTAGTCTTTAAGCTGCTGGTGATTAAAGTTTGCAGTCTTGTCACATTTCCTGCTCTCTCTCTGCACCTCATGAACAGTGCAACTTCACTTTCTCAAAAAATCATTATCAAAGGGGGGCACTAGAGTAGGAAGCCAGAGGCCAAACTCACAAGACTGCAGGTAAAGTCAGAAGAGCTGCCAGCACAGGATCCTCCATGCAAGGGGAATTGGCCGTTCTAGCAGCTCTCCAAAGGAGCTGTAGAATTATCTTGGTAGCTCCCAGTGGGAAGTCACAATCCACGTTCGACTTCAGAGTGACAGTGATCTCTGTCCATCTCTGAGCAACTCCATTCAAGCAACACATGTTGCAGCAGAGACAGATTGGCAAGCGGTATTTCTAGAGGAGCTGGCTGTGTCAGTCATGTGAGCGTTGTGGCTTTTGGATCTCGGCTCTCTATCTGCATATGCAGTAAAATTCATGTGAAGGTCGGGATCTGGGGGACTTGCAGTGGGGGCCTGAGGGTCACAGCACCGGGGAGTGTGTCTGTGCAGGAGCTCTGTGCGTCCAAAGTGCAGATGGCTGTGCCCAGACGTAGGCTTGGTTGTCACTGGCTGCATTTCACAATCGTGCGAACAGTTTTTCCTAAGTAATAACTTTAAATTCCACCTAGCTGTTTCATGAATGAAACAATCCCCTTTTAAAGGCTCTAAGGCAAAGGTGGATTTCATGTTTATACAAATCAACTGGATGGGAAATCCACATGCCTCAGTTTTGTTTGTTTAATTTTGACTTTTAAGAACATGTTTCATTTGCTTTGGAATCTTTGGGAAAAATGGGATATACCAAACAAGATAGAATAAAATAATCATAATATGAAATTATTTTAATTTCTATGCATTGTTGATATCATACATACTCTATTGTTGTCCCTCAAGTGATGTAAGAAGTGATACCTTTTGGAAAGAAACATGTTGCATAGCTTGATTATCACTTGTAAGGAAGGCTATATAATTTGGCATTCTGGGGCAAACACCATTGCCCGTCAAGCATGTTCCCTGGACACCTCCCTTGCAGCACCCTAACGTGGCAGAATGGTGTAGTCCAAGTCAGTTTTGCGCATCCGTGACAGTTGTCTTTGGCTTCATGCGTCTGGGGGGATATCCACCAAGGCGCTTATGCTGCAGAGGTTATCTAGAATGCAGGTAAGAGGAGGAGTGGGCCTTTCCCTCTGTCCCTGCACAGAACATATGATGTTGGCCTGGGAATGAATGGGCACTAGTATGAAAGAGTATCTGGCTCAGTAGGTGCATCTTCAAGGGCATTAATGTATTAGGCTGTCATTTGCATGTTTCTTTGGTGTATACTAATGGAGTTGAGAGTATGTCATTCCATGCTATACAGCATCAAGAATTCAGAGTCCTGATTTCCTTGCAGTAAAGTCAAAAACAGAGTAGCAAACCAGCTTCATTCCTGAGAACTTCATGCTGCGCTTAGCGCCCAACAGTCTGTATGATACATCACTCTTATTCCAGCTTTATTTTGTAAATCAGGAGCAATACATTTAAAGACTTTTCTAATGTAGTGCTTTATGCCTGTTGATACCTCACAGTATCTAATCTCTTCCATTTATCTTTTTAGCTTTCACAGCTTATAGTAAATGCAGGTGGAGTCGCTGCTGTGATTGATTGTATTGGCAGCTGCAGAGGGACTGTCAAACTGCCTGGCATCATGATGCTTGGTTATGTAGCAGCTCATTCGGAGAACCTGTCAATGGCAGTGATTGTCTCCAAGGTTAGCTATCACTTTGTCATCTTCCTATAATTCTTCAGTGGTATTCTGAGAAAGAGATACAAAGTAACATAGGCAGAGAATGTTTTTCGTGACAGAATTATATACTTGCTGTTGACGAATGCACTTTCTCCAAATATTGCTGCTTGCTATGGCTGAAATTATGTGGTAACCTGATCAAAGTGTGTCTTTGTGAACTTAAACCTTTTATAAAATGTCCTGGATTAGTTTGTGAGTATCCATTTGTATTACAGCACATGATTCTTCTGTGTTGCAATTGCATGGGTACAGAAAATAAGTCAGTGAATTTCTATGGTCTGTTTCCTCTTAAAATGAATATTTGTGGCTACATCAAACCCCTTTTTGAAACAAGAATGTTTAATGGCACGTTCTTCATTGCACTAACATGACTCTGCTAGTACCGCTAGAGTAGTCTGGCAACAGAAATCTTCAGACTTGAAAAGACCTTAGTAGTACGGTTTGATTCAGTTGTGCAAGTGACATTTCAAATGAGATAAGCTATACATTTTCAGGTTTAAATAAATTGTGCTGGACAATGATATAGAAGGGAGAGAATGTTCAATATTCACAATAGGTGAAATTAGTGCCTGACATAGCATTATTCACATCAGAATATTAACTAATGACAGGAGGAAGGATGTAATTTCACTGAGCATTGTTGGCCCATTTTCACACTATGTCTGTCATTTAAAATATACTGTATGAGTGGAAACAACGAAACAATAAAAACAGAGGAACAGAAATGTCTTCTAGTAGGAATGTAAGTTAAAAAATGGAAATCACTACAATATATCATCAATGAGTATGCAGGGAAGATAGCAGTGATCAAAAAAATGCTCTTCTGCATTTGAAAACTAAAGAAATAGACAATTTTTCCTTGCCCTCTCTGGAGACCCTTCTTCTCTGGATGTGTCTCTGTCTCTCCACTTTCAGGGATGCCTCGAGCAAATATGCTCCTGCTGTTGAGTGCTTGACATTAAGTAGGATGAATCCAGGATTAAGTTCATGAGGAAGCACCTAAGTGATAAATTTTTGAAGAGTAATAATGGTTACTACCATAACTGAATGGGAGTGCAGTGAGAGATGTTGTAGGGATCTGTGCAAACTCTCATTAAATTAAATATTTTAATGAATGATCCACAAAAGAAACCCAAATAAACCCAAACCCTGTTTTAAAAAAAAAAATTGCTTCAGGGGAAACTAAGCTTGTGGAGTAGTACATAGTGCTGAGGACAGGGCTTGGTAAACTGGAACCATTTGAAAGAAATGCACTGCGGCATAACCACATGCAGTTACGCATCTATGATGTTATGATGTAATGATGGAAAGTGATAGCTCCATTCTGCGGTACTGTATCCTGGAAAGGATGAATTTTGAAAAATTATTTTTTGGATCATACTGGACAAATACTTCATTGTGGTCTTCTGCTGCATTGCAGTGGCAAAAAAAAAAGACAATTCAGTCCTTTGCAGTATTAAAGAGTGGAAGATGAAGCATTATTGGAAAAGAGAAGTTAATCTATATAGTTCTGTTATATAGTGCATCTAGTAAATGATTCTATGATTCTATAGTATATACTGTATATAGTATATTCTGTATATAGTGCGTATAGTTCTGTTGTCTGTATTTGAAAAGGATCTTGAAAAAAATCTGAAGAGTGTACAGAAAAGACTAAAAAATGATCCATGGGATGGAGAAAAAGGTTTTCTAGTTAGAGGTTTAGTAGCCTTGCCTTACCTAAAGGAGCATGAAATTATTCCTATTGAAGAATCCTGGCATAAAATACCAGCTACTAAGTAGCTCCATAATCCTGTGGAGAAAGGATTAAAGACTGTGACCCTGAACCAGAAGAACTTCAGTAACAGCTGGATGTGAGTGAGGTATTCTCTGTCTCTTGATGTCTTCAAATCAAGAGTAGAAACATTTCTGGAAGTTATTGGGTGAGTCAAACATGAACTATTGGACTCAAGAAGAGGTTAGTAAGTTGAAACTTAGTCCTGTGGATTAAAAAAAGACTCAATGATTGAGCCCTTCTGGTCTTAAACTGATTTCATAGATTCATAAACACTCAAATTCTTTCCTTTTCAGTCTGACAAAACTGAAGCCTTTACTGTTAGTACAGCCTGAATTGTGTCATGTATTCCTTTTATCCCTTAAATTTGTGTGTTAGCTCAAACTGCCTTCTGACTTAGAACATTGAATCTGTTTCTTTCTTTAACTGGATTTATTAAGATTTATTAAAAATCCTTGCTAGTCATGAAGTTGTAAAAATATGACACCACTAGCATGCGTTCTCTTATAGCTTATTTTAGAAGAAGAGTGTAAATAGAGAAACATTTTCTAACAATCTGTATCAGTTTCAAGTTGTCCTTCCCTGGTGTAGGTTTGTAAAGGTTGTGCTTTTGATTAATGCTACAGGGAATACCACCACTGTGTGCCTGCTTGATAGAAGAACATGAAGATCATATTAAGGCAGCAGCTGCTTGGGCCTTGGGACAGGTTGGAAGACATACTCCTGAGCATGCACGTGCTGTTGCAGTAGCAAACGTACTACCCACACTGCTTGCTATGTATATGGACACACGCAGTTCAGAAGATCTTCAAATGAAAGCAAGTATATTTGTAGTATCTGCAGTATGAGGTATTTATTGTAATCAACAGGTATAAGTGCTTAAAACCTACTAAATGGTATGTGCTTTTATTGATGTTCATCAAGTCACAGATTTCCCGGGTGTAGGGTGTCTGAAGGCTGTGTGTCATTTATTAGGACGGGCTGGTCCTAACGGGTGTGCATATGGTGCATACCAAATCATATAGTACAGCCACAGCAGTCTAGTCCCTCATTTTCTTCCCAGTTTAGAACAGTTGCATACACCCATAAATGCTGTAATTTCTTGTGAGTGACTAATTTCTAATTATCTTTTTTTTTTAAAGTGTAAGCTTGTCCTTGTAGTAGATTTGCTTACATTTTTATTATTATAATAAAACTGTAACAAATACTCAAAGCTCTGCTCTTGAAAACATGCAACTGTTCATGTTGAAGGCCTTCCTTGTGTGGGAGCTAGTGGAGTTGTAGTTTGGTAAAGTGTATTTTTGAGCAACAGTAAGTGAACCAGCTGAAGAGTATAGTATGACAGGATATGGTCTCCCATGTTGTACCTATGCTTCTGTACTTTCCACTGAAGTATAACATTCCAGATCTGTAAAATAACTTTTGTATAGTCATTTTCAGTGGTACCAAAATATCAAGGTCAAATTAGCTGTACCTATAATCCTACTCAAGAAGGTCATTACTGCTTGTAGCAGTCAACATTAAGTCTGTTTTCAGAAACTAAGCACTGATGTACAACTGTTTCACTCTCTCTTTCCCCCTCTGCCTGGATGGTAGTGCACTTTGCTATCCCAGACCAGCAGACTTTCCTAGTAAGCCACTTCTAAAATACAATCTTTTAAAATGTGTTTTGACTCAGCTTTCTTATTATATTACAGTACTTCAATTTACTTAAAGGGTCTACTCCTGCTTCCATTGTAGTCAAAAGAAAATTGCCATTACTTTGACAGTAGATAACATAATAAGAATATGATGCACTGTAGGTTCTGAGGTTTAATAAATTTAAGTAGAAAATTGATTCTTCATTAAGTGACCTGATAGATATCATAGTTTTTGTTCAGAAAATGCTCTTTGAGAATTCTGATCAATTTGCTTTTTTGATCAGACTTCAGTGATATATAACATGAATTCTTGTTGTTTTCATTGATGTCTTACTAGAGAAATTTTATTTTGCATTTCAATAGACTAAAAAAGCCTTAAAGAACATCCTTCAGAAATGCACGTATCTTCCAGCACTTGAACCATTGCTGCATGATGCCCCTCCCAATATTATGAAACACATTGTTGGGCAGTTTAGTAAGGTAAGAAAAGGCTCTGCTTGATAAGTAATGTTAATTGTTTTCCATTTAGCAAGGAAGCTATCTTTCCAAAGATGAAGTCTCTCTAAAGGTCCCAGTTGTTTTCTCAGAATCCTCAAGCATCCCCTGCAGAAGCAGTTTGGAGCATCCTGTTCTTTTGTCTGATAAAGCTGGATACTGTTTCATCTGGAACCTACCATAATTCATCCTAAGACTGGGAAAACAGTTGCTTATAAGCAAGGTGGTTTTTTCTTCCTTGCCTCTTGAGATTGAGTGGAATATTAACTCACGTGCAAATATTTTCACTGAGCCAATGTATCACATAAATCCTAACCACATCTGTTTTAGATAAAGTACAAGCTGTCTGTACAGGAGTGACTTAAGTCAGGTATTTTACAATAATCTAGAGTATAAAGGCTTCACCACTTTTATCCTCATTAATTTTCAGTCTCAATTAAGTAAGTGTAAAAATCTCAAATCTTTTCTCTTGCCTCTCAAAATTTGAAACTGTTTGTTGTTAATTACATTGTTGATTTGAGTGCAGCATGTAAAAAGCGATACAAATTAATCAAAATATTTCAAATTATTTAAGTAATTGCTAACTAATCAGGAGATTTCCAGTGTCTGCAATGTTCACCAGCTGTTGGGAATCCTGCTCAGCTATAGACTATCTTTTGTGCAATACTCTGCTGTGTAATCTGTTAGCAGAGGGTACCAGGCTCTCTTGGTGAGGTGTTCTTTCTGGAAACGGCCAAGTAAAACATGCTTGATATTCAGTTCTGATTATCACAGATCTCGAAGCACTACTGTTTGTATTGCAGATTCCTGATTACTTTGCCACACTTAGGTTTGTCCTGTCTTCTTGCTAAGTCTATACAAAGATTGGAGATTTGCACAGAATCCAGTGCCTTTTGCTTCTGTGTGCTGACTGGAGCTATTAATGAGCTGAGTGCATAGTAACTGGTTACCCAGTGTATAGATTTGAATGTTGTTTGCTGTTGAAGTGGTTTTGTACCCTTCATATCAGCTGATGGTTTTATCGTTTTTTTTCTTCTCCTACAAACAAACTATACTTGTCTGGCATTTGCTCTTCTGAAGTATACATTTAAAATTAAGTTCTCTGCAGTAAAAGCATTTTTCTCTCCTGTATCATAGCTTGGGAATTTCCTATTCTTAGAGCTGTGGTGTATTACTTCTGTGGGCTTATTTATAGCACAGTAAAAGCCTTATTTCCGAGCTGTGCTTCAGAGCGGGATGCTATCCGTTCTTGGTGCTGGACTGTGTCATTTTAGCATTATTGTTTTCAGGGTCTGTGCAATTCTGTGCTGTCTCAGTTTGGACTGGGGGAAGGGACTGTGTCTCAGAGGTGCTGTCTGTCTTTAGGGCCTCTTCCAAGAGAGCTTTCTGCTGTCTTATCCAGCCTGGGAGTCACAGTGTGGAGGAGGAAGGCAGGGAAAGGGCCATATCCTGTCTCCTTGCTAGTTCCTCCTTGGCAGTTCTTGTTGTGGGAGATAGGTGGAAACAGCCGTCTTTTCAGTTCCCACAATGAAATGTTCACAGTTGTTCCTGACACTTCTATGGAGCATATAAGAGGGAGAAGTCTCTATGCTCCCCTGTTTTTTCTTTACCTGTCTATTGATTTTGTACAGCATAGAGGGACCAGAGAAATGAAGGCTGTTTGCCTATATGCATGGCAGAAATCTCATCCTTCTTTTCCTTCATCCTTTTAGGCAGTCCCTTCCTCCTTTGAGGCTCTCGTTTTACACTGAGATACGGTCAAATTTATGGCTTGATTTGTGTGACCAGTGTGAAGGCTTACAAAATGCTTTTGCCCCCACAGTATGTAACTCTCAGAGTTGGTTTTGAACCTGTCTGGTTTTGTTGTAGATGCAGCTGATGTCTTGCATTATGTCCGCCCCCCCCCCTTTTTTTTTTTTAATATTATTGCAGCCCTTGGGCCTATGGACTACATGCTGTCATTCTCCCTCGCCTGGCCCAGCCCCCACCGCCCTCCCTCCTTCCTGTCCTCTGGACAGAGCTGCATATTGGCATCACTCAGGGAGCACAGAATGTATTGTCTGATCATTTCTGCTTCTCATCCCCTTTGGCTGCAGAAACTTCACATTTTTGCTTTTTGTGTGTGTGTGTGTGTGTAAAAGGCTTCCATGGCTACACAGTGTGTTGTAAGATTTTAATATCTAGGAATTTAATAGTAGCATGTAATGCTTCAAGGCTGCATTGTTCACTTGCAACAATTCTCAGTATTGTTTTCATGCACTAATCTATACTAGATCATTATAATGATATAAAATTCCGCTCTACAATTAAACTGTGGGAATTGACATAAAAGACCTGAATAACTTGGTTTAAGTGGAACAGATGCTGCTGTTATTCCATGTTAGTGTTCTGTTTTTATTATCTATTTAATCTCCACAATCTTATTGTCTCCATAGGAATAATTCAAGAAATATTATTTATGTAAAGACAAATATTCAATTCATTATTTTTATATATGTTATGTATTAAAGTACAATTTAAATTATGTTGTAACCATAAAGGGCTGGTTTATGATTTTTTTCCTGTGCAACTGGGTGTTAAAATACAGTAGTCATTACAGATGTTGTACCTCTGATGTTCCATTTTATCTGTCCTCTGAATTAAAAACAGATAAGCAATATTTGAGCCTAGTAGCATAGAGATTCCTTTAAAAGAATTTTTTTTTAATGTACTTTTCTGTGTGTAGGTGTTACCACATGACAGTAAAGCACGTCGTCTCTTTGTAACAACTGGTGGACTTAAAAAGGTTCAAGAAATAAAAGCAGAACCTGGGTCACTTCTTCAGGAATATATCAACACTATTAACAATTGCTATCCAGAGGAAATAGTAAGGTAGGGAAAATGAAATTTAAAAAATTCATCCTTAGAACATTGTTAGATGTTTTTCGCAGGAACAATGCAAAGCAAGAATTTAAAATATTAATTTAACTTCTACATGAATTTTGTTTTTAATAAAACAGCATAACGTTTGGTTAACTGCCCCAGTGGTAACACAACCTCTAGACACATACTTTTGACCACTTTCTCTTTTCTGATTGTTTTTGGAATCAAATTTCTTTGTAAACAAAGCCCAAATAATCAGGCTCTTGCAGGAAGCTGGGAAGAAAAGTCAGTCCTGCACTACCCAGACAGACTCTGAGGCTTCAGCACAACCGCTCTCATATTAATGAATGTCTGTGGGAAGTTTAGTTTATCTTGGTAACTTATTTATGGATTACTCAGGCTCCAAAATACACGTATTGGTGAATCTTTGGTTGCATCCTTGACTTCCTTAAGAGCCTGTCTGAACTAGTGTATTCAGAAGCTCCTTTGAAACTTCCTCTGATGTACAGAGGGTCCAGAGACTCTCCTGCACAGTTGCTCTGCCCACAGCTGCCCTTCCTCCCCCAGCCTCATCATGAGGCTTAAGTGTTATATAAAAGGACCATACACCAGCTGTCTGCACCAAGTTGAACTTTGCCCTTAATGAATACAGAAACACTATTAAATAGCTTACAGTCAAAATGTCACCATCCTAAATTGTAATAATGAGAGAAATGCCCTCCTAGATTCTAGATATCCATTTACCAGTCCTTCACTCCATCAACACATCAAAAGGATGTTGCACTCATGCGCTCCCTCTACAGGCTCTGAAAATTTGCATCATCAATTTTAATTACAGGAACAGAGTTCTTCAGCTAATAGTAGCTACAAACTAAGTCACACAAAATGAAGCCCTGTATGTCTCCACAAGGAAAAGCCAGTGGCTGGCAAATGGGTAAAAGCAAAATCATAAAGAAACTTCATTCTGCAGCTAATACTTCAGAGGGAAAGAGGACATTTGCTTATGCTTTTCTGGATATAATTATTGTTTCTTTGTTACAGCTATTTTTTTTTTTCCCCTGTGAATGAAACAAGGTTACTCATGTAGACTGGGATGTAATAAAGAAAAGGGCCCCTTCGAGCATCTCCTGCTTGCCTCTTTGTGCTACTGCCTGATGTTGGTTGTGCTGCCTGAGGCACAGCTGCTATAATAGACTCCAGCTCTGGGTTTGTCCTGGAGACCTGTTATTTTAGGCTGTTTGCAGACTGAATATAATAATGCATTGAAAAGTTAGCTTTACAATGAGAGAACTAATATAAGTTTTAAAAAGGGTTACATTATGCAAAAATCATCCAGAAAATGAAAATCAACAAGGTAAATGGATCTTCCTTCGGTGTGAAAACGTTGGGGATTTCTACTTGAATACATTTTAGGCATGCATTACATGGAAGTATGTTCCTCTCTATAGTTAAAGCTTACAGGGCTCAGAGATGACAATTTACATGCCTGCAAAACCAGAAATATACTGAGATGTATGTTTTTAGAATAACACAGTAATAAATTTTAGATACTCTTGACCTGGAAAACAAGAACTAAATGCAGCTTTGGTGATGCTTGAATATTGGAAGCATGTAGTTGGTCCATTGTGGAAAACCAACTGAATGACAGCAGGACAATAATGGCACCATAGAGTCCTACTCTAATGAAAACCTATTGGATAATCTCTGTCCTTGAGTTGGCATTAGAGACAGAAGGTCATTGTGATAATTTTTTTTGTTCCAGAATCAATGTCTCTCACACTGATGTAGACTTCACATTGGCTTTGGGGTGTGTGCTTATGTTTGATGAACAGCTGTAGACTATTGTTGTCTGGCAGCCTATGGTTCTGTGTAAACTCATGCTTTTTTATTAAAGGCCATAATTTCAAAAGAAGTTAACATCTACATTTCTCAGTAAAGACAATGCTTATGACTGCTGAACCTATCTAAAAACTAGCCACTTACTTACATGCCCTAAAAGAAGCTAAACATATTTTTGAAAACCTGACTTTTAAGTATAAATGATAATGTAAGTTGAAAAGCAGGCTCTTAAAACATTGTAGGGGAATAACTGTAGAATTCCTTGACCAGTGTTTAATGCTAGGATTTTTTCCTGATCAATAGAAATATGAATAGTGTTTCATTACTTAGCGCAGAACATGCCTTGTAGTCTAATGCACAAACAAAATGTTTCTCTTTCAGGTATTATTCCCCTGGATATTCTGAGATACTTCTGGAAAGGGTGGAAAATTACCATCCAGTTTTATAAACTTCATTTTTTTATTAGAGCTGTATTTCACATTTATGCCTTTATGACTATAATACGAATACAGCTGTTGAAACTCTTGTTTGATTCTGAAATCTCCTTCTACTGTTTGAACTACTGAAAGAGCTCAGCAATTCCAGCAAGCTATATTTTGTTCTTTATAAACTTGTTTGATAAGTTTTTGTCCTTTCTGTTTTTTCTCTAACGTTACTACCAGATATTGTAGCATATATGAATGGAATTTCACGCAGGGGTGATGATTTATCACAGAAGCTTTTTTAGAATCAGTCATTTCCTTTTCCTTCCACAAGAAAGGTTTGTTATTATCTCATTCAAATTTTACCATTCTCAGTACTGTAGCCATTTTCCCCTTTTGCCTTTGCATATTGTTTAGAGCTTCCCAAGCTCGATGAGGGGGAAAAAGCTGGCCCCTGTGCTTTTTTCTAATTATGGAATCCATTCTGCACTGAGATATCTCCTACTGCTACCTTTCAGAAAGTAAAGTGATGTGATTTTGCATCTCCAAACACGTTAGTAGCTGTTAAATAAAGAAATAATCAGATCTGATGATGATAAAAGGGCTGAATTCTGCATGATATGATAGTGTGGTGGTCCTGGCATGGTAGATAATACATCTTCTGCAAAAGTCTTCCTAATTAAGGCAGGATTCACTGTGGAGGGAAGGAGCAATACACTGTTTGGTGTATGCATTGTTGTTCCTCTTGGAAAGGACAGAGTGAACTTAGAATTTCCATGGGCACAAAGGGAAGGACGCTGGGAGGTTTGGCTCCATTTGAGTCAGCAGTAAATTTGTGTGGCTCAGAAGAGAGGAGAATTACTTGGCTGCAGGAACACTGTTAGCAAAGTTCTGAGCACATTCAGAGGAAACCTGAGGACACTTGAGTCCCACTGATTGGAGTGATGGGACCAAAGCTGCTCAGTACTTATTCTTCAAGAGCTGAAATTGCTGCAGAATTGAGTTGAAGCACACTTGGAACTTAGTCTTGAAGTTGCAGATCACATCGACGTGGAGGTTATTGGAGGTATGAGCTCTTGTGTGTCTGTAGAACATCCTGGAAATATTTTTGCCTTCTTATGTAGAGTGAAAGGAATTTTACATTCTGCTTACTGCTCTGGTATACTGTAGCAGCAGGGAGCAGTATACAACCCTTTAATATTCCCTAATATGTAACTGTCTTTTACCATTTTTTGTTGTTCTAACCATTTTTGTTTTCCTATGCAGCAGTTTTTTGTGGGGTTTTTTTTGTTGTTGTTGTTGGTTTTTTTTTTTTTCCTAAAGGGTAATAAACAGTGTTTCTGGAATGGGATGTTGAAATACTGGCAGCCACAAGGAAAGACAATTTTTGAAAACCCCCGCAGGAGAGAAACTTGTCTACTTTCTTAAACTTATTAACTGAATGAGTTTATAAAACAGGAATAGTCTCTTCTATTACTCGTAAAACAGGAGCAAAGACTTATTGCAGTTGGAAATGATTTAGAGTGGCTTTTCTCTGCCAAATTCCAAATGACTATTTTCTTTTATTCTTGTCAGCATATTTTTCAACAGTTTACAAAAACATTGATGGGCTATCTTGTGTTAAGGTTTAATTCTACAGAGGGCTGTGCTCCCGCTGTGAGGTATTTGGTGCTCTCAGGCTCTGTTCTTCAGAAGGAGCAGGGGATAGACAGTACCTTGCTATATGGAGCCTAACTGAGATGGAAACCATTGGTGTCATGAATACCGGTATAGAAGCCACACCAGCTGGGTTAGTCCACATCAGAGTGAAAAGTCTTGGAACTGACTAGTTTCTACCAAATGCCTTTTCATTTTTGGTGTTTATATTCTGACATTATTAATGCTAGGACACTAGTGGAAAAACATTAGGTCTATTAAAAAGATTGTTGTAATACTCAATAATTTTCTCACATGCATTATGGATATTTAAAAATAAAATCTTGTACAATCTCTAAAAGAATATGTAATGGGAGGGCTTCCAGACAGTCTTGAAGGATCTGAAACCTTTATTTTCCCTAGCGGAACAGAAATGGTGCAGAAGGCTGAATGCAGTTGCAGTGCAGATGGGAGGCAGGGTAGGCATGGAGCTGCATACCCATAGCTGCATCATGTGCTTTGGAGCACACCCACACCACACAATGCTAATGTATATGTTTTGTACGGAGAGAGCAAAGAGGCTTCAGTCCCCTGACAAATGTGCTCCTGCTGTGTCACACTGTGCTACACTGTAAGGATTCCACAGGGTTAAATTTCAATGCCTAAACAATTTGTTCACAGTCTTTTCACAGTCTTTTTCTGATTCCTGACAAAGGAAATGATTGCACAAGGCAAACCTTCAAAGCGATCTGATTGTGCAGAGCACAATCTAAATCAGACCTAGCAAAAATACATCTTTACACCAGCTAGGCAGTTCTGTCCTAAGCCAGTGGCTGTTTGGCCTTTTGTTGCAGGACTCTCCTGGACGATGCCACATCCCATTAGGCTGTGGCAGCGCAAAGTCCCCTCCCGCATACTTTGAGACCCCCTCAGCTCTCCTTTGCTGGCAGGCTGCTTCCCTGCATTGTACATATAGCTTCTGGCTGGAGGCTTCTCAGGAGGTACGTGTCTGCACAGTGCAGATCCTAGCCCTTCACAGCAGAATTATCACTAATTTGTATTTTAGGCTTACATTACTAGGGTAAGAGTTGCTCTTTTCCTGTAGTGTTTCACGAGTTCTGATGTACAGCGTTTCTATTCCATCCTCTTATTTGGCTTAAGTCATCATCTAAAGCTATATTAATGTTTGTAATTGCTACTCTGGCAGGCTTCAAGTGTGTATCATTTGTCTCGATTTCATAGAATAAAATGTAGATTTGCATTTTAATTCATTGTGTAAATGCTGTTTTCATGCTAGTTTGTGACTGATGCTAGAGAAGATGAAGAACAGGCTCATTTTGCAGCTTGAGCCTGACACCACCTTGGATGTTTGTCTCAGCTTACCACTCAACAGTGCCTACTTCTGAGCTTAGGACATACAAGCATTTCAAGTAAGAGTCCCTCTCACAGAGGTGGCTTATTAAGACACACAAAGAAAATTAAGCCAGTGCTTTGGCAGGAATAAATGTAAGCGGAGACAGCCCTTAAATCATTTTGCCAGTTCCTTTGAGTGCAGCATTGGGACTTTTCAACCCAAGTCTTTAAAGATCTTCTCTGGGGGCCCAAGCCATGATTTTTGTCTACATTACTACAGCTATTATTACATCTACAGATGTAAACCAGGGCCTTGAAAGAACATGTGGATGTGTAAAACTTTACCATATTTCATTCAGTGGATGGATTAACTGGCCTACAAAAGCTCCATTCTTTATCTGAATGACTGGAAACCAAGAGCATATGAAAAGGGGAAATTCAAGGAGTTCAACTCTTGTGCATATAATATGTTCTGCATTTCCAGAGGCATTTACCAAGGGATTGCTTTGTCTCATCTGAAGTGATCAATCTGCTGGAGATCTGCATCTTAACAAACAAACGAACAAACTGTTGAAGGAGCTGAATGGAACTGGTGAAGGAAGAAATGAATCTCATTTTGTGAAGTAAAGCATAAAGTTACTGTAATTAGGAAGCGGATGGAGTGTGGGTAGATCCTCAGTGTTCTTGGTGAGTTCTAAGGGGGTTGTGAATTAGCTTGGCCAAAAGGGAGTTTTGGGCATGGAGGATGCCATGGGATAGCCTTCAGCTTCTGGTGTAAATTGGAGTTCGCCGATTTCTGGGCATGTAGGGGTGGCTGACTGTTGTCCCTTCAGGTGAGGAATCTGTGAAAGCATGCTTGCCTCAGTATCTTCCTTAATGGCTGCTTAGTGTCCAGTGTCTTCGTTGTTAGACTTCTGGATCTCACTATGTGACCAGGGTAGAAAAAAAGATAGGGAGTAGTGCTAGATTGCAAAGCCAGTGGTTCCACTTCTTGCACTGACATAGGATTGCTTTTATGGTCTTGGATAATTACTACAAATCCCGATGTATTATCATCTTCAGCTGTGAAGTATCTGTTATACTCCTTTGTTAACTTGCAGAGTGCTGGGAAAATTAAATTCATATGAGAGGTCGATGCAGCAGAACTTAAGTTCTTTATAACTAATACCATATTCAGAAAGGAATATTGTTCAAGAACCTACAAAAATTTACTTAAGAAATCTTCAAGATGCTGATTTTTAGAATTTGAGTTGAACTCCAGTGGATTTTGTGAGTTTCCTCATCTGACACAATTTGAAGGGATCTTGGAGAAAGAGGAAATTACAGTGTCTCTCATGACTATACTAAAACTATTTGTGTCATTTTTGTATAATACTTAACTGTTAATATTGATGCTACTATGCTGTATTCTGTAGTCACCTCTATAATTTAGGTAGTGAAAATACTAATTATGTTATTACCACTGTACTGTATTTCTAGGTACTGCACAAAAGATTGAATTAGAAAATACATATAAGCAATACTAAAGCATATTTTGGTGATGAGAATGCTTTTTAAACCAGGAAATGGTATTGTGCTGCCTTTCACGAGAAGTTACTCTTACTTGAGTTAAACACGTTTTGTAGTTGTTTGTGTACCCTCCTAGCCAGAGGTCCGATCATGAGGTTTGCTGAGTGCTCAGCAAAGTGGTGAGGACCATGATCTGTAGCAGAAACCAGTTGTGTTCACTATCATGCATCAGCAAGTTATGGAGAGTAACGATGTGAGTGTACTAATGTCATCATCTTAACAGATTTCCACAGAGATTTTGAAGGCTTGCTTTTTCTTCATAAAAATATGCTTGTTCCTACTAGTTCCTACCTTCAAATTGAGTTAAATAATAAGTACCCAGATTAACTTTAGCTATTCTATATTTTATTCCTTTTATAACAAAAATTGAATTTTGGGAGGGTGGGAAGTGTGTTAATGTCTTTAAAACAACGTTCTTGATTATTTTTTGTGTCAAAGTCAGCAACAAAACTCTTCGTAATCTTGTGACAAGATCTGTGCCCTTTGCTCTCAAGGAAAGTTTTGTCTTCACTGATACAGACTAGTGATGTGTTTAATCCCTGTTGTCCTATTTATAATTAGGTCTGATGGCCTCTATACATGTTCACCTTTCAATATTAGGTCAGTGTTAAAGCCTTTATCAATCTAAAAGGTTGGATTACTACCAAGATTCAGCCTTTGTTGCCCCACAGTGCTATAAATTATATTACAATCTATTGTTAAAAGTTAATAATACGCAATATAGAGGTCTGATGGAATCATGTTAATGAGAACACTGAAGCTTCATTGACTTGCAATATCATTAGAGCTCTGAGACAGGTTTATAGCCTTGTACAAAGTATATCTGTGTTGGTTTAGACACAGTATTTATTTGGTCACACCCAGCCAAATGCTTCCTTACTAAATTAAAATAAATGCTGGTTAGTTCAATGAGCTACAAAGATATATAGCATAATTTCAGGTTCTCAAGTCACAGAAAATAAGCCTCAACAATGGAAATCAGTAGAGGATCAAAAATGATGGATATACTAGAGTGAATATGAACAAAGAGGGAAGGGAGTTTACTGAGTTGGGTGAAGTTAATATTTTATGACTCAAGCAACATATAAAATTTGGAAAAAACAGCTCCCATTTGTAGTCTGCTCTGATTTTTATGTAACCCCTCCCTGTATACACATATGTACACACTTGCAAGCATGGTCAACCAAAACATAATTGTAACAATTTCTGTCTTTGCTTTCACAAGACTTGCCTCTCTAAAGCATCTTTAGTGACTGAAGGAGAGTGGGTCATTGGCAAGTCCTCTGCTCACTAATGCCAACTTTATGGTACTAATTTCCATTAAGGTCAGCAGCACCCACCCGATTTCCACTGCAGTGAGAATCAGACACTGGATCTGTATCACCTGTACTCTTTTGTGCTCAGAACAGCTCTGCTTCTTGCTGGAAACAAAGCAGAAGTGATAAAATGATTTTCTTTTTTTCTTCCCCAGCAGTGCTTCAAATGAGAGAATGGTAGGAAAATCTTTCTAGAGCTTTCAGGGAATGGCTCATGCTCTGTGTTGGAGACTGAATCCCCAGCCGCACAGGGCATTAGGTAGAAAGGAAGATAGAAGAATCAGTAACATACTGGTGTTGCAGCTATTACCTGCTTTGGGAAATGAATATGTAAGGAGGCTTCAATTTTTCTATCTCCTTTCATGAGTAATACCTCCTTGCTGTAGCCATCTCTGAGTTTGGTCATGGGGCTTGTCTCTGCCTCCTACTTTGGGGCCAGGCGGTTGCATCATTTTGTGTTTATGCTAATGTAGTCGTGCCATGGGAATGTTTGGCAAAATTGCTGTTTAATCTACAATATAAGAATGCTTTAGCAGCTGTTTTATAGCAGTTTAACTACTCTGACCTAAATGACTGTTCTTAAGAGATTGAAGAGTAATTGAAAAGGTGAAAAAGTCCAGGACCATCCTCCCTTTTTTTTTGAAATGGCTTTATAAACAATTTGAGTTCCTGTGCAGAATTCAGATGAGAGAGAAAAGAATGCCAGTTTACTGGGACTTGTTCTCTGACCACCTGAGAAAAATGAGGTTTTCGTCATCTGGAGTTATAATAAAACATGCTCTCAGCTGGATTCCTTCTGTGTGAAAATAGACAGAGCTACATCATTGCACACCTGAAGGAAGGACACAGGACTACAAAAGCAATCTGAAATCTGGATTTTTGCTGCTCCTCAGAGACCACAAGTAATTTTTTGTAATCTTAATGAAAATTATTTGAATCTTGAAGGAGGGATATACATACCTCTCCCTTCCCCTCAACCTGAGTAGTGCAAAGGACCAGAGCTAGAGATCCTTTTATACACAGCTTAGTCACCTGTCAGGATCATAGTGTGAAAACCCTTAGCAATAGCTGTTGAAGGAACTGAAAAAATCCACAAAACTAAAAGGTAATTTGGGAAAATTCACTAGTGTGCTAATAAAACTTCAGATGAATTTTCATCTGTTGCAGATGAATGAAATGTGGTGCTAGTGTGTTGGAATCCTGGCGTGATAGACACATGAAGAATACATAAAAGATGGATGTTAGTTAACTAGTGCTGCAGACAGGCTGTCCTACTTGTCTGGGGAGCGGGTCCTGAAAACCCTCAGCCAGGCAAAAGCTTTTGTTGATTTGAGGGTGACTGCACTGAAGGAAGGTTCCCGGGCTGGGGCATATGGCAGTCAGATGACAGCAGCGCAGCTCCCGTGATGTGCTCTGGACTGGTGGAATGGTTAGATGACAAAACTCTGCAACTTCACACAAGTGCGGTGTAATTTGAAGCCATTCTGCAGGGAAACCATAGGCAGCAAGTACAATTTCTAAGCCTGATATAAATTCCATCCTGTTTAACTGCCATCAGTTCTACTGCTGCAGATTAGCCAACCAAGTGAATGAACAAAGCAATGGAGGGATTCGATCTGGCTTCATAATGTGATTGAAAAACTCCTCATTAGAAGAGCATTTTCCATAGCCCCAAAAGCACAGCACTGAGGTCTTTGCTGTCTTCTGTTGCTGTATTGTTATGCCGTGAGCAGGCAGCCGGTCCATTTGCTTCTTTCCCTTTCTCCTACTGAACGAAACAGTGGTTCAGTCACTTCTGGATTTCCTTCATCTTGTCTCTCTGTCTTTTTAATTCTTTCATTTGCTTTAACTCAAATTCACTGATGCATGTATCTCCTACGTGACTTTATCTGTGGGAAAGATGCAAGAATTTATCTTTTAGTTCCTTCCAGTGCTTTTCCAGATCTCAGGTACGCCTGTTCCTTAATTCCAGGTTGTGATGCACTTAAATAATGTGTCCTGTGTTTTTGTTTATTTGGCTAATTACTCTTCACATCTCCTCCTGCCCTTCTAAATTACCACTCCACACACTGCTTGTCATAGTTCACACTCCTTTTGTTTAACTTTGCTTTTTCCAAGGCTAGTTACTGAGTCTTGGCAGAATTGTTACAGGATCTCACAAACAGCTGGTTTTTGCTGTGACAATAGGCTGATGTATGCCTTGAAAGCAAACACGCAGGCCTGCATATTAAATGCTTACAGTGTCGTGACAAGCACAACCAATTTTTTGAAATCCTTTAAAAAAATTGAGGTGGAGATTAAAAATAGGAAATGATTGAAAAGAAACATTCTCAAACTGAGGGGCAGGCGTGTTTGAGATGAGCCAGACAGTTATCAGCTGTGAGGAAAATCTCAAAGAAGATCTCTTGCAGTGAAAGACTTCAAGAGGAGAGGAAAACACCACGGGGCCCATGACGTCCTGCGCATAGGCAATGTAGCATGTGGGTGCCTGCGCAATTTCTGCTGGGTTGTATCCCAGCAAAGGGATCATGGAGCAAATGCAGCTCTACTTATCCAGCAAGACAGGGTGTTTTCATTTTACAGAATTCATTTATTGCTTCAAATAAACTTCTATCAGACAACTACATCGTGATCACTCTGAGCATGTATTTTAATGACTGCTTTGTTTTAAAGCTGTGGGGAGTACGCTGCTGCCTTCATCCTTCTCTCTTCCCTCTACCTTTCCTTTACTTTTCCCCATTAAGGTTTGATGGACGCTATAAGGTATGTCTGTCGGTGGGTATTACTTTCACCAGCTTTTCTTTGCAGTAGTATGTCTATAAATGGCAGGCAGCATCATTCCTAATTACATGTTGCCCCCAGATGCTCCATGGGTGATGCTGATGGATTGCTGTGTGGGTGGTGTTGAAGGGACTGGGGGAGGGGGAGCTGGGATGCAGCTCCTCTAAGTGGTAGCAGAGGTCTCTTTTCAGGCTGGGCTTGCCAGTCCTCCCTCAGTAAAGTGAGCTCGGGAACCTCGGAGGTGTGCATCTGGGCATCGGAAAAGGGGACGTGATGCAGGACAGGCTTCGGGATACAGCCCAAACAAACGGGGAAGCAGGAGGCGGTGGGAGAGACAGAGAATTCACCCTTTACCTATCACTGCAGAAACCACGGAGGCTGACAGAATACACAAGCTGCTAAATCATGCTTTCTTGTTTCGATCCGTGCCCCCCCGCCCCCGGCCCTTGATGCTGTGCCGGGCGGTGGGTGCTGCAAGGCAGAGCCTTGGCGGCAGGCGGAGGGCGGCCGCCCTGCCGGCTCCAGGGGCTCGGCTTCCTTTCCTGCGTGGGATTTCTGACGGTGACCTTCCGCACGGATTAAGATAGCCCTGTCACGGTCGAGGGCCGACCGTGCTCTGGAACTGAATCAGGCCATTTTTGGCCACCAAAAGCGTGGCTGCGGAGCTGGCGGACCGAGCCACCGAGTTCTACCAGTCGCCTGCTCCGAGGCGGTGGGTAGAGGAGAGGCAGGAATGAGCATCAGCAGACCCTGCCTTTAAAAGGGACAGGCCTTCCTGCAGCACACGGATGGACGTGCCTGCACCAGCAGACTGAAGAGGAAAGATGGAAAGCTGAGTGATCCTGGCCCTTGAAAGACTGCTCTCCAAACCCCAGAGAAATCCAAGGAAAGGTGAGGCGGTGGAAGCAGGGATTTCCGGTCAAGTGTCTGTCATTTTTGCACAGACCTTTCCTCTTCAAGGGCTGCTAATGGAGAAGGAGGAACTGAGAGACTGCACGTGTGTGAAAGCGCATTAACTGTCCTGTGGTCCTTGACGGGTTTTATATTTAGCGTGCCTAGCAGGTTAGCCTGCCAGCAGGTCAGCTACTAGGGAAGACATGGATGGAGGCAGGCAGTACTGGCTTTGGGGACTGAAGTAATGGGACTCCATGGGTTTTTAAATCCCAAGCTTAGTGCCAAGCCAGGAATTCGCCCCATCAGAGTGTGCACGGAAACTAGGAAGTGTCTTGGGACGGTGTGCAGAAGCACATTTAAGAACTTAAGGCATTAGGTGTCTGTCTCCAACAGTGGCAGGAGGCAGTGCTACCTACAGAGAGCAGGTGAGCCTGGTCACATCCTGCGGCCCGTCCTCTCTGTACTCCCCCAGCATCCCCAGCTGTTGGATTTGGATGTTAGAAGCTCCTCACTGCCTAACCCTTCTAGTATCTACTTATGGACCCATTGCCCACTCACTCCATTTTATGAAGCCCTTCTAGAGTTACTTGCCTGAAAGAACTTAGTGTCACATACAAACTTGAGGACTACACTGTACGGTCCCCTCCAGGTACTCACTGAAAGTGTTGAGTAAAGCCAGTCCCACCATCAATCCCACAGCAGGGAGACCTTGCTGATGCCTGTTCTCCACCCTGAAAAGTGACTATTAAGCCTTATCTTTTGCTTCATGTCCTGCCTCCAATTTTCTGTCTGTAAGAGTCTCTCCTCCCATCCTGTGGAAAGTTAGTTTCTCTGATAACCTTTCGTGTGGAACCTCATCAAAAGCTTTTTCAAAATTGGACGGTACTGTGTCTGCCAGACTCACTCTCCATCTTTATTGACGCACTCTGAGAACTGTGGTGCGTTGGTGAGGCAGGGTTTCTCTCTGCAGAAACCATGCTGCCTTGTTCCCAACAGACCATGTTTATCCCTGTCTACAGTGACTTTATTTTTTTAGACTCTACTGCCATTAGCAGGCAAAGTTCCCGGTCTGCAATTCCCAGGATCCCTTCTGAAGTCCTTTTTGTGGCCAGGAGTTGCAATGGCAGCTTGCCAGCCCTCTGGCAGCCTGGTGCTTGCCATGCGGGGTTACCCTCCCTGTCCCACGCAGCCTGAGGCTGAAGGCTGAGGATGAATGGTAGTCAGGGACAGAGCTGAGCTTTACTCAGGAGTGGAAACCACCATCCAGAGAAATGTCAGTAACTCATTTTTTTAACTTCAAAACTGTTGTGGTTTAACCACTGAAACCAGGACAAAAACACATTTGGTCAGCTTCTCAAGTGAGTACTTATGTGCCAGTTATTCTTTCCCACTCTTCCCTCCATAGGGACAAGGCATTTTACATGGCTTCTCATACAATGGTCTGCAAAATACATAGAAGGTATATAGATATTAGGTGATAATACAATTCCTGTCATAGGTCTCATACCTGCTATTGATATATAATTGGTAACTGGTGGGATATTCCCTATGGTGTGACAGGAATATCTGCATTGGCAGTTTATTGGAGTAAAGGGGGAGAGAGAGACTGTAACTCTACACTGAAATTGTATAGATTAGGATTTAACAGAAGAAACAAGCACAAAACTAAAGAACATGGCTAAATACAGACCCTTTGGGCTAGAGAAACACCACAATGAAAAATTTTTGGCCCAACTATTAAACACAGGTATTTCTTACATGACATCTGATGAGGGACAAATGCTGCTAAGGAGACTCTGAGAGGATCCAGCTCGGGAAAGAGGCTGGAAGGGAAGGAAGCCTTTTCTTGTGCCCACTCACAGGCAATGCAGTTTTGCAGGTAATGCTCTTTACTGATCATCACCAAGATGGGGAGAAAGGAAAATACAAAACCAAAAAAGAAATAGAGAACAGAAAATAAAAACACAGGAAGGAGCAGTAAAAGATGTCAATTTTTTTGTTGGGCTCAAAGCCACTGCCGAGGAGCTTTGTTCTGGGAAGAGAAAGTGCCGCAGCAGGACGGCAATGCTTGGCTTGGGCAGGCTGTCATATCTGTCATCATTATAAGCACGGACAGATGATGATGATCTCTCCATTCTGTTTCTGGTTTTTCTCAGTCTCCAGAGATGCTCATCCAGCTGTTTTCACCACAAAATTTATTCAGCTAATTTGTCCACTTTCCTTTCTTTTTTTCTTACAGCGCTTCTTACCTTCATCAAGCTGGTAGCATCTTCTCTGTGCCCACTGCTACTTTCAGCCTTGCCTGTTCCTGGAGGTGCTGACTACTTTCCAGTGCCTGGTGGTGTGTTACTGTCTTCCTCCTGCACTGCTTTTCAGCTCGTCTTTCCCGCACAATGTGGCATCCTGCACCACGCGAGGCAGGGGCAAGGCGGGGGGAGAAAAGCAGGCAGTGACCGGGGGCTCTTTATGTGGGTCACTTCTCATAGATACAGGCTTCTTCCTCTCCTCTTATAGCTCCCTCTCTGCACCCATCCCTCAGCTACTGACCCCACATTTATTTTCTAGCCTGCAGCAGCAGTGTGTCTAAAACCAGGCAGCTGACAGCACAGCTCGTTTAACTACAGCTATAAGATTTTGAAGACAAGCAGGTTTCTCAAGGCTGCAGCTGAAAGGAAAGAATTTCTAGAAGCTGGTTCCTTTCCAGAGTTTTTGGAGAAGATGTGTATGATCACCGATGCTTTCCAGTCTCAGTTTTTGGTAAGTAAGTGAGTTGAAGAAAGGTACTCTAAGTCCTTTTTTTTTTTCCCCAAATGATAACTAGGATATAGCAATCGTACCGAGTTATGTAGCACTCCGCACCCTGAGCTTGTCACAGCCTGTGTCTGAGGAGGACCACTCGGAATGAGATTTACATGCGGGCATTTGATATAATTTGAAACAGACTGAAGCTCAGTGTCAGGGCATTTCATGACATGCAGAGCCTTAAAATTTTGATAGAAGTCATCTGGGGACCTGCACTGACAGCGTGCAACCCTTCTTGCCAGAGTTGTTCCTACCTGCTTACTGCAGACTGCAAAACAAACCACCACCCATGCAATTGCAGTGCAGAGAAAATGCCGCTGTGATGGATGATGTCCAGGTGTGACCTTTCACCTGTTACGGTAGCCAAAAATCTTTGCGGGAAGAGTGCATGATGGAAGATTATGGGATAATAAAATAAAAAAGATCAATCGGGTGAAGGATTCTGTTGTTAAAAAAGTATTAACTGTTTTTCAAATACACAGCCATCTGACAGGCCAGGCCACACCTAAAAGGGCTAATGATAAAGCCACAGTTGGCTGGAATGATTCAGTCCAAAGGGCAGGCTAGTTTGTTGGCAAATGCAGAGCATATCTTCAGTAAGCTGCTACAACGGATGCAAGAAACCGAGCACACAATCTATTATCAAATGCATGGTGGAAACTTGACATTTCAGCAATGTAATACACTTGTTTTTCCAGCAGCATGAGACTAATATACTCCTTTTCTGTGCTTGACGCAGCGTCATTCACATCTGAGCAAAATAAATGGGGAAGAAGATGATTTTGGTATCTATTCTTGGCATTGCTAATTTTAGCGCCACTAAGGAGAGGGATTTTTTTCCCTTTTTTTTTTTTTTTTTTTAAGAAAATGTAACAAAACACATGAGTCTTAGAATAAAAATAATTGTGAAGGGCAACATCGCTGCTGGTTCTTTGATACTGGCACTTCAGTAGCTGCTGTACATCCCTTATGTTGTCTGGAACAAAAAACAGCTATCAAACTCTGACACAGTGGCATTACGAAATCTTTCCAGCTCCTCTGAACCCCCAAAGCAAACCAGGGTTTGTGTAGGTGAAATAAATATAGAATGACCATGAATGAAAGCTTCTTAATTCAGCCCTATCAGTACAAAAGATTACTTCTTTAGTCTAATTTCTATGCTGCGTGCAAGAGGGTTTGAATCCCAATTTTGGAATCAGTTGCCTTTTTCCCTTTTGCAACACCTCCTTCTACTGTTGTGGTAGTTCGTAACATACAGATCCACCTATCGAACTAAAATGGTGGAGAAAGGGTTGTGCTTGTGATTTTTTTTGCTTCCAGTCCTACCTTCTCTGAAATGCATGCAGATGTGTTTATTTGCCCTATGATATAGCTCCTATTATGTGCTTTGCACCTTTAAATGTGCGAAACATCATGTCTGCCTGGCAGGACCCTGAGATTCAAGATGGAAGAGAGACAGGCTTTGTTTTCTCTCTCATGGAGATTTTGCATTCGGTCTTCCTTTACCGCTACATTGGCTTGCGGAGAGGGTTAGTAAACAACCCCGTCCTGTTTCCCGGTTTCCTTACATTTTCTGTACACAAAGAACAAAATGCACATTTTCCCCCTGCACGGGGAAATGCCAGGAAAGGAACATGTACAAAACCTCAGTGCGGGAAGCAGCGTCTCCTCCGCTGCAGAGCCTTCTCGCAGCAGACAGGCAGGCTGAACGCTCGCATTTGATACTGCAAAACAAAGAAAATAAACTAGCAGGCACACATTCTTGAGTGCCCAAGGACTACTTCTGCTCCTCACCAACCTGCTCACAGCCAGTACAATAATGAAGGTGCGCTGCTGTGTGGAGGCCCCATACATATATGACTGCATTTTGCAGATTAGGCATTTGCCATTGCATTTTCAGATAATTTCATTTTTCTACCTGATTCATCCATATTCTAGAGTACAAGAAAGTAAGAATACTACGAAGGTCATTCTTCACCCGTGGTAGGTTACTGGTTAAATTGGTTAAGCAATGATCTGATTTTGTAACTTGTTCCACATAAGCAAGTGAAGGGGCTGCAGCCAGCAGGGAGCGAAGCTCTGCTGCGTCCGATGGGGTGCCTTTCCTGCAGGGTGACAAGTTTGGAGCCCTGAGTTTTTCAAGGATAAGTTTCCCTTTCCTCACTCTCACATGGGCTTCAGAAGCTGTATGGTGGCTGCTTTCTGAGGGGAGGTGAATCTAAGGCAAGCCAAAGTGAGTGAAGCCACATTAGTGTTCGGGTTTGTTTGTATGGTCAGAGGCTTACCCATGCTGTCAGTTCTGATGAGTTCATGAAGAAGTTATGGCAATCTGTGGGGAGGCCTCCAGGCTTTCAGATGAGGTGTGGACTGACTGTGGTTGGAGCTGCATTCTTTTTTCCCCCATACAAGTGACCTCCTTGGGAAAAAAAACCCCAGGACTTACGTTAGAACAGTATTCTGCATTCATTTAATAGAGATGCAGCTGCCATGTGTGTAGATGTATGTGTACATGGAATAGCAGCGTTCATACCAACATCCTCCCTCAAGAATCCTGTTGCGGGAGGACAGTTATAAATAACTCTTTGGCCACTATAATTGTTCTGCCAGTACAAGCTGCCAGAGAAATACATTGACTCAGCACATGCCTGAACAAGATCCTTCCCCAGGCAGCACCTCCCACCACATAAACATCCCCACAGAGTCATGTAGGTGCCTGGTGGGGCAGCGAGCCCCATCTGGCTGCTCCTGCAAGCTGGCATAAGCCCGGGCTGAATCAAAATTAATGTTTGTAAAGCATACGGAAGATAAAAAAAAGCATTGCTTAGGCTAGTTAATACTTTTTCAGTACCCCCAGTTATAATTCTAACTACTGTTGCAAGAACTGCAAGTGCCTTTCCCCGCAGTGGTACTCTGGGTGTTTCTCGTGGAGAAATGGATGTTCTTCTCCAGCCACTCGCACAGAGCCACACTGGTCTTTACTGAGCCAAGTAAGATGATCTTGTATGTGTTCACTGACAAGTGGAACAAAATCGTCCCCCGTGCTAATGTTCTTAATGTCTGCTGCTACAATGGTTTTTATGCCTCTTCTGCCTGCCACGGTCTTACCAAAGAAAACTCCCTGGCTCTGTACCAGGTAGGAGGCTACAGTCCAATTTTTTGCTGCTGTTCCTGGAACAATATTAATTCTTTTTGATAATTACATGGGAGATTCTTTTTCTTATTTTAAAAATTACCTTAAAAATAATAATTAGGAAGCTGTCATTATTCTATTTTCAAAGCAGATTCTACATGGAATAAAGGACCTAAAGATGTGATTTGCTTTTTATCTTTTGGAGCACCAAAAGATGGCTATAAATGAATTCAAATGTAATTTTCATGAGAAAATAATTCCTCTGTTATACAGACCCTATTTGCTGTACTTCTCAGGGCCTGTTTTACCTGTGTAATTTGAAATTATTCAGAAAAAAACCCTGCCTTTTTTGTTTGTGCAAATTTCAGTTCTGCCTTTTTATTCTGCTAATTCTGTGTCTGAGACTGCTTTTTCTACTATTATTAATTACTACAAGTAATAGTAAAAGACTTATATCTTCAGAATATCACTCTCTAACTTTCCAAGAACCTGTCCCTTAACCACATGGCTCCATTTAAACCAGTACAATTCCTTGGTAGTTATGTAGGTATACTAGGGTGCTGTTCTTACATTGCTGTATCTCTTTCTTCAGATGGTGATGGCATAACATATACTAAGGCATCACGCCTTTATATGAGGAAAACTGCATATGCAGTAAATGTTTTACCAGTATAATTACTCTGGTAAAATAAAATTACACCCTTCCTAATTATAATGAAAGAATACCAGGGTGTAGACCAAGACTCACTGGTTAATTCTTTATTACAGTATGTTTCCAGCTGCAACAGAATTTAAATATCACATTTTCCCTTGTGGGTTATTTTAATTTTTTCCCATAATGTCATGGATTTATTATTTCTAAATGCAATGATGACATAAATTACAATGGGAACATTTTTATCTTTGCCCTGTGTTCAGTAGAGACAAACCTCTAGAAGTCAAACAGTGAGCATTCAGAAATGAGCTTATGTCTGAGGTTAAACAAGGTGTGGCAACCTTGACATGGGTGTCCTGCATCAAGAAAATGTCATTTTTCCAGCCCCTAATAGTCGTCCTCATTCTGTAATGTGAAGATAGTTTTATAGCTGTGTATTTACATATTTTTAGCACCGTCATATACTTTGTTTTCAATGGAGATGTTATATTTAGAAGTTTCTCAAAATGTGGAGCATGTGTTAAATTTCTTTTGCGTAATCCATCAAGACTAATTTGATTTGAGACCAGTGCCTTTCCCCCCCCCCCCATCTGTTTGGAAAAGTGCAGTTGTAGAGACATCAGTCATGTAACACTTTCTGTGAAACAGCTTTACTGACAGTTGGGAGTTGTCAGTAACCATGTGGATTTCAAGCTCTCAGTCTGGCTATGATGAGAAGAAACCCCTGACACATAATTTCCACAGAGCCACAGAATTTAAGGCCGGAAAGACCTAGCGTGATCATCTAGCTGACCTCCCGCTTAGGCAACCCAGGGATAAGTCATGTTTCAAGCCTAATAGCTGCAGAAAACACCAGCTTTTGGGACAAATGTACACTCAATTTAATAGCATTTGCTTGTCAGTCAGCAGTAATTTATTTCAATAGTTAATGACTGTTATTTAGTTCATATATATGTTGTGTACATAACTGTGGCTTGTTTCTGTTTCAACTGATCTAGCTTCAACTTCCAACCTTGGGGAAAGCTTTAAGAGATGCTGAATCTGTGTTCCTTGTCTAAATGCGCAGAGACCAAAGCCTGTGTTGGGTGAGGGTAGAATAGGCAGATGCTCCAGGCAGCAAATTGCTGGAAGCAGCAAAACAGATCTGCAGAGGGAAAACCATGTCCCTGCTGCCCATGCCCACAGCCCCGCTTTGAGTTTTCTCCCTCAGCACTGGGGCAGAGGCAGGAGCAGGGCTTGCAGGGCTTGGCATGGGCTTGACACGGGCTCTCAGGGCTTGCTGGCCCTGCCTGTGTGTGGGAGGTGGAAGAAAACACGCCACAGTGCCTGTAAAAGCTCTTTTCTTTTCAACTTGGAAGCAGCAAAACTCAGGTTTGCCTTATGCCGCTGAGAAATGTGCAATCACCTCTCTTCGAACCAGTGCAGAAATCTCCATTATGTTCACGTTTGAAAAGCTACCATACTGAAATGTTTCAGTCTCTCACCATAAGACATTTTGTACCCTCTAGGACTCTCTCCTTTTCATTTGTATTCTGCTCAGGAGGTGGCCAGCAGAACAGCCCACGAGGGCTGATGTCAGAGGTGACGTAACCTACTGTGTCACACTTGGCGTTTCCTTTTATCCTCATTGGTGTGCACCGATCTTTGTATATTAGCTCCTTTTGTGACAGCAATATGCTCTGCAAATTCAAATTCATTTACTGTGCTCGCCAAGTCTTTTTCCCTAACCTCTGCTGATCAGCATGGCATCTCTTCTGCTGTAAATCTTTCATCGTTGTAAATGTCTGAGCTTGCTCTTGGCTGCACTGGAAAGCTTACGGTTTCACTGTGCCGATGCAAATGATCAAGTTGACTCTTTGGGTTACAATCTTTCCTCCTTGTTATTTACTGTTCCCCTGATCTTGGAGTTTTTTAAAACATTACTCAGGAATCACCGTATAGTTTCTTCTAGTGCAGTGCAAAAATATGAAATAGTGCATATTCCGCTACCTTCTTCTTGCAAATTGGAAACAAATCCACTTAATCTTATTTATAATCATATTTTGTTAACATTTCATACAGTTATTATTTCAGCTAGTTAATTGTAGAATCAAGGGACCTCTGGAGTTCATCTAGTCCAACACCCTGCTTGAAATGGAGCTGTCACCAACACTGGACAAGGTCAGCCATGGTCCAGCTAAATCTTGAAATATCTCCAGCGGCAGAAGTTCCATAACCTCTCTGGGCAACCTGTTTCAGGGTTACACTGCCTCCTGGTGAACATGTCTTCTCATGTCCAGACCTCAGCTTGTGGCCACTGGCCCCTTTTACAGCCTCTAGCACTAAGAAGACAAGTTTGGCTCTTGTCTGCATAACTGCCCTTCAAAGAGCTGTGGGCAGCTGTTCCAGCAGCCCTCAGCCTCCACTTGATCAGACTAAACAAGCACAGCTCCCCTCACAACCCTCCAGGTGTCTCAGGAACCCTCCACTGGACCCTTTCCAGTTTCTCCACGCCCCTCTTGGACTGCTGGACCCAAAGATTGGGTGCAAAGCTGAAGAGAGTGAGATAATAACTTCCCTCAGTTTTCTGGCCACTGCCTTCCTAATGTAGCCCAGGATGTGACATGCCCTGTTCAGATGAGAGGACACTGGTGACTCACATTTGGCCTTGTGCCCTCTGTAATCCCCAGCTCCTTTTCATCAGGATGACCCTTCAGCGAGGTGCTTCCCAGTCTGTAACGGATCATGTTTTCTTGCTGAACCTCATGAGGTGTCTGTTGGCCCAGATCTCAAGTTTATAAAGGAGCCTCTGCATTGAAGCTTTGCTGTTTGTCAGTCCAGACAGTTTAAGTCATCAACAAATCTGACTGTGTCATCATCAAGGCTGCTGATGAAGATGCTGAACAATGTGGATCTCAGTACTGACCCTTTGGGTGCTCCTCTGGTAGCTGGTGACCTGCCAGGCATCACCTGCCAGTTTTCAGCCTCTCTTACAGTCTGTCTTTTTAGCCCACACCCTCAGAGCTTCCAAATGATGATGTTGTGTGAGATGGCATCAAAGCCTTACTAATGTCGGGGTAGATTACACCCAGCGCTTTCATCTTCTTCACACATTCAGTGATTTCATCTTAGAAAGCAGGCCGGTTGGTCAGGTTCAGTTTGCCATCAGTAAATCCATACAAACTTGTCCTTTATGGCCTTGGAAGTGGATCCCAAGAGGGACATACTCACTGATCTTCTAGTGACTGAGATGCTGCTCACCAGCAGATAGTTCCTCAGTTTCCTTTCTCGCCTTTTTCAAGATAGATGAAGCGTTAGACTTTTTCCAGCCACCGGGGACTTCCCCAGTCACTGCAGTTGTCACAGACAGTAGACAGCAGTCTCACAATCACATTGGCCACTACTTTCAGGAAACGGGTGCTGTCCCTCATGTCCATCTCTTGCACGCTCCCTTTTTGCATCTGGTTTCATTAAGAAGATGCTCCCGTTGCCAATCAGGTCTTCTGTCAAAATTCTACCTTCCTGCACAGCAGGATTGTTTTTTGCTGAGCTCTCAGTGAGATCTCTTTAAAAATCATTCAGGTCTTCTGGGCATATTTCCACCTCATGGTTGCATCCCAGGGGATTTTATTTAGCAACTCCCTGAGTAAACTGAAGTTTCTTCTTCTGAAATCCAAAGTCGTAACTCTGTCATTACCTTCCCAGCCTTCTTCTAGATCCTGAATTCAGTTACAGTGACAGAAGATAAGCCCAGGCTGATACTGTGACCACATTCACCACTGGCAAGAAAGCAGACCGTAACCCCCAGCTGGGCCCTCCAGCATTCACGTGATGAAATTACCACTAGTGCAGTGTAAAAAGCTCCTGGATTGCCTGCTCAATGCTGTGTTGCACTTCCAGCAGATGCCTGGATGGTTGAAATCCTCCATAAGGATCAGGGTTGGTAAGAAGGACACTTCTGCCCGTTGTCTGTAGAAAGCCCCGTTCACGGGCTCCTCCTGGTCAGGCATGCTGTGAGAGGCTGCCCCGTCTCCAGCAGGACTGTGCTCTCTGCTCCTCACCTAGAGACTCCCCTGGTCTCAGCTTTCCTGCTGGAGCTTGGTACAGTCAGGGAGCTCCTTAACATAGAGCACAACTCACATCATTCACGTTTGATTCACTGTGATTCACATCATCTTGATTCATTTTGAATCTCTTGATTCATATCATTCTTGCTTCCTAATCAAGATGTCGCTGATCTTTAACCTTACAGTCAAATGCAGTTGAAGATAAGAAATCTAATTCCTCTTCTTACTATCCGGGCTTGGTATAAAACTGTAATAACAACAACAACAACAACAACAACAACAACAACAACAACAACATGTATTTCTTTATCCTCAAGCTCTTTGAACCTGACCTGCACAGAATTTAGTGTTCTCCAGGTCAAGACATTTGCCCATGATGACATGAGAAAATGAAGCTGTATTTGCCATAGAGCACTGCATTTGCACCCTAGCATGGTGCAGCTGTGAAGGTGGGAGGTATTAGAAGGGGATGTGAGCAAATCTTTGCGGTAATGAAAGTACCACACCAACATTAACATCAGGCTGAACAAGCAGAATTTTTTTCTTTATTGATTAATCCCCCAAAGCCCCAAACAATCATGCAAAGAATAGACTCTTTTGAATGAAAGTCACACATTAACTTTATGTTTATATTTTGCTTCCACTCCAGTTGAGTGGGCTTTTTCCTCCTTCTCCCATTCATTCATTTGACCAGGATTTTGTGTAAAAGAAGAACACAAGTGAGGATTATAATTTTTTTTTTAAAGCAGAAAGCTTGATACAGAACTTGGGCTGTTCCTGTTGCCAGAAGGTGCAGCAGCCTGGCTGCACGGTGACTCATGGCCCTGTGCCACATCGCAAATAATGCTCTTATTAATCTCTCCAGGCTTTGTTCTGGCCCCCCTCCTAGCGGTGTCTGATTTCATGGTGCGGTGTAGCCAAAGGTCAGATAAACTACATGATGGCCAGAGCTGCTACTGAAGAAGGAATTCGGAAATGCCTCTCCCAGCAGTTTCAGCAACGAGAATGGAGAGAAAAATACTTTATTTTACTATTATCCTGCCCGATGTGTCATCTTGTGTTGCTGTTTCAGTAGAGGAAAGCTGTGGTACAGCAGTAACCCAGGGAAGCAGCCAAGCCCAGCTCTGTTGCAAATGCTTCTGGGTCTGCCTGGTTCAGTACATTTTTTTCAGCAAAAATGTTCTTTCTTTAGGTGTTTGATCATTTGCAACAACTGACAGTCCCAAGCTAAAAAAGATGCTGAGCTTTGTCTCTAACTGAGCTGATGTCATTGACTGATTCATTAATTACCCACTTTTCCCCAGATTTGATTCAACATACTGTTCACAAAGAGATAACCAGTCACAAATTAGTCAAGCTAAGTTTGATGTGCTTAGCGACAGGGCCGTTTTTTTTGTTACCAGTTTCAGATGAGTGATTACTCCTGTGAAACTAGCAAGTGCTTCTTGCAAGTTGTTTCTTTTCCTCCATAGCTACTCAAAGTGTTTTTATTCAAATGAAATGGAGCCCATACGCACTGGGCTGGAGCGCTTTGCGAGCAGCTAGCACGGCCAGATCAAATATGTATGCTTACTGTAAACGTCGCATGGTCTTCCTTGCTCTCCTTTGAACCAAGCTGTCTGTGGTTTCTGGTGACTGCTGCCTCTCTGCTATCGGCTCTGGGTAACACTGACACATATAGGACTTATCTAGAAAAAGAGAGAGGAGCAGAAGACAACATCACTTCCTGCACACGCGGCCCTGTCCGTTTCTATCAAAGGTCGAGACCTCATCAAAGCTCCTTTCAAGAAGCCCCCTGGGTCATATTTGAATGATTTTGGGGGCGAGGGGACCTACCTTTGGCCAGAGAGATGCAGGAGAGCAGTAAGATCGTTCTTCTAAAGCTTCATAATTTCATTGACAAGCATTGAAATTCCAGCCTTGTATTATGACCTTCAAAATCACATTTGGGCAAGCCTGCAGCGTGTGGGGCTGTGTTTTTGCTCTGTCATGCGAAGACGCACCAGCCCAGCTCTCCATCGCTGTGCAAGGGCCTTCCCTTGCAGCAGGGCTCCTGCCGCCCACGTGGGCACAGGGCTGCTGTCGGCCGGACGCAGCAGTGGTTTGTTCCCAACTCGAGCAAATGCCAGTGATTGCACAAAGCACGGAAGAGCAGAGAGACCGATCCAAATGGTCTGCGTTAAACCCGACCTCCGCGACAGCCGGGGCCGGGCGAGGCTTTGTGGTGATCAGATTTTGAGGGGAATAGCCCCTGCTCATCGCCCCGTTCCTCACCCTGAAGCTCACCCCGTTTCTGCACGTCAGCTCACTTGCTGCACCACGGGCCATGGCAGGGACTGGGGAGGTGACAGCAAGGGCCAGCCCTTCTGTCTCAGCCTCTGGTGTCCCCTTTTGTCACCGCCTGTCCCTGATGGGTCTCCTATTAACCTGCTGGCTGGCTGGTGGCAAATTGTGGGGGAGCCCTGCCCTCTTTGGTTCGCTTACCCAGGGGGGTTTACTTTGCAGAGAGCGGTTATTACTGGTCCGCTTTTGTTCTTTGTCATTGGTCCTGCCTTATTTTTACGTGGATTAACTGTTAATAATAATGTGAAGCGTTAAGCTTTGGCAACCAGCTGAGCTCTGCACAAATCCGAGGACAACGCGGCCGCTGGCACAAGGCTGCTGGCCACCGCGGCAGGCGGCCGGACACGCCGAGTGCTCGGTTTGGTGGCTGGCATGAGCGGCCGCTTCCCGCCAAGGTGGGAGGGAAGGGCAGCCCAGCACATGCCGGCTGGCGCAGGGGTCAGCGCCGGCCCGGCTCCTCTTCGGCCCCGGGCTTCTCCCAGTGCTGCCCTTCGGGGCTCCTTCCCGCTCTCCCCGGCTCCTCGTCATCCCTCAGGAAGGTAGCGGGAGGAGGGAGGAGCGGAGGGATGAGAGCTGGCTTTGCTCATAAACGCTGCTGCTGTGGAGAGAGGCACCGCCACGGGAATGTAGACGGACAGGCAGAGGTGATTAATAGTGATACATATTATTTTAATTGAGTCATGTTTGGCCTCTCGCTTTTGTCAGTACTCGATTTTTTGCTATTGTTACGGTGTGAATTCGGAATTAATGTAAAGTATAATAAGAATCCCTCAGCTGGCAAACGCAGGCAAGACTGAAAATTAAAATGCTATGTAAATCTCACAAGATTAGGGCATAAACTGCAGCAGGCAGTGGAATGGCTGAAGCTTGAAGATGCTGGAAAAGCCTCTCTCCACATTATTCCTGATAATACAAAATCAATTTACATTGAATGCATTTTTTCCAAATAACCATCCACCACATGCTATTTGATATTACTAATGAATGCAGAAATTGGATCTTAATACATTCCAGGGACATATTCTGCAGAGGTTTTATTAGTTCTAAAAATACTTTGTGGCATCGCAGTACTTTTTGTCATTAAAATTGCCGGGTTTTGTGATACAGATACCGTGGAATTGTAATTAAAACGCTGCGGCGCTGGCAGTGGCAGCATTTTGTTTTGAAATCCCAGGTTCTCTCCAATGGCTTTTGAACCACCGTTTATGAGATCCTACCACGCTCCCGCCTTCACCCCAGCTGTGGCTGGGAGAACGGCAGCCGGCAGCAGCCCACTAGAAGGCAGGATGGTGAGGGCGCACAGGACCAAGGGAGGTGGCGGCCAGACTCACGGACAGCACTGAACTCATGCGCACGGCTCTTCCTCGGGGCCACGGCGCCCTTCCCTGATGCCCCTGAAGAAAAGGCAATAACAAGCGATTGGAGGAGTTTCTCCCAGGTCGGATGCAGAGTAGGTTCAGGGCTGTGAACGCCGCAGGGTCCCACACGTGGCGGAAGCCGTTCACCTCACGCCCAGGGGGGCTGCTTCTCCCAGAAGTCCCAGCAAATCCCATTGAAATGAAGGCATCTAGCACGTGGAGGGTGAGAAATCCCAAAGGGCCTGACGAGGAGATAAGACCTCAAGCACTGCAGTGCAGCCTGGGCTCACCATCCCTCTGACAACCTAGATGGCTGCCGAGATGAAGCCGCGCTGGCAGCGCGGCGGCTGGATTGCGCTGGGGTTGGGGAAAACGCTGCAGAGCCCTCTGCTTGTAGGTCACCAGCTTAAATCTGCCTCGAGTTGCGAGGAGGTGGAAGTCCCCGCGCTTTTGACAGTTGCTTGGAGCTCCATCTGCAGCACTGTTGGGGAAAATATCATTTCTCCCGCGCCGAAGCCAGCCCCAAGCCATTAATTCGCAGTGGTGGCGGGAGAGCGATCCGGTGCGCTGCAGAATCTGACCCGCCGTGTGGCAAGAAAGCACGGCCGGCTCCCGGAGAGATGGGCCTGGGGCTCCCAGCGGGCCTGTGTCAAGCAAGAGCTATTTCTGATGTGCCAAAAGATGCTTTTTATCCCTGCAGATTAAAGCCAGCCTGAGAGCAGGGCTTCCCTGGAAGTAGGCCTCTCTGCGCGGTCTTGGGCGGTCGGGCAGCCCCCCCCCATGACTCAGCTTCCTCGTCTCGGGAATTAGGATAATAATATCTGCCCGTGGGAGCTTCATCGCTTACAGCCAGTGGCTAAAATTGTCAAACCAAGTGAGAGAAAAGGGCCACGTATTGTTAGATTTCCCATCAGGATTCGTTTTTGGGTTTTTTTTCTGCTTTCCAGTGATAAAAACTAAGTGAATTGAAAACAAGACACCTGGAAGAGAAAAAATAAAAACCCACCGGATCTAAATAAGACTCTACTTGTGTGAAGCTTCCTACTGTCTTTAACTGTTTTGTTGTGCATATAGGCAAGCAACCCAGCTTGGCCCAGAGGAAGGTTAAGACCCCTGAAATGAAGGCTATCAGAGGCAAAGTAGAGAGATGAGTTACAACAGCAGCATTAATATTTTTTTCAAATCCTTTTCAGCTGCGGTTACAGCTCCCATTTATTCTGCCACTGATTAATTTGATCAAACATTGTGAACAAATAATTTGTATTAAAAATCATGCAAGTTCCACCCTTTGCGTAGTTGGCTTCAGGCAGGTATTTATTGGATAACATAGTCTCAGACTAGTGAATGTTGACATTTAATTAATATGGAAGCTTAGCATTGTGAATATGAAGAATAGAAAAAGGCCCAAGAAAATCCTGTGATAATGAAAGGAGATGACAACTAGGTTCTGGTAGTCAGACATTTCTGTTGACATTGAAGGGTCAAATGTAGATATCTGGTGGAGGGCTGCAAATAACACACTGCAGGTCAGGGTTTGCATGTACAAATAGCTCTGTACGACGCCTGACTTATACCTGCTTGAGCTGCTTGCACTCACATTGGCAGTGCTGTGGTGGATATTTTTGTCGTGCCTATACTAGGAAGATGCTACCGAAATAGGGAGAGTGGTATAACTTACTGGTAAAGCGCTACGGCTGTGAATGCACACCACACAGCTACGGGATTGCTTTCCACAGACTACACTGGTGTAAAAAAAAAGCAAAATTAGGCTAGTAAAACCGCATCTATATTAGGGGATTAGCCACCATGACCTACATACCTATGCCAGCAGAACCCTGTAGTAGCTCAAAAGCACTTGTGTCCTGTCTAACTTGTGATGGGTAACATCCGCCCCCACAAAAAGCAAACAAACTGCAAAGAACTTGATTGTAATAAAAGGAAAGCATTTTATCATAGAAATCTACGGGAACTGTTTCTCTTGTCATGCATAAATCAGAAGCATGGGGTTGCCTGAATTTTCCATTCCATTAACTCCGTAGTTCTTGAGATGAAAATAGTTTCAGAGAAAGGAAACAGAAAGAGCTATTCTCTGTGCTGTACACCAAGGATAGCACAAGGCATGCTAAATCACCCAGTCACTTTGTTGGACATAAACCTACCACTAACTTCTGTTTGTTCTGTGGTTTACCTTACAAAAGTAATTGTGTTCAGAATCTAGTTTATTGCATGTGCAGGAAGGATACTATTTTTTCCTTACATTATTGGGCTTTATAACTAAAGCCCTATACTTTCATCTACTTCATGCTGAAATTTGACAAAAAAAGAGGTGAAAGTCTGTCTTTTTCTCTGTTTCATGTTGAGATTCAACAGAGAAGTTTCTACTGAGTGGAAACAGATATTCCATTAAAAGTCCACTGCTGCTGTATAATTTAAATGCTTTTTCAACACCACAAACTACCTCAAGCCAAACAGCTGGTGTTGACTAAGAACAGTATTTCAGCCTGTTACATGCTGTGATTATTACTTCCCAAACAAGAGTTTATACTTCATTTTCAGTGAAGATTAAATTAATTAGGGTGGCAATGTGATATGGGAATAAGGAGGCGAGTGAAATTAACAGTTTTCACCTACACTGAAGTTTGTTTAATTAACTATTTCCATTTGGAAGTGTTCTTCTGGGACTGTATTTTAGCAGTAATACTTCTTTTTGAGCAAATATTACACTTTGCAGGTCATGCAGAAAAACACAAGCTCATCAGAAAGAGTTACTTCCATTTTGACTATGCATGACATACTGAAGGAAAAAAAAAATCACACTGAAGAAGAGACTTAAAAACTCTATCTGTTCATAGCACGTACTGAAAATTAGTAGTACCCTCCCAATAAGTGGGAAGAATTGTAATGTGTGAAGAAATTGTATTCTGCTCCTTTATTATTTTTGAAGAAATTCCTTTCTCATGTTGCAGGAGAATTGTCACACTAGAGAAAGCTACTAATTCCTTTTTTCTCCATTAAAATGTAGTGAGCATTCGCCTAACCATTAATATTATTGCAATGCTTCTTTCTCCACAGATCAGGGATTATTCCTCCATCATCAACAAAGTTCAGTGTTTAAAAGCTTAGCTCTGCATTCATAATGCACTGTTGATACAAAAAATCTTCACTATCCTTACAATTGTCTCAGTATTTCATAAGTCATTTTAAAAAGAAATAAAAATGAAAAACATCTGCTTTAGAGACCAACCCCTAAGAATCTGATTCTACAAAAATGCTGGTTGCCCTCACACGCCCTTAATGACCACTTATTGGCAGTAACATAACTTAAGGTTTTAATTGATGCTTTAACCAGGCTTTTGACTTCACAATAGTATTTGTAAAGATTCTAATTATCATGATATAGTAGAAATTAGAAGGCAATTTGTAAATGTTTAGATCAGTGTGATTAATACAGTAAAACTAGAGCAGTCTAAACATGTATATAGCCTTACTGATGGGAGCAGTCTACACTTAAAAGAACTATCTAAAAATAACTGCAGATTCAGGTCTTAAGAGATAAAACACCATCAGCCTGACCAGGTTTTCATTGCGACAGAAATGTGGTATGTAGTACAACTTGTATTCCATCAATCCTGTAAGTATAATTTGTATTCCATAAACTATACGAACAAAATTAATCTCTCCTCCTATTTGAATGTTAACTGTGAGTACGAATTGAGAGATCTGAACATATTTGTTATTTTAAAATATATAAGCAAGTAAATCTTAGTGTACTGTTTCTTCACAAGAAGTTTCTGACAAGCATGTAGACATCTGAGGTATTTTGACTGGACCCCAAGGAATGTTTCTTTCCCTGAAACACAGCCCTGGAAACCTGAGTTTCCACCATGCGCTGCAGTAAATTCCAGATTCCCTTTCTGTGAATATTTTTCCACTTTTGGTTATAAGTGACTGTATCAGTGATGGTCTCACAAAAACTGGACAATATTTTGTCCCTCTGAAGTGCATTTGAAAACATTGGATACAAAAGGAATGCAAACAAAGTGAAAACTAATTAATTAAACAGCAGAACCGTTTTGTAGTATCATTCTAAGGCATTCCCAGCCTTCTGCCTTAACACTCACCATTTAAAGAAAGAGCTATTTAGAGGCTGCGTTCGCTATTCCAAAGAAGTCAGAAAAGCTTTAACTGTGCATTAAAGTTGTACAGTTCCTTAAAAAAAAGTCACTTAACATTTCCTGACCATAGTATTTTTGCTCATCTGCCAAACTGTGCTCTTTGCCTGCAAAAGCCAGCCGTCAGTGTTTAAACAGACTTTTTCACACAATTCTTTTAAAAATTAGTTTCCTTTTGTAATTTTGATACAACCCGAGGCACCTATATTTCATAGAGGCGGAGAGGACAGAAGCATTTTGTTTCTGGGCAGCACGGGGTACCTGTTTTGAGTTAGCTCTTGCTTGTCTGACTCCCCTGAATGATTCTATTGATTTCGAGGGGTCCACTTGCATGAGAAAAGTGAGCAGCAGGGACTGGATGCTCGTTTTATTGTTTCATCCAGCGCAGATTCATTTTCTAGGATCAGTTATTCTGCGTGATGAATGGGAAGTGCAACTAAAAAATTGAGCCTAGAAACCTAACGTTAGCAGAGAGCGTATGAAAGTCTGATTGTGAAATATGATCCAGAATGCATTTACTAACAGACAAAACTCGAGACTCATTTCTCACACAGGCAAGATTGTTAAAGTCAGTAATACTTTGCTTTTCCATTACGGCCAACAGGATTTCTGCTGCACAAGGGCTAAGCAGAGCAAAGATAGAAAGATCTGGTACTCAGGGCAGCAATACTTCCATTTACTGAAACCTTGTGCATGCAGAAGGTAGAATTAATTTAATTGCAAATAAATGTCAAGAAATAAATTAATGAAACAGTACTAAATTTTGCAACAAAAATATGCTCTGGGTAAGATATTCTTTTGTCTTCTTAAAGAGAGGGAGACAAAGGAAAATGGGTAGGGGAAAAAAAGGCTGTACTGAAAGCACATACAGAAATCAAACACAGGAAAACTGTTGGGGACTTAATAGTGCTAGAGGTAAATTGGCCACTATTCTTTCTATCAGAAAGAGACCAGAGTATTTGATTAAGTTAAACAGGAGCCATTTCTTTGTTCCTGAGAACAGAGAAAGCGGCATTTCAACCAGACAACTGAGACAGAGAACCCAGGGAAAAAAAAAAATCTATTAAAGAGATAACAAAAGAGAAAAGCACTTACACTAATTCTGTCAAAACTCATGAAGCATCCTGAGAGGTTTATAAAGGTGATATTCTTCTAAGGCACATAGAGACTAGGCTATAGTAGAATATTTGAGGTAGGTCCAAAGGATTGCTGATTTCTTGGCATTTTTACAAGTTAAAGGCCCAGTAATGCCTATGAAATAAGCTAAATGGCTAAATCTATGAGGGCCAATAAAACAGCACAGCTGTGTGGATTAGAAATTAAATGTTATAAAGACAAAAGCACTCAACCTCTGTAACACTGAAATTATTTCAAGAGGTGCTGTAGAAAGGCAGGCCAGCAGATTTGATTGATTGATATTTTAGCTGTTTTACCTAGAACAGGGAGCTCTCATGTTCTAAAGAAGGGGCCGGCGCTAGTATTGCTATAAATAAGGGGGTAAAAAGCTGTGATTTCTTGAAATCGGTCACATCAAATCAGTATCCTTTTATCTCCATGATAATTTACCAAATTTACCAATCAGAGTGTAAAATAGAACAAAACCCTCACCTGCACCTATATTCACTTAAATCACCGTTCACCTTCAAGCAAAAAACAATTCCAGCCATCTGCCGTTATTTATTCTTTAGATTTTCATATGTGAAGAAATAATCAGTTATCCTTTGAAAAAAAAAGCCCAATTCTTCTATTTCTGACAAATTCACACAGAATGTATTTTACAACAGTTTGTATACTGAACACATTTGGGGCAAATACCTTGATCTTACTGGGGCTAATTTAAGGTAGATACTGATTTGAGAGCAAAATATGGCCCACCAGCTTCCATATTTAGGTTAATGCAAAGATTTATTAGTCCTCTAGGTAAACATTGACCTTGGCTTCACCTTGGTCAATATTTACTTCTCAAGTTAATAAATCTTTATATTAACTGCAATTGAAGTCACTCTCTGCTTAAGAGATAAAGACCAAACAGGACCTCATATGAAGACAGCATTCATCAGATAAACTCTGCAGCTTGATTTATCTTCTTGCCCACTTGTCTTAAAAAAATGGTAATCCATAGATGGTGAAAGATGTTCCTCTCTGGAGGAGAAGGTTTTAGGTTTTTACCTCTAGTTTTGTGCACTGCGCTTGCATTGTAAAGTAATGGCACAGCTTTTTGTCTCTTGCACTTAGGAATGGTCAGAGTTTCCAGGATATTATGCTAAAGGATGTTACATCCCTGCATGGTCTATTTACCTATGGGCAAGCCTGGAGACTATTTTACTCAGTGAACAGCCCCCTTGCTCACAGAGTTGGTTGCTATTTAGTTTGAACAAGGTGACAGGTCTGACTTATTGGAATTCATAGTTATTTTGGAAAGAGGTGCTGACTTGGGGTGATGAGAATGACACTGCAATCGAACACCAATATTAAACAAATCAACTAACGTGAGGACCTTGGAAAAAACAGGAAACATTGAACTTATTAGAAAAGAGACATCAAAGTTTGACTTAACCCAACTACTGGGAAAGGGAATCTCCATTACTGTAAAAGAAATTGTCTTGAGAAGCATTTTGATAAGTAGAGGATGAAGTTACAATTAGAGATTTCCTTGAAATTAAAAGTGAAAAGGAAAACCAGACAAGAACAGGTTTATACATCTTCTCTTGCCACGATTTCAAACACTATTGCACCCATTAAAATCTCACCATGCTGTTTTCTCCACATTTAAGTTGTGCTTTCAAAAACCAAACCAAACAACGTATGTTTTGTCCACGGGTCTCTCTGATTGAGCCCAGACTAGGTAGTACCACATTTCACTTTTAAGTGGATTCTGAACAATATGAAGTCTTTCTGCTTGACTGTTGTCCAAAAATTGAGGACTCGTTGGAAGATAATTACTCAGATTACAGAGAAATTAAAAATTGAACTTTCTGAGAAACAGAATCAAAGCAGCATTAACCTTAGAAACTAAATGGCAAAGCTGTTTCTTTTTTAAAAACATATTTCAGATCTCACTTAAATAAACATCAACCACTTCACTCGTGCAGGCATTCCCTTTGAAGTCAATGGGATTAGCCATGGATAAAATTCATCCTAAATTCTGTGTAGAAAGACAGGTACAAAGTCAGTGAGTCATTTAAATCCCACAGATTCTCAGCATTAGGCTGAAAAGCTGCAGAGGTCTCTCGTTAGTCCTTTGGACCGGGGTGTTTCATCGTCTGGAAATCTGGAGGGGCGGGATTTGCCCTCACTGGAAGATTCTTTTAAGACTCCCCACCTACGTTCCTCTCCTCCACCGAGTTGCAGTTTCAGCATCCTATTGTTTTTCTCCATGCAGTGCTGATGAGTTTACAATGACGTTGTGATGCCTTTCTGCAGGCAGTGCAGGGAAACGTCATGCCAACTCCATTAATAAATCATCCTATTGGCATAAACTGTTTGAACGGCACAGCCAGCTCTACTAGCAAGACAATATATTTGCATGGCATTGTGTGTGTGTGTGTGTGTACAAATCCATACAAGTATATATACTCATCTTCCAAGCCCCCCCAAACTGATCTGCACCTCTTTTTTTTTTTTCCTCCTTCGTTGAAGAGAGTAGCTTATTCAGTAAATGACAAGGCATACAAAAGGATACAAGCTGTATAAAGCCAGTGGTGACTGGTATAATATACCTCTGACTTTCATTGTAAATGATGCAACGATTCATAGCTGTACTTCTCTCTACACTGTCTTTCTTATTTCGAGTTCATGAAAATAAAACACAGATAGTGTTTCGACATGGCTACAAAATCAGCCAGGATGTTAAAAGGATTTTTTTTAAAGGATAAACATAAACAAATAAAGATGGTTTTCTTTAATTTACTGGCGTGTGAACCGAGGGTTGAGAATTTAACTGTTTGAAGGCTATACTGCGAGTAAGCGGGAGTCCTCAGAGGGGGAAAACCAAACAAATTACGGCTGCCGACTCCCAGTATTCTACTTTAATTGGTGGGGGTTGTCTCAGAGAGAGAGAGACACGAGCCTTCCCCGGCGGCAACAGGATTCTGACACGCGTGACTACAGGGCAGCGTTTACGTTCGGGATCATTCGTGCCCCCGCACCGCACGCTTGTGCCGACGGCCGGAGCGTGCGCCTGCCGCGCAGGCAGAGCTGCCTGCGGGAGCCTGGGCTGCGGGAGCGGGCGAGAAGGCACCGTGCCTGCCCACGAGCCCGCGGCCACGGCTCGGACCGCGGGACCACCCCCCTCCCGCAAACGCCTTACGGGCACCGAGAGCCACGGCCCCGCCCGGGCGGCTTCTCGGGCGCGGCACCCGGCGGGAGAGAGGGGAGAGAGAGAGAGGGAGGGAGGGAGGGAGGGAAGGGGGGAGAGCCGCTGGGCCGAGCCCTTCCCGGCCGGCCCCCTCCGCCCCGGGGCGGCCCGGCGGGGGGCGGCCGCCGACGCGGGGCTCGGCCTCCCGGTTGCCATGGGACCGGCGCGCCGCCGCCCCCGTGGCCGCCGCTCTCCGCGCCGGGCTGCGGCCGCCGGGCACCGGCGGCCGGCCCGGGGTGGGGGGAGGCTTTCCCCGCGGCTTGCCCGCCCTCCCGGAGCCGCCCGCTTGCGGGGAGGGCGAGGGCGATGTCCGGGGCGTGCGCCCCGATTTTTGAAGCCTCTTCCCTCTCCGAAAGCGAGGGGCCGAAACCGGCGGAGAGGTGCCCCCGCCCCCGCGCCGGGGCTCTCGCCTTTGTTGTGCTGTGAGCCCGGCACCGGCGAGAAGGCGTCGCCAAACGAATCGTGAAGGGTCTTGAAAAGGCACCGGCAGGTGACGGGCCGTCCCCGGCGAGCGGGCGGCAGGAGGCGGCCGGCCCCGCGGCGCGGGGGCGGAGGAGGCGCCTCGGGGAGGTGGGGAACCCCTTTCCTTCCCCCCCTTAGTCCCCTTCCCACCCTAACGTGGCGGCTGCCCCCGCGCAACCGCGTGCCGAGGGAGCCGGACACACGGGGTAGTCAAGGGCGCATGTGTGTAATTAATAAAGTAAATTAAAGGGTTTTAAAAATTAATTCTACTCATTTAGCAACCAATCTGTTAATGAGGCATGGAAAGCCCCCGGGATCGATAGTCGGGAGTGAAAACGAAGTAGGTGAAGGAGGTGCCTGCTGAATGGTAAAAGGTTTATAGAGGAAGGATCGGTATCTCGGGCGGTGTAAATACATAGAAAAGGATATGCATAAATCTTTGCCGGCTCTGGCGGGGTCTGGATTCCATCAGCGCAATGGAGGCAGCCGCGGTCTTCCCGCTTGCGGGGGCTCCCGACTTCCCCTTCCCCAATACCGCGGGGCTTCAACCTTTGCTCCGCCGCATCCTCCCAGCCAAAGCAGCCTCGGGCTCGTACCATAAATATTAATACTCTGCGCTAGCGCGAAGCATAATTATCTTCCCTTAATTGCAAATTCAACCAAAAATTGAGCCCGCTGTCATTCAGGCACCTCTAAATTATTGTAATTAGGGCTTTTTTTATGCCAAGTGAATCCCTGGACTGAATGTTAGTCCTTGTATGCGGCAGTGCAACATGTAAACCATATGCTGTGCCGTGCTGCTCGGGAAACCCCACCGCCGGGAGAAGCCCGGCCCGCCCCCCCCGGTCCCGACTCCCGGGGAACGGCTCGGCTCGGCTCGGAGCGGGACGCGCTGCAGGGGGGTCCGGGAGGAACCAGCGAGCCCGCGGAGAGGCCCGCTCCGCCGGGGGACCCGCCGCCCCGCCGGGGTCTGGCGGCCGGGCGAACAGCGTCCAGCAGCGGAGGCGATGCCCGGCCGCGGCTCTCCGGCCGCTCCGCACCGGCACCCACGGTTGCCGTGGACCCGTGTTGTCACCGGCCTCCCGTCCCCCGCGGCCGCCGGGCAACCTCTCCTCGGAGAACCAACCCCTCCGACCGAGCGCTGTCCGCGGAGCCCGGCCGCGGCGGGGGGGGGGGACGGGACACGGACGACGGAGCCCTCCCGGGGGCGGGGGGGGGGGCCGTTCCGCGCCTCCCGGCCCCGCCCCGGCACGCTGCGGCCGGCCCCGCCGCGCCGTGCCGCGCCGCGCCGTGCCGCCCGGGCGGGCGGGAAGGACGGGACCGGGCGGGGTTTGGCGAGGGCCGCCTCGGGGCCTTTGTTCGGGGGCCGGAGGGACGTCCCGGCCGCCCTCGGGACCCGCAGGGCCCGGGCTGGGGTCTTCGAGGCAGGCGGGACGGTCTGGGCTCCTCAGCTGGATGTGGAACAGGGGCCAGCTTCTGTTCTAGCACCGGTGCTGGGGCCGCCGTCTGCAGGCGCTGCCCGAACTCGGGTCTGTGCCCATCGTCTTTTGGGGGTGAGAGAATGAGTCGGACTCCCCCACAAAGCTCTTGACTGGCCTGGCACTGTGTGTCTGAGCCATAAGTGAGGGGCTAGCAGAGCGCGCAGCGCAGCACCGATGTGTGCAAAAAGAAGTGGTGTGGTCGTGCCGCTTTCCTCAACATGCTGTCTGAGAAATGGGCAGAGCGTAAACCCTGCGGCCTGGAGCCTTTGCCAAGGAACCGGCACCTGAGCGCTAGGTCCTTCTTCAGGCTCATGAGATAAGCCTTGTCTTTCTCCCCAGGCTGGGGGTAGCTGAGGGCCCTCTTCCAGCTGAAGGACGTGCATCCTTCTGGATGAAGCTGGGGCGCTGTGCAGAAAGGAATACCAAGTTTGTTGGGCCGGCAAGACAGCAGATAAGAAGGGAGCCCAAAGTCCATGCCGAGGACCTTCTGCCAGAACGGAGGGAGCCTGGGACTCTGTCCCCCGTGAGATTTAGGCACTGCATGCAGTGATTCTCACTCAAAATACATAAGCAGCCTTTATGTCAGATGCTAGAGCATGTCCAGTTGCATGTAGTCTGCTAATGCTACTGTTTGCAAAGTCTTAAATTCAGTGTGCTGCTTTCCAGGCTGAAAGGGCAAGAACTAATATTTTGTATGGAAATGTGGCATCAAGCTTTCAGAAAACTGCTTAAAAACACAAGTTTGTGCTCAGGAAGCGATTTGCTACAGCACTAAGTAGAAAAGCTGTGTGAGCACACTGTGTCGTTAGCCAGAAAGGAGGTGCTGCTGGCTCTGGTTGTGCTCTCGCATTTGGTGGTAAGGCTGTGTAAGGAGCTCTTCCCCTCCTATCTCCAATTTACTCATTCCTGCCCTTGTGCTGCCTGCTGTGCTGTGCTCGCAGAGCTATTTGTGTGGCCGTGAGGGACGCAGACCGAAGAATTGTTACGGCTATTTTTTTACCCCCCTCCCTCGCCAAGTCTAGTAACTCTGAATTTTACTGGTAAATTGTGCACCTCCCTTCCCTAGGCACACTCCTACACTGTATCTTCATTAACACAAGTCACACAGGACTCACCTGCAGCTTCTGATGTCCCAAGCCAGGTGATGGAGTGCAGGATAGATAGAATTATAATCAATGAAAAGTTTATTTTTTATGATGCTTAGTGTTCTCAGTGAGAGGGGTATTTTTCCTGAGTAGGAAATTCATACAATAAAACACCATCAAAAGAATCAGTACAAAAAATCAAGCACTCAAAAATTAGGAAATGACAAGATGGATCTTTTCCCTACAAGTTAACGCGGCCTTACTGTAAAGGGCTTTTTGTCCATTTTGATTTTGAGATTTTTACATCATCTTTGCCACAAGACTCCCTCATTTAATGCTGAAGATACCTCATGCGCTGCAAGTGAGTCCGGTTTGTGTTTCAATCACTGTCCTTCCCTCGCGTGGGCTGCAGTGTTGCGTGGGCTGCAGTGTTGTGTGGGCAGCAGGAGCAGGCAGCGCGGGAGGGGAAACCCTGCAGGCAACAGATCAGGGCTGCTGGGGGCACGGCTTTGCCTCTGCTGCAGAGCTCATCTGTCACCTGGGCTGGGCCCTGCAACGAACTTTCCCGAGATGGCCGTTTTGCGCTGTTGTAATTTCTGGTCCTCAAAGAGCAACTGGGACCTGAGCTGAAGGGGATCTAATTTGGGAAAAGCTTCTGTTTAAGTTGTTAAGAGCTACGCTGCAAATCCATGAAGTACTACAGAACATGAAGGTATCACAAGACCAAGCTGCCAGTGTTTCCAGTTGGGTGATCCAAAACTGAGAGCACTAACAGGTCTTACTGTCCCTGCCCAGCCTCACCTGCGGCCTCCCCCACTGCTGCCCACGGCCCTGGACCCCACGTCAGCCCAGGCTGCGACCGTCAGTCCCTGCCCCAGCGATGCTGTAGGATGCCATAGCCCCTGCCCTGCTGGCCCCGAGGGAGCAGCCAGCCCTTGTTGCTCCCTGACAAAAACCCTGTGAGAGATCTAACACTTCAGCTTTAAAATTTTGTCTTTCAAGGTCTTGCATATACAGCTAAGAGAATAATGCCACCTTGCCTCGCAGTGATGTAGTGCAAATAATTTAGTATTTCTAACGAAATGAGCTAGCAAGGTGCGAAGACCAGAGAAAACCCCACAGAGAAATTACTGGCACAGTGAGAGAGGCTGGAGACCCCCACTGGAACATGGTGACAGAAAGCAACCACATGGGTGTGAAGAACTGGAAGCTTTTTGTTTTACTCTTTGCTGTTGTCTCGGGCAGCTAAATTGCTTAAAAACTAAAAGGTCCTTTGAAAGTCACCAGGCATGTTAGCTGTTCTGTAAAACTGAAAATAATATTACACTCTGTAGTATTTTTCAGTGCATAGCCTGTTACTCCCCTCCTCCCAAAATGTTACTTGCTCAAGGGGGATACAGTGGCAGAGATGACCCTATCGTGGCCCTATTGAAGTCAATGGGAATTTTCCCCTGACTCCATGACAGTCAGCATTTCACATGGGGCAGAAAAATTTGCATTCCTTTGCCTCCTTAAATTCAGCCAAGGTCGGTGTGGGTTTGGTGAGCCCTAAGTGTTACAGAAAGCTATTTCCTTGAGCCTGCAGATACTGTCCATGTTTTAGGTAAACCAAATTGTGTTTTAAATTCCAATTTCAGAAGCAAACACAGATGTGATAATTACCACCAATGAGCAGGAAACTAAGATTGTGTAAATGTGTCAACATGCTGCCTGGGCTTGAGCCAGAGAAGTGTTATACTTATGTTACAGAAACCATAGTTTCTTAAGAAGGGAGGCTTTAGATTAAATCTTAGTCTTTTAGGAATAGGTATAGTCAGTAAACCTTGTGCTATCACTAGTTCTCAATCATTCTGCAGAGATATCATCTACTGTATATTTGTCGTGGTTTAATCCCAGCTGGCAACTAAGCACCACGCAGCCGCTCGCTCACTCACTCTCCCCCACCCAGTGGGATGGGTGAGAGAATGGAAAAAAGTAAAACTTGTGGGTTGAGATAAAGACAAATTAATAGGACAGAAAGGAAGGAAATAATAATAATTATAATAATAAAATGACAACAACAATAATAAAAGAATTGGAATATACAAAACAAGTGATGCACAATGCAATTGCTCACCACCTGCTGACTGATGCCCAGTTAGTTCCTGAGCAGCGATGCCCACCCCCAGGCCAACTCCCCCCAGTTTATATACTGGGCATGATGCCGTGTGGTATGGAATACCCCTTTGGCCAGTTTGGGTCAGCTGCCTTGGCTGTCTCCCCTCCCAACTTCTTGTGCCCCTCCAGCTTTCTTGCTGGCTGGGCATGAGAAGCTGAAAAATCCTTGCCTTTAGACTAAACATTACTTGGCAACAACTGAAAACGTCACTGTGTTATCAACATTATTCTCACACTGAATCCAGAACATAACACTGTACCAGCTACTAGAAAGTAAATTAACTCTATCCCAGCCGAAACCAGGACAGTATGTTATTTGCTTAATAATATAGGATTGCTGTGAACTTTTGCTTAACTGTGTGGGAAAATGATTTGAGACGGTACTTAGCCAGTAACATACCACCTGTGAATCTGCAGATATTATTTATTAGCAAGTTTGGTTAGAAAGCCCCACCGTGCAAGTGTAATTGCCCTTGCCATCAACTTGAGCTTTGCCCCGGCAGCAGCATCCCACCCTGACGGGCGGGCAGTGCAGCAGGAGGGATCCTCGAGGAGCAGTGCTGGCTCTGTGGGCTCTGGAGTTGGTCTGACAACATGGAAATGGCATGCAGGTGTCTCTCGCCTGCTTGGTAGCAGAGGAAGGAGTGAGGGTAAGTTTCCAGAGGAAAGAGGACACTTTCCCTGAAAATGTATTTTTGCGCTGATAAAGACTTTCCGCTGAGTACCTTCACAGCAATGAAAAGCAGTTAATGAGATGCAGAGCTCCTCTTTGCCCAAGCTCTCGTATTGTGCTCCTTGCCGGAATCCAGCCCTTGCTAGCTGTGCTAGCATAGTCTCAACCCGGACTTTCTCCGGGCTGAAAAAAAGCAATTTTGGTAAGTAAGCCTTGTGCCCCGCAGCTCAGAAGAGGAAGGCAGGAGAGGGACCGTATCCCATGGAAACTGCAGGGGGCACAGTGTCATTACTAGAGGCCCGGGATAATTAGATGCTGTTAACTTGCCTTCCCTAACGAAAACGAAGATGGGATGTTTAGTGGCAGAAAATCAAGTCCTGGCCTTGATTGCTTATCTGTGTAAAGGTGCTGTGGTGTGGTGCAGGGTCGGTGCTTTAGCTCATTGCCAAGCCAGAAGTGATACCTGCTGGAAGCACTTTTTCCCTTGCCGTGGCGATGGGTTGCTCAAGGAGCTCTGTGGCCCAGGTGATCCTTTGGCCTCACGGTGTGTAGCACAAGGTGGTACGACTTGCAGGTGTGCTAGCAGCTACAGTGCCTCAGCGGGCCTCGAAGCACGGGCCAGCCGGAGCAGACGGCCGGCGGGGCCAAGTCAGCACGCTGCGGTGCCCTCCCGTCAGCAGCCGAAGCCAGCGCTGAACCGGGAGGCAGCTCCACGGGCACCGATGCAAAGTGACAGCGAGGCCTGTCAAGAAGCCCCATGTCACATCAGGGACACGGCCCCTGTCATCCTGTAACACAGCGTTCGCGCCTGTCCTCATCAAAAGGGAGGCGAGGCAGGGGGATTTGCAAAATACGCAGTGCTGAGAATTTGAGGGAATAGGATCGCTTCACCTTTTCAAAACATTAAAAAGCACTGAATATAAAAGAATTATTGTTAATAGAATACTTTCCGCTAACACATAATACTTTGAAATGTATTAATTTGGAAGCTGAATATATTTGATGTTACTTTTGGTGTATTGTTCTTACATGCAGCTGTGAGGAGCAGATCCCTCTCACCTGTTCTAGGCCAGCAGGATGAGGCATTTGCTTTCAATGTGAGGATGTAGATATGCCCATTCGAATGGTATCTTGTTTTTTTTTTTTTTTCCTGCAGAAATGCCTTGCACAGCTGACATCACCAGTTCAGCAATCTACAGTGCTGAATAATCGTAAACATGTTTGTCCTACTTATTCCCCTGGAGGATTTTTCCACTTAAAATATTTAAAGGAATATGTACTTGCTGTGACACAGGTCTATTTTAGAAATACTGTCCGATTATACTAATGCTAAAGGAAAGTTAGTAATGATTTTCCCACAATTAAAACCCAAAAGGTTTTACCTGTAGATAAAGAACTCTTTACCAGCTGAAAAACGTTATAACTGTCTAAGCAAAAACATTTGTTTTATTTATAGAAAATCATCCTTTCATATTAAATACATATGTGTGAAGAGACTGCTTTGTGGTTTTAGTACTGGTAAATTAACTCTAGAAACATTTGTTTCTCAGGTGTGTCACCTCTGTGAAGTGCAGCTAGGTAAATAAGGAGTTTGATACTGCTCGAGCACGTGCTTTTTCTATACACTTAAGATAGTGTTAGACTTTGTAAACCTTTCACCTCTAATATTTGTCTGAAGGGCTCAGAACAGAAAATACAGTTTTTTTCAAATAATGAAAATGAAAGTTAACAAGAGAAAACCACTAACAATTTTGAATAAAAATATAAGGATTGCTTACTCTTGTGTAAGCTTAATGTTTATCCTTGGGAATAAAGAAGAAAAGAGAGAGTGACTGAGGAAATGATGTTTCCGGAGCTGCCAGGAAGCACTGTTAATAGTTTAATAGAATTTATTTTAGTATTTGTTAGAATTTCAACAAAAATATTAAGACAGAGTTGATGTCCTAGTTTTGTTTTTATTTGGTACCAGTGGTGTTTGCAGATTATCAGTCAAATAAAGTGTCATGATTTATTCAGATACTTTACTACAAAGCTAGTTCATTAAGGAAGTTTATTAAATATTATCTGAAAAATACCATTTGTAACAATACAGTGAGTTGGATCATATATCCTCCTAGTAAAAAAAAAAGGGGATTTTTCCATGTACCTAGCACTTCTGTATATAATTTACCACAGAAGGATACATTTCAGTTGGTAGAGGTTTCACCTATATTGAGGTGACTGCATTTTTAGGTAGTAAACAGGTCAAATGGAGAAGAATCTGCCAAGTACTTCTCAACTCGGCAGGTTCCTGTGATGCCAGAGAAGATAGGGGCTGGCGATTCGTTCAGGTGAAGCGTAGCTCAGTGTGTAGGGGAAGATAAACCCTCCCCACGGTCTCTGCCCTCTGACTTGGCAGCAGCACCTTACTCTGACCTGGCCAGCTCTGTCCGTGCAAGAGCTCGAGCGGCTGCGGCCAGCAGAGCCCTGAGGGGGGAATTTCTTCCCCTCCCTTCAGTCCTGGCCTCTCAGCAGCTTTCTACAGCTGGGGCCAAGCTCTGCTATTTCTGAGGGAAAGCAAACCAAATAATTCTGTTAATCTGCCTTCACCCCTTCCAGCACTTTCTACAGATTTGTGTTTTGTGATTGATGCTGAGATCTGAGCGAAGCTTTGCTGTAAGTAGGATATTCATGTGGTGTCTCATTTAGTGCCTATTATCTTGAGGGATCGTACTACCACTTCCCCTTGTGCAGGGTGCTTACGAAGTCCCCCTTTTCTACCCAAACTCCTGTTCCTATGAAAATATGTAGGAACTTTGTAGCTCAGAGCAGTCTGTACTCCTCTGTCAAATTTGGTTAAAGCTGGCCAGAGGATTTGGGTGATTACTGGGTCATACACATACAGAGACACATGGTGCCCGTGCGTCTCGGTTTCCTTAGGAAACGAAGTTAAAAATGACATCCGTATCTTTTCCTAAGATCAGAAGCCAAATAATTACATCTGTGTGCATGGAAGAAATCCTTCCTTTATGACTCCTGTACTTAGTAGCAGAAAGCTTAAATGCAAAACTTGAAAAAAATAATAGCTGTCTTCATGGGAAGTTACAAAACTTATGGGCCTGGCTGGTGTCCATAAAAGAGCTGGGTTGAAAACCAGTTTCAGGGTCAGAAAGGACAACAGCTATCCAGCCCAACCTAGCCATGCAGTTGTTCCTTGGCTCATGCTTTTATGACTTGTTTTCCAAATTTTTATCACTTTTGTACAACTGTCTGTAAGGAAGATGAGATATTTGGAGAAGTGGGCATCAAGACTGCACATAAGAGTGGTCTCAGGAGTGAATTGTACTGTAGCAAAATCAATTCCTTTCACTCAATATTTCCATTTGCACCTTATACCACAAGCTTGTGTTCTGGTGCTTATTTGAACAGACTCTTCAGCTTCCCTCTGAGAAACTGATTTTCAAAGTAGTCTTCTGTCCTTCTAGCATCACCTGCATTTCTGATTTCCATTTGACTTTTCTGAAATGTCCTGTATGGCTGTGACCATTTAGCAGAGCTCATAAGAATAACATGTTCCCTTCATTACTTTCTGCAGCCCTTGCTTTTAGTGCCATGCGCAAGCTCTACTGACCAAGGTCTTATGCCATCGTGTAGACCATCGATGAATAGATAAAAAGGCTGAGAACTACTCCCAGAAGGTTCACCCAGGAAAGAGTCCCTTTCAGACATTTGCCTATTAAACTACATCTTACATTTTAATATTCTTCAGCAAGGTGTTTTTTAATCTATATATGCGTTATTACCTTCATGTAAAGTAATTTTCACCTGTTGTGTGGTTTCAAGTCAGATGCCTGGGCGAGATCCAGCTGTACTGTACCTGTGCGGCTGTCTTCTGCTTTCTACTCAGCTGCCTACTGATGTCAGGCCAAATGGTCCATACCTTCTGAGTGATTTTCCTGTGTTTTAAAATACAGAGGCACAATTTGGCATTTTCTGGTACTTCTCAGGGAACTGGGGTTGTCCAGGCAAGGTTTAGGGGGAGAAGCTTGGGGTGGGACCAAGGGCTGTGGATGGGCCTGAAACACGCTGTGGAGGATGGGGCAGAATGGGGGCAAGCTCAAGGAGAAAGACTGGAAGTCTGTGTTACGCTCCTGCTCAAAGCAAGGATGGGATCTAGGGTTCCTAAATCTCACCCTTCTTTTGCAATGACCAAAGAGCTCAGAAGTTTTCTGGTGAGTTGTGCCTTGTGTTCCCTTCCAGTGCTGGTCCATGCAGATGTAACAACCAACTCCGGCTGCCAGTTGTTTTCTTACCTCAAGTGGCAGATGTGTTTGTGATGGGTCTAAGGATGTCAGTCCCAAGTGGTGAGCCCTGTGGTTCAGCATCAGTCCACATGATACAATTTCTGGGGTTTTGGGGGGGTTTGCCTTCGGTAAAATATCTTCATTTGTCATAGAGATGGTATAACCGTTGTTTAATGATTAAGGCAGCTGAATGATGTTCTGGAGAACTGGAGCCTGTCCTTGCCATTGTTACAGGGCTGTACATTTTCCTGGTCAGATTATTTAAGCCAAATCTTCTATAGGCAATTGCTGTTTTCATGTTTGTGAAATAAGACCTGTGAGAATGCTAGACACTCAAAGGTGGAGTTGACATGATGAGAGCTGTGCTTTGAATTTATGAAGTCCTATATAATCTCCAATGCTTTGAAAAAGCAGGGTCCTGGCATCTCAAATTACTATTAGGGGGAAAACCCCCTAATCTGTCTCTAGTTCACTTCATGATCTGTAAAATGGGACTAATAATGGTGTCTCCCATCTAACCTAGGAGGAAAATAATAAAAAATTAGTGAAGCATTTTGATACAGCAATGAATGTCATAAGGAAATGAGTGATTCCTTTTGGATGGTTGAGTTTAAATAGCATGTAAAAATGAAGTCTTGGATTATACCTTAAGATGCTAGGCCTCCATTCATTAGATTAACGCTGTCTTCCCTGCATTGAATAACACAGAGATCTCGTGGCAGAACAGCATGTGATCGTGTCATCAGAGATCATATATTAAAATCTGATAAACAGGTGTGCATCTAGAGGCAAATCAAAGATCGCACAGATCTTTAGCTTCTATTATTTTCCCAATTCCAGTGTCAGTAATCCACTAATGTGTTAAATATTTTATTTCAAGAGACCGCCTGAAAGACTATTTATCAGAAAAACAATACAAAGAACATGATGAGCTGTTTTGTGTCCATTTCCCCATACTCCCCTCCCTGCCTGTTGCCATATACATGTCGTAAATCCTCTACATTGTTGCTCTCTAAGGAACTGTGCAACTGGTTCATTGTTCATTTGTCAGTTTGCATATGCAAATGGCACAACGCCATACATTTCAGCAGCAGAAAAAGCTGTTTCTATAATCAGGAAAACTAGCAATTAATGAGGTGGGAGTAGGAGCAGATATTGCTATAGGCAGGAACAGCAGGCTTTTGTGCAGTTTCTCCATGACTTTTTGTGTCCCTGCTTGGGTTTTAAAACTGTTATGCAGCTGAGACGGCCCCTGGTTGTTGTCTTTCTGGTTAATTCTGCCTTCTAAGGGCTCAGCACTATGTAAACATGCAATTGAAAACTCATTGACTCTGAAAATGAATTTAAAGGTGAGGAGACTTGATTTGAAAAAAACTACATAACTGAAGAGCAAGCTTTTAGAAATCTCGTTTCCTCAGCAGATGTGTTGCTCTCCAGGCTGCCTTACAGCTGAAGGTGGGAAAATAGGAACCAGCAACAACCGAGACAAACTTTCACCAGAGGTGAGCCTGTGTAGGAGCTGGGAGATGCTGCCTGGAGGGACCATGAACAGGAGATGCTGCATTCTGGATGTTTGCTCTGCCATGCTTTCTGTATGTACTTACACATAACTTATCTACTATTCCTTTAATATTTATCTACTAGCACTCTACCTTGGTATAAACTAACGTATTTTACGAATGCTTTTGGATCATAGCATGGTATTTAAAAGGAAACACAGATGTTAGAGAGCAATTCAGAGAGGAAATGAAAAGAGGAAGAGCATCTGGAGACTCGAGTCTGGGCTGGAGCTCTGGTTGTTGGTTGATTTAGTGCTCCTGGGTCTTTGCAATCAGATCTGGCCTTTCTGCTTTTGAGTAGGTGCCCCAAAGTATTCCCCAGCATACCTGACTTTGGTCTGGGCACGGGACAATGCACCGTGCAAGTTCGAGGCTCTGGAGGAAGGACAGACAGCTGAATTGCTTTGACACCAACTCTAATTGCAACATTCGCAGCCACGAGTTTTAGATCCCTTTCAGTTCTTATCAACCTTCTGGTAACGTTGGTGTCCAGAAACAGTTGTCTGTGTTAAGAAAAGTTTGGCAAAGGACAATCACCCAAAGAGAAGGGAGTCTGGGGACTTTTCTCTACCTAAGGCTTTTGTGTTTCAGTCACTGCTCCGAGTTCACGTAAAGCTGGTAAACCTGCTCCTTTTATCGATTTAATAGACAGGCGTGTGACCATCTGCACAACAAACTGTTACACCACCTGTGGCGATGATAAATATTTTATACTCTGCAGAATTAGTGTTTTAACAAAACTCTTGGTTACAGTTACCTGCATGTTTCTGTTGTGCTTGTGTGTGTTTGCTGAGTTCGTGCAGACTGTATCTGTACATCTGAACAGGCTTGACAGAAAATTCTTGCGTTATTCAGCTTCTCTCAGGCTGAGGAATACAGAGTTCGGGAGCAGTTTTATGTTGGAAATGAAGCAGTGCAACGTTATGGTAATTCCCTGGTATGTGTTGGGAGGGGTGTTTCCTTAACATCCCCACAGCCCTGTACTCGCTCTCCTTCAACCTCTCTTTGTCCTTGGTGAAATGTGAGATTTAATGAACGCTAAGGCTTACATACATAGTCAGTCTCTTTTTTGAGCTACATTTTATTATTTAAATAAACATTTTTATATATTGCACCCTTCCATTGACTTTGTCAGTGCATAGTCCTGGAAGTACTGAGTGAGTTATCTTTTACTATCAGGGATGCAGTTTATGTCTCCTAATAAGTAATAGGCGTTATCTGTGTTTAGTGGAGAAATTTCTTCCTTTCCTTGAGCTTTGGTGCTGTATATTATACGCTGTCTAGATCTAGTCAAACTTAAAAGCAACATAGAAGACATTTGATGGAGATCAGCCTTAAGGTCAGTTCTTTGTTGTCTTTGCAGTTTGCCGCAAATGGTTTGATGAAGGAAAGGGTAGATTCAGTGAGATGGAAAGGAGCAGGGATATTTTTTTTCCAATTTATATTTAAAGTGGTCAAAAAGCCTTATTAATGTAAATTGTAAAGACACAAATTCCTCTTTTTTTTTTTTTTGGTTAGTGCTTTCTTCCTTTTTTTTCTGTTAAAGGGACATTTTATTCTGCTCTGGGGTATTGACTGTTTTAATCCTCCAAACACACTACTCAAACCTCCTGGAGGTTTCTGCCAATACAGCTAATTCAGGCTCCTAGGGCTGCAGCAAGAGAAAAGTATGAGAATACATGCAACACTTGTGGAGGCCAAAGGTATTAAAGGGTTCAGGGAGGGGTAGGTCCACTGAGGGCTATTAAACGTAATGGTCCAGATGCAACTGTGGTGTTAGTGGAGATGTGGACTCTAAATGCAAACTGTTTGGTTAGATCAGGAGATTTTGAAGTATTGTGTATGGGGGTTTGGAGATGTTTTTATTTAGTATGTGTCTGTTTTCTAGATAACAAAATCATGTATGAGTGTTGCAAATGTATCAAGTTTTTTATTTCTCAAAGGTAGAAAAGAAAATGTACCCTTTATGAAGCTTCCTTTAAATAAGATAACATATAGGAGAGTATAATAGCTTCACTTTAGGCAGGCTAGACAATGCTAATTTTTGAGTGACTTGTTCTGTTCTTTTTGGAAATCCAGTAGTTTTACCAACATGAATAGGATTGAGCCTTAAATGCTTAAAAATTTGCAACGCTAAATACATGCAATTTAGATAGCCACAAATTACATACAGTAACAAAAGTGAACTGAGTATGACTAGCAGAACACGTAAAGGAGAGTACATATTGGTTATGGTGAGCTTCAGCATTTAGAGGAAAAATGATGAAAAGAAAGAAGAAAAGCAAGCTGCTTATGGAAATCATTTTCCAGCTATCCCGGGTCATAAATAATTTGTGCCAAAACACAAAGCACTAAAAATATTTCTTCAATGCAGGTTTGACTGTTCTAGTATTGGACCAAGCAGCTAAGTTTGAACAACTGCTGTGTGCGTAGGTTGCATAATTTTTAAAAATTCTTATCCCTTCAGGTATAATGGAATATCTATCAGCTAGGACACAGAGACAAGTTTGCAGCCTTTAACATTTTACAGAAGAAAAAAGAAACTGCATGCATACAAAAAAAAAATCTTAATTTCTTTATAAAACCAAATTACACCATTGTCGACTCCATGTGAACAAGAACATGCGGGGTTTTTTTACCCCGCATTCATTGTCTTTTAAAGATAATGCAAGTTTTGATGGTGCCTTAATGTGCCATCATTCCCTTCATAATGTGAAAAATGCTTTCATGTTTCTGATAGGGAAATGATAATTTGCAATCTTGAAGAGATTGTCACATAAAGGAGATTGCATGTACTGAACTGCATATGCTGCACAGATGAGGTAATGTCTGTGGTGCACACTTGAGATTAACCTGGTTGAAGCACAGAATACCATTTTAATGATGAATTAAAAAGCAAAGGGGTGTGTGTGTGTGAACATATTACTTTGGGCAAAAAGGTGAAATCCTTCTCTAAGAAGGTTAAATGTGAGAGAAAAACGCTATGCTGCAGAAATGAGCTGGAGAATTAATGCATTGTCAGAGGGAGTTTGGAGAAAAAGAGTATCTTCCCAAGTTGACATATGACTTAATGAGGGGCTGAAGAAATGTAGTGGAGGTGTAGAGGGGAAATAGATAAAAATAATTCCAGTTTCCTCTTACCATCAGACTTCCAGGTGTTACGTGTTTTCTTTGCCTCTTGAGTCTAATAAAAGACTTGTGGGAGTCAATGAAAAGACTTTTGTCTCTGTGTTCTATTTTTCCCCAATAATAGAAATTTTCAGAAAAAAATGAAACACCATGATAGTCTGAAAGACATTTCTTTAGATGAGGTAGATTGCAAATTATTTCCGTACAGGACAAGCAGTATAATCCTGGATCACAGTTCAGCTTTTAAACCAGCTTTGATATATTTTCACAAAACTAAGGCTTTAAGAAATGTAATTGCCAGACGGTTTCAAAATCTACTTACTATTGCATGTGATAAGCTATGTTAAAACATACCCTTCTGAAAATAATTTAGATATGATCAGTGCATATACTACCTGAAATAAACTGCTTTATATACAAAGTGGGGGAAGAGCATGTTTCATAGATTACTGAACTGAAGCTTTAGAAATGTGTCACAGTATTGAGTATCTGTATAATTTTTAGCAATTGCTGAGACTTTGTAGCTTAATGATTGAGAGTTTTTACATTTCCCAGATGCAAGGAATTTCAGTCTCTGTTGTGCAAAGAAACTTTTTGGTTTATTTATATATATTTCTTTTAAACTGAAATCATAAGGTGCTTCACTAACATGCTCCATTTATCACGACATTCTTAAGAGCGCACCTTCAAAAATAGTTTTTGTGTAAGTGTAGAAGTAGAAAGGAAAGCTGAGAGGTGGTTTTATTAATTGAAGAAGGTTAATCTCTTATGGTGAATTTCTTGTGTGGATAATCACAAATCTGAGCAAAACCTCAATTGTCTGCTGACGTGCCATTTCCACTAGTTACAATGAAATACATTATATTAACAAGATGAAGGATTATATGAATATAAAAGTCCTTAGATAAATTTTTAGAATGGTAGAATATAATTCTTGATAAGCAAAAAGAAGAAACAGCTATAAACAACTGTATATAATGTCAATACTTTTATGCCAGCCAGCGAGAAGCCTTTTCCCTAGGAAGGCAGCTGGAAATACTGACAGAAGCAGGATTGAAGTCAGTGGACTCCAACTTGAGGATTGCTGCTTGAAGTCAAGTTGCAACCACCAATGAAAAGTGATTTCAGTTAATGCACCTTCCTGCACAGCATCTAGACAAGTAAGTGGAAGGAGGTGTTATTCCTGGATTCGCTTCACGTTACTTTTCAGAATACGGGTTAGTCTCCTTGTGTCTCCCAGGCCCAACACCATCAGCAACGCAGCTGCCACGATGTGTTTCATTTTAGCCGCCGAGTGAAGCCACACCATTTGCTGCGTGCAGGGGATTTCCTAGCCAGGAATCGCTATGCTTTTACTGTGCAAAGCATGTGTGATGAGCCTGAAGCTTCTGGGAAGTGTTGGATTTATTGTAAATGTGCAATAAATTTGGCACTTGGGGAGTGTTTGGGGCTTACTGTGAATGTGTGAATCAGCCATGCAGTCTATTAATGGCAAATCTGAAGCTTCCAGGCAGTGTCTGACTTACGGTGTGTGAACGTACAGTTAGAATCACAGGCTGGTTTGGGTTGGAAGGGACCTTTGAAGACCATCTAGTCCAACCCCCACTGCCATGGGCAGGGACACCTTCCACTAGACCAGGTTGCTCAAAGCCCCATCCAGCCTGGCCTTGAATGCTTCCAGGGATGGGGCATCCACAACCTCTCTGGGCAACCTGTTCCAGTGTCCCACCACCCTCATAGTGAAGAACTTCTTCCTTATATCTAATTGAAATCTACCCTCTTTCAGTTGAAAGCCATTACTCCTTGTCCTATCACAGTTGATGTGGACAAGCACTTCAGAAATGCACTGCATTTCCAAATGAGAAGTAGCTGGAACAGGGGACATGTTTGGGGAGACCTGGGCTAGGGCAGCTCAGCGCAGATTGTTGCAGAGCAGGTCAGTGCCTTCTGGCAAGTGGGGAGACTTCAGGCTTTGTCTTAGGTTTGTTGTTCCTTAAAGTGAAAATTGTGGGGTACCAAACTCCTGTAGAGAGATTAGAGGGCTGTAAAAGGTCAGAAAAAAAAACCAGGTGGTTTTTTTCACTATGGATTTGCATTCTCTTCTCATAAGCTGTGTATGAGACAATGATGGAGTGGAGAATGTGGAGCTCCCGGAGAGGCAGCGTTTGGGGGGAACAGCTACAGGCGTGAGTCCAGACCGGTTCTCCTCATCAAAGTGTGCTGCCGTCTCACTGTACATGTGCTTTGCCTGTTTTAATAAATCAGCTGGAGAATGGATTTTTTTTCTTTTTTATCTCATTGGGAAACATTTTGCTGCTTAGTCTTGAACCTGGAGGCTATTTTTAATTTTAAGAGGATTTCTCTCTTGATGAGGTGATAACCTAAAATGGCACAGAAGGATCTGATGCAGCGTGTTTTCATTCAGGGGCTCTGTTTTAAAGTCAAGCCTAGTGATAGAAAAAGGCAGCTTGAAAAGAAATTGTAACTTTATAGACCTAAAGATGTTCACTTTTCTGCACATGTGTATTTATGGTTTTGAACATCACACTACAACTTATATGCCAAAGAAATACTTGGATCCCATGCAGTCCTCCAATGGGTTATACATTTCCAGAATGTTATTGTATATGTAGAAATACACATACTGCATAAAGAGCATCTCAGAGAAGAAGCTAGGGAAAGCTGCCTGGCAGAGGACAGGAGGGGATTTGAGGCTGGACTCCTAACAAAACACTGAAGAAGATTGGCACTACTTACAAGATTAAAGCCCAAACAAAAGCAAGAGGGCAGAAGGAATGTCACCGCGTTAGGAAATATGCACTGACAGCTAATACTGTTGCTGCGGATGGATGTTTCAGGCACAATAGTTGGTAGCTGTCCCAGGACCAGCACAATTGGTGCTTCTGCCCTACAAACAGCTGGTTGTGGGTGGTGAAATTGCTGCCTTAAAATCAAGTCAGGCCACTACCATCCTTTTTCTTTTCCCTTATTGTTTCTCTCTAGAATGACTGTGACTTCCAGGGGCGTCTTTAATAATGTTTCCTTGGCACATGCACCAGAGGTATCTCTAATTTTTTCACTTTGTTTCCAGAACTGCTGCCTATTTCTTTCTGTTTGCAGCCCCTAACCTCGCCCCAAGGACATGATAGCAGGCTGTGAGCTTCTGGAGTCAAGAATCAGTCCCTTAACTGCCATAAAAAGTAAAAAAAAAATCAATCTCAGTGAACTTTGGCATCTAATTGGTGTGAATGAGATGAAAGGGATAGCTGACTTCTGTGACCTCTGCAGGTTAATTGTGTATCACGTGTTGTGTGAATAAAGGGGTGTGCCATAGCTGCAAAAATGGGAATTGACACCATTTTGCTCTTTAACAACATCCACTGGTATGTCATCCAAGTACATTAACATCTGTCACCCTTCATTTCTCTTCTGCTTACCTCCCACATACTTCGTTTATTTGCATGATGCAACTTGGCGAGTTGAAAAGTTTGATGTTTAGAATTGTTGAAACTCTTGTTCCAGCTTATTTTCATAAATGCAAGTGTAATTATTAGTCTGCTGATACTCTTTCCATCTTTACTAGAGCAAGACAGCTGAACAGAGTCAGCAGAACACCTGGGCACGCTCCTCCATGCGTTGCTGTATTGGAACTTGTAGGAGGGGCACATTGACATAGGTCTACATTACAGATAAGATACTTATCAAAGGAATAGGTTCTTCAGTGGTGCAAACTGCCATGTACATTGTTAGGACTGAGGTCTGCTCTCTGACGTTTGGTTGTTTTTTTTTTTTTAAATTCTTTTGAATTGATTTTGTGGTATTTCTTTCTCAATCAAAAATTAGTAGTATTGAAAAGGCTTTAAGCTAAATGGGTTTTATGTTATACACTTGTGAAAGAAGTATTATTCCCATGTTTTCATTTCATTAAAGCTTTTGTGTCTGGTGGTAAACCAAGCTTGTGCCATGTTTTACTCCTCATGGAAGGTTTCAGAGCAATCCAAGCTGAAGTGCATCGTCTTACTACATTGCTTCAGTCAATTCAAGAGTTGAAATGTTCATGCTTGTGTTTTAAATTACATATTTAAGCCTCTTTCTTCTGGAGTCGAGAAGGTCTAACACAGACAGTATGAGCTTGCTTTCCCTTCCCTTGGTTAGGATAGAGAGTTATCCTATTGCATAGAGAAGCTGTATGGTACTAATTATGCTGTAGGAAAGCTAGCACATACTGTGTGTGTGTGCTGGAGCTCGATTTGTTCTGCTCTCATCTGGTCTGTGGGAATTTATTTGACAGTTCAAGGGATGTTTGAGCTGGCTGTTAAGTACTACGGGAGCATTAGACAAATGGGACTGAAGATACTGTTCAGGAGAAGGTCTGTCCAAACATCTTTCTTGCTAACTAATTATACTTAATATAGTTATACTCAGTAAACCTTTTGCTAAGAAGTTTGACTCTCCTTTTACAGCTGCAGTTATGCTGTAAAGCTTTTAGTACAGGTACAGTCATACTTCTTATGATGGTACAAGGCAGCATGTACTTCAAAAAGCATCCTAAATAAGTACTGGAATATAGGCTAACAACATAAGTACTTTTACCATGATATATCCAGATCCATGGTAAGAAAGACAGGAAATACGAGTTTATGCTGGCACTGTTAAAATGGCAACACCTTTTAGTTTCACAGGGACTAATCTGTGTGAGTCACTGATGATGAAAAGGTTATGCTTGAAGAATCTGGTTCAATAACTATTGTATTTAGATGGAGCCTTTCCTGGGCTTTGGACCAAATTTTAACTTCTAACTTAAGGTATTTGTAAGTTAGAAGATATTTCAAATGCCTCTGGATTTCTTTTGATGTGTTGAATGTGTTCCAAAGTCAATAATGGTTCGAAGGAATGGGTTGTGCTTGACAGAGTGGACTTCAGAAATAGTACAATTTACTTTTTACCACTGTAAATCTTTGCTATGGGAAAGTCATAGTTAAAGCCAAACCTGATTGTGTCTGCAGGGAGGGCAATGCAGGGGAAGTAGGTGAGACCATTTTCTACTACAGTGATTAAAAAACAGAGCAGTGCACTTTAGGCTGTGAATTAGTTTGGAAAGGTAACATTTCAAGTTGTGGAATAAGCGAGAAGGGACTAAAGCACTTATTGTGAGCAGCTTGCTTAAACACAACATTAAGCTACATGGGAGGTCTGTTTAAAATCACTTTGTTTAGCAAAAAAGCAACAATTAGGATTACAAACATTTTGCCTGTTAACATCTAAAACTAATTTCCTGGCTGTGACTTCATGGCAATATCTGTAACATATGAAAGACCTAAACCCAAACATTGGTCAAAAAATCTAGAAAATATCCAGAAGTATGTTTGTATGTGATCCCTGGCTGGTTTCTTTGAACTATCTCAACTTTTTGGCCTCTCATTTTCAGGATAAGCTGTGAAATGTAGCTTTCCAGTTATGCCTGGCTGTGAAATTATGTTTTCTAGGAGCTGGCAAGTCTTGTCACTGTGCAGACTCTCTTCTTTAGTTGCCCCATGTAATGAGAGAACATGTGTTTGGAAACATCATAAGAGGTTAAGTACATTGGCTTTCCTTCCGACCACTCCTTCCTCCCATAAGTCTCAGATGCTGCTTGTAGGGTTTTGCTCTAGAACACGGCCCCTGTCTTTATTTGGGCTGTGGCTGCCTTGCAAGAGCTATGCCTGCCCTGGTGCTCACCAGGCTCAGCGAGTGCAATTCTCTCTGAGCAGGGTTTCTGTTTTGCTCACAGCTTGTGCAGAGTGCAGCAACTCATTTACTCCCTGACTTGAGTTACCGTGATCCTATTAAGTCCCAGCTGCATTCTTCACATTGGCTGCCTATAAAGCACGGATTAATTTAAACTGGTAGTTTTGATTTTTGAAGCGCTTAATAGCATAAAGGTTGGCTATGTTTGAAGATCATCTTCAGCCTTCACCTTCTGGGCATCTGTGGTTGGCCACGGTTCACTGCATAATGTTTCCCACCCTTTGGCTCTAAATTGGGATGTATACTCATCATTACGAGGGTGCAACCTTCTTTATTTCTCACGTTTTTGAAAAAGCTTCTTTTTTTTTTTTAGTGTGTAATGGAATTTGATTACTAACAACAGCTCTGTACCTTCTTTCCCCCCTTCTTTAAAGCCGTTTGACAGGAATCCAACAAATGCTGTCTTAGCAATCTTGCTAATAAGTGTATAGCTGCTCAGCGGTAAAGCAGGGCACTGTGCCTTTGGCGAGGGTCTGGATAATGAGCCCTGCTCGGCAGCACAGCAATGTATGGGACAGCAGCTCTTCTCTGGAGGTCCATAAGTACAGAGACCCATTTTGGGAGAGCATTTTGTGTTTAAAACACTTGTATTCTAATCTCCCAGAAGAGCCACATGTTCAAAGCATGAGCCTGCAACTGCAATATATATATGTCAGACTGGGTGACTTCTAGGACATCAGCTGTGATCTGCTCTTTCACTGCAGCAGTGGTTGCATCTAAAGGACTGGTGAGACAGCTGATGCACCTTCCCCAGTTAGAGCTCTGTTCAATAACCTAAAGGCTGGACTGAGGGTCCTAACCTAACCCCCAACGCTTGAGAAGGAAGAGGCTGCTTCATACTGGACCTGAAGAGAATGACAGTCTCTTTACATCCATCTCATCTGAAAAGCTTGTTCCTTTACGGATTAGCCCTCCCTCTCCCTTGCCCAAATGTATCTGTGAAAACAATTATCTGTTTTAGGCCAGACTACTTAGTACTCTGAATGAAGCCAAAAGGTGTGTTTGTGGTGAGTGTGTCTGATGAAGAGACTGTGTTAAGAAGGTGGGAGATCAGCAGGCTACATAATGCATGAGGAAATATTTCAGGGTCTGTCAGAAGAAAAGCCTGTCCAAATAAACATTGTTTCCACAGACTGGTTTGGGTCACAGAAACAGCTTATGTTGATGATGAAAATGTTCCATGTGTCCATGCTCCTACTCAGAGTCTTTTCTGTATTAACATACTGCCATATGACGTGAGCCCAGCAGTTTAATTATGTTTTGCATGGGTATCTCCTTGAAGCTTTTATTGCATTGTTTTTAAAGATGTTGGGTTTTTTTTAATGGGGTGCTATCACTCTGCTCTCTAGCATGATCAGTTCTCTTTGCTTTGCTCTGCTTCTAATCTTATACCATAGCACCTTTCACATTATTTCAGGTGAGAAGGGGACTATTATAAAATGCTTTTATGGTGCTGTCGACATATTTTATGCCTTTCCTTCTGCATCATAATCTTTATGGTCTGAGATTTTTCTCTGCTCCTTAAGAGAAATCCATATGGGACTGTCCTCCCTGACCTTAGAGCAGCTGCAGTTAATGCCAAACCCAGGAACATGCAGCAGATGCCCCTCACTCGTGGATCTGTTAGAGCATGGTCTCAGTAGCTTCTCTGTATTTTGTTCCTCATTCTCAGCTTTATTCCTCTGCTGGCCCCAGTACTGTCTCTTCCTTGCTGCTTCAGAAAAGGTTTTTTGGTTTATGCCCTCCCCTTACGCTAAACCCTCGTTGCTACAATCTGTGGTGTGAGTTTCTTTCTCTCCCTAGAAGTAAATGAATTGCTTCTCTTATCAGATTAGTCCTGCTTGATTAACTCCTCTATCAAAGAAGCTAGGTGCTCAACATTGATCCTCCTGGGAAGGTGAGAACTTGGAGCACTGTGGTGGGACGCTGCCCGGTGGCTTATTATGTGTCTGTCAGATGCCATCATTTCTGGAGGGCTTGTGCAGGCAAGCAGTTGTGCAACGGTGTTGGAGCTGCCTTCTGCCTGCCCCACGTTTGTCCCTAGCTGCCAAGTTTTGGGTGGAGCAGGCAGCGTCTCTGCATCTGCACCCACTCAGTCTTCCCTTGTGTCTGTTTTTTTTCCCTCTCCTCTTTACAAATTGAGTCACCAGAGGACTAAACTGAGTGGCTTTATCCACTTTGTCCTGCAGTTTGCTGGCAAACAAGACAGTTACAGGTCTACCAGTCAATGAAGGGGGAAGGAAGAGAGGGATACAAACACAGACAATAAGCCACATGCACATTTTCCTAAACTGTGGTTGTGGGGAGTGTGTCTCATGAGGGGACTGGTGTGGGAGATCAGCAGGCTACATAATGCATGAGAAAGTGTTTAGAAAACACTTAAATAACAGGGAGAGACCATCTATTTTCTTCCACTTGCTAACGCTCTGGGAGCTGCACTTGTCAGCAGCCTCGGGAGCCGTCTCAGCCCCCTAACACACTTCGGCTGCCTCAGAGCAAAACAATACGAGGGTAAGCAGGGAGCTGCATTTCAGTTTTGTCAGGCTAATGGCTGACAGGGGAAGTGCCACGAGGAGCGATACAGGATTTTTTAAAGGACATTACTTAAATCCAGGATGCAGTTTCAAACACCACAATTCCTCAAGTAACACTAGCTCGTACAGAAAGCACGTTCTTCTCCCTCTATACTGGGGCCTCCAAAAGCACCATCGTACAGCTGGGTCCAGTTTTGAGGCTACAAATGTATACTCAGTTTTTCCCCTTCCAACAGATCCAGTGCCATCCCAGTCTTCTGCACCCTGGGGTGTAAGCACAGCCCAGCGCAGAGATGCTGCAGCTTGCGGCATGTGAAACAACTTGGAAACTTCTGCTCCAGAGCACTTTACGATGTAACCAGATCAAACTATCATTTTTCCTTCCACACAGAGCTTTGCTATGACTGAAGCATGCTCATCATTGTGCTTAACTAAAAGCACATGGTTTCCATTGTACCCTATAAAGAGATGATCATAATTGCACAGTACAATTTGATATTTTAACAGCCTCTCACCCCAAATACAAAGTCTTTGGCGTAGCTGATGCACAAATAAACTTCTGTCTAAGACTGACTACTGAACTAAGTGGAAATACTTAAGAGTAAAGCCCTTCAAGGCAGAAAACATTTTGGTTTTGTTATGCAATTCCACAGTGCGAAGGAAGATAGGGCCCTGACCCAGAGTGTGAAGTTCAATTTAGCATTATGTGCCAGGTTAAAGTAGGCACTAATTAATCAGACCTGCTTGGGTAGAAAGGATTCTTATGCATCACTTGAATCCAAGCTGCTGGGGTAAGCAGGCACATCTCGGGAATATGGGACTTTCTCTTAACCAGAATCAAACATGACCCTGTTATCCTCAGGTGGTGGAAGGCAAACTAGAATTGTTGTCAGCCCAGTAACTGCAGGTAGCCTGTGCATCTGCCTTGGTATGCCAAACGTGCTGTAGACATTAGAGCGACTGAGATATTCTTGTAACAAAATATTTTTATGCATCCATTTAAAAATACATAAAATGGGAAAGAGAGTGCTCTAGCTTTGGGCTTCCTACACAGAGGCAAGGTGAAATAGCAGAGATGGAGAAATGTAATGAGTTAAATCACCTTCCAGGCTTGTATGCAAGTGCCAAACATCTTCAAATCTCAAGATTCTCACAAGCGCCATTTATTCCAATAGGATACACATCACTAAATAAAATGAGTCACTATGAATGAATCAGATTGAGTGGGAACAAAGTAGGAGCTCTATAAACTCAAAGCATATTGGGCAATAACTAAAACGCCTGCAAATATTCAGAGCACTAGGTAAGAATGAATTTATGCCAGCTTGCAAAGAAGTATTTTTTGTATCTTAATACTTACAAGCAAATAATTATTTTATGTCATATCACTGATGGAGATGAGACTAGAAGCTGTGAAAAGGGAATATCATTAGGAAAACTAAGATCATGATATTGTTTACTTCGGGAAAAGAGAAAAGCAGTTACTATTTTATTGAAGTTATAGCAACAACTACAGCTAAGCAACTGCGTGCTCATTTTGAAACTGCATTCTGTTCAAACAGCAATTGTTACTTTTTTTTTTATTAGACAGTAAATGGATGGCTAAGAAATTCTCAAAACAGAAACCTGTAAATCCATTTATAAAATGTGACTGACAATCAAGAAGCATCACTTTAACAGATGATTTTTTCTAAAATTAGGCATTACAAAAAATGGAATAGGTCATTCTGTCTGGCTTAAACCATTTTGATTATTTTGTTAAATCAGGAAAGGGAATATTCAATTTAACATGTGCAAAAGCTAATATTTACATTGTTCAGTACATAGAGGCAGGATCGCATTAAGAGAAACTGAAAGAGGAAGAGAATAAACTATTCTCAGGGTCCACTGTAGATAGAACAAATATTAATGGGCTTAAATTGTAGTAATGTAGAGTCTGGTAAGGCATTAGAAAAAAATCTTTCTAATGATACAGCTAGTGAGGCATGGGAAGGAACAGCACAGGGAAGTCATGGAACTACCCTCCCTGGAAAAGATTAATCCAATTTTCGCCAGTGTTTATCTACAGTTGAACTGCTCTGGGACAGACTATAACTATCTCTTCAAGTCCTTTCCAGCCCTGTTTTCTAACAGTTTTAATAAGGCTATTGTTAGTGATTTTAATCTCACACAAATCGCCTTTGCCACTTGAAGATGCTGCTCTCAAGCTCTTCCTCAATCACTTGTTCATGCACATTCCCTTGTTGTAGCATGAAAGTAGATCTCCGGTCAGTCTCATGCAGGAGCAAACCAGCATCATTGTCCAGATTAGATTAAAGACAGCACACTGCTCTATCTATGCAGCCTCTGCTCTTTGCTACCACATTACATTGTAAAGGATATGCTGATTTCCAGAAACAATACCTGCCATACAGAAATCAGGACAGAAAGGAAGAGATGAAACGGACATCTCCTTTAAGTTAACTGCTCTCTGTTTTTTTTTTTTTTCCCCATTAAATATATGAGAGTTTGAAAAAACCAGGCAGACAGCACATATAGAGCAGACACTGGATACAGGTGGGGTATGGGACCATCAGAATGCAATGAACCCACTCAATGCTAGGACTTGCTAACTAGTATTACATTGGAAAAGAAGAGGTAAGCACGAGGGAGGGAGCTGGAAATTCAGATTATGCATTTAGGTTATGTAGTTGACATAGAAAAATATTGTTTCTAAGAATTTTTAATTTAAACATTTCTTTTGCCGCAGTCCTTGCATTAACAAGCCAGTTGGATCTCCTACCTTGAGTATCATTATTGCTTTCAGGTTTTCTTCAGGTGAGAGGGAGAGAAAACATTTTATCAGAAAAGATATTCTTTTCCTATGAATTCTCATGTACACAATTCTACTAAAGTTCCTTCAGCTGCTTGCTGAAGTCAGCAATGCCTGTCAAACACAGTGTGCCCTGTAGCAAACTCCACAAAGAGAAATGGCAATCACCCTTATCAATGCAGAAGAGGCAGGAGGGAAACATCACCAGCTAGACGGCTTGGGGATGCCCCTGTGTCGAGAGGTTGGGATGAGGAGGATGTCCACAGGTACCAGCAGGGTCTTGTAAATCTTGGCTATGTAGCTATACGAAGACAACTTGGAGTGTCAGCTAGAGAATAGTGCTGTAGGGGACTGCAGGAGTAAACCACCGCTTCAGAAGTCAGGGCTGGCTTAAAACTTACATGTAGTATCCTTACTGGAAAGTTGAATCTGAGCATGTCCAGAAGTCTTAGGACAAAAGAGAGGAAAGCCTAACTAAGTAACACTTCAGCTGTTGAATAGTTTGTTGGAGCAGGAGAACTGGAGCAGGTTTTTAGATCTGGCACGTTGTGCTGGTTTTGTGTATTAGAAGCTTTCATTTTATGCTGTGAGGGAGGCGGCACTGAGAAATTACCTACCAACAGCCACGTACATCTGTATTATAAACGCAGTGCAAGAATTTGGCAGCCTGTTCAGAGGGCTTGGTAGATGGTTTCCGTGGCATGCACAGAGAACCAGCCAGGGAGCTTGCTGTCTACCATGGCTAATGTGTCCATGTAACTTGAGCAGCACTCCTTGAGCAACATGTTCATACTAAACCCTAAACAGCTGGAGCAGCTGTGTGAAGTGCACGCTTAGATTAATACTAGAGACATCATTAAGTGAGCAATTAAGAAGCTGAATCTCTCCCCTCCCTATCACTTCACCTACTTGCAATAGAATAGCTCCTCCACCATCTTCCCTGTGGGGAATGTCTACTTTATCATTAATTCTGTCATCTCTATTTTACAGGTAAAAATATTGCTGAAAATATTGTCTTGCTACATCTGTGGAATAAACTGAAAGGAACTGAAAAGTATTGTGTATACGTGAAAAACACATGTATTAAGAGAATTAAAAGTTAGTCACAATGAAGACAGAAAGACCCTTTTCTACCATTTGCCCACGACGTGCAGCACAGGCTGTATCATGTGCTGAAAGCCCTGACAATCAAAGCCTTGAAATTCTAGAAAGAGAAAGCCCTCCATCCTCCCCATGAATTATTTGGGCTTATTCCCAAGTACTTTTTAAATAACTGGTTTAGCGTAACATATTACACACATTAGCAAACTTCTGCCAATCCTTCTATCAATTAACTATTGTGGGCGATCTTCCTGGTTTTGTAGTAATATTAGGATTTAGTCCATAGAATCGTCAATTACAAACCTCCGCATTTGCTCTCAGAGCACAACCTAAGCCCCCAAACCCAAAGGCTAATGTTTCAAGCCACTTAAAGTAAGCATGGAAGAAGCAGGGTAAATCTAATGAAAAAGTTTTAAGTTTCTTCTTATTTTTTCCTTTGCGATATAGGCTCCATGTTCATTTTAACATCCAAAATTCATCTGTGAGTGATCAAAACCATAGTTGAAACACAGGAACAAAGGATTTACCTAGTGAGTCATCAAAGTGCTTTATTTTATAAAGCCTTGCTCATGTTTGGAGTGTAATCTAAGCACTAAAATATACAATAACGAGTCTTCCTTGCCTTGTCCAAATAAACAGTTTATCAACAAGAATGAGTGACAAAACTGCTACACAGACAAAAAGAATACTCTGTTGTAAATGTCTAAAGCTGTCTAAAAATGTACACTTGTTGGCCGCAATTAAATATGTACTCCAAGTATGTGTACCTCATTTTTACTTCAGGGTCTCCCTGTGGCCTCATACTTTAAGAAGCCACAGCATGCTTCAGAAAATGAAACTTGGCTGAGAATGCAGACAACTGGGGTATATAGGGAGAGGACAAAAAAAATATCAAGCCACAGTACCAACTTATTTAAATACATACAATACAAAAGTATACACATACATTACAGTGCTGCAGACATCACTAAGTCAAATGTAACAAAAAATCCTGTAGGAAAGGTCGGGGAAAGGAGAAAAAAATTAGTACACAGCAACAGGTATAGTATTGCCTTTGGCCGCTGAAGAGAGTGTAATGGGTTGCTATTGTATAGGCTCCTCTGAAGTAAACCACTACGTACATTATGCACAGTTGCAGGCTTAACAGCACTGACATTAGTTATGGAGAAGGCATGCTGGCACTCCTGATTTGAGTTATAAACGATGATGGGGAGGGTTTGACTTCTCTTACGTTGCCTACAAAATCTAACAATTTCAATAAAGAAATTTTAAAGGCACAGCTTTAGCACAGTGTATAAGTAGATAAACTTTTAAGCGTATGTAAATTTGTCTCTTTCAAGCATGGAGTCTTTCAGGAAAAATACAAGAAGAGAAGAAATACAATGTTGTTTAAAAATTTTAAACAAGTTAAACATGATCAGCACAGTTTTAGGCAATGTACTATACAATCAAACTTAAGTAAACGGTAGGACAGGTCATTTTGATGCTAAAAGACGACCTTGGGAAAAATCCCTCTGAAATATCCTTTCTCATTTTATTGTAAAAGAGTCTATCACGGAGGTGAGCGAGACATTCACTTTAGTACACTACTCCACATTACACCTTGGAAGATGACAAACGTTACTTCATTTGTACTGCAAAATAACTTTACATGTAAACTCAAAAGTCATATATTGTACACGGCTCTGAAATTCAGAAATATCCCTGCTTTCCTAATAATGTAAACAGTAAAATTCAGGGTTCATTTTTTGAGGGATAATCTATAATAAAATACCGCTGTTTCAACAGTACAACATAAGCATTTAAACTTCAAATTCCCAGTAAATTACAAGGGAATGGAATTTCTATCAGTGTGCACATCCTTCATGATGGGTGAAAGATGAGCTACTATTGCCCAAAACTATGCGCTTCTTCAGATAAGCTTTTTTTCCACTTGTAACATTATTAGTTCCTATATTGCAAGAATATAAAACAAATGAAAACTTCAGGTAACAAAGTGAAATAAGCAAAGTTTTCCCTTAACATAAGTTTACTGTAGCAAAAATGTACATATAGCATGAATTACGTTAGCTCTTTGTAAGATAAGAGACGCCGGCTCTCAGATGTCTGAGAGGTTGAATTTCCTGATGCAATGTGCTGAAAAGACGACAAAAATGGGAGAGAGAGAATAAAAACGAAGAAACCCAACTGCTAGGAACAAAATGGGAAAAGCCTCCGGCACCAAGGGCTGTTGCAGCTGCTTTTTTAAAGAGTGCCAGTGTGCAGGGTGTAAGTGTAACATTCGCAGTAAGGTTTTTATTATTATCATCATCATGAAGAATACTGTCATGTATCTTTTTAGTTCAAAAAATAAACTGATCCACAGTTTACAATTTGATATCAATATTGTAGATTTAACATGCATTTACTCTTCCCCACCTCCACCCCACACCTCTTTGCTCATTTATTCCATTTCAGCTGGTAGCATCAGAGTATTACTGTCACAGTGCACTCTGAGTAAGCTGTTCTATTTATTTAATTTATTTTAACTTTTTTTTTTTTTTTGCACACACAAAAGAGTCAGAAATAGCTAGAACTATGCTGGGAATATCAGGCAGCTGTTAAAGCGAGTACTCCACCCCACTTCAGTCATCTTTGCCAGCAGATGTAAACAAAGGGGTTGCTTTCTGCAAGATGAGCGCTTCTCTGAGTTCCTTTTTTTCCCTACACTTGTAGCCACTGCTGCTGTCCCCAGGTCTTGTGTCTGTCCTATGTAACATGATAGGTTACGTCAAGATGTTGGCAATAAAGTCCAAGAAGCGCTTTGAATACTGTTCAGGATTAACAGTTGAAATTTCTGCACCAGCCTATACAGAGAATTGGGAGGGGAGAGGAAAGAAGGAAGAACCAGTGTTTTATTCGATGCTTTGTCACCGAGAGTGTTACTTACTCAATGAATTTCATGTGCAGTCTCAACCAGACACTAGAAACACAAATTGTAATGGCCCTCAAGCAGAATCTTACTGATGCCTTTTTAGGCTTCACACAAGTACAGTGATACTCAGTACTCACCACCGTAATTGTAGGACACCCATCTTCCATTTCTGAAACACATTCTCTTTACTTTCTGTACTTCTCTTTACTTTCATTGTACTTCAGTCTCCTATGTAATTTCTACTGCATACTTAACCATGCTACCCACTGATTCATCAACAGATTCTGGTCTGTTGAGCAGCAGGGCCTTCATATAGAGAAGACTGAATTATCATACTCAGATCTGGCATGTCAACACTTCTGTAAGGTATATTGCTATCTGAATGCTAAATAACCTGGGTTGAAATATATGGTAACAATTAGTAACATTTTTTCAATATATATGCATTTAAATCTGGACTCACTGAATAAGCTGTACAACTGCTCTTTCAATGAAGTCACAATTTCATTCATATTTTTATTCGAGGTTTTCAGAGCGTTAGCCACATTTTTCTTTATATTCTTCCTGTTTTACAAAAGGGGAAAATTGCATGCATGCAATTAGTGAAAAAACTTCAGTGTCAGGTGGCTCAGGATGGAGACAGCGAAATAAAATGGTTGTACAAAAGTAATGTGCTGTAATAAGTTCTAATCGCAGTCAGCTTTAATAATCAGTTGTTATTCACAACATATTTTTATCCCTTATTTATGCCAGAAGTGTGAGTTTTTAAAGTGTGCTACATTCAAAGTTCATTAATAATTGCCAGATAATGGCTGCATGTGGTCTGCATCAACTTTCAGCTGCTCTGAGAGCACAGAGAGTAATGACAGCATTGTTTCAGAATGACAAAAAACACCTTCTACAGGCCTGTGCAGGGCTTATTGCTAGGCATTCCACATCACTCTCTACTGTAAACTAAAAAGCCCTGAGCCCAATGCCCTGATCCTTTAGATACTTAGACAGAGGAGGGATTTTAGCCTCATGAACAATTATGCTCTTTTAAAAATATTTATGAAATTTGAACCTTAAATCACCAGAGGAGTGATAATGGTAGGTATAAATCGTAATTCTGGAAGACTGGGCTGCTTCACCATGGCTCTTTGGTGTCTGCTGCTAAGCAGCAATTTCAGCCAAAATAAAGAAATTGATGGCAGTCAGACAGAAGCCTTCACTGAATGGTCTCTGAGTATTTAATATGTACATTTTATACTTAATTTTGCAAATTGTACTTTTTTTTTTTAAGAGGTCTTGTAAAGTGAGCCACATCATATGCTGAAGAACTAACCTTCAACAGGCTGTACCAAATAATGAAACCATCACTAGGGCCCTGCATCTGAAGTAAGATTCACAACAGCTTTCACAGTGCTGTATACTAATACAAGCGTCTGGTGAACAGGTTCATTTGCAAAAGTAAGGTGCATCTCACAAATTTAGGACAAAGTCCTAAAAAGGCATCTCACTAGAGTTCTTTATGGGTAAGAAACCTATGCGTACAGCTGAAAAGGGAGTTCCACTCTGAGTATGTAATATGTAGCAGTTACTCTGTACTTCTGTATTACATATTAAACTAGAGAAAAAATTGAAAAAATTCTGATCTATTTCACCTTTCCCTAGATTTCCTGAAGTGTACTATATCAGTGCACTAAACAATAAAAATGCAGAAGTATAAATGGAATCAGAGGAAAAAACCAACCCAGATACTTACCCCATGCTTTACCGTTTTTGCAGCATGGGCAGCTTTCTTTTTTGCATCATAATGAGTAAGAATGTCAATAATGGCCATAAAGTATACTTCCTTCCTAGGTGCATCTGCAAATGGCAAACACATGGCAGCAAGAATGACTTTTGAGACATCTTAATCACGAGTCCTCCTTCTAACAAAGGAGACTGTATAAGGCTCAATCAGCAGCTAAGACAGGTTAATGTCAGTCAGTCACAGATCTGTAAAGACCACAGGCTCAAGCTGTCCTTAATTGAGAGTTTAACTGCACTCATATATAATGCAAAACCCCCTAAATGAGTGTAAAATAAAACGCCAGCATACAGAAATAGGAATTACTGCTCACTTAAAGTAATGTGGATTCCATCTTCCTTTATGGAAAAACTATGAAGTTTTCTACGGAAGGTAATGCTTCTGTGTCAACAAACAAGATCATATTTTCGCTATGCATAAAAACATGTATTTATCCATGTAAATCTTATGAAAAAAAAGGTAACTTTCCTCTCTTGAACAGCCACAGGTAACTAGTTATACTTAGTTTTACAAACATCAAACCCAGTTTCAGGCTTCTTACACACTCCTCATGACAAATTTTTTAGCTGGAACACAGAAATTGGGTATGAGTGCACAAATTTTCAAAAAGCAACCAAAAAAGTGAAATATAACTTGGAATGCTGCTTTTCTCATTCTTTCTAGACTGTTTTTAACAGTGTTATCTTATCTTCCAGGAAAAGAACAATTACAGATACTAGATTTCCTGAAAGGGATGAAAAACCCCATGAATTAACTGCGAACTGCTGTATCTGAATAGCTAAGCCAGTATACAATTTGACTGTGTAACAGGTGAATTATTTGACTGACACATCGTGACACATCACAATATTTAAGAAATATGCTCATAACAATGCTGAGCATTGTAGGTGTCTTCTGCTTTCTGCTGCATCAAAGAGCAACTCGTTTCTTCTTCTGCAGAGTGAATTTATATTTTGCAGTTTAACTTTGCCTTTATGTGGTTGTGAAGACTTTAGGATTCTGGTGTAAGAATCAAAATATCTTAACACAAAAATATTTATTACTGCTTACTGTCATGGGATTTTATTCCATAAACATCAATAGCTGGATCAAATTCCCCTGGAGCCAAAGGCAGTGAGCTGTTCAGCGTGTTTCCTGGACTGTCTGGAGGGGTTCCAATGGGGTGGGTCCCATCACTTTCACCTTCCTCTTCTCCATCATTCTCTTCACACTCTACTTCTTCCTGTTCAGCTCTTTCAACATCATGAATTCCAACCAGCAAGCTGTAGTCCATAAGTTTTAACTGAGCGAGGAACTAGAAAGTGATAATAAGCAATTTATCAATATCACTGAAAAATGTAAGCCCCACTCACAAACAGAAGTTACACAAAGATCTCATCAGTTGAGAAAAACAGGCACTTCTAAGAGAGAGCAAAAGGGAGGATTAAGTGATAAAGCTAGCAGAGAGATACTTGAATTTATTAAGATGCAGTAACAGCACACAGGTCACTTGCAACATATTATAAAAAAGCTGTAGCCCGCTCTCCCAAAATCCTCAGGGAAAAATCATTTTTCCTATAGTGAAGACCAGTGCCTGTGCAAGCCGATGACTGTCACTCCTGTCTTGTGTTTCAATTAGGGCTATCCTGTCACCGCTCAATGTCCAGAGCAGCCTCTGTGCTATCAGGCGTGTGGCGTGCTACGATCTGGTGCTAAATCCGTCCCCTCACTCCTTTTTAAGCCTTCTTAAAAAATCGTGAAAAAGTGTTTAAATATTCTTGCAGTGGAAAGCAGTGAAGTGTTACACCATGAAGACATCAAATGATGCTATATTCTCTTCACAGTGACAGGCTCACAAATTAAATCACGTAAGCAAAACATGAATGTGAATGGAAGGGTGGTTTTGAATAAAGACTGAGGATGGGAATTTTTAGAAAACTGAAAGACGAATACACTTTATGTATAGACAAAGTGTTATTTTAGTTGAGGAGAACAGGATAAGGCAGAAAGCTAAGAGAAGAGGATGGAAATAATGAAGGTATAAAAGCAGGAGGATGGGATAAACAGTTCAAGGGGGTGAGGGGTAGGCAGGGCAGACCTGTGCTGCAGCCTAAAAGCAATACTGTGATTTTGAACTTGTGGAGCCCTTGCTCATCGTATGCAGAGAAAGAGGCTGAAAATACAAATTGTTTCAGTTTTTAGAAACTAAAAAGGTTATAAAAATGAAGTTAGAGCAGACCAGAGAAGAAGGAATTTAAGCCAGACTTTGGAATAGTGATAGTGATGAAAGAGATGAGTATAAAATACTAGGAAATGAGAAACTACAGTTTGTCAAAATCCTGATTCTGAGAAAAGAGAGGAATCAGAGATAACAAAGTGACTGTAAATTCAAGTGCTAGAAGAAATATTGTGAGATTGAGAAGAGGTTTTAAGAAGAAAGAAGAAATTGGCTTCTAATAGTTTCAATATAATAAAGCGAAAGACTCTTCACAAGACTAGAAGAGATCTAAGTTTGAAGAGATGATGTACACAAGAAGAACAGATGAGATTGGCCAAAGGCGATGGAGTGGAAGGACTCCAGGTATATCATTAGGTACTTGATAAATACCAAAACAGACAGGAGAAAAATCTACCAATAATCATATAAAAAAGCATGAAAGAGAACAGACTCTTGGAAGAAACAGTGAACTGCAAATTAGAAGAGAATGGCTCTTGGGAAGAAAGTGTGCTACTGCTGACAGCAAAAAGACTTAGGGAGATCAGCACAAGGAAAAGATCATCTGATTTTAAATGGAAAAAATATCCTTATGTGCTTTTTCTCAAGACATTTTCAATGGAATAAGGAGGCAGGAAAATAGACAAGAGGACACCAAAACAGCAGTAATAGATACTTGTCTGTTTGAACACAGGAAGGGGACATAAGACTTGATTATGAGAGAAATACAGAAACGAAACTTACTCAATGACAAACTAGAACAGGTATAAAGTCATGTAGTTTAGAATACTACTCCATAATATGTTTAACTATAAATACACTATGATAAGATAATCATATGCTAAGCTTTGCACATTTCTTTAATTGTAGTGAAATGCGAGTGTTTACACATTGAGTATAAAGCACGTACTATCAGTTAACTAACAAGGGCAGAAGAACCAATAAAAGAAAAACAAGGTTAAAGAACAGCTTGCTGTTGTTAAAATCAGGTGCCAAATCACTTCACACTAGTAGTTTACATGGATATTTAACAATGCTCTGCATAAATTTCAAAACCATAAAAAATAACCTCTCAAGACATGATCTGGAATCTGCCATTATATTCACAATCTGGTAAATGATGTAGAAGATCACACACAATCCCCTTTCTGGGGTAATAAAGTATCTTCCACATTCCTTGCACATACTTAACATACAGTCTCCAACCTACTGACTGTAAAAGCATTAGTCAGCAACAGCAGTACATGTTATAAGAGCACAAAACTTAAATGCAAATAAACTTATCTCTAGAGCTGTGACATCGGTAAAGCAGTTTTCCAGCACAATATTTTAAATATAAAATAAACACACATTGATATTTCACAACATGTTTATGTTTTCATAATTATCATCACCATAAATTTCTCATCGTTACTATGATGGGAAATTAGATTTCCTCAAAAGAAAACCATTGGGTAAATTCTAAAGTTACAGTATTTTGTTTTGTGGATCTAATGAGATACAGATCTGAACTAGACAAGTCAATTCACAGAACCATTTTGTTATAAATAGCTGAAAGTCTTATTAAGTCACAGACAAATTTTGCTATCAGGTCTCTTCCAACAAGGAAAACAGATTTTAGGCTTTGAGTATAAGGGCTGCAAAATACTGTGTTTAGTGACAATATTTTCAATTACGGAAACTAAAGTCAAGCTGTGTGAACTACTTATGCCAATATTTATTTTCTTTTATTTGCTGAACTAAATCAGTTATAATAAAATATTACATTAAATTCACACATTAACACTTTTCTATTAAGTATTGACTATATTCAGCCAATTACAAATTTATATGAAAGCCTACATTAAGATAATGAGTCCAACTACTGTATACAAATTACTGAAGCACTCTACTGTTGCAATACAAAGGATGATTTAAAACTGGATTACTAATATGAAACAAATAGAACATGCATGGCTGTGAGTGGGGATGCTACATCCTCTGTTATGGACCACAGTCTGTGTACGGCCTCAGCTCTGGTGTACCTCCACCTGTAAAATACAACTAACAATACTCACTTCTCTCTTGGGGGCATTTGGAAGTACTAGGCTTGTAAAGTGCTTAAGTACTAAGTAGTACCATCATTTTAACATCATCAAGGCAGGGACAATGTATGGCAACCAGCTATGGCAGCAAGCCATTTATCACATCAGCAAAAGCAGTGATCAACTCCTGAAAGTTTAAATTGTGTCTCATTTAAAACACTCAGTGCTTACAGTCTTATAAACAAGAGTTTTAATTAATGAATTACAGGTACAATTTCCTGGGATATCTGTAATTTGCCACACATCTTAATCCCATATAACTGAACAGGCACATTCTTACCTCAACATCCTTTTTGAGTTTCTCAAGGAACATCTTTTTGTTATTCTCATCAATATGAATCTTTTGGCCATCGTTAATAAAATCATTGTCTTTGAACGTCGGCAGCTCTTTGGCCTAAAATAAACCAAAACTCCTGTAAGAGCGGGATTGCAAAGAGGAGTGTGGTGAACCTGCTGGCCTGGCGCGGCCCCCCCACCGGCAGCGGCACCTCCGGAGCCCCCCTGCGCCCGAGAGGGCACCGCCGAGCCGCCCCTGTGGGGGAGGCAGAGGCACCTCCATCACATGCAGCTCTCTGTAACTGCACCCATGGAGCCGTTTCCTTAGTTTATCCCTCCTGTAGTGGCCTAGAAGGTATGCGTTTATTGGGCGTGCGGCAAACGTAGCCAAGACAAAATCTCCGACTCGATATTTGATTTGCATCGAACCTTGATTTGCATCAAGCTTCTTCCAAGACGTCATTTGTCAAAGTGACTGGCAATAAGTGAAATCAAAACACAATCTATATATACTCATAACAGAGTGCTTGCATCAGATCTTACAGATGAAGTCAGATTGGATTGCATTTTACATAGCTACTGAGAGTGTTTCTAAGTGCCTAATACCAAATAATTATTTGAAAGCATCAAATGAACGTGAATTATGAAAAGCTGCTTAGAAGTGGCAAATGCCAGAGAAGACCACTGCCTTTTAAATACATAATTAAATATTCTTGATGTTGGAGCATTAGTTGATTATCTTCATCTTTAACTCTCCTGTGAAGCAATTTGCAACAGCATTAAGGAAAGCCAGATAGAGTAACCACCGGATTCAGTACTAAGACCCCTCAAACGGGCTCTGTTTTCAAAGGGCGGTGACTGGAAGTTCACTTAAAAAAACCCAGCAAGCCAACAAACAAAAGAGCAGTTCCTTCAGGGTATTTGGTCAAGCAAACTGGAAGTAATAGTAGCTTCTGCAATCAGAGCCTTTAAAAAATTGGCACATTAAGAGCAATGAAAAGCCTTTCTCCCTGCCCCCCACCTTTAATCAACAGTAGGGAAGAACAGGTTTTCTTTACAAAGAAAATGTTGCAGAACAACCGAGTGCTGCAACCCTCAATGACCATGAATGAACAGGTACTTTGAATAAAATAATTTCTCCTTAAGCTGAAAGTCCTTCCACTAGGAATAAAAGGCAGCTAACGTCAGCCTACTGGAATGTTCTCCCTAAGTTTAACTAGTCAGACATTACTTATAACCTTACTGGAGATGGTATTTTTCATAAAGTTTATTTTCTTCCTACAACACAGTAAGGAAAAGAATCTCAGAGGTTCTTTTCTCTGCTCCAAAACGTACATATTGGAAAGCACAGCATTAAAATGTGAGCATCATAGCAGACCCTGAAATGCCCTTATAGATCTTCACAATGGCCAAAAGTTCTTTTTGCTGTAGGGCTGCGCACAGAAGTGGCTGAAATACTCCATTCCCCAACCGTCCAAATTTATTTTTCGGACCTGGAATGTGTGAATTGCCCAAGATCCCACAATGCTGCTTTTGTTTAGAAATGTGACCCTTTTCTTCCAATAATTGCTCAAAACAACTTAAGCAATTAATAACATTTTAATAGTTTTAATAGTTTATTAACTATTTAATAGTTAATAAAAGTTATTAACTTTTAATAGTTATATGAATCCATGTTAAACCCATTGCATCCTGACACCTATGAACTCTGGAAAAAAATAAGGTCCTAGTCTGGCTGCTCTGAATTATTACCGTATTGCATCTAGAACATTCTGATATATTAAAATAGCCTCTATTAGAGACCCTCTATTTTAATTTAAAATAAAAGGAAAAAAACCCCAAACAGCTGAGATGGAGCTATAACCATTCATCCGTCCCAGACTCCTTCTGTGGAGGAGTCATCCTGCAGTGCTCTGCTGCTTTACTTAAACACAAAGTCAGACAGTTCTTGAAACTCACAATGAATTGTTTACTACAATATGACAGCACAGCGTGCATTGATTTTCCTTCTGGCCTATTCTTAAGTGGTTTAGGATGAAAATGAGTAGGGGAAACATCAGATAAGCATTCCAGACTAACAGCTGTAGAGATTATCATATACAATCTAGCAAACCGTCCCATGGACCAGGGCTAATTCTGCAGAGGCAGGACTGCAGATCCAGGGATGTTGCCAACACTGGAGGATGGAATCCAGTGCGTGGGATGCTTAAGAATGGAGAGGAGATTTGGATGAATTAATTTAAGATGAAACAACAATGAAAAGAATGCAGGAAACCAAGCTCCCTTCATTTCTAGTGCAAAGTCACTAAAAAAAAAAAAATCCTCAGATTATCTTTCCACTTAGTATATCCGAGTTATTTATCAGACTAGGCAGAGGCTAAAGTGAAGTAAACCCATTAATACTGAAAAAACCCCCTATTAATGCTGTTTAAAGCTTAGGTGTGAGTAAAGAGGAAGGATGTGCTTGTGGTTAAAATGCTGAGATGCAGGTTCATCTCTAGGCTCTGCCACAGATTTCCTGCACAGCAGGAAGACCAGGCGGGCGGTGGGAGGGGGAAGTACTCTTCTCCACAGAAGATGGTCCTATTTTCAGGAAAAATAAACTTAAATTACAAGAAATGTCTTTTTTGGAAGATGCTAGAGCTGGTAAGTCAGTCATGCAGGTGCCATATTGCACTTTAACCTTGTCTCTAATCTATTTTTAATAAAAGTGAGCTAGCAAAGCTGACAGCCGCATTTCTTGCCTGCCATCATAAGATCCAAGGGGTACTCCCAAGGACATCCAGGGCAGTGAATCAGCTCTCCCAAAAAGCCAGACTCTTCGCTGCCTTGTATGCAGACTCCCCCAGTCCTCAATAATCCTTCTGAGGATTTTTATCTGAGGTCATTTTTCTTCACCCAAACGCCCGTAGCTGTGAAGACTTGGCAAGTGCAGAACTGCATAAATTAAAAAACAGTACTGAGGCATGCGAAGAAAAAGGAAAACGTAAAAGCAGTGGGGCTAAAAAGCTATGTGCCAGTGGTTGCCCTCACCACATTATTTGTATGATGCCTCCCAGCCTACTGTCTTCCCTCTTTCTGGGTGTTATTAGACAAAGGTTTTTTTTGGTGTGCTAGGCAATATCATTCTCCCTATTTATTTAAAGTTGAATAGCCCTAGGATACTGTTAGAGTCACAAATATTACTAATGACAGCCAGCACTAGTAGTGATTCTAGTAGTACTTTAACTGAAATTCAAGTCTTAAAATTGATTTGTGAATTTAGGAATTAAAACCTATGAAATATGCAACTAGAAGGGGCTCTCAGAGTTATTTAAAATTAATAATATATGTGTTCATGTTGAAAAATCCTAATATGTACATTTTCTTCTTATGCACTGAAATAAATAAATACAAGGAAAACCACATTATGGCAGTTGAAAACATTATCTGAATGAAAAAATTGAGGCTTTGCTTTAATGAAATAATTGATTCAGTTAATTTTTAATGAAGTCTCAAATATTTCCAATGAACCAAAATCCTTGTTGGAAAAAGATTCTCCTAGAATGTAATTCATTATAATGAACATATTACTATCATTAAAGAACTAAATATTTTAAGAGCTGCACAGGAGATGAACATCTAACTACTTCCATTAAATTAATAATAGATTTTCTTTCTGAACCATCTCTATCGTTTTTAATCCCCTACTTAAAGATGCAAGAAAGGCACAATAGATTTTACAAATATGAAGTATTTATTTATTAAAAAAGCATGTTATTTGCACACTTCAGGTTTGCATTCCAAAGTTTGCCATGGTCAAGAGAATTTTAATGGCAGGAAGATTTCACTGCCTTTGAAAAGGCTGAAAAGCAATAAAGATTTCTTTGACTAAGATGACAGAATGTGTAAAGCCTGATTCAAAAACTAAAATTATGGTGAAACAGCCCACTGACATTGTTTTTGAAAAAAAAAAAATTCTTGAAAGGTAAGAACCAGGTGAAGTTTTCTTTCTCTATGCATATGGAAATAGTTTTTGCAGATTTCTTAACACATCTCAATTCATCATCCTACCCTAATGTGTTGAAATGAATATTAGCAATTTTTTTTTCCAAAGGGATTTTTGTGCATCATGATCAAAAATCATGGCTAACATTAATGCTGACATTTTGGAAGAAGCTTGCTAAAACAGCTGTAGGACTGTTAAGTTTCAGAATAAGTCCTGGATTGAAAAAGGAAAAAGACTAATTGCCTTCACAATCTGGCAGCTATTTCTCACCTAACAAAGGCAAAGATTAGGTTGTAGGAGAAATGTTGCATAGCAGTCTTATTGTTTGTTTGGAACTAGCCATGAGTCATGTTATTCACACAGCTAACCATGGCAAAATTGGGCTTACAGTTTATAACTTTTGAAAATGGTATAAAATGTCTGCCAAGAGTGAAGTTCCACACCCTAGGCTTCTTTTCACAGTGAATGGCTCACATACACCATATTTAATTTTTTTTTTTAAAGTTAGATTAACTTTAGACTGACTGGGCTCAGCAGTATATATAGAAGGTAGTATTTTTTAAAAAAGGATATAATGCTATAATATAGTTTGAAATAATTTTGCACAGGTGGTTTTGAACTGAATCAAAAGTCTCGAGTCACTAATCTATGAGATGGAAAAATAACTAGAGCTTTCTCTAGAAAGCTGAAGGTTGCAGCTTCTTCCCTCCAGTAGTTATGGGAGCTGGGTCCAAACTTCTGTTGTACAATTTGTCTTGTCCTAGACAGAGGTTTCTAACAGAACAAGGGTCTGCAGCTCCACTTGGCATCACAGGACTATAAATGGCAATGGAAATAGAGCTGTGACCCCAAAATGGGGTTTGAGAGGGAACACTGGAATGGTTTCAGCCAGTGTAACAGGCATTTTTGTAGGACAAAAAAATTTGTGCGGAACGTTGTAGATGGATTAGGAATTCGAGCATGTACCAAAATAGTAACTATATGTCTTTTCAATGCTCAGGGAAATGCATCCAGAATTATCCCTAGGGTTAATGTCTTCCTGCTGCAAAATGAACATGGAACATATAAAATGCAACACAAAGTTCCCCTTTTATTTTTTTAAATTCTTTTAACATATGGAAAACAGACTTTTAAACAAACAAACAAACAAAAAAAACCCCAAAGGCAAACTAGTGATTTGTTTTGAAAAACAATAATGGGATTGGTGTCATGTGAAGGCTAAATGCTGAAATAGGAATCTGAACTCTGAATGACTGTGTCTATCTTTGCGATGTATTGCAGTGTAATGTTTTGAAAGTTATAATCTCTGTATATGCAACCTTGAGATTCATTTCACAGAGAAATCTAAGACACGCTTCACATATCTGTTGTGTAAGATCGGAATATGAAATCACTAAAAGAAACAAGTAAAAAAATGCCGTTCTGAAATTAGCAATTTTAAAATAGCAGGAAAAAATAGCTCAGATTTTGGGATAATCTAGCTTGAATGAAGTTTTACCTATTGGCATCAAAAGAAAAAAACTAATTTAAGACTGAGTAATCTTGTTGCTATGTTCCTATACTAAAATCCTTCTTCCTTTAGTTATAATTGTCCTCTCAGAAATCAGTTAATTATTATATGTTGTAATATATAACGTAAAAAGTAAAGCTAAGAAGTGGTTTGTTGCATCTAGCAGCATCTTCCAATCTAATTATCAGAGCTATGTATTCTGCATACAATTTAACTAAGATGTAACGAAGCTGTCAACTATGGCAATTTTTTTCCAAAAAGGAACTTGAATAGAAAATCCTTTGTTCAAATGTATTTACTGTAGTTTTTCTGCATTTAGGCTTATTTATGAAACAACACATACCACAAAGGTGGCAAGGCAACCAGTTTTAGATTCATTTAAACACATGTAATAATCTCTGAAATTGCTCAAGAAAGATGCAATATGATGGGCTTCTGTTTAGTTAGGTTTTATTTTTCTTCTTCTAATTTCCTTCTGAGTTGCTCACTCACAAGCAACATGCTTATGTTCTTTATAAGAACAAGTAGACTCAGCTGTAACTGCTAATTTGATGTCGTACTGCAAGTATAGCATAATTGTGAGCAGGGGGACCACCAGGGGAGTTCTGCATTATCCTGGTTTCACTTAAGAGGGCAAAATTGTCCAAGGAATGAATAGAAAATGCCCACTATTAAAATAATAAAAATAAAAAAAAATAAAGAGAACTAAAGCCTAAAAAAAATAAGGGAGCAGCTGTCAGAATTTGACAACTGTTGAAACATACTGTTCTTTTAAAATTCAAGACATCTGTAGGTGCACGTTATGATACTTGTTGCCAAGAAAGTGATGCCTTTGTTATTAAAAATATCACTTATAATGCAAATGAGAGGAATTGTGTGTTAAGGTGAAATCTAAGGGATGGAGCTTGTCTTCACACCGATTATCACAAAATATTGAAATGACAGTTTCAGAGCTTCTCATCAATATGTTAGGGTATAAAACAGTTGAAGACAGTCAAACAGGAGATAAACTGAAAACAGGACAGAAAAGTAACATTCTCAAAGTCATTCCAGCCAGCTTGTCTTCCTAAAAACTGATTTAAAAACCAAGTTTAAATACTAATACCTATTTTACACTACAAAACTAAAGTAGAAAAATTATTTTCCTGATTTCTTATTTTATAGTCCATTAAATCTTTCTGTATAATTGCCTCTTCTTTATAAACTGAGTAAATAACAAAAGACTAGTTTGATAGGAAAAAGATTTAAGAACATAATTTTAGCCAAGTGTGCCATTTCGAAGTAATTTATCTAAAATTTAGAGTCTGCATTAGAATGTGACTGAAAGACGTGCTCTTCTGTTTTCTGGCTTCTGCAGCTTTAAAAGAGGCTAACATACTATGCTCAATATTCTGAAAACCATTTGATTACTTTAATATTGGTCTGTGAAATTAAATGTGAATTACTTAAAAGCCCATTTAAAAACTACAGCATTGCCAGACATTTTAGACATACATTTTAGCACCAAAAGCTTCCTGTCTTTTATTACTTTTCTGTTTTTGAGATGTGAATAGTAGTGGATACCTTTACAATAAGTAGTTAAATAATGCTGCCATTAATTGAAATTCTATTATTATTATTAATGTCATTTCAGGGCGATATTAATAAATTGATGATTTAACTTGTCTCTGGCTAAAAATTAGCTAGTAAGTTACTACACCAGCCAAGTATTTGAGATTGTCTGGTTTTGTTTAATCATTCAGAGAAATTTCTTCTAACATAGGAGACGCCAAAATCTCTTCAGAACATTTGCTAAAATGCTTTTTTTTTTTTTTTCTCCTTTTCAAGCTAAAATTTTCCAGGCGTTTTAACATCTTTTAGATTGGCTTGAGATTCCCACAGAAGACAACAAACAAAAAGTGACATCTACTTAAGAGAAAGTAGAAGTGAAAAAACATGCTACAGGGCTCTCACTTGCCAGTTATGAATTATGGACCATTTCCATACTTATGTCAACACAATTCTTAATGTGCTGAAATCAGTGCCACACGTGCAGAGATATATCTCATGATAGCAGGTCTTTAGCACTGCTCAGAGTTTCAAAGACAAACTTTCCTTGTCTATTCGTATAAATACACAACCCCCTTTTTATCTAAGCTTAAAAACTGTGCATTAGAAACACCTGAGTAGTTTAGATGAGTAAACCACTGCAGTTCTAGTGCCTGTTGCAGGAGATTCAGATCACAGTGTTGATGAATGTTCTGAGCATCTACAATACAGACACGCAGTAGTGTATTCTTCTGACCCTTTCAAATCAAACCGCAGACTCCAAATCTTAGACAAAAACCATGTAATAAGCAAAATACTATTCTTCCCTTGCTTGAATCCCTAAAAGTGTTTGTAAAATGTTTTTCCCTCCATGAACTTGGAATTTTACCCAGTTAATTCCCTTTCTTAGAAATGTTTGTTCCAAGTGCTAGCTTGTGGCTTCCCTGCTGCACTGCATTGGCGTTTGAGGGGAACAATGAGTAACAGAAGGCTGTTCTAACAGCCTTAGACCGTCTGCTTGCAACATCAATAAGCTTAGTGTAGTTCTGTCTCCAAGAAATCAAATTCTTTTGAACAGAAAATGATGTGTGAGATTTAAAATAGCAGAAGAAGAATTTGGGGGACCAGGTTTTTTTTATATTTCTTTCACAGAAGTACTCAGGATAAAAGGGGAGGTTCTAGATGTGTTGAAGTTGATAGGAATTTTTTATTGGCCTTACTGAAGTTATGATTTCACATCAAACATAGAGAATAGTTGTTGTACACAGTTATACAAAACCACACAACTTTGTTTCAACTTAGCTATAATCAAGTTCAATAGTAATTTTGCCATGAACTTACATGGGAACAAAATTAAGGCACTGTTTCTTTGAGGTTCTCACTCAACGTATTAACTGCAGTACATATGTACTATTATTAATCTATTTATTATTAGGAGACATATTCCTAAAACTGCTCAAAACCACCACACTAAATATCTGTATAGTATCCGCTCCTGTATAGCTGAATATATGTAATTATTGTTAAATTTTACATTACTATTCCAAGCATTAATGTTGCAACCTGAAGTAGTCACACCAAAATAATTTGCTCTCCTCATTTCTGTCAGATTATTTTAGTACTACCAGCAGAGGTTTTCAATGACACTAGGTATCGTTTGTAAGACACTGAAGGGTTAATCCCTCTGCTTCAAAAACACTAGAGTTGTGCTACTAAACAAGAACAAAAATAGACCACAAGAAAAGAATGGAGACCATTCAAGACAACATCTTGAGGGCTTGGTACAGCAAGAGAAAGCTAATGCTCACTACTGTAACTGCAGTTGGCATTTGGGACATGGTGGCTGCCTAATGCTGGAAGAATTCTAAGTGTTCGCTTGTACCTTAGGACCAAGTGGAAAAACTTTGCAGAGTTTTTCATGCAGTGAGAACTGTAGGACTGATGGCTACTGCATGTCCTTAGTGCAGCTGCACAATCTGTAGAAGACTCAGAGAGGCAGATATGGTACAACTAATGCTTAGGAGAAAAACAAATGATCTGGATGGAATTTGGGGACAACATAAAATGTCTTTTCAGTGAACTGCTGAATGATGTTATGTTAATTCAGAAGGAATGTGCTTGGAAAAATTAAAACAAGGGTCATGGGTTCCTAGACTTCACCCAAATTTGGAAATCTAAGAAGTTTTAGACGATAGAAACTATGTTCCACCTTCAGTTATCTGTAGAATCTCTAGACAAACCTCTCCTGAAGTGCCATCAGGCTATTCCACTGAAACCTCAGAGAAATGTTGATTTTGAGAACATTAAATTTTCCAAATGAATTGAAGTTGGAGATGGAGAAAACCAAAGTGATCAATTTCCTTTCAGAGCAAAGTTTCAGCCCAGAATTTGAGGGAGACTGTCTCTCATTATAGCTACATGTACATCTAAGTCTGTTGTTTGCTCTTTTGTATGAGCTTTACATACCCAAAGGTTCTCACAATTCAAGGTTTGGTTCATCTTTGCATTCACTTTAGAAGTGGTGCCACATCACATCATTCCATTAACTGACATGGAGTATCCATAAATCTCAATATTAAAGAGCAAGAGAAAGAAGATGAAGAAGCAGGAGGGAAGAGAAGAAAGTCCTGATGTTTTCCTACCACAGGGCAGGCCCTGAAGAAACTAAGAAGAGAAGAGAAGATAAAAAAGGAAAAGGAGGAGGTAGAGGATCGGCTCACTTACCTCTGAAATCTTAACACCATTGCAAACCAATATTCAGAGGTCTGCAGAAAATAGAGGAAAGATAAAGGAGGGAATAAGGTAGAACTCAAGAGGGGAGAATAATGACAGAAAACAAAGAAAAGGGGCAGAACAGCACTGGTTATGTTTGTCCTGAGACTAGCTAGCAGGTTAGATAACTGAAAAAGAAACAGAAATGCACCATACCTTTTCTTTGTCACTGGCTTCTCGAGCCACAGTAGAGCCCTGAAACAGAAAAAATGGATCTAAAAATGTGCATATGTCAGAAACTAATTTGAAAATGTTACGATAACAGGTCAAAAAGCGGATGAGCTGCATCCTTCTGAACTTGAGAGCTGTTTTAAAGAAAGGTGATACAGTAGGTAGAATGCCCAGGGCCACTGAACTGCTGCAGTCACTTGAAGATGATGTATCATGAGAGAAGAAAGATGGATTAAATCCTCAAATGCTCTACATCTATTGTCCTCCTGACTGCTGGAGGTTCTTCCTCATGTCTCATCCTCATTTTGAGACTACCATCCTGGAAGTTCAGTTTGCTTGGCAGACGTCTCATTTTTTGTGCCAATTTAGCTGTATGGTTATGGAATAGCCTATTCTATATAACTATTTGGACATATGTAATACACATTTGAAAAGGATGTCACACAATACAAACACATAAAAATATTTAAAAGATCACAAAGTACAAACAAGAACAAAGCACCTCACAGCAACATGAAGTTAAAAGAAGAGATGAGACTGTGGATTCACAAGATTTACAGTGCTTGCTAAAGACATTTTGGATATATTTTTATTTTATTTATTTTTTAGCTGAAAGCTAGTAGGTAATATGGTGCTTTCTGAATAAGCTGGAGGTGACAAAAAAATGGCTGTATGTATTTCCTCGCAAATTTCTTGGAGCAGGACCACACCTTTAAGTACCCAGCCCTTGTTTATCACGTAATAGCACTGCAAGAAATAGTAACTACAAACGTGATAAGTGGACATTGAAAGATGGGTAAATTAGCTCTTATTGTTTGTTGGAAGGTGGACATTGTGTAAAGAAGTGCTGGAGTGGAGTCATTAGTTTAAAGATGATGAGGATTCCCAACCACATCTTTTTATACCATGTTTTATTCTGTTTGCAGAGAGAAACTCAGAAAACTTAGAAAGGATGGAGAGAAAAGATAAACGGGACAGTATGTCTTAGTTATTATGTGTGGCCCAGCAGGCAGGGATTTCATCGCATTATATCATTAACTGATAATAAAGCCTGGTCAAAGTCTGACATTTTAATTTACTGATGATATACCTTTTATGTGGTATTCTGTGCTCCAACAGACTGCTCCAATAAGACTGCTGGGCTCAAAAAACAGATGGGCTGAAAACCAAACTGGAGGAAAAAAAAGTGGATTTACAATACTAAAAATTAGGGAGATTGCCAAATTTGACACTGAAGTAATTTTAATAAAATGCCTCAGTGGCCAGAAAAATACCTTTGAAATCCTATGCTGATCTGTGGTCTCTTTTTCTTAGTATCTACACAGGTAGAAACTTGTGCTACTAGTGAGCTCTAAGCCAGTGTCAAAAATATTCACATATGAAAAAGGACCCTGAACCTACAACCGCAGATGCTGTAGCAATGAAAATCGAGAAAAAGTGATTTATAATATATGCAGCGGCACTAAAAAAATCTATTTTGTGAAGGAGTTTGTTTTGAAGAATAATATGATATTGATGTTAAATTTAAACTGCAAGAGAAGTTTATCTTTAAAGCAATTCTGTCCAGCTGGACAAACTGAATAGAGTACAGAAGCATTCACAGAGGTAAATAACAGTAAAAGCTGTTGACACCAATGCTAAGAACATACTGTATATCATTTATGTTTCTTTCTTCGTCCCTTTTTTAATGCATCTGGACATTACGATGCTCTAAAACACATAGAGTTCTCAAATTAAAAAAACATCTGTCTCGGGTAAGCTCTGCTGCCAGTAATACTAAATACCAAAAAGTCAATTGTTGACAATCTGGAAATCAGTTCTTATAAATCACATTCAGTCAACTATCTTACCAATTGATAGGTAGATACTTGACAGTAGGAAAGGATGGTGCAGTATGTAGCATTACAAATTTCTTAAGACAGAATACTAAATAAACATCATAAAACAAGCTTGCAGATGCACTTAGCAGTTCAACACATAGAAATTAAATGTATTATAAAGATGTAGGTTTCTAAGGGGAGACTTTAGAGAGGAAATTAAAATACAATCCCTTAGGCAGAAAGACTAAGACTGCATTCGTTGTAAGCACTGTACATTAACTACTGGCAAAATTACGATGAACAGATAAACTTTCTGAAACAAAACTAAAACACACCTTATCATAAAAAACAAAATTTCTGTTGCTTTTAAGAACCTTCTCTTTTTTACTTGGGTTATTTTTAAAATATAGAGTGAAATATGAAGCTTTTGTAGTAGTGATGTACTTTGTTAGTAGCATTTAATTGGTTTAAATGATGATGGTATTTAGTTATTTCATAAAAGTCCTCTGCAGAATCAGCTGTGGCTTTCCATAATGTTGATAAAAGCCTATAGGAAGCAGATTTATTATTGTACTTGTGTGAAGGGTTTTACCTTTAACCATTAGTTACATTTAACAAACATACCTGGTTAAATTGCTGCATTTAAAAATGCGCAATACAAATAAATTTGTACAACTTCTGTAAAACCATCCTTCAGTTTTGCTAAACCTGGGTGCAGAAGTAAACGAGTTAATGCTGGCTCTTACATAACACAATCTTAAATTAATTAAAATTCTGAGCAATATTCAAGCATCAGCATAATCTAACATTTATAGTAAAGATTTTCAGCTACTTTGTCAGTTATTTAATCAGCAGTTATTTCTCACCTTTAAATCATATTTTCTATAAACAGATAAACGATGGCTGAACACATTTCTTGTAACAATCATATATACTTCAACTCCATCAACAGTAAGCCGGTACATGCCCAAAAACTGGGGAAGAAGTGTATTCCCATGACACTCCACAATAAACTGCAGGAGCAAAAGAAAAAAACAGAAATAAGGATAGATACATAGAATATAAATACATATTTATACATTTTTAAAGATAAACCACCCAGAAACAGCACATTTATTTGCTGAATATATATTTGTGTGGAGACAAACCTTCAAAAAAATCATGCCAAACCAATCCCCTTCATCAGGAGATTATCCTGCTTTTAGGCCAGTGTTTAAAAATTAAATTCTTGAACTGCTTAACTTATAACTCTTTACTTCTATAGACAATCTCATAGAAAGAGTGGGCTCCATTTGACAGACCCTTCCACTTTTATGCTCCTAAAAGCACACCTAATGCAGATAACGTATTTGGTACTGACATCACAGAAATACTTTTTCAAACATCACACTGACTGTATTTTGTACTCTGTTGTCCCAGATTAATCTGTATGTTTCCCCATTCTCAATATTTGTTTATTATGATGAACATTTATGGTGCTGTCACCAGCAAGGGGTATTACTTATTATCACCAACTTTTTGCTAGTTCCCACGTGACGGTTGCATTTCAGGGTCAATAGAGTTGAGCAGTGAAGTGCAAGATCCCTATACTTTTTATTTACAAATAATTATCTTTCCTTAAGGTCACCATATTCCATTACAAACGGGCTATTAACCTTGAAAAGATTTGCCACCTGCACCTGAAACCTGTGTGGTTTTTTTTTTTTTTAAATCACTTGCCTTACAACTAATAGTTCGAATTTCTGTTCGAAAGACTACTGGAGGAAGCAGAAAAAGTGCAGACTATATTGATGGCAAGAACTATCGAAGAATGAATATTTATTCCCAGAATAAAAATGCCCATACTCTATTAATCCTAAAACCAACTCAAACACATCCACTCATATTTTGTGGAACTACGGAAAAGTTAAGCCACAATGATGCAAACCAGAAAATGACTCACCGGCTGTCCTCTTTCTGTTATTACCAAGTCTCAACCAGAGGGACTTGGAGAAAATTTAAAAATTCAAGCCCCAAATAGGAAACATGAAAACTAACCAACAGTCAGCTTTTAAAGCAGATCAGCTTTTAAATATTCGTTGAATACTGAAGCTGCTGTTTCTTTTGTGCCAAAGCGACCTGGTTATTAGAAACACATTATTCTAAAATACAGGAGACTTTAGAACAAGTTAACTGAATAAGCCATTTGAATTGTTTAACAAAGGTAGTAAGTGTTTGGTAACAAATAATATAACAAAGCTCTTGGAACCCTGGAGATTTTGCAATTTTGGGCTCCTCTGCTAATTTTAAGGAATTCCTCTCACTAACTTTATACAGGAATCTACACATACCACATACAGACTTTCCTTTTGTAAATGGCAAAATAAAAATAGAAAGATTTAAGAGTCCTGAAAACAATCATGTCCAGCAAGAAACACAGGGAATGAACAACAAAGATGGAAATTGTTGACTGTGAATTGAACATAATTTTGATTAACAACTCTGACACACGAGCTCTGTTGAATCTTGCTGGCACAGTTTGGGCTGTAACACTCCTTTCTTTCTGCCGTATAGCTGTACTGGAGGTTACAAGCCCTGAAGCAGAGAACACATACTCATGATGCAGTTGTGCTACTTCACAGCTAAGCATTTTTAAGCTCAAACTGCCGATGAATGAGCAAAACATCTTAAGCTGCTGCAGAGGCTCAGTGAATGCAGGAAATATGATTGTATGCACCAAAATACAAAGAAGTTTGACAATATAAGACCACAAAAACAACAGCAGTCCTGAGCAGTGCACAAAGATTGATCAGTTTGCACCTGAGATGACTTCTGTGTTTAACAGATACAGAATTTTTAAGCTGGAGTTCTTGAATTAGAGGACTTTCAATCATAGCGCTGTTATCAACCTCAGAAAGCAGTTATAACATGTTACAGGATACATAGCTCACTTTGACCATCAGTAGTTTCTCTTAGAGATGCGATCATAAAGTGAAATTAGAACTGTTAATGCTGAAGTTACAGAAAACTTGTTTAAAATACTAATTCCTATTTGTCAAACTACATCGATTATTTTGTTATAAACACCAAGTACTTGGCATATATCCTGCAGGTAAATACTCTTCTAATGCTTTATAGAAGGTGGGAAGGGTTGTTCTTATAAAAACATTTACTGAGTGATTCCTTCTCTAAGATGATTAGGTTCTGCAAAGATGATAAAAATGAATCTAGCTTCCAAGAAGAGTTTAGTGCCACAGAATTTCAGGCCACTCAACTCTTCAATGGATCCAGCCATTCCTAATCTTATGGCTTTTAACTACAGAATTTGAGTTAAAGTAAATACTATTATTCCAGTTTTCCATATGGGGATGTGAGACGCAGATATCATCTGAAATCATACAGAGAATTTGTGCCATGTGAAAGAACAGCAGCTAGGCATCTTGAGTACCAGACTAATAAGCCCCTGCCCTCCCTCTCAGCTGCTAGAGTCACAGTCTTGACACTTAAACCATCTCTTCAACCCTAGATACTGCTAACTCTCCAATTTTAACCTTTCTGGTCCTGAACGTCCCCATCTGTAAAACAGCATTGTCATTAACATAGAACATGTGCAACATACCCACTGTAATAACATAAAATAAATCCTTTGGTCAGCAGTATACAACCCCCTCCCAAACTGTTCTGTATTACATAACTACAAAAGAAAGGCAATTAATGACAGTCGCTTAAGTCCTATTTGTAAGTTAGTTAGCCATTTGCTAAAGCTATTGTTTCATTTTAATATTTTGCAAACAAGCCTTCTGAAAGGGCACTGTTACTAGCACGCAACACAGGACATGAGAAGCTCTGCTAGTACTGCTCTCCACTTGATAAAAAGGGACTTGGCTGTGTTCTTGCAGACTTCTAAGAGACCTTCTCAAAGCAGACCATGTACTGTGACAGTTGTTTCCTACTCACTGCTGAAAGTGGACACTCATGCCATTGCAATTTAAAGAAAAGCCCCTAAAATGATTTCAGTGTTTCCCATGACAGCATTTCTTATCCTGATGGGGAGACAAAGGAAAGAGGGAGGAATGCCACTTGCTTTCATCATCTACAAGGTTGGTCTAGAACTTCCTACCTTTGAAACTATCAATCCCCCATATCTGCATCACAGAGTAGGCAAAACGTGTCATCTGTTTGGGTGGGAGTCCAGCAGGACTTGCACTGGTGACTGTGGTTGGCAGATTTTCAATTTGTCCATCTTGATATAAATGAAGTAGCAATTTAGTCACCTCAAGGTGCTTTTTAGGAATGATTTCCTGAAGTTTCCCACTCACAGCTGGAATAAAAGTGAGCCTAGAAAATAAGCCAGTACATGCTTAACAGGACTGCTAAATTTCAGTGAAAGAAAAGACCTTCACTCCTTTAGGTTAACTCTTTCTAAAAAGAACATTAAAACAATTCTACCAAGCAGCCTTGCTAAATAAAACTGTAACACTTAGCCAGTACATTTACAAGTCCTTATATGCAGTAACAAGATCCATATCTTTTAAAAAGAGTGTTGTAATAAACACCCCATCATTTTTTGTTAATTCAGACAATTTTCATTTTTCTGCACGGCATGAGGACAGTATTACCATTAATAAAATAAAGTATCATCAGCATGTTGACACATTTTATCAGCTGTGAGGCATAGGTTTCAAATACATAATTTTCTGAGCTCTCTTGAACCCCATGCTTAAAGGTGAAAATTAGTAAGAAATTCTTTATGACCCTATATTCCCATTAATTTTTGTATAAATACAGCTTCAAGATTCCTTAATAAGAACAGAACTTTCCCTATCTCATTTTACATGAAAAATAAGATTCTTAGCCTCTTGCTTCCCCATGGTAATGCTAGTAAGATATCAGGATGACTAAAAGATAACACAGTGCATATAATTTATTGGTAAAGAAGTTATACAATTTTTGGCTCTTTTTGGAAAAACACAGGGTAAAATTCCTGTTTCTGCTATTTCTCTTCCTCCCCTTGGAGATAATCTGTGGAATGATTTGACATCAGTGAAGACTAAATCCTGAGTTACATCTATCTTGGTTCTATGTGAAAACTCAACATTCCTATTTCTCCCAGGTAGCCCTATTTTGCAAACATTAATCCAGAAATATGCAACATGCTCATTCTCTGTTACACCTTTATATATTATTTTCATGATTTTCTACATCATGATTAAGGCAATCATGCTTGAATTATCAAATGCTTATGTGACAAACCTATACATTCATTAGGATACTTTCATTAAAGAAATTGAATGGCAAGTGATACAATTATTTAAAAACATTTTGGACATTGTGAAGGACAAGATGTTGATACTCCTTTTTTGGGCTCAACTTTCTCTTTCAAATCCTCTTGCCTGCAACCAGAAATACCCTCCACCAATGTGTTGTGTGCACATGCGTTGACATGTGGAATTACTCCCCAAAAAGGAGGTTGAGAAGTTGTCCAGAGTTGTATCAGGTGTCAGAATATTCCAATTATTGCCATTTTCTTGAACCCTAATAATTTCACAGAAAATTATCTATTAGGTACTTATGTGACACATCGAAAGGATTAATTAGTTGAACTACAGCACACGAAGTTATAGATTTTCAAGGCATATGAAGCTGTTTTCTTCTAGTAAGTCATATAAGAAAGTAATTTCATTTAAAGAAGTGTTCAATAAATATACAGGTTTTCAGATACAAGCCCTGTGATTGACAGCCTTACATTTAACGTTGTTTCAGACTTGGGCCAGTGTTAATTTTACTTCAAAGTGCAATGTAATCTAAATGTTACCACCAGGTGTGATTATCTAGGCTGCAGATCTGCTACCAGGAACATTATACTTAATACTGCTACAATCAAATGAGTCACTGGGCATGCTGATTTCTTCTGAAAGTGCTGTGCACAGCATCAATAGCTTATATATATAAAATACAATAAATATACAGAAAATATCTGCTGGTGAAACCCAGGCCTCAACAGAGCCAGTGCTGTCAAGTCTATCTGCCATTTTGTGTAGTTAGATATTTACCTATGACATTTCACATCTTTCAGTGAAGATTTTCGATGTGTTTTTCAGTAACAGTTCTAGCCTGTGGTTGTATGGCCCTTTTGTATATTGCCCTTCTGCAATTCCATCTAATGGCCATGCTAATGAGTTTCCTTTTTTCAGGGTCACCTCTCCTATAGGAAACGGAGGGCCCACGGATGCAGGTGAAATGTAGACTGTTTGGATGAGAACACATATATTCTCATCTCTACTTTTTCTGCTTATCCTGGTTTTTCATATCAAAGCTGCTTTATAGGTCGGTTATCTTAGCACAGGGCAGAGGCCACATCCTGTGCAGCCTCTTGATTCGCATAAGGAACTGGTTGAAGGGCTTTTCTCAACTGTGTTTTTTCGCAAACCTCCCATAAATCTTCACCTCTTACTACATTAGGACGTACAGAGAGTCAAGGTCACTGTTACATGGTACACGTCCTTCTTCATGCACATTTGTGTTCAAATAATAGTACATTATATTGCCTTGCTTTGCCTTTTAACCTACCCTTTCCCTTCTTTTTGTGATACATACAGATGCAACTCATGAAGAAAAATGGGAGAGCTGGGAGGAAGCAAGCCATTGATAACCTGTGCAAGTAATGACATGGAGGGAGGATGACACAAACTTCAATGTAACTCTGCTTTAGCAACCTATTGGCTTGATGTCAGCCCATCTCAGTGCAAATTCCTAGACACCTAGCCCCAGTTTCTTTTCTGGGGTATTCTCCAGCCTATGTTGTCACCAATTCTGTGACAAAATTGCTTTTAGTCTACACTAATGTTTTTCTATTTATGATTTTAATGTTTTCTCCTACCTTCCACTCAATAACCTTGTGCTATTCCTTGATTCCTGCGCAGTCCTGAACCCTGCTCCTGGTGCAATTTTTCCCTTTTTTACCTTATTGCCTACATTTTTTTCCCTTTCGTTTGCCTTCCTGTTTCTTTCGTATTTTTTTCCTCTCCAGAAGCTAAGGTCATATTATTTTTTTTCTGCTTTTGTTTTCTTCTTTATGCTGTCGTCTCCCCTTTTTAGCTCATTCTATTCTTTCCTTTCTTCCCATTCACTTCCCCATCACTCCACTGTTTGCTGCCTCCGGTAAATGGGCAGTCTCTCTCCTTTGCCACTATTCACTATTTTTGCTGGTTGCCAGGGAGACAAACAGGCAATGCAGTAGGTGTCAGTTCTGCATACAATTACCTGTATAGGGAAGAGAACGTGCTGTCAACAGGCACTGCCACCTATAGAAAACTTAAAGGGTACCTGCACTCCTGAGTAGTTTTATATTGGAAGGCTTGTATGCTAACAATTCCCTCTTGTTCACCTGCTTTGAGATGGCTTCTCAATTTCTCTTCTTTACCGAAGTCACCTCAGTGTCAGCACTGAGGAATAATAAATCCTTTCTGAAGTCCATTTTAATGACAAAAAAAAAGGTGTTCAAAAGGTGTTGGTTTTTCTGAGACACTGAAGTTGCTTTCATTTATTTTTAAAAATTTCTACCCTGCCCGTCATCTATTCTCAAAGATCACAGGACTCCACTTTTACACCAATTTAAGATTTAAAGCAAGTTTATCTCACTGGGAAGGGCAGGGTATCTTGATTCAGACATTTCAGAAACTAGAACATCTGCCTACAGAATTTTACTCAACTGTCACCGATTCCTGCCCTTGAAAATCATATCTGTAGTTTAGAAAATATCTACATATATACTAATATCTACAATAGTATATTCTGTATTTTATGTAAATTAATAAACTTTTTGCACAGGACAATACATCCAAGAGACATATATAAACATAGCTTGAATATATCCTGAAATGAAAAGTTTTCCTTTAGGAGGAAGCAGTGTATTACCTGTTCCTTAAACAGAGGGTGAAATCCTGGCAACAGATATATCATCACAGATGGCTTTGCTGAGCTCTCCTTTAGCAATGCCAAAGGGAGCGGTAGGTTTAACTCCATTTTTCTGGTCCATGCTCTTGGGGTCAGGAGCATAGGTTTAAAACAAAACTGCACTAGATTTGGAGGTAATTCAAATGAATATTTGATTTTGCTCTTAAGTACTATTTAAGTATTTAACATGAACATGCTCGATTAACTTACATAGTTTTAAATGGTCAAACTACATCTGTGAGCCCATACAGCAACAGCTTTTCTAATGTTTGAAAGTCTGACCCATTTAGGCATAACAATGGTTCTAGTGCATTTGATAAGTAAACGATGTTCAGATGAAGTAACACTTGAAGAGTAGCAAGTTCTACCATTAATTGATAGTATATCAATAATATAAGCAGCCCAAACCAACTGCAAATTATCATTAAAATGTGACTAAAAGCAGTGTTTCACACTATGTATCAGAAAATACTACAGTAGTTAGAAACTGGCTAACATGGAAATTCACAGCATAAGAACCTAACATGTCATATATATTTGTATTTACTATAACACTTAGAAACCTAGCTGGTTCACACTAGCCCATTTTGTCTTTAAAGGTAGATAGAAGGCTGGTCCATGAATGATGGACTTTATAGTCTAGTCATAAATAACAAGATGCTTTGCAACTTTAAGTATGGAGAAAGACATTATTCCCCCTGTTTGCTTAGAAGTAGTGGGCTTAGCGTTTTGTTTTGTTGTTTGTTTTTTTTTTTTAACTTTGCAAGAGAAAACAATGATCTCTAGTGTTCCTACTCAGTACTAAAAGCATCAGACTCATCTGATGAGTTGACAGAAAGCTTCAGTGTTTAGACTGAAGTGTTCGCCATCTGTCTGAGGTTGTGGGCCTGACTGCCACTAAAAAAAAAAAAAGGCATCACATCAGACAGGGTAAACGAATGCATGCAACTCATTATTTTGGATAGCAACTATAATTTACAATTGTCAGGACTATTATTTACAATTCAAGTTTTAATTTGGAATTGCTATATATACTTATATGCTGTTTCTGTAGTAACTTCTCCTGACACTCCTTCAAGCCTGGTTCACTTTTAGTTATTCACACATTTCTAGTATGCAGCCTTAGGCTTGGAATTTGATCTTTTTGGTTTTACTGTTAACAATTTTTTTAATTTTAAGTAGTGGTAATAATACAGTAAATTGTGATGCACCTAACTTGGTTACTTTTGCAAAATGCCATGCGATATTGCAACAGAATTTTACCCAGAAAGGAGAAAGCTAGTAACTCAGCCAAACTAACTTATTTTCACTCCTAACAAGTTACTAGCCATTCTGTTTCTGAAAATAACTTGATTTCTCTAAGGTGTACAGTCATGTCCATTATAGCTTTGATTAATTAAAACCCAGCCAATATAGACTTAGTATTTTTAGACTTACAAGTGTTTACAGGCTATGCGCAATTCCTGTTCCTTTTGTAAATACCTAAGTATATGGACCGTGTAACTATAACCTCAGTTTCTCACAGCTTCAAAGAACAGATGGGCTATTGCATTTTCAGACGGATGGAGAGAGGAAGGATGGAAAGAGTTGGGTGAGTTTGTGGACTATACATCTCCACGATCTCCAGTTACCGATAAAATAACCTTTATTTCTACTTTCCAGTGGCAGTCTACATGTTTTTTCATAACCTTCTGGAGACTCCACAAAAAATCATTGGTAGTTGAGTTAGATTTTGCAGGTGTTCATGGGAAAACTGCCCTACTACGTTTCTTTGCTGACCACACTAACTCCCAGATGCCTCATCAGTAGTTTTGTAGTTCAAAAAGGTGCAAGGAGAATGACAGCTATTTTGCAAGTGACAGCGATAAAGATATATCCAGTCCCTCACACTTCTGACTTGGCATGGTCCCCTCGCCAGTATTCTCTGTTTAAAGATAGCTGTCCTTTTGTATTTATTGTTAAGCAGTTCAAGCAGTCTTGGAAAATGTTTGATAAGGCTTGTTTGGTCCCTAAGCAAGGACAGAGGTACTTCCAAGGTCTAGAATGATTCTATCAGCTGGAGCTGTTAGCCTTAATATGGAAACAGTTGTGTAAATATTATGGTTTAAATGAAACTCATTCAGAGTTTCAACCTGGGGAAGAAACCTGGAATGAATTTGTAGAGGGGAAAAAAAAAGCCTGACAAAGAGAGAGGAAAGAGATGATCTGTCATAAATGGCATGAATTTCACTCATAATCATGTCAGAAATAACTGGAAGATAATTACTGTCTTCTTGGGCAGGTGAAAGAAGGTACAAGATACCGAGGGTTTACAAGTTACTGTTCGTAATGGATAGATGATCTAGCTTCAGGTCCTTTAGGGGTACTTGATCTCTAACAACGGACAAAGAGTCTTCTAAAATCCACATGAATCACCTCACTAGTCTTCATGCACCTGAGAAAGGTTGTTCCTCCCAGGATGATCCCTGCACTACATAACTGGGTCTGAACATGTCTGCACACTTCCTTCCTTGGAAGGCTGAAACTTTCAAATACAGCTCTGCTCTAAGAGCAGCCTAGCACAGGGTTTGATGTCAGGGCATGCCACTAGAAGTCCCAAACTAGTCCCAAACACAATCACACCTGGGCTGTGAAGCATATTTAGCTGGTCCAGAAATTTTCATATATGTGGTAAGTGCTGCTGATGATCAGTGAACTGACACTGGAGAAAAGCTAACAAGCAGACTTTTCCCTAAAAATCCAATATTTGGCACTTTAGTGTGTAATTACAATTAGCTGCTTTAACTGTAGCAACAGTTACAATTAAGGAAGATACTAGGCAGTAAGGTAAGTATGCAAGTCAGTACAGGGCACTTGACATTTCTTCTGCTGGCAGAAGAGAGTATGCCAAAATAAAACTGAACACAAGAGTTTTATTGACAAAGGTTTCCACAGGAGTACCAGTGCAGTATCTGAAAAGTCTTGTACTACTGCAACTATGCCATCTGACAGAACCATAAAGTTACATCTGTACCAGTGAATTAGATGGGTCTTGGACTGTCCTCTGGCATCAGTTCTAATTGGAATAGAATAACTCACATCCAAATTATTAAGTTCTCCTCTAAAACAGGATGCTCATATTCAAACTCCTAAGTAGGAATAGGAACTGGCCTGAGTTAATACCTTGAAACTTGCCCAGAATTACCTGGGAGACAGCTAGCTTGCCCAAAGCAAAACCATTTATGAGCTCAAGTGCCAGTGGATGTTATCTGGCCTTGCATTTTTTACTAGTAGAAAGTTAGTCTAAGGCCAGTCCGTGTGGGATGACTTGGTCAAGTGAATTATTAAAACCTTTCCACCAGGACAAGGGGTTCTCTAGACTTTGTCAAGCAGGCTAAGATAAGCTTCACTTGTCTGAAAAACATCTAGAGAAATGGGAGGACAAGCTGCTGTACTTAATGATTCCAAGCATTCAATTTCCAGCAGCAACACGCAGGACACAGTATTAGCTGTCACCAGAGTTAGTGGGATTTAATTTAGATTTTCTTTAATTAATTCAAATTATTTTGTTCAGTACATTGCTGAAGATACTGAAATTAATTTATTTCATTAAAAAGTCCAACTATTAAACAGTCTCTGTACTTGATACTGAAATTAATTTATTTCATTAAAAAGTCCAACTATTAAACAGTCTCTGTACTTGAGTTCCTCTGCATTTACAATGCTTTGTAAAGTGCCCTCAAGTTCTGAGACAAAAAGAAATACAAGTTGTATCTTTATGAATCTTTTGGAGGCACCAATGAGAGCTTTCTTATACGGATATTTATCCAGTATAAAGTGAAATTAGATGCCTGGTACAGATAACTTTCAGATCATTATTCCTTGTAACCTAGCCTATTATAAACCCCGATGTTTGAAAGCACTAATGAAAAACGATTCCAAATTATTAAGTTCATTCATGTTAGCACTGTCTTCATTGACACTCTTGAAAGGAGATGACTGTTTTGAAAAGCAGTATGAATTTTCAGCTGGATAAAGTCTCAAAATCTGGATCATTAATACTAGCTTCAAATGCCAAACACGAAACAGTCTAAAACTTTAATTCTGCTGCATTGCTTCACAGATCAAACTCTTTCAAAGCTAAAATTGTAAGTTTGAAAACTCTAATAAAAAATAACACCCAAATTACAATTAGGTAATAGTTTAGAATTTCTCTTTGGTAAAACTGTAATTAAAAGATGGTCTTATGAACATTTCTGATAGTGACAATATTTATCCACGTTAAAACAAACACATAGTGGTCCTACATGTTATTTAAACAGAACAACAGCATGCAGAGAAAGAAAAGAGTTAATATCTAACTCACTGAAGGCTACCCAAGCTACTCTGGACTTGGAGGGCATTCAGAGGTCTCCCTTCAACACAGGAAGAGCAGAGAGGGAGACAGCCAAGCAGCACTACAAAGATAGCTGGCAATACCTTCAATCCCAAGCACCCCAAAAGCATGCTTTTGCCTCCCTTCCATCTCAAAAGATGCCTTTAAAACTGCTTTTACAATAGAATCAGTATTAAAAAAACCCCAACAAACAAAAACATTACAAGACAAAAAAATAAACCACCTAAACCAACAACAAATAAGCCCCAACCCAAAATGTCCTGAAGTCTTTACCTGAAATCCCAACCCATGGAAGTGAGCAGGAAGATGGAAAGAAGGACAAAAAGCCCCTTCTACTGGATGTCATATTTTAGATGATTTTTAGAGGCTTTTCTGGTTTCTGTAGCTTTAGAGCTTATTCAAACAGTTCTAGGGCTAAGAAAATTAGCACTGATTTTATTAAGGCTTCTCGTATTTCCCCAGTTCTGCTCCCCCCTGTGTCATCCACACAAATTATACACTAGCACAGTATGACAGCTACCAAGGCCGATTTGCGGGATCTCCACTGTTCACTTTTGACTTTACTGTTTATGGAAATTCACACTGACAAAACCTGTTTTTTTATTAGCAGGAATTTTAATTATAACCAATTTTTCACTTCTCATACAATACCACTTTAATTGTTTGAAATCTGTTGCTAGTGAAACACAGAACATTCAGTGATCAGACCAGGAAGAAAGATCACCTGCACCATTCATCTACATGTACATAGACATCTCCAAGCTAGCCCAGAATAAAGCAGATTCAAGCCTGGGAGTCCACTAGCTGAAAGAAGGGCATCTTCCTAGTAAAGCGAAGGAGCTTATGGCCTCCAAGGTAGTATCTCTGTATTGTGTAGACATATCATTTTACTTAAAGCTAGCTTAGATATTTAGAGAAGTGCAGCCTTGTGAATTGCAGACATACAATAAATTGCTCATGCAAAAGGGAAAAAGTCTGAAGTGACTCTTTTTCCATAATTATTCACTTAAAACTTCTAACACTCAAAAAAAGATTAGCATTATAATATTTAAGAAGAGATCCCACACCCCGATAATAATTAGCATACTACCTGATGGTATTTCTTCAGTATGTTGTGCATTTCCGCTACATCTTCACTTGTTATAGTTTTGATGATATATCTTTTGTCGTAAGATGTATGAAAGCGGGCACCACTGCGTGCTTGGGAATCATTGGCAAGGGGTGCACTTCTTGTCAATGAATTCTGTCAATTGATTTAAAACAAAAAAAGCATCAAATCAGACAAAAATATGCAACTTTTAATTAGAACAAATATAAACCATTTATATTTATTTGTAAATCTTCTTCAATACATCTGCACCGAGCTGAATTCTGCAAAGGACGTAATCACAGACCACGTTATCTTGACAAATCACTTAAAAAATACTCTGAGAACAAAAGAATGTTTGGGGGAAGGTGTTGCCCATCAGTGGTTCAAAAGTCATTCTCAACGCTGAATGAGAATTTATTGCACTTTGTTATGTACATGTTATCAGCTTTTGGGGAGAAAACGTACAGTAATTAAAAATCCAAAAGGAACACTGTATTACACCGCAATAACTGTAAATAGAGGATTCATCTGTAGTAACAGTATCACTTTAAAACTGGGCAGGATTTGCTCTTGAGCCCATGTGATCTGGTACATAAACAAGATCACAGCTAGATTTCTGAGTTCTAGTACTAGAGCTATTCCAATAATTTCATATCTAGTATTAAGCAAGTAATATTATTGTACAGTACCTCCTCTTGTAAAATAGACCCACCTTCCTACAGATTCGACAGGGGAAGATTAGTTAATGACTGTATAGTAGTTAGAAGAAAAACTGCTAGAGATTAGTGACCATTTTTAGACTGAAGCCTGAGACTACTTGCGCTTCAACAGTAGCAAAAGAAGCCTTCTGCTTTTTTCAGAAAATAAGAAGTATTCAGATTAGATTTCTTCATATTTAAAAACAGTAAATATAAATTAGACAAAGTATAACAACTTGCTTTTGGCTGGAAACATATTTCTTTACCAGTAAGAGTTTATGCCAATTGTTACATACTTGAATTACACCATTATTTTTTTTTAAAATAAGTAGTAACAGCAGCAGCACAGCCATAAGAAAACATAACAATGTTCTTACACCCCATGTGTACTTACATAAAAATGGACCATACTCTGAAAAGGTTAAACAAGTTAATTACAGACTGCTGGAACGCTTCCATGTTTATGAAATAAACTTGCAGTACCCATTTGGTATATCCCTACTAGTAGCAGAAAACTCCAGCTCCTGCTATCATTCCTCATTGTACCATACTGCACAAACAGCTGTTGCTAAATTGAAATATACTTTCCCCCTCTTCCATACTGACATAGCGTAACATTCTCCCTGCTAGAAGAAAAGACATTTTCACAGAAAGTTTTAATAAAATTTTGTATATAAATGCAAATGTTGCAGATTCCTAAATAGCAAAAGTTCAGCTCCAGCAGCTACAGAATACGACATGTTTGTGTAGTTTGATAAGGCACTATGAACTAAGTCACAAAACCGATTTACACTGGAAGAACGATGATGCTTTCAGAAAATAATTACAAATAGGCTCAGTCTACCACAACTAGGTACCAAACCCACAACATTTTATTTTTATAGGAGCTTGTCTTATTTGGAAGTTTTACCATTGATCAATCTGTTCACAAGCTCTATGGACGTCAGCAGGAGCTGGACACACAGATTCAACCCCAGTGACAGAAGGTCAGTAACAAAGTAATAACCTCAACCAAGAGATAAGGGCAACTAGAGCCCCAATTTAAGAAGGCACTTGAACACATACAATTATGTCTCCATATTTTGGAGACCCATTGACTTCAACAGGCCTTCACAGCATAGGTAAGTGTTATCCCAAATGCGGGATGCTTTCTGAAATCAGTTTAATATGAAATAAAAACATTTTCCCACAAGGTTACTTTGTTCAACTGAAATACGCAGGAGTACTAGAAATAACAGTAAATCACCTAAAACCACACAGCTCTACAAGGTCTTACAAGAATGAAAACCTTACTATGACATGTAGGAGAAATAAATCTTTGCACACTTCTCCCTCTATATCTCTAGGCTTGTGCAATGAACTAGAGTCAGTACTAATATCTATGATAAAAAGTGATGTCTTTCTCCATTATCCTCTCTATTCACTAAAGAAAGAAAGGATGTGGGTGCTTCCCTAATGTTTATAAATAAACAGTTTTTCTAGAATGATAGAACAGAGCTTTAGGGACAACCAATGCAGATTCAATTCCTTTGCTGCACTGGCTTTTGGACAGCCAATTTTAACAGATACGAGTCCTGATACACCATCACTCCACATGGTATTTAAGATACTAAAGAAGGGAATTTAAGTATTACTGCAGTTTTCTTTACCTGTTTTCAGATGTTTCCTATTCAAATTAATTTCCCACCACTCCACCACTGAAATGTTTTTATGTACTGATGAAGTCTATTCAAGAGAACAGGCATCATCATAAATGGACTGAATTTTCTTAATGCTACACTTGATGTCAGTACTCTGTTAGTTTTCAAACTGATTCATGAACAGTTAGTCATAGAAACCATCCTCTGTAGAAACCCTCTCTGTTCTAGAGTCAGGACTTGTTTCCAGGGCATATATTTAATAGTTTAAGATGAAGAACTGATAATTGAAGTTTTAAAAAAATTGTGCAAATTCAGTTACCTTCATCACAAACTAGAAAATATGATGTAACGTAATAATTATTTTTAATTCTGAAAAAAGCTAAAGCATGAGTAATCATTAGTCTATGTAGTGAATTAAACTACTGCTAAGTTATTAGGCTGTAATTCAGTTAGCAATAATAAAGGTTACTGGGTAACTATTTGTTATTGTTCCCAGCAGAAAAAAGTGCATTATTCTGAGGTTAACTATTGCAATAAAGCAGTAACCACAGTTTTCTGAATGTATTTTTCCCATAGAACCCTAGTCTTCAAACTATAAGCCATGTGGTATAAACCTCAAAAGCAATTAACCTGGGGGGAGACTTAAGTCGTTTTGCTATAAGAAAGCTGCAAAAAAGCGTACTTGCTAGTCTGCCACCGAACCTCTGAAGGAGGAGGGAAAGAGAGAAGATGGGAAGGAGGACCTGAACTAGCATGATTCTCCAAAATTTCAAATACTCTTAAGGTATATTTTAACATTTTTCACCAAAAGGCTTGTCACAGATTTGAGTGAAATTCAGACCTGGTATGAATGAATTACCTTGCTAGCAATGTCTTGACTGAGATACAACACATGGCAGATACTTTTTCTATGGACTTTTCAGTTGCTGAAGCTCAGTTATTAATTCTGTGGCCAGAAAGGGACAAAAATAACTGCTTTTGACTTCGAACCTTCTGAATCTATTCATATAACCATCTGCTTTTTTACAGTAAATCTCTCTCTTTTTGTCTTTATAAGCACTATTTGCACAGGAGAGCTCTTCTAAGTTTTAGGCCTTAAAATAATGTTCTTCCTGCTTTCCACGAATCTCCTGCCATCCCATTGTTAACCAGGAATATCTAATATATCGGAATATTTATGTAGCAACCCATCAAAACAAACATAAATTTATTCAGATTTTTTTTTTCCCCCATGATGGAATACAATGTCGGGTGGAAACGTAGTGACAAAGGATGAGGAAAAGGCTGAGGTACTTAATGCCGCCTTTGCCTCAGTCTTTAATGGTAAGACCAGCTGTTCTCAGGGTACCCAGCCCCCTGAGCTGGAAGACAGGGAGCAGAATGAAGCCCCCATAATCCAAGGGGAAATGGTTAGCAACCTGCTACACCATTTAGACACACATCTATGGGGCCACATGGGATCCACCAAGGGTACTGAGGGAGCTGACGGAAGCGCTCACCAAGCCACTTTCCATCATTTATCAGCAGTCCTGACTAACTGGGGAGGTGCCAGTTGACTGCAGGTTAGCAAATGTGATGCCCATCTACAAGAAGGGTCAGAAGGAGGATCTGGTGAGCTACAGGCCTGTCAGTCTGACCTCAGTACCGGGAAGGTGATGGAGCAGATCATCCTGAGTGCCATCACAGGACAACCAGGTGGTCAGGCCCAGTCAGCCTGGGTTTATGAAAGGCAGGTCCTGCTTCACCAACCTGATCTCCTTCTATGACAAGGTGACCTGCTTAGTGGATGAGGGAAAAGCTGTGGATGTTGTCCACCTGGACTTCAGTAAAGCCTTTGACACCATTTCCCACAGCATTCTCCTGGAGAAACTGGCTGCTCATGGCTTGGATGGGTATACTGTTCACTGGGTAAAAAACTGGCTGGATGGCCAGGCCCAAACAGTGGTGGTGAATGGAGTTAAATCCAGTTGGCAGCCACTCACAAGTGGTGTTCCCCAGGGCTCAGTATTGGGGCCAGTTCTGTTTAATATCTTTATCAACGATCTGGACGAGGGGATCGAGTGCACCCTCAGTAAGTTTGCAGATGACACCAAGTTGGGCAGGAGTGTTGATCTGCTTGAGGGTAGGAAGGGTCCACAGAGGGATCTGGACAGGCTGGATTGATGGGCCGAGGCTGCTTGTATGAGGTTCAACAAGCCCAAGTGCCAGGTCCTGCACTTGGGTCACAACAACCCTGTGCAATGCTACAGGCTTGTGGCTGGAAAGCTGCCCAGCAGAAAACGACCTGGGGGTGCTGGTTGACAGCCGGCTAAATATGAGCCAGCAGTGTGCCCAGGTGGCCAAGGCCAACAGCATCCTGGCCTGTATCAGAAACAGTGTGGCCAGCAGGAGCAGGGCAGTGATCGTCCCCCTGTACTGGGCACTGGTGAGGCCGCAGCTCAAGTACTGTGTTCTGTTTTGGGCCCCTCACCTCAAAGAAAGACATTGAGGTGCTGGACTGTGTCCAGAGAAGGGCAACCAAGTTGGTGAAGGGTCTAGAGCACAAGTCTTATGAGGAGCGGCTGAGGGACCTGGGGTTGTTTAGCCTGGAGAAAAGGAGGCTGAGGGGAGACCTTATCGCTCTCTACAACTACCTGAAAGGAGGTTGTAGCGAGGTGGGTGTGGGTCTCTTTTCCCAAGTAACAAGCGACAGGACGAGAGGAAATGGCCTCAAGTTGTGCCAGGGGAGGTTTAGATTGGATATTAGGAAAAATTTCTTTACTGAAAGGGTTGTCAAGCATTGGAACAGGCTGCCCAGGGAAGTGGTTGAGTCACCATCCCTGGAAGTATTTAAAAGACGTGTAGACATGGTGCTTAGCGACATGGTTTAGTGGTGGACTTGGCAGTGTTAGGTTAATGGTTGGACCTGACGATCTTAAAGGTCCTTTCCAGCATAAATGATTTTATGATACTTGATGAATTTAAAAATATGGACAGCATAAGTAATAAGAAATTCTGACTTAAAAAGAAAAAACAGCTGTTACACTAAGAATGAATCAACTAGTACTCCTTTTATCATGCTTCTTTCATTATAATTCAGGCTAGACAGAAAAAAATATAGAAACTAGTCAGATTCAAATAGAAATTCATAAATTTAGTCATATTTTAAATCAAGTGGAGAAAAACTTCTAAAGTCACTGACTTTTTACTGATTCTTGTTTTTTCCAGCAATAGCTTTTTTTCTAATGGAAATGAATTCTGCCTGATTGCTAACTATAATGACAAGTTAATTTGCAAATAAAACTATCAGATTGAAAACGTTCCTAACAAGAGAATATAATGCATCCGTAGATGATTACTTAGCATGCACTTTACTGTTTCTTAATGCTTTAATGGGTTAGAAATAGTGATGCATTTATTTTTCAGTAGATGGCTATTTTATTATTAGTAATCTATATCAAGCTTAATTAAGAATGCATACAGCTATCATTTTACCACATGCATATTAATCTGCTAGAATAAACCAACCAACTTTATGCTAAGCAACACCTTTCCATACATGCACAGGTAACCCAAATGCCCTCTCTACAATAATGACTGACTCTAGTAATAAATTATAGTTTAAGAACAGATGTTTAAACATTGAACATGTTTAAGATAAAAACAACCTTGAATTAAGCAACCTCTTTGACATTGTATTTTTACTAACTCTCTACTCCTGTGATAACTGTCTCAATATAATGCTCTCTTCAGATACAGAATGTGGTTTCTTTGAACTCTGAAAGAAGGTGGAACATGGAGGATAATGTTGTTAATATTACTATTTACTGTGTTTTCTTTTGATACGTGCATAAGTTAATAAATAAGTATGGTTTAAAAAGCTGAAGAAATAAATCTAATTACATCATATTGTGCTGATTACTAGTAATTGCATTACCACTTTCTTATGCTGATAAATGCATGGCTGAGTTTTGTCTGTGGACAGTTTTATTTGTAATGGTTAACTCTCACTTTTGTGAACAGAGAAAAGTTCAAATTCCTTCTAAAGTAAAGCTTCCAGGTACCATGCAAAATACCTTACCTCTCAACTATACTAGTTGTATTTGTTTACAGTTAGAAATCAGTCTTCAATAAAATACATATACTGTTGCCTGATTATGACAACAATGAATCTTTAAGTAAGGAGATGACAAGAATACGCCTGCACTGGTAAGTCATCATTAGCAAGTAAGATCAAGGAACAGCTTCACTGAAAGGATAAAACTAGAATAATTTAAGGGCTTCAAAGAGGAAACAACATGGCTATTTAAAACCACTAATATCCTTCCCTTTTTAGGGAGGTGAAGCTAAGTTACCTGTTTGACCCAGACTGTTAAGTAGAAACCAAAATATTTTGTGCCCCATTCAACCCTGCCAAATACTAATAAATTACTAGTACCTATATTAGAAATGAAGAGATTCTTTGTTGGAAAATGTTTCTCTTGTAAGTTAAGACACAAAATGGTTAAGAAGGTCCTGCACTTAAGCCACTTCGAAGCACAGCGGCTAGTAAACCTATAACTGATAAGAAATCTCAGACAAAAATATCAGTAACACCACACGTGACATCCAATGTGCACTTTACACCACAAAGACTGTGGAAAGTTTGTGGGCTCTTCTCTTTTAAAATTAGACTTTAGACATATCTAGATAAGTAAAAAAGTTTTAACTTATTGTGGGGTTATCTAACCCAAGTTTCTAAGTCAATCATCTTAATGTCAATGCAGACAATAATAAGAAAGTTATGCAGTAGTGCTCATCAGACAGACTGAAAATACACATTTATTTGAATTGTACTGCTCTGTAGTTCAGACTGCTATCGGATGCACTGTATAGACTCGTTTCTTACCCTCAAATGCAGTTTTGTGAGACCGTACATGGTAAAACACTCCTATGATCCAGATGACTTTTGCCAGAACACACAGATACATTTCAGTGATGATTTGTACAAAAAGTGAGTAAAGTAAGTTGTACTATAGACATCTGTGCACAAACGCCTTGGAAGAAAAGCTGATTGAACCTGTCTAAAGAGAGCAGTGTAGGGCTTTTCTTCTGCTTCCTTGTTCAGCACTAAACTCAGCTAAGGGAGACCCATTGCCGTCCCCAGCAACAGTATCTCCTTCTTAGGTGAGGCATCTGTAGGGTACTGGGAAGGAAATAAAGAATGAAACTCAAGCATCTCTCCTTTCCAAAAGGAAAATGTAAGCAGGGTTGAGGGAGGGTGAAAGGAGAGACAGAGAGAGATAGATCATGGCAAATACCAGATTGAATTCCCTCTGGTGCTGCTTCTTAATTAGGGGAAGACTAAGTGGAATATGAACAGATGGGAAACGAGCCACTCCTCACTTAGCACAGATCTATGAGCCACAAAGCCAGAACAGGGATGATATCCTTCAGATACAGACAAAAAAAATGCCCGGCTCTTACCCTCCAAAAGATACAGGTTTGATGATCTAACAACCCTTTTACCCTCACTTACTGCTACTACATAGCACTTCCATATTGTGTCAGGAACCAGTGGAGCACGTATCTAGCTGTACAATGTTAGAGCATTAGTCATAATAAGTTAATAAAAATCACCTGCTTATACTACAGCCTTAGTGAAAACAAAACTCAGAGAAAAGAGGGTCACACCGCCTTGTCCCCTTCAGATTTTCCCAGCCTTCTCCAACTCTGCCACGGTGTGCCTCGGTCCTCTGGCGCAATTAAAACATCTGTCAGCCACACATACCCTGTTCCACTTAACAGCTTCACGTAGCAACTCACTGCAAGTCTCCTGCTCCGAGTGTGCATGTTCTGCCAATTCCCCATTCACTTCTCATTTGTGAAGTTTTAATCTTGTGCCTGCTGTTTTTTTGGTCTCAGGAGAAAGAAAGGGTTTTGTACTTTTAAAGTGTGAATACTTTTATGAGGTCATTTAAAGACTACGCTAAATTACTTGTGTAATTACTTATACAACTGAAGACACATTTAACATGCCAAGCTCAGAGATACCTCTACTAGATAAATTTCTCCTTCATGGAGAAATTTCTACCTCCTCCTCTCTCCCAAATAATTTCCTTCTGAGAAATTATTGGCTGGAAGTCTCACTGCCTTTACATAAATCAATATTAAAAATATCACCTATATTGCACTGAGTAGCAGGCAACCAGAAATACTCATCTGGTCTTCAGTGCTGAGAGGCTACAAATCACAAAGAATTTGTCCCATACCACAGAAATAATTTTTGATAAAATAAAAATACAGTTTTAAATATAGATGGGTAAAAGCTATACCACTTACTAGTATTTCATTTCCCAAAGAGTACTTGATACAGAAAGTTAATCAGCACACCTAAATTACACGTCATCTTTCACCCAAGAACAGCATATTCTTCAGCAAATTCACTGAAAGGTTATTTAGTTTTACTATAGATCCACTCTCTTCCCTCAGCAGCTCCGCTCTCAGCAATCTGTGCAGAGTTTTATTTCCTACAGTAAATATATATTAGGTAAAGAAAAAGATTTTTTCCACAGGTGCTCTTAGGATGTGATCCACAATTCTTTGAAGTGAACAAGAGCTTTTCTGGAGCCTTCAACAGAATTTCATAAACTAGAATCCAACACAACAGCTACCCATCAGAAGCAGTTTAATTTCATGCAGCCATTCCTAAACTGAATTCCAGTCTCTGGTTTTGGTCAAGGTACAACTTCCAGAAAGGTAATCTTGATTTTTCCAACCTCAAAAGACCAAGATTTGCCACTGTAGTTTTTCTAGTGTCTAATAATTTTTGTTGCTGAAAAGGTGAGTCTAATTTTGAATTTGAATTATTTCCTTTTCTGGTCATTCTTATTTATTCTTTCCTGAAGTATCTAGTATTGTTTTTCTGCAAGGATACTCACATACTACTTACTTCTCAACTCTAAATTTTGCAAGTGCAGCGGGTCAAACTGTCACTCCCCCACAAGGCATCCTCTATGTCCTTAAATTCCTTTGATGCCATTTTTCTGTATTTTTTCTATATCCAAACTTTCAACATCCTTTTTTAAGATGACTAGCACCAAAACTATATATAGTATTAGCTTCAGGTATAAAATAAAGAGATGTTAAAAAAAGTTAGAGCTCTTTCTGGTCTTATTTTATACCTTCCATTTTATCCACCCAAGGGTGTAGTCACTCCTTCTAGTCAGGTGCTCACACTAGTGCTAAATTCTTGTCCTCTTTGACCTCTTATTCCTTCTCAGAGCTACTACCTCCCTGAACACATCCTTCACCTCTGTAGTTCTGCACTCCTTTTTATCCATATAGCTATTCATTTGACTGTATTAAAAGGCATCTCATCTGGACAGGCTCAGAATGCCAGGCAACCAAAGTGGTTTTTGTACAAAATCATTGTCCTTATCCCACTTTACCATTTGGACAGATTTTGCATCTTTGGCAAGTTTTCACTATGTGAAATGTCAATTGCTCATTGACAACTACATTTTGATTGTTGTCATTTAATCATCTACTATTTACATAATTTTTATTTTTTATTATAGAACCCCACAATAATTGGCATTTTAAAAATCAAAGTCACAAAATATCAAGCCAAATACTTTGTAAGAGGCATCCTCAAGAGTCCTTAGAAGCCAGCTAAAACACCACCTAATGTTCTATCCTTTGGAAGTCTATTTTTACCTTGCACATTGGTCAATAAAAATAGCAGCCTATTGTTATTAAGTAACAGGAATGATATTATTGATATTGTTAGTTACACCAACACCAGATATCAAAAAGAGTGAACTGATTTCCAGAGAGACTTTGGTTGTTTCTAAGAGCAACAAGTTAAGCTGTTTGGAGCTATTTTTTCCAACAGAAACCATTTTTGTGAGGAAAACACATGGAGCAGAGCCACTAAAGTACAGGAAAAGCTTGTCCCCCCGCTCCCTCCATAATTGCAAGCTATATTTATAAATGGCAAAGCACTGCCCTCCTCTTCAAAGATGAACTGCTGGTGAGGCTCTTCCTCCTCTGCCCACTTTGCTTAAAATGTTCACAGCACGGACATTTATCTCCACAGTGGGAGGCCAAGGATTAACCACAGCCTCCAAGAGGGTGGAGAGATTTAAAGGTCAATTTAATTAGCTCATTCTAATCTCTTACACATCCAGTGCAAATGTCATTGTTTTCTAACTGCTACTTTAGCAGACAAGATGATATTTTAGAAACTTTGAACACATGAACTATGTGCTGGATGTAATACAAATACTTCATGTAACTAATCTAAAAAGGGAGCCTAATAAAAATTGTCATTGAGTCAGAGCTTTTCCTAAAAAAGAGAAAAAGGGCAATAGGAAAATTCTGGTGATAAAGCACAGAGAGCTTCAGAAGAACTGTAATCTTTCAAACTGACTGGCTTAACAGCTTCTCATTGATTTAAATCTTTCCCATTTCACGATGTCTGGACAAAGGCAAACAACAGTTTCTGGTACTGTGATCTCATCTGAAAGTTGTGGAACGCGAAAACGAGCTTCACAAGCCCAACGTACCCTAAAGACAAATCAGATCACATCCCAGGCTATTTAAGAGTGCCTCTGGGCAAGCTCTGCATGAACGAATAGGCAAAAACAAGTGCACAGATGATGCTCTGTGATGACTGAAATCATAGGTCAGTGTAAAAGCCTGGCAGTGGTTCATCACTGTTGGAGAATTACATACACACGGTCTGGCTGTTCTTCTGTGACAGCAGTTACAGTGGTGCTGCCTGGCCCATGCACAGCTTCCCATGAAGACAAGCCTGCAGCGCTCCCCAACCTTTTTTTCTTTTTACAAGACCTCAGCAATCATGGATATGGATGAATTAGACCTGGATTACTGATTAAGAAGCATATCAGAGAGACACAGTGTCATACAACTGGACATAGATGCTCCAAGTTTTTTTGCTGGAATTTGAAACAAGCAGCCCACTTCTGGGATGGTTCAGGACAGTGTTTTGCCAGTGATTTCTAGAGAGAAGAGAGGTAAAGCGCTAGTGTTTTAATGTAACAACGGAAGCACCAAACCCAGAGATGTCTGGTTTTGTCATACGGTGACAGGTAGGGAAGACTTTTGGGTTTACTTTGTATGCTGGCACTGTGCACTCTACCATTGCCATTGAGCAGGTTCACGTCTGGAAACACTGATGAGGAAACGTGATCAGGAAACACTGATCTTTGACACTGACACGTGCTTAAGAAGTCTGGCATGTAGCAAAGCATACCTGTATGGTATTACAGGTACATATGTTACATACGGTAACATGTTACAAGCACATTCAGTGGTATGACCTCCTCTCACCTTTGGCAGCTGTATGGACAATACTGCGTGATGATTTCTTGAGAGCCCTGCTTTTGAGCTGACAAGAGACCTACAGTGAATGTCATGGGACCTCCAAAAAATGAAAACAGGACAGCACTGGTCCTGTGGTGCTCCTGTCAGAAATAACGAGTCCCTTCTATGATCTTGTTAAGATGTGGATGTACACACTCTCACTTTGAACATCTATGAACGTTTATAAGCAAATTGCATTCAGGGAGTGAGTACTGTGGTGAAAGACATGAAAAACTTTGACAGAGGAAGGTGAAACACCAACTTTTTCTTTTTTGCACTGAGCTATCCTTCCAGGAGAAAGGTTATGGGTTCCTTGTCTTGGCTGGATAAGAGTTTAATGAAGAAAACATGTGATTCTCTCCTTAATCAAGTTATCCTATTAAGCCTGTAGGTCTGGATTTGGAGCTGTCAGCTTAAGGCATGCACTTGCTTTGGAAAGAGTTAGGGCTCTTTTTATGGGAGCCTGTCCTCTTCAGCCCTGCAAAGCTTGGCTTGATGCTTCACTTTCAACAGCTATCATCATATGAGCTCAGGGAGTGCCTATCAGCTCGTTTTTTTGATGTTGCCAGCACATGCTAAACTACTTTTTTCCTAGTTTGAATACCCAATTGTGAATGATACTTAGTTTAGGCAAGGAACTGCTGAAAGCAAAGCAAATTAAATGCTTTTTCTAGGGAAAACTAAGAGAAACTGGAGGTTAAAATTTCTGTTGCCATACATACTAAGGTTAAGTCCCACAGTCACTAAATTCTTATCTGGGCTCACACTTAAAGCACCAAATCCTAGAACATAACATTCAGACTGAAAACTTAACTTTTTACATGCTGGAAAGACCACAAATGCCACAGTTTTCATTAGTACAGCTGGCTCAACACCTTAATACCACTACTGCCTATGTCCACATCAAATAAGATGTCAGCAGTTCTGAACATCTTGGTGCTAATATCCATTTGGGATCCGCAAACTGTATACTCTGCTACAGGAACCTCATCTGACAGATGAGCTCAAGAACTTTTCATGCACTGACAGACCTACCATGCTAAAATGACCAGCACAGGAATTTTCTTTTCAAGACAGTTCTTGCTTCTAGGATTTTTTTATGCATTTTAATTAAACATTCAATGAAAAGATCATGTCTTAGGAAGAAGATCCAACTCCTAATATAGTTGTTGCTGACATATTTATTGCTGACCTTTTTGTCTGTAGTTTGATGTTAGAGGTGGCTCATTCCTTCCCAAACCAAGGGCCAATAAATGGAGGCATGAATTTCAGTGCAGAAGCACCAGCAGAGAGCTCTGATTAATATTTGTTTGTCTGAAGAAACGTATAATCTTAGATTGTAAAATAGTTTTTAAGCTCTTAATATGATATCTTAGGATTGGATAAGTCACACAAAATGAGCAAAAATATTAATAGGTTGACAAGAATTTAGGTAATCTGAAGTTTAGATACTTAAAAAGAAAATTATATTGAAGGCTGACCTCTGAAAAACGGACCTAGAATTTGCATTATTTTCCTGATGTCATATTAGAGTCTGGACTATGAATCTGTCTGTATAGAAAGCTGTGAGAGATAACGAAATGTAAGGAGACACCCATGTCAGGAGAAATGAAAGATACTGAGTTCATGTTTTTTTATTAGGGAAATTGCTTAAAAGCAGGAATTCTCAATTTTCATTTTAGATTTTAATCTTTTATAAGGAAAAATGCACATAGAGAAATAATAAGCATCTCTAAATTAAAAAGAACTTATAGACCATCTGCTAAAAGTTCTTTATGAATTCTTTGTCCTGTATAGAGAACTTCTACAAGCTGCTCCAGCAGACAAAGTCAGATCTGAGCATGTCTCCTATTACACTAAGTACTAAAACTTTAAGGGAAATCAGTTGTGCTCACCCCCGTCCCCAGTAGAAGTCTCATTAGGTACACGGGGACATTGGTGCCCTCTGGTATGAGCAATTGTATTTTATTGGGCAAGAACCCAGTCTCCCTCTTTTGCCTAGCAGAATCCAGATGTAGGATTCAGCAATAACTTTAAGCAAGAACAGATGTGTTGGAGCATAGTAAAGTTAAGTTTCCTTTTCCAGAGCAACAGCAGCAGAAGCATTTGTAACAGTAGTAGAGCCTATTTTTCTAGAGTTTGTTGGGGGGCGTTAAGCTAGCTGCTTGCCTGTTAATCTCTCATAATTTTGCAGTTTACAGAAGCTAGTCCTATAATTCTTCTGACAGAATTGTACTCTTGGATTTTGTACGATAAGAAATGATGTCAACCGAGTTGAAAAGAAACTCCGAAGTTACAACAGCTACTCCATATATTTTGGAAGAAAAGAGGCCTTTCTGTAGAATAACCTTTGCAAAACCAATGTCTAAAGCTGAGGGGGAACACAGAAATTAAAAATGAATTTAGATCTGCAGTGAGGAATTTAATTTGACATCTGTTTTCTAATCCATTTTTTTCTTTTCTGCTAGGAACAGTTAATGCTCTCAAGTATTTTCCTGTCAATGTTACAAGGATCTCAAGAGTTAAGGAGTCTTTTTCAGTGAAATAAGAAGACACCAACAAAAATACAAGACCAAGATAATTTACCCTATCAAGGCAAAATCTGTCATTATTTAATGCTCTGGCTTGTGGAATTACTTTGACACTTTGAAAATCATCTTCAGTCTGAGATCCATATGTACTTACTTGTAACATCCAACAGCACAAAGCAAAACAATAATCTCTTTACCTTTGACAATTAATAGTCTGTGTAAGTGGTTAAAATGGTTTTAAAGTTTTTCCATTATTCAAATGCAATTTTGATTCATACTAACTAATAATCACTTGTGTTCCCCTTTCTAAGCAAAACCAGCCAGACCATTTTTTAATTTGATGCAATAAGTATCTTAGTAATATGTGATCACCAAGAAGGAAGATCAGGATCTAATAAAAGACTTTTTTGACATAAGAACAAGGTTTCTTAATCTAGATTGAAGACTTAATTTGTCATAACAAGTTTCTATAGGTGACCTTTGAATAAAGCTCAAGGTTTAACTAACTTCATACTGTGTTTTCCACGTTGCTGTCCATATTAAAGAATGAATCACCAAAAAACCCCACTCAGTATTAGCAACCACACATGTATGTCCATGAAACTTTAATCCTAGTTCAGTACTAATCAAAATGTCTCTCAGAGATGCCCAACTAGCTGTGAAAGACAGACAGATGTAGTACAGATTACCAAAACTGCCTCAAAAAAAGGAGTTGGTTGGCTATGTGAAGGGAGGGAGTCCGTTATAGGAATTGTACTTGCCATTACTAGAAAAGGCTTCCTGTAAGGCATGAACCATACACAATTTAAGGAATTCCCCTGACTCTGAAGTCAGACTACTTGTAGGAAAAAAACTGTATGAGATTTAAATCTCTCTTCAGGGATAAGAGGAGACCTCTGTAAGAGAAGATCCCTATACTAACCATTCCATATGTGAACTAAGCCTATGTGTTAAGCAGTCTACAAAACTACTGTACGAAGTGAATAATACAGTGTCAAGAATTAAAATGAGTGTAGCTTAGTAATTAGAGCGTACACTACCAAATTCTTTTCATGAGGTAGGGGTTTTTTTTAGTCTTTCCTTATGAGTAAGCACTATCTGCCCTCTGGAACAACTCATCAAGGATATCTGCAGAACATTCTGAAAACAAAAACATTCTAAATGAATGTTCTTCCTGATTTAAACTGATGTGTCTGACTAATGAACATGGTAACTGGGTTTATTTATCGAAACCAGTCCTATCTTGCTCAATAATGGGAATGACATTGTTCACAACTGAAAATCGTTCCCTTCCTGAAAATCATTACATAAGAAAAACTATCCAGAGAAAGTTATTTGCTATCTCTTCCATAAGCCTTCCCTCAGCTCAATACTGCACAGGCTTTTTCCAATTCATGTTTGGCTCCAAGTATAAGGCAATCATTTTAACCAACATTCATTGGAATAACTTCCTTGAAGACAAAGATTATCTGGAAAAAACTATACACAGTGAGTCTCCCTTTGTCAAACTGGATTCCCTTTTTAAATCACAGAGAATGTAACATTAACATGAAAGCAACTTCTACTTTTAATAGGGATAATCCCCATCTTACACATGGGGTGACCTGAATTTTCATTTATGTGTATTTCTGTAAAAACAATTTGATTTTGAAAGTGTGTTCAAAATACATTACTACTTTGAGCATTTAAAAAAAAAAAGAAAAATTTATCAGAACAGTCCAGTAGAATAAGAATTCAGAGCAATAAATTGCTTTGGTTAAGGAAAAAAAGAATAGTGAATGCAGACATTGCCTTCCCTTGGGTCGAAATTAATAGTAACTATCTTGTGATTTTCACTAAATATCCCTGAAATACTAAATAGCACTGAAGATTTTTTTCTAACTAATACATAATTTTGTTGAATTAAAAACCAGGATGTGCTTATATTTTCTTCTTTTGGTTTGTTGTTTGGTTACATTGTCAAAAAACTCAAAACACATAGCTACAAACAAGTATTTTTGTTTTTAATCTGAAAATACAGACATTTTATTTAGTGACAATCCTTTGTTTTATCATTGTTATCATTAATAAATCCAAACAGCAGTATAACATAGTTACAACAGGAACTTCTGTTGTAGAACAGCAGTGCAGATGGAAACATTTCACAGTGCTGTGGAATGCAGCGTTTTTGATTATGCTAAGTTTGCCAGTTTTAACTAATGACAGTCTTCTAATATATATTTACTAAAAGATAGCAAGCATGAGCCAACACCATAATTTTAAGTTTAGGAGCAACCACATGTCCTTCCTCTCTGACACACTGATCCTTTTCTTTTGTCAATTAAAAGGAAATCTTCATATTAAGGGATCAAATAACTTCCCAAACAACAGGATCCTCTTTGGTCCATCAGGAAAATCAAATCAGGAATGCAATTTGATATAACTGTTTCAACTGTTGGCCTGAGTCTTGGAGTATTTCCTCTTAAACAGTTCGTCAGTAAACAGGATAATGAAAAATCATGTGGTAGGATCACGACAGCTCTACCAAAAAACCCCAACCCAACCCTTTTCTCCACCTACTGGCAAAATGCCTTACCAAAGTTACAGTGGCCATGTACCGAGATCCATAACCTGATCTCCATCTACACTCCTGCAGGCATGTTTTAACCCATCTATGCATTCTAACACGTTACTTCATATTGAAAAGGGGAAAACTGGTAAAAAGGATAGTTGAAGGACTTAGGTGTAGATTTTGGCTGCAGTATTCAGTCTGCTCTATGTAGCAAGAATGGGAGTGTTAACTGTACAAGTGCATTTTGTACAATTTGTTTAGCTACTTGAAACCATTTATTAAGTATCTTCTCTTAATATATCTTAGTGACAGGCTACAAATACAACTGCAGCCCAAATACAATTGCAGCCCACATCAAAATAGTTTGAAAGAGCAAAGGAGCATGAGAGGAAGCAGCACTGGGTTACACAGCAAGTGCTCTTTAAGACAGGACATCTTGCAGCGTGACTGCAGAAGGAATTACCCCTGTGACTGAAACAGTATACATTAGGAACAGTTAATGGAAAAGGGAATTGTCAGTGAGTATTGGCAAATCAGACCGAAGCAGACTTTGAGAACTTTCTTTTGCAAAGACAGAAAGAAGTTTTGACTGCAAGGAACAACCCTGCCAAGTCTAGCGCAATTTCTTGTTTTGCTATATCTGCTCTATGCAAGTGATTTGTCTCCAGATCCTCATAACAAGGGGAAAAGGAGACATGATGAAGCAGCATGAAGTTAGCAGGCCACAGGTCACCCTTTTCTAAACAAAAAGAGTATGAATTAAAAAAAAAGCTGTGGTCGTTTCAGAAACCACATCTCACACAGACAACACCATCGAAGCAACTGTTATCTAAGTGACCCAGCTGAATATAGCATCTCTTGTCAGTAGTGTCCAGACATTTTTTTTTCTTCCTATTGCAAGAAATATCACCCTGCAGTTTTAATAACATGGCTTATGACTGGGAGGTACTCTAATGGGAAACACGGAGGACTAAAGATAGCCGAGGGCAGCTGGAGCAGGCAAAGAGGAAAACAGAAGTGTTCTGCTTGCAGGTGGGGGAAGGAGTAGAAAGAATGCCTTCTTTTTCTCTTAGTTTTCCTCCAACTTATAAAAAAATAAAAGAACTTTATTTCAGCACATTGGCCTGCTTGTTCACAACTGCAGCATTACTAATCTTTAAAATCTGTATAACCACTGGTTTAGGCGTTTTGAAAGAGAACTTACCTGAAAGTCTTGATCATCAATTCCAAACCTCTCTCTTAGATTACGGAAAACCATTGGACAATATTCCTTAAATTTGAAATGACTTGGCATGTTTTCTCTGAAAGAATATAAAACCAAATCAACTTCATTAACCTGCATTTGTAATAAGTAACTCTAGAGTACTCTGTCTTAATTCTGTCCAGTTCATACAAAGCAGAGGACAAGGATATTTACAATCTCTCTTCTAATGCTTTCTTTTTTTCAGTAAGATTTGGTCTCACTGTGTTCTTTTCTTTTTCTTTACAATATTGAATGGATTTATACATATTTGTCTCTAACAAGCTACAACATAACTGGATGAGATAAACGCAAACTATATTTTGGTAACTTTGGAACCTGAGCTCAAAAGCAGAAAAGAATGCTTTCCCATTGCCCTAAAACTACTTCAAAGGTGAAATCTTAGATTGAATTATAGAAGAATTACTATACTGTCTGTGACACCAGAAAGTACTGACAGTACCAAAGCTTAAAAAAAATTTGACTCATTCAGTACAGGGCTGATTTTAATATCCTAGTGTTAATTTCAGACTTAGATGTGAGAAAAGTTATTTTGACCTTTGCCACAGAACAGAAGACCCAAAGTAGCATAATACTTCCTTTTCTGAAATATATTCTTGAATAAAATTCAGGTTATACACAAAACAGCATTAATAGTTTTGTTTATCTGTACATACTGTTCATGAAGCATTTTATTTTTGAGAGACGTAGATATTACATGAAACAGTCTTAATAATTTTGGAGCTTCTATATGATTGGTATTATTTCGTATTATGGATTATAAAAAGCTGAACATTATTCAGCTTTGACATATGCTTTAAATTCTCATTCTTGTTCAAATAATTTCATTTAATAAAAAGTACATGCACGTGAATTTATGTTTTTAAAAATACCCAAATAAATGCTTATATCAGCCATAAATAATCACACCAAGAAAGGATTGCCTTCGATATGTAAGATACTAATAAGGCAATAATAAATCATATGGAGGAAAAATACTACCCAGCAGCCCTTGCTGTTGCTTTTCAGAACAGCCCAGATGGTTATGTTTATCGCAGGATTAACTTAATCATCAAAACTTCATTCCCGTGAACTGAAAAATAACAGAGTTCATAGTACTTCATAAAAATATCACTGCCACTATCCACTTCTACAAAGAATTGTTACTTGTACTTACTTGTTGAAAAGGTGATTGTCCACCTTTATCTTTGAGTATGCTTTGAAATCATCTGGCATCAACATAACAGGGATTTGAACATGACTCAGTTCATTGATCTAGAGAAAACAGAATATATTTAGTTGCTGATGTCTTTGCAAAGATGCTGCATGTGTCTTAATTACGAAAATGTTATTCAGTCTATTATTTCTTGTGTATAGGTCCTGGGAGTTAGTGTAAGCAAAAGAAGAATGCAAAAGCAGTTTTATTCTTTCCATATTAAATTCAATCACAAGATTGACACTTTGGAAAAGAAGAAACAGCATTCCATATTTATACTACTTTCAGGAAAAAAAGTGCTTCAAAGCACGTCTGGAGTGTACTTTTTATGGAAGGTCAGTGAGGATGCCAGCAAAATGGTCTTTAATCCCAATGTTCTTGTTTCGTCAATTAAGCTACGCTTTCAGAAGATAGTTCAAGTTCTATATTTCAAATTACTATTTACCTTTGCAGCTTACGATGTAGTCTTACATGTCTGTGTCTTGAACTATTCACAGAAAACAGAGTGAAATTTTGCTTACACATGAATGCACACACTTTGGGTTAAATAAGCAGAGGTTTCTTTCTTATACTAGTGCAGAACTCAGCCGAGTTTTTGCAAGTCACAGCATTGAGGCATTTTTTTGATTGTTCAAGTCAGACAAACTATTTAAATAGCTAAATTTTTGCTTAGAAATAGATGGAGAAGTAAGTTCTAATGTTTTTCTTATTTTGTTATATCTATGGGGACCGTCTATTCCTTCTAGCATTGAAATAAATATTGTCAGTCTTCTCAAGAACAGGGTTTTTCATACCTATTTGAAATCCACTTCTGACCACATCTTTATGACAAAATGTAGACAACTTTACCATTACCTAGTTGTTAGGCATGTTTTTATTACTGCATGTATTAATCTACCCTTATTTTAGTAAATTTTAACTGAAACATGATAAACATAAGACAGAGAATTGTTAGCTTGCAATGGTGCTTTCAAATCACGAATGAGATACCCATTACAACAGTCACCAAATATCCATGACATACATTTTACCTATGTTCTTACGGTGCTCTACACCCTGGTAACATGTCTCAATTTACCCAGTCAAATCTTTTTGCTCATGCAGAGCATGTTTTGCTTCAGCAGTTTTCTACAGGGTTTAGAGGAAAACCCACTCTATATGAATACAAATGCACACTAGGGGTGGATATAGCAACACAGGGGTGCTCCTCTGCTCTTAGCACTGCTTAGCAAACACTGTTTTCCAACTAGGAAGCTGTTAGTTGCCTGTAAATGCTATCCTGCTTAAGAGAGGCTTTTGGAGAAACCTTCACTGAAGCAGCTATAGGTTACAAACATTGGAGGAAAAAACTGCATTCACTGCAAGTATGACCTATTGAGGAACTGAAGTTAAACAAAATAAGAAAACAGTGAGGAGCCTTTTAGCTCTTAAACAGAGGAAAGCAACCAATGGAAGCAGGCAGGTCAGGCAGCCTCATCACTTTTCAGTACTTTCCAGTCCCAGTAACATTCCCTTGCATGTCTCATTTTTATTATTCAGATCCCTGCAGCCCACAAGAAAACTGATAAAATCTGTTGAATTTACTTTACAGAATGCTTCTTTGGAAAGCCTGAAAAGCTCTAGATAGAGGCATGGCAGTTATATAGCAGAGCAGAGAAAGGAAATAAAAAGATTTTTGGGATGGGCTGAATGTGCTCTGCTCCTTGGAATTGTAGGGAGAATGCTCTTTCCTCCTTCCAAAGGGAGAGAAAGAAGAAACTCCAGTAAATTTTTGAAAACACAGCTGTACAAACCTAATAAATCATGCTGACACCTCATTAAATACGACATAAAATAACAAAACATTGATCGAAAATCACTACATCTAACACACATGCTCTTTACTACAGTTGAGATCGCCGTATATCAATCTCACCCTGAAACCACAGGGCAGGTTCATGAGTCTGCAGAACTAGTCTAGCTGTTGTACAAATAAAACTAGGCACAAGTAGATATATTGTGCAGAGATATGAAACTTTAGATTTGCTTATACAGAATTACCTACTCTTTTAGAATGCCAGATCATACAACAAATTCCATGCCTGAACGAGGGATAAGATACATTCATGTACATTCTAACCAAAAGTGATCCCAAGAACATCTTCCGTTGAATACTGTCAATAATGCTGAATTCATACATCTTCAATCATCTACAGTAACAACAGGTTTGCTTGCAAATTTGAATTTTAGATTATTAAAATGGCATTGATCAAATTTTTACATGCATTTGCTTTCTCAATTTGTTGATGTAAAGTTTCTCTGGATACATCTATAGATTTGCTTTCATGCTGTGAATATTTAAATTTGTGCTATAATGGCACAGTTTTAATTGTACCTGTAGGCCCTACAAATGCCATCTACATAACAGAGTAACATAGCCAAATGTGCTCATATTTGCATAGTTTAGAGATTCTTTTATTCTAAGCAAAATTTCCAAAATACTTCTCCTAGGAAGTTCCTTACAAGATGTGAATGTACACTCCTCCCACCTCCCCACCCCCCAAATCAGGCAAAAAAATGCAGACTAAGAGCAGGTTTGGGTTATTTTGGTTTGGGTTTTTTTTGAGGGGTGTTGGTTTCTTTGGGGGTTTTTTTTGGTTTTTGTTTTCTTTTTTCTTTTTTTTTTCCAAGATTCATCCAACTCTGAGGTATGTAAAAGTAATTTCTCTAATATTTTAGGGAATTCCTCTCTAGCAGAAGAGGAAAATAAAAAAGCAGGTGATGAACACACAGTAGAAATGACCTTTGGTATAGCACACCAGCTGAGTAATGGCATGTCCCAGCGGCACAGGCCATTAATTAATTTAAACCCTTCAAGTGTAAGATCTGGTTCTTTGTGCAATAGTACATTTTTTGGATAGATTTGATAAGGCCAGATTGGAAAGTGCACACAAGACAGAAAGGAATATCCATGTCATTAGATCTTGGTGGAAGCTGGAACCACATTTGGGGGGGGGGGGGGGGGGGGGGACAGTGTGGTGCGGGGCGGAGAGAAGAAACAAAATCCAAACTCCCCCCCAAACAGCTCTTGAAAAGGAAAAGGTCAGAGGGATCAATTCTCCACTTTGCCATTGCCATGTAAAGAAACAGTCACATCTGAAAGACACTAAATATGAAACACAAAGAAGACATTTTGAGCCTTCCAACTCATTTCAGATGAAAATTTTGTTCGTTTTTCTGCGTTTGCAAGTCAAGCATGACAGAATATTTTAAGTAAGATGCACGTGATACCTTTGCCAAGTTTTATGTGCATCTCTTCACGTTACCCATTAAATACAGCTAGCTCCCTTAGCAATAGCAAATGAAATGTGACTGTGAGGATGAAAGTTCAGTATTCCCAATTACAACAGAAACTGTGTTACAATAGCTGTAATAATTACATAAGAAATAAGAAATACCCATTTTCCTCTAAGGAGTGCTTCTGAATGTAACAAAATCATAAGCAAGAAATAATTTCCCACAAGAGAGAATCACAACGCATAAATGAAGCAGAAAGAGCTCACTGGACAGAGGACTGACTTGTTGCTGAGGACTCAGGATCAAACATTCATTTAATGGCAACTACTTCTAAAAGAACCCACATTTACAGCATTTCTACAATAAATGCATGTGCATCATACTGAGAAAGCTCTTCTAGTCGTGCAACCTACATCCTTTAACTGCCCTGATTTGTTGTTGCCAATGCAAAGTTTTGCTGTAGTTTGTCTTGTTATTTGAAACAGACAATGCTTACTATATCTTTGAGGAATTTAAACCCCATATAATAGCCTTAGAGAATGGATTATTTTAAATATAAATGACTAAGATTTTAGTTGCACAGTAACCATGCATATTATGTATAATACCGCATGTCTATTAATAACATTTGTAAACTCATGCACACAAGATATTAACAAGTGACCCAGAAACCTCCCTTTAAGTAATTTGTTCAAATATCTTCTGTGATATTGGTATAAAACCAGGTGGTTATGTGAGATGGAGACATCCCCCACAACTTACGAGCTTTAAGGAAGAACAATTTAAAAAGCCTTAGACTGGCATCGCCCCTTTAAACACTTCGTACAAAAAATTGTGGCTGTAGAGATCTGCTCAGAGCTGTGGCTCGGTCATGGCAGGTGGGAGGGTGCGGAAGCGAAAGGAGGCTTTCAGGCAAAAACTGGCTGATTGCAACTCATTTTGCTCCTGCAGGTTTAGGATTGAATTCACACTGTCAGGAAAACAGAGGTTGTAATTAAACTGCAAATAAGGGAATAATAAAAGCCTACTGGACATTGAATAAATAGTAAGACTCAGCTGGTAATGATTCTGAAATTAGCACACAGAGAAGTGTTCCCACAAAGCCATCTTATATTTGTGACATTTCAAATAAGCTTCTCTAATTTATATGATTTGAAATCACGCAATGAATATATCATAAATTGTTAGGCATTATTAATGGCCCTTATTTAATTCAGATACATTCACCCTAAACACCACATTACTAGGGCAATGCATAATTAAACATTAGTTTTCATTCTGTCAGAACATAAGCAGCAATAAATTGCTTGTATGCAAAGCAGACAGTGAGATATTTAAGCAGCATATAATAAAGGCAATTTACAGCATATATTGCATATTTAGCTAGAGGAGCCAGAACAATGATCCTGTTCTCCAACAGATACAAGCTGATGCCTATCACTATGATGCTGCAGCAAGAAACCTGTGTAACACATTTCAGCCGGTATTATTAATTAAAAAAACAAACCCCAAACCCAAACAACCGTACAAAATCAAAGAAGCCACATACATCAATGTCCAAAATTTCATCCCAAGCACGTCAGAAATCACATGCAGGCTACTTAGCAATGCCTAGTGGTTCCTTTTGAAACTCTCTTCCTATTTAAAGCCTTCATTCTGTACATGGTTTCTTGTATTCAGTATCTCAGCTTTAATATACAGCATAGATACTGTTTCTTATTAATTTAACATATCATCCAGCCAAACTCGCTGGCTGAACCTATGGAGGGGGATGAAGTGTTTTCACACAGAACAGCTTGATAAAACATCTCAATTGCAGTTATGGCTCTTGGCAGTTTCACACACAGGAAAATCTGCTCCTCCGGATGCTGGATGTGGCTAAAGTTGTGGAAGTGCTACTTTCTTTTCAGCTCTGTTTATCTCCCAGCTCTCTGAACTGAAAGCCAATTCACAGCAGTCTAACTGCTGAGACAAACAAGCTACAATTGGTTTGTTACTCAGAGAAAGTCAAGTGCATTTTTCACAAATTTGTGATTTAAACAAAGATTTTGGAAGAAGTGGGAGTAGAAGAGACTTTGGAAGAAATAAATTATTTAGGTCTAAAAATAGAATTGAACTTTCAACACCACCAGCAGTTCTGAGATTTTTATGTTCATGGTTTACTTTCAGCATCTCAGTTTCTTCTTTAGCAAGGAAACTTACACAGAGCTCTGAAGAGAAAAAAATATCTGACTACTTTTTGTTCAGACAAGGAGTCACCATTTTGACAGGGCCACAGACTTCTTCAAAGGCACAGTTAATTCACGTACCGGTAGGTCAATGCTTGCAAAAGCAAGCCTATTGGCTTCTAATGGATTGCTCTTACAAAACAAGGCTGCAGAACAAGAACGCAACAGAGGAAAACTGTTTGCGGTATAAAATTTCACATTTAGGATACTGTTATCCTTCATTCTTCCAGCACCTTCTTGATAACTGAACACCCTGCAGGTCTTACCAAACAGCATTTTCCTGATTACTAGAGCACTATCATCTAGAAGATAGTTTCTTAATCTTATTCATTCCATTATCCTGTAAAAAGCCATTTCCAAAGCTGTTCCTATTTTGCAAGGCATAAGGGTTTCGGTTAAAGCACAACGGGCCGGGTGGTGACAGGCAGAGCTATAAGCAGGCATTTACATCCTCCTCTCCCCAGATGTGGAACATGCTGCAGTATCGCTACCAGGACAGTAAACGCCTTGTGTTGAAGTATAAACTGAAAGTGAAGTGATTATTTTACAACTCTTTGAAATCTACCTTGAAGGGTCTGAAAAGGGTGGATGAGGTCAGCAGCTAATCGATTTTGTGGAAGACATTTGCCTGTTACAGGGCAAAGCCATCATTTGATAAATGTCATTTGACAGTTTAAATTACACTCAAAGCCATTCTTGCACGAGAAATAAAAGGTTAAAGCTAAGTTCTGCTGTAGAGAAATAAATCAGTTCAGCAAAATACTCCTTAATTTGTTTTAAATGAGGTTTTCATCATTTCAATCACACAAAAATTAATCTCTCCCCACCCCCCCCCCCCCCGCCAAAAGCACAAGGTAAAAAATATCTACCCAGACTGTTTTCTTATAAGCTACACAATGTGCTAGGAGTTTAAATGGCATAGGAGACTTCTCCTATATAAGTAATTTCTGGTTACCTATACAGAAACAAGTCCTCAAATTCAAGCAATTATATGACTAAGAAAAACACAACGTAAAGCATTTAATGTTCTCTGAGTCTTTAGGATCATTTTAATTTAAGGTATATGGGGAGAAAAAAACCAACCCAAACCAACATAAAAGCCCACCTACCTGCCAGAGTAATAGGCGTTGAATTTTCACATGTCTCAAAACATCTACCAGTAATGACTAGAGCACCTTCATGTTTTTACAGTTCAGGTGATACCTGTCATTAGATTGTTGGCTTTCAATAAAATTCAATAATCTAATGCTAGAAAAGTAGGCCAAATTGAACCAAATGTTTTTCAAATTGCCTTAATGCAGAAGTACATACTTTTCCCAAAGTACTAAACACAGAATATCCAAAATACTTCACAAAAATATTAAATACACTTCATGGATTTAGAAATTCTGAGAAATGAACACATCAATTACAGCTTATTTACTTTTTATCAAAAAAGTAGCAGGACTTTTCTGAAGTCTTATGGTCTGTCTGCCTTTGAGTTAAAAAAAACAAAACAAAAAATTTCACAGCATACCCCAAATGTTTTCATGAGACTTTTTAGTTGCTGTTTTCAACAGTGCAAGGATACCTTTGGGGAGGGAAGGTCTGTACTACATGCATCCACGTGGAAAACAGGATATTGTGACATACCCGAGAAAGCTCCGAACAGGATATTGTGACATACCAAATACAGTCCCGAAACAGAGGAAAAAAAAATGGTTTTGAAGAGCACTCATTTCTTGGTGTTTACATTTGGAATATCAGGGCCCAAAATCCAAACGAAGGATTTTATAGCTTGGTTATCACTGCTGTTCAGAGAGTTTGGAGTGACAATGTTTAAAGAACCTACAACAAAAGCACCAAAATCACATTCCCTTTACAAATGTTTTGATGCAAGTTTTTAAGTCTTTTGGACATTTGCACAGTCTAGAAAACCCAGAACATCTGCTGTATACTGTCAGACAAACGTAAAGCCACATTTCTACAGATTTGGTTAAATTTCCTGTAAATCTGCTTACACCTTTCAGTGAGTGCAAAAATTAACACTTCATAATGTGCCAAATAATCAAAGACAAAATATAAATTAAGCAGCTCAGATATAATGCCTGTCATGATAATGCCCCTTTCTCCTAAAAACCTAAGACAAATGCAATAGTATGTATAAAGATACTAGCGCACATTAATGAAGTGGAAAACAGAGTAATAGAAATGTGACTTCTTTGTTGCAGAGATTTTTGACATGCAACACAGTTTGAGTAGCAAATGGCACAAAAAAATAAAGTTCAGTCTCAGTCCAAAAGGAAATTGTAAAGCAATGAAAGTCCTTCAGATTTGGATGAGTTGTGATGCACGCAATACAGATGAGCTCATCCTTGTTTGCTAATGTCATAGTTAAGAAGAAAACAAGACAAGGCATACCGCTCAGACAATTCGGCAATTTGCGAGCTATTAGCTAGTGGGCTTGCCACAAAATTGATAAAAGAACATTTTATTTTTTGAGCAGAACTATCTCAAGTCATCTTTTTTAAACTTCAGTTTGTGTGCTGGGAAGTTGATGCACTTTAATACAACTTTTCATAGCAATAGGTATCTTCAGTCATTGTTTGAAATACTGATTTAAAATACACATACCTGTCACAAGGTCTGACAGCAATCTGGTCTATATTATTCTAATTAAAGAACAAAACGCTTATCTGGCAACAGATAACCTTTAAGTTCACTTGGCTTTGTCCTGAAAGCTTCACAAGAGAATACCTAAAAAGAGGAGGATGCTAGGAGGCACCAAGCATTTATTTATGATATAGGGAAAGGTTTAATGAAAATAAGTTAAATTCTATATACAGAGTAATATACAACTCACAGATAAATGTTCTGCTGATTTTCTAAATGATGTATTATGGATTCTGGAAGAAGACTTCAACAGGCAGGAACAAAATGAACTAAAATTACACTTATATTCCATGAATCATGTTACTCAGATTTGGAAAACAACCAAACTGACCAACCAACCAACCAGAAAACATACTTAAAGGAGTCTATTAAATAATGCTCACCTCTCATAACAGCTTTTAAGATCATGTTTTTCAAGTATAACTTTTCTGAACAGGAAAAATGAGTCCATGCAGTGAAACATAAAATTCCCCTAAGCAGCTGAACAAATACAGAGATATAGCCTTACCTGAATGCTATAACTGCAAAACTGAATTCAATAGAAAAAAAAATTCTCTTCAACAAAGAAAGGCAAAATATAATGGGAAAAGAAACCTAAGGAACCATTTCACATATAACACATGCAACTCAGCTGCTTAATAAAGAGGAAGGCTTTAAGAGCATCCTGCCTGAGAACAACAAACTGGGATGGCCACAGAATAAATGCCATATAGCAACAATTTAAGGGATCAGATGGGCTTCATTATTGTTCAGAAGCAATAACAAATGTAGAAAAGCCAAATGTTTTGGTTACTTTTACACTGGCATAATGATGGCAATGTACTTCACATTATTATTATTACCATCATTAATAATAATTATTAAGGAGAAGGAAAACCCAACTTGTGAATAGGCTTTTTGGTAACACACTTTAATGTGCTGTCATACATTCCAACCTCACAAATATGTCATTATTTAGGAAACTGTTGACTTGTGAAAAGATGACATTAAAACATGATTCCTTCTGGCCATTTCTGACTATGCATTAGGTGAAGGCTGAAGCCGTGAGGCAAATTTTCTGAAAACACAAGCAATACCGTGTGCATTATACAAATCTAATTTATGAAGTTAATTAACTGAACACGAGTGACACCAGAAGCAAGTACACGAAGGTCATACAAGTATTTAACTGTTCTGTAAAGCGGCACAGCAGCTGTTCTTGGTGACATGGACCTTCCAGAGTAATCAGAGAGCACAATGTACAGAACTTGCTCTGCCAGCACACGTAGGCTTCAGCTAAATCAACATTTTTTAGCTCTCAACCTATATCCTCCAGGAGAAGTAAGAATTTTCCATGCAGCACCATGCAAAATATTGTACTAGAAGTCCAAATCGGTAAGTATTGCGTTTCCTTGGTTTAGAGAAATCCCTTCATTTATCTCCCTGATGCATCTTGGTTGCACTGTATTCCTCTACCATTTACCATGTAATTTTTTACTTCAAAGTAGTGCAATGCCTGAGGTCAGGCTAATAGGTTTGTAGTCACCTGGGAGGGTTACCAGTCTTCCAGATTTTATCAGGATGCCATCCAGACATTTTTTGCTGCATGAAGCCACCGTATGGGCTCTGTTTATGAAAATGCTGTCAGAGCAAAAGCAAAAGTTGTTGCTAGTCAGGACAGCATGACAGCTCCTGGTAGGACATATGAAAGACCTTAAGTCCCAAGGAAACCAAAAAGAGCCCGAGCTGTGTAGCAACCTCAGAACAGACATTTGGGATTGTTTAAGTGTTGTTTTAGCACTTTCCTCTCCACCTCTTCTGTGGTCATCGAGGCAGGAATCCTTACTTGTTCTCCTGTATACAGTTTCTAAACATGCATTACTCTTCCCTACTCACAGACATTAAAATACACATTCATTCACATACATACTCTGCAGCTTCTGGCTACTGAAGCAGTGAGTTTATGTGCCAGTTGTTCGGTGTTTGGGAAAGAACAATATCCTTGTGTGTTTACAGTGAGGCAGTTTTTGCTTCTGCTCTGGATATGCTTTTTCCACACAGAATCCCAATTTATTTTGGCAGTAATGCTATATACAAAATTTCATGGATTTATTATCATTACTTATTGGATATTAACTGCCCAGATATAACAACTGCAACGTTCATTTTGCTGCAGGCCGAGTATTTCAATTACTGCCTTGTATTTCGTAGCCCCAGAAAGCCTTCCTGGCCTCGCAGAAGAAGAGGGGTGTGAGGGGAGGGTGCAGCAGAGCTGCCAGGGGGTCATCGGCTCTCGAGTACCGTCACCCTCCTAGTCCGATTAAATTGGGTGTCGAAATGATTATACAACTCAAGGTAAACATCTTTTTTTATCCCTTGATGCAAAATAAAATATAATTTGGTAAAAGCAATGTACTATAATTGCATGACCTTTTTTCCTCAGTTTACAGGTCACTTTTGTTACGGGAGGATTTCATGAGCTTAGGGGGACAATAGCACACATTCAATAGGCAAGAGAACAGAAATCCGCTTTCTATTTATATTTGTCATAGCCCATAAATAAAAAGCAACTCTGGTGGTTTCAGTGCCGTTAATCTGAACATACACCAGTGTCACGGTGCCTCTGAAGGGAGATCAAACACAAATTACCAAACTTTGTCATTCAGTAAGCATGGCGACAACAAAACATCACTTTTACTGTAAAGATGAAGACAAAAACAAACTGTAAAGATAATAAATTTTCTGTAGCATTTTCTACTATGCTATCCATGGTAACATTGTTCCGAATCCAGTCAAAAAGCATTTCCCATGATTAGGTGGTTGATGCCAGTATTTGATCAGCTGCCACTCATTTCCTCTCCTGGACTCCAGAATCACATTTGCAAGACTCAGAGAGCAGAACCAGCCCACAGAAACTCTCTCTCACATCTGAGTCAGGTTATGTATTGCTGATGAACAGTATGCAAAAGAAAACCTAGCTTTTTGATTCATACTTGAAATTCATACTTTCATACTTGAAAACCCAAATTAAAAAACATTTAAGAGATTTAATTTGCCCCTTAAGCAAGAATTTCATATACATATATACATATTTTACACACACATACACATATAAATAAATTAATAAAGAAAAGCCCTGAGCTACCAACACGCATTTTCAACCATTAATGCTAATCTTAATATAGGAAATTCTCCAATGCAAATTTAAAAAAAAAAAATTAAGAGCTCTGAATAATGCACCCACAGTGAGCACAACATTGCATTTTTGAAGAGCTGAAGCCACGTAGTATCAAACCAAGCAATATTTTTGGGACCAGAGGCATGAGCAGACTGCCTGCACAGTACAAGGGCCAGTTAACTCGACTCACAGCTGCTTTGCATCACCGCAACAGCACAGGCAATCTGGAATGTGCACCCTTATGCCCTCCACATTCCTCTGTGCACACATACTCATTTTTCCATTTTCAGTCTTACTAAGAAATATTTTTTGAAAAACAATGTTAAAAAGAAAACACTGCCCTTAGTTTTAATTTGAATATAAACCTAAAGAACTGAAAAAAAAGTTTTGGGTTTGTTTTTTTTTTTGAAAGAGAAACTCACAGTTAAAGCAATTGCAATTTTTCTCAAGGAGACTGCCTTTCTTAAGCTGCCATACCTTGTAAAATGCATCATAAAATGAGAAATAACAATAACCTGCACTAATGACTGGACTTCCTGCACACAAGACAGCCATTAATTTCTACTGTTAATTAATTTCTACAGTGGCAGAAAGGTGGAGTGGCTGAAGGGTAAGGTGGTGGCCCTCCAAGCCACGAGGACTCAGAGGGAAGCGCACATACAGCAAGTTAAGGAACGTGCTTGTCATTTTTCCACCATCAGGAAAAACAGAAAAACTACGATGGATTAAAAGTATCTACTTCAAGCTCATAAGCTCAGGCTTTTCTTCTTGCATTTGATTCCCTCTCATGTCCGTGTCCCCATGTCTGTCCGCCCCCCCCTCCCCCCCCCCCGTAATTTATGGAAGCATTTATGATTTTATACAACTTTTGACTGAAAATGCACAGTTAATGTTGGAGTATTTTTCAGGAAATGTAGAAGATACACTTCTGCCTAGTTACAAGGAAGGACTCAAGAGGAAAATAGGTTCAGTGAGCCACAGGTGTTTTCAGAAAAACATATAAAGGCCCATGCTTCAAACAAGTCAGTGTTGCCAACATCACCCCCAGAAGCAGCACTTCTGATCTTCCCCATTTTTCCCTGCTTTTGCACCATCAGTTTCCTCTTCTGACCTACATGGGTGTGTGGCCAGTTGTGTGATGAACCAAAGCTAAAACCCAAACCAAGCCTGCTGAAAAGGATTTTTGCTCATTTGGATCATTTGCCAATCCTGCTCGCTGTGAGGTCGCAGGACAGCAGAGGCAGCAGAGAAATGCTTCCTTCTGCAATTCCTTAGCTTAAAAGGTTTGGACTATGAACTAAACCCCCTCAAGTTGGAAGGGGCTGCCTGCAGTCTTAGATGTGATTACTACAAGGTGAATAAAGGTTCACCCCAAAATTTATTTTTTAAATTTAAATGAAGTTTTAAATTCAATACCTTGTAAAAAGTATCATAAAATGAGAAATAACAGTAACCTGCACTAATGACTGAACTACCTGCAAAGAAAACAATTCTGACAAATGTTGGCAGCAAAAACAAATAAGTACTTAAAAAAAAAATCAGTTTGCTGAACTGTAAAACCAGCTTTGGGTAACTAACTTGTTTTTCAGGTGCAGGCAGAAAATTTTCTTCATTTCTGTTAACAGAGTTGAACAGATAGGTCATTCAGAGTTGAGAAACCAATTGGGAGTCAAAAAAGCAAAAAGACTTGTTTTCCTTTTCTGGCCCCTAATTAAAAAATGTTATGGAAGATGAGATCTAGTTTTGAAATTGTAAGAAATGTTTGTGAGTTGAACTGATTATAGTCTTCAGATAATACTTCCTTTGTTTAAAAAAAATATTACGATGTCAAGTATAAAACTTGGTTTGATTAACTTATTTTCCACTTTGTGTATCCAGGATATTTAAGGTTGTTTTATTAACTTAGGAAAAAGAATGCTGGTTTATTGCATTGCTTTGCAATTTCTCAGATGGAGCTTGACAAAGGGAATTTAAAAAAGGATCTCTGTTAAAAAACAAGCTCTTGCCTGCCAGCCCACTGTCAAGAATCTTCAGAGGAGACAGGCATAGAGTGGACCTTCCTACTTAGAAAGACAGTACTTGCTTCATTAAATAGTAATGCAAAACAGAATTAAAATCAGTTATATATTAACAAAAATCAGTTGCTTATCCATTTAAGCTTCATTTAAATTTAAACTTCTGCTTTAAAATTCACTATAGTCTTCTGCCTCAGCTCTACAGGTTCCTTAAGGAGAGCCTTGTTTGACATGGTTTTGCCTCATGCTACCTTTTGGAATCTTAATGGATGAGATTTCTCTAATTCCCAAGTAAACAGAATTTTATCTATTCACAGCAAGAATATGTACAACTGCTAGGAAGTAGCGAAGAAAACTAAATAATCCTGAATGCTTGGCTAAGAACTGCCATGCCTAAGCCTCAACAAGATGGAAAAAAGTATACATCCTTGAAAAGAAAAGCAATTAGATTTCTTTTTCAGTCTTAAAATACTGTCATTCTCTAATTCAAGTCTGTACGACAAGTTTTCAATATTTACACATTTTTCCCAGGTAAATATAGTGTCTCAATACAAAAGAAAACTCCTACCAAGTTTTGCATCATTTATCAAATGCAAAACAGAGGTACCCTATCTTGGATACCCAGATATAAGAAAAAAAATACATTTACTCCAGTGACTCTAAGTATAAAAACTTAGGACTACGTTTATCGAACTTCAAAGTTTGAAGCAATTAATAAATTCTGAAGCACACTCTATCTCTGCCTAGGCTTACAGTTGCAGTTACGTATGACCTTCAGATCATCAATAAGCTTTTTATCAGCCAGCAAACTTTATATCACAAACTCCAAAATTTGAATTCAAACAGCAGTGAAACTAAAAGCTCTGCTGAACTTTTGGTTAGGAGATTATCTTTACAATGCTCATCTCTGTTTTTCTTCCTTAGACTGAAGACTTCTTTGCAGGCTTCAAACACAGGAAGGCTGCCAGCAGCATAATAATGTCTTCCTGTCTTCAGGCTTTCCGTACTGTCCCCCTCCCACTTCTACTGTCTAGTAGTAGATAAGCCCAGAAGGCAAGACAGATCAACCAGAGCCAATTTTCAGGAGAGCTGCACTTGGCACAACATGAGGAATATGTTGTTTTTCCAGGGTCATACTCCAGGGGAAGAAAAACAGAAAAAAAAAAAAAAAACAGAAAAAAAAAAAGAAAGAGAAATAAAGGAGGTAAAAAGAAATGTTTTAGACCACAATGTGTAAACTCAATGGGATAAAGATGATTCATATAGCCCTGGCTGGTTAAAGTGACCTCAAATACTAACACAGATACCATCAAAGAAAACACTAAATAAATACACGTTCTAAAATAACATACCATCTATCTGCCAGTGCTAAAAATAGCCTCGTATTAATCTCTGTTAAAATACTCAATGATGGATAAACAGATGCTGTTATACTGTGATCACTCTAACCATAGCAGCGAATGTGCTTACCAGACCCAGGACTGAAGACCTAGAAGCAAGAATTAGCATTTTGTTCCATGTTTGTACACTGCCTAAGAGGAAAGGTCCTCCAGTTCCTCCAACACAAGGGCCCCTGAGCATCACCTGCAGTGCAAATAGACTGTCATGGCATAAGCTCTAGAGGGACAAATACATAGGTATTCGCAAAGAATTGAGATAACTTATCCCTCTCTGTAGAAGTGGAGGTTTTGTTTCTCAGTGACTCATTAATGAAATAAAACATGTCAAGGAGAACTGAATATGACTAGCTCAGATGAACCCGATAAGGAAAGCAGCCAAGTTTCTTCAACAGTAAGGTGGAATTAAGGACTAGTACCACCTAGAAAGACATCTGAGTTACTTCTTTTGAGGTTTTAGTACACATGAAAATCATATATACAGAATGCTGTATTCTCATATTATTCCACTCTGGTTTACCATCTGGAAATTATTAGTTTTATCCAGGTTGTAATGAAGTTAGAGCTAGCTCTGCACTTGAAAAGTGTCACCAGTAAACCACAGTATAGGTCTAATTTATGCCAGCAAGAAATTTGCACTTTTGCCATTGTAGCTTACTTCATCTCATGTGAGCTGGAAACATTTGGTACAAGCTGTTTCAGAAGGAGTATGGTTTCACAAGCAAAATGAAAACACAGAGCAGCTCCTGTCTATCAGCTATGCTTGTCAGAAACCAGTTCCCACTAGAAGTATGGCTGGTGCACCTGTGTCTTCAGCACCCAATCTTCCACGGGGTTTTGGGTGGCCTCTTTAGAGTACTTCTGGTCTGGTTTTCAGAAGTGCCCAGTGGAAACAGCTCCCACTGACTTTTGTTCAATTTGGGCAAGTCTATACTCCCAAGAACTAGCAAGACGATGTTTCTGATTGAGGTTTGAATACGAAGGCAAACATTACCAGTGGAGATTTATTTAGGTCAAAGTTTTCAAACTGAAGTAGCATTAATTGCTGTTGAGATCTCTTTCCCATGAAAACTCCATCAGTTACAGTCAAAATAAAAATCCACAACAGATACTAGGCAAATACTTGTGTAAATAAGTTAGCATTAAGTGATGAGTTTATTGTTGACTAGTGGTACCATGGAAGCCACAGTTTCCCTGTAAAATATACAGGTCTTACAGCCTAAGGAAAGTATTAAAAAGCCAGTGACATAAACCAGGAACAACTTTAACTTTAGAAAGTATGAATTTTGATATTTAAAGAATCTCCTGATAGAGCAAATGCTGGAAAGAGTGTTATATTAAAACCACTGTTGTCCAATTTCCCTTTCAGAACTTCTAACCCATAAACTGTCACCAGCTGTGAGGTTGGGTTTTTTTTTTTTTTTTTAACTCTTTTCAAAAAAAGGAACAATTTGCTAAAACTAACATCAATGCAATAATCTCTCTTTCAGCTCCTGAGACCATCTCAGCGCACCAGACATTTGAACTCTGGTTTAGTAAGTGCTCTGGAGTAAGTGAGAAGTCCAGACCATGAGAAGGTCTTAATGCTCCACTCAGGGAGAGAGAAGAAATGCATTTGCAGTAAAATTATTCAAATGCTTATGTGGCTCTTCAACAGCATCTATCCCATCTTTATACAGTTGGTCATTTTAATATTTTTTTGTAGTAGATTCTTTGAAAGGAGAGTGCTTAAAGAAAAAATGTTTCCACGTTCACAAATTACTGTATTTGTTGTTTTATAGAACCTAGGGAAAATTACAAGTGTAATTTATCCTTAAAACATCCACTTCGTTGTTAACACTTTAAAAGTATATTGAAAGCATTTGGTGCAATAAAGAGGAAAATAACATCCAAAACATTAAGTGAATTGTTTCAACAAAGAAATTTATGTAACTTGTTTTTTACCTTACTAGGAGTTACAGATTATATTCTTTCTTTATGCCACTAAGGTATCTGAATAGCAGGCTGAATTTGGCAACAACGTGCTCTTTTCTTTGCCTTAATTCCAGGTGGAGCTGGGGGTGACTAGTTTGGCTCTAGACATCTGCTACTGTAGAGGCAGGGTAGATTTCACTTACCATTCCTTTGCTACTCTGCTAATCAAATATTTGCAAAGCACCTACTTAACAGGAACTAGTATGTAGTATGATCAATTTTTGGAGACCAAGGATAAAGATGCAAAATACATTCTACCCCACAGAGAATATAAATACAGATAGTCACACGAGCAAGTAGCAAAGACCACGTACAAAGGTGCTAGGAGAAAAAACCCAAACCATCAATGCTAGAAAGACACACAACAAGCAGGAGGCCTGTGAGCAGCTGCTCTTTTTGCGAGAACTAAACCTGTGCAAGCACTTTGAACTAGTAGCACTGCTCGCTGCAGGCTGAGGAGGGGGAAGAGAAGGAAGGAAGAGGAGAAAAAATACAACGCCTCAGTTTTGGTTTCTTAAACTTAATTTGATGTGACTTTTATACATAAACACGTGTCTTGTCAACACACTTCAACATGAAATATGCAGCGTTACTGACAGAGATATTTTCTTGGCCCTAAGTCTACATCTGAATTATCAATCATTTAAACTGTAACTAGCTTGAGATTTGTTCTCTTTCTATATGAGCATATTATGTTTCCTGTACATTTTCCTGATGTTTTAAAATTGTATTTTACAACCAGCCCCAGATTGTTATCCATTTTTTAATAAAAGGACAGGTAGGGAAAAGGAAAACAAAAGTCATTAGCCAAAATAATCCTAGACTGGAAAGAGCAACTAGCAAACAAATTTATACCGGCAAAACCTATTTATTCATTTCTGAAATCTTAACCATCCCAGAAGACTTTCCACCTCATGTGGAGTGAGTCTAGTTCTTTGATTAGTATATAATTATTACCATACATCATTTCCATGTGAAAACTTTTATATTTCATGCACTAATCCACCCTACTTTCACTGTAATTTTAGAAGGGCTCCACAATATTTTAAATATAAAATCCTGGGTGCACTATTTAACCTATAATCACATCAACTTTGATTTAGTGGGATTTTTATGTTCATTAGTTAGGAAACCTGAGTTATAAAAAAAATGAAGAGTGCTGCCATTCAAGGAGAAGCCATGCTTTTCTTATCTGTCACTGTCTGAATGAAAATATTTATTTGTAGTGGGAGCATTACCCCTGAGAAATGGTTAATGAACTGAAGGAGCTTAACCATACCTTCAGGAAGATTTGACAGGACTTAGATCAACTCTTAAAAAAGCAACACACATATATCCTAAGAGCACTGAGGCAAAAACCTGCTGCCACATTTGTGAGGAGCCATTTAGCAACATGGTGATGAATAGCAACCTGGAAAGCTGGCTTGTGCTAAAAATAACCAGTTCTCTTTTTCCGGAAAAAATCAAAACATGCTCAGCCTCCAGAACCAGAAATCTATATTAGCAGAAAAGGAAGTATGCAACAATGATAAAGTCCTAAAGACAGTTTCTATGTGCAATGTAAATAATTAACTGATTACAGGCTGGATTTGCTCTTTGAGAATAAAAGAGCAATCCCACGAGGAAGGTCTGTTCACAATGCACGGTCACTCACAGTGTTACGGCTCCAGTAAAGATCTCTGCTTTTTGAGCAAAGCAGGATTTAAGTCCAAACACCTTGATTTCCTTCTCCCCCTCCCTCCCAGACTGTACTCTGCAGGAAGCCTTGGTCCGGGTGTGACATATAAATATGTGGTTGTGGACGTAATCAAGATGAGCGAGCAATTACTATGAAAAGCACGCAAAAGTTTACAGTCAGAAGAAAGATTCCTTGCAAACACTTTTTGGCATTCAAGAGCGGGGACTCATCTTGATGGTGTCTTTTTTAAATGCATGTTAGGGTCTCTTCCAAAATAATCTCTTGGTTTTCTGCTGAATCACCAGTAACCAAGGAAAGCAGAACACACTGAACTAGTGTCATAGCAGGTTTTTGTGGGTAGCCTTCCCCCTCTCTCTGAAATGCCACACCAGACATTGGATTCAAGATAAAACAAGCCAGAGCCTTTAAAACAGAAAGAAAAGAAAAAAACAACGGTTTTATCTAGTAGGGAAAAAAGTCACTGTTTTTTTTGCACAATAGAATTAATGCTGATGTCAATATTCAGTTTCAAAACAAACTAATACTGTATGAAACCTACAATGTAGGACAGATTTTAAAGACAAGATGTTCGAAGTAAAGGTGCCTTTGACTGGGGTCTGAAGTTAGGTGCTTGGGCACTCAGCAGTGCTGAAGACACTGTTCGTGTTTCTGAGTTTGACATAACTATTCCCGTGAGTGTCTCAACTAAAACGTAGCAGACTGGTGTCTCCTGATACCAGACAGGATGCACAGTCACCATGTTATCAGCTCCTGCCGAGGTTCACAGGCTTGACTGTCCTTTCATCCCAAAGGCTGTGGATCAAAAATATCTGCAATGATGCCTATGGAGTTGCCTCATAAACCCACTGAAATAAAAAGGTGAATCAGACTCTCAGTGTCTGTCTTCCCTATATCCAAGAGAATATGGCCTAGGCTGCAGTATTTGAACTACCGTAACTTAATGGAAATTCCCACTGACATTGACAGGTTAACAGGAAGAAAAGCCAAGAACTGTAGAAAGAAACTAAATGAAGGAGAGAGAAACTCAGCGGTAGGAAGGAAGCAAGCAAAAATTATCCAGACAAAACCCAAGGTATCAGCGTGACAACCTAAAACATCTATTTTTGGAGTTAGAAGTTGTTCTGGGCACATCATCTGCCCAACTATCTTTGTAGTTGTGCATGTTTCTAAATAAATAAACCAACAGAAGGCGGCTACCTGGCCATTCATACACAGTGAGTTGGAAAGGAAACAAAAGGAGACTGACCAATAACACAGGTAAAATGGCAATTCTGCACTGTAAGTAAAGCACCACAAATTCACCAGAAAAGAGCGTTACTCTTGTTCCAATCTTTTCTGACCCAAATCTTTTTATTGTAAGGAAGAGCCAAGTCAGCTGCTTTCTGAATTAAATTTAACTGCTCTTCTATAAGCTGAACAACAAAAATCGTAAAGCCTCAGTAAGAAGAAATGGCAACGGGCCCTCAAAATGGCTTTTCACTGCTTCCTGAACACCACTTCTCATACAAGTCATTCATTGTACCTAATATCAAGGCAATTTTTTAGTCCTGTGTTGACTAAGGTGGGGAGCTGCAAAGAGCCCAAGCCGATCTGGTGCATCTGTGCCTCCCCCCTTCCTCCCCGCCTCACCCCCAGCCAGTCCCCAGCAGGTGCTTTGCTCCTCCTAAGCCACAGGAACAACTGCTTTGGTTTCTCCTTCCGCTTTCAGTGACTTAACAGGCTGAAATGGGTCACCACTGTGTCATGTCAGTGCCGAAGCCAGCACGAGAGAGCGGGATGGGGTGATACATCGTGTGACAGCAAGCAGTGAATTAAGCAGAATATTATACTGTTGTACAGTATTTCATCCCAAGCAGTCCATAGCATAACCCTGTGGTAATCCTTCTGTCCATATCAAGGCTTTTAATTCATTTATGTCTGGGGTCAAGCCATCAACTGAATCTAAACAACTAGTGTCCTGCCTCAAATTGAAGGGGACTTTCTCAGGAGACTGATCGGACACCACTGTGACAGTCTAATTTGTCAGACCACAGTTATAAATAAGCAAATGACATGGCACACACCACATAACTTTCTGAAGCTCCAGAAGCTTGCCGAGATCTACTTATAGGTTTCAAACACTGAATTCATAAAACTAATTCTTCTCATACTATCCTGACAATTTTAGTTGGAACAGAATGCTAGCAATAGGTTCTAGTATCTGATTATTCTGGGATATCTCTGGTTAACTAGGAAACACAGGGATGCTTTTCCTCTACATTAAAAAACCCCACAACTCCAAACAAAAACAAATGTTTGCACCAAATCACTCTATAACCTGCTTAAATGAGTATTTAGTGCTCTGCATGGGGTATATTCAATTTTTTGCTTTTCCTCTTTATGTAAGTTATGTTTATTTGAAAAGATGTAAAATAAAATCTTTATGAACCACCACATTTACTGGTTGGTACTAAACTCATATAGTAACTCCCATTATACTACCTACAGTGTAACCATAATGCATGATTAATAAAATGTGATTTTCCTAGTACTAAACAGTTATGTCTCACTGCCTGATAGGGAGTTTGGTATTTTAAGACAGCATAATACCAAACAATATGGAACTGCAGACTCTTGAGTAGAAAGCTACTCCTGTTTCCCTGAAAAATACAATGAAATCAGGGAGTGTCATGAAAAATCCTACATTTAATTACAGCAGTAATCTTTCTGAAAATTTAAAGATGTGTTTAAAAGTACCCCCCCAACTGGAAAATATAAAATGCGTTAAAAGCCCCCCAGCTGGCTCAGATACTATAAATTAGTCCAAAGCATGTCTTCAACAACATACAGAAACACAAAGCAAGTTTTTCAGGTTTACTCCAGCAGCACTTGGGAAGCAAGTTGCAAGGCTGAGAACATACATGCAAGTAATTTCAACCTTATCAGACCTGAAATTTTTCTTAGGTCTAGACAGATTCAATAGGAGCTCACACAAGCATGTATTTAACTAGCCCACGCATGCACAGCAGTGAAACTCTGCCCACTTAGAGCCCCACCCAGGCTACAAAACCCACCCCAGCAGCAATAAAGCTTGCACTTCTAGTAAGCACAAAAGTGCGCATTACTCCAGCAGTTACACTACTAGCAGTAGCAACAGATCAGTCCAAGTTACTAACATACTGTCAACCAGAATGCAGATGCACCGGTGCCCATAACTGTATTAGAAATCCCTAACCAAGCAAGAAGTCTTTGGGCTGGATGCTATCTTCCACTGATGGGGTAATCTCAAAGCAAAAAGAATTAGTACAAAAATAGAATGGTAGAGTCTACCTTCAGCTATTGATATTTCATTATTTTAGCACATTAAAAAAACAACAACCCCCAACAACTCAAGAACTTGAAACTACACAACAGTTTTGTTCTCACAATTTATCGCTGCAAACAGATATAAGCAACTTGCAGTGGACTTTTCTAACAAGTCATTTTATTCTCACTTAATTCAGTCTTGTTTTGTCTTTTCAATAGGAGTTTCTCTTATATACAAATGGTATTAAATTTTTTTTGAGATCAGTGAAAAAACTACCATGAATTCAAGACCAGCATTTTTTTTTTTTTTTCCAGAATTACTAGAGAAGATAATAAGCTCATTTATGGAAGCCTACCGGAGCATATTGGCACACACTCTGCCAACTCCTGACTTTTACGCATCCCTACTGTGGGTTTCGAGAACTATGGGGTGCTACAGCAAAAAATCTGCAATGACTGAATTAAAGGTTTAAAGACTTTTTCTTAAAAATGAACAAATCACAAGCTTTACTAATTATCCCAAAGATTTCAAAGTAACAAAGATATATCTAAAAACATGAATAGTAAAATCACACCAGAAAATACTCTTCCTGTGTCCTTGCCTGCAGATGGGGACTAGATTAGATGTAGTGCAGGACTGTTGAAGTTGATTATATTTCACTCAATATACTCTTTCAAAACCAGTGCCTGATAAACAGGAAACAGATGATCTAGAAAACCTGTATTTTACAGGTTTTAATACATTCATATTGAAGTGCAGTTTATGAAATTCAGAGCAGGGAATATAGCAAGATATTGCAGACCTGTTTTTTGTCCTGTCTTACCGAGTACTTGTTAAATAAAATTAATATAGCTTCTGAAACTCCTTCACACAATTTCTGTTTGACAAGCAAAACTAGGCACATCAAATATAAGAGGCTGACTGTTCATTACACAAGTCATTCCTTCCACATGGAGGAAACTCCTTTATTCCTTCCTGAAGCCCCGGCACCACTGCAGTGGGGTATCCCGGGCTTTGCAGAGCTCAGCCCAGTCCCACCACCCTTTCAGTGAGTTACCAGCGAGCACAATACAACAAGGCTGCAGGTAGCCACCGGTCTCACCATCAGGGGAAGTTACGGGCTATTTAGAGTTCGATTGATCTTTTTTTCTTTTGGGGGAGAAAGCACCATTTTCCAAACCTCTAAGACTGCTAGAGATGAGACTGCTATTCCTTCTACAGTATTGATGACAAGGAAAACGCAGCAGCTTGTGCAGCTCGTGCAAGGCTGCTGGATGAGGGCAGCTTTGGGAGATTAACTCTCACGCCATTAGGCACTGTGAGCAGCCGGGACCACTGCCACCTGCCTTTCCACTCTCTTGCAGCTGGTCCTGGTACAGCAAGAAAGTGAATCATGACAAGGACAATGACAATATTCAGAAATTACCTTAGAAAGATGCAGTGACTTTTCTGTTTTTTAAAGCACCAGAGATGAGTGCAGGCTAACAGAAGCAGACTATGCTGCTCTCGTCAGCTACTGCACAATGCCAGAATGATAAGGAGCATTTTTCTTCCCCTCTGCACAATCCTGAGCCGTAGAGATCACACAATACCACAAGAATCCCTGTTCCTTTTTCACACCAACTATCATCAGCTGACAGCACGGTAGAAATCAAAGGATCCATTCAATTGCTAATCACTTGTTGTCAGATCAGCTGTAGATGCTTCTCTGACAAGGATGCACATAATTTAAAAGAGAGAGATACCACAACAGGAATGACTCAATATTTTTTAGGAAGATGACTGTGCTTGTGTAGGATTTTTTCATTGACACTACTGAATTTGCTATTTTTGTCACATCCTTCAACCCGTAAAAACAGAGGTGTATTTTGTGTGCTCTGGTGCTTGATCAAATGATCACGTTTTGCAAACACTTCTGTGGAAAAAATGCAGAGCATTACCATTTTAAGGAGCCTAGCCTGTTTTTATTTAAAACTTTACAGCTAACAGCAGCATTCATGTGCTCCACCTTTTGTCCTCGGAGGCTCTGCTTATGCTTTGCAACCGGATGACTAAAGAAATCTCTACCGGTTATTTGTATCATATAAAGAAACCAACTTTTACAGACTGTGATAGAAGTGCATGGAAGAGTAGCAATAGGCGACAAGAAACCGAGAGGCTTGAAACTCCTGAGGTCTACCTGCAGTGAATTGTATCTCTATGTTATCTCAAATGTTTCATAGAATATAAAGAAGGGAAAACCTTATGGAAGATTTAAAGAAGGGAAAACCTTATGGAAGATTTAAAGAAGGGAAAACCTTATGGAAGATTTAAAGAAGGGAAAACCTTATGGAAGATTAATCAGTGAAGGTACAAAGATTCAACTCTCAAGCAATGGAGCACCTCCTGATACAACGCAAACTACCACTACTGAGCAAGGTACTTCTCAGGAAAGAAAATTCACTCCTAAAACGTCTACTGCCAGTAATGGGTACGAAATCCTTTTCCATTTACATCCTCTTTCTCAACACGCATCATTTTCTGGCAGAATGTGGACTAAATGGATCTTTGGGAGGTGGCAGTTTTCATGTTGAAGCTCTGAACTGCCTTTATTCCTTCAACAGTTACTGCATTGCTGATAAAACCCAACTCATTTGGGCTCACAGAACTCTAAGGTTAATAAGTAACTTCAATATTTAAAGACAATATAAAAACCCATATATATACGCAGAAGAAAACCAACCAAAAAGCCCATTGTGTTAAGAAAATGATAGGGGGGACTGAGGCCACACAAGTACATAAATAATGCAGGGAATTGCATCCCATATTTTATTATCTAGCAGGAGACATGGTGAGTAAGGAGGAAAAGGAAGAGAGGAAAGGTATTTACAGAAGGAACAAAACCCATCAGTCACACTTTCTGGTACAAACTATTATATTAATATGGCAGCAAACTTCAGGCAAACAGATTAACAGACTGGTGGTTTTTTTTTTTTTCTGACTTCACACAAAAAAAGAACTTTTAAACCCTTCACTGATAAAGCTTCAGGAGGAAGGAGAAAGCAGCACAGATAACATTATTACTGTGATATACCATTTGGTTAATTTGCATTTTTAACCCCTAAGGAAACAGTAAAAATGGGAATTGCATGTTGTTTCAAGCACAGAAAGTGAGCTATGCAGTAAGTTTTTCTCAGGTGTTTGTTGCTAAGCAATCTCTATCTCCAAGATGCTTAAAAAAGAATGAGAAAACCTTATCATACACGTAATTCAGAAGTAGTCACAACCAGGTATCAGAACAATTATTAACATCCTTTTTGGATTATAACAGATATTTAGGATAGAGAGCATAAATTCAACCCATTACCAGGATTGCAAACTGACCTACTCACTTGGGTATGTCATGTGAGTAAAGACTATTTGATTAAGGAAAGCCTGGACAGCAACTTTCTCATCTGGCAACAGCTCATTCTTTTCTTTCTGGAGGTGTTTGAAGGGACGGGGGGGTGTGTGTGTGGTAGTGATGCCATCGCCCGTTGCACAAATCTGAAATCTTCAACTGCATTCCTATGCATTCTGTCATAGCAGCATCAATTCCTGCTGCAGGAACCCATCCTATTTACTACAGAAACAGATTCTCTTGAAGGACAGCACCCATTCTCTGAGCAAGCAGTAATTGATGTTCCATTCCACTTCCATTAGACTTCAAGTCTCTAAAAGCTATTTAACTCTGAATTTCGTATTCCCCACGTTTTTAAGTTTCCACAGAAACTTGTGAACAAATCACCATATTCTAAAAAACAATTAACTTACTGAGTGCAGGTTATGCTACAGCTGGCTCACTATTGTTTCCTCTGTGGCCTCAATATTTAGGGTTTAAAATGGGATTTAAATGGAAATTATTGTCAGTTTGAATTCTTTCATGAAATCTTCAATTGCCTCCTTACACAAGGATGTTTTTTCATTGTAGCTGGATCTGTACTAGCCATTCCCATCTCGGGAGGAACATAGTGTCATTAACTGTCACACACAGCACTCTGAGGCTGCATAAACACAGTCAGGCTTGTCCAGTTTCTGTTCTTTTTCCATCACTACAGAAGCAACTGTAGGATCTAGACTAATCTACATGTTAAAATATTTAAGTGCTGTTCTGTAAGCTAGACTTCCTTCCTCTTCTCCCCCACAAATTAGAGCATATCTTTTTTTTGGAGGTTGAAGGTTTTGGAAGTTCCTGTATCCACTTTAGTTATTTTACAGTTTAATGTGGCAGCTTCACATGCCAGTACATCTGGCACATCTTTATTATGCTACTTGGTGTTCATCATTGCTTTTCGTAGGCTCATGTAATGCAGCAACCACAAGGGCAGAAGTATACCACTTAGAGAAGACAGACGCAAGAGCCCTCAAATGCTTTACTGCAAATTGTTCTCCAGAGATCTTTCAGAACTAACATACTCAGCAACAACTTAGATGCTCTTAACCTCAGCTCATCATCATAAGTGCTGCTAAGACAAATTTTGAAAGTTCAACAAGATTCACCAGGAGCATTAGAACAGCCCGTCCCTAGATGAGGATGGCAGAGAAGATGCAACATGAAGGATGAGGTTCATGAATACTTACAATGTGTTATCAATAGGACTATCTTAACAAGTCCCAGAGGAAATCTTAGCCTCTCCCACAGGACACATACTTCCCTGCAGTAAGTACTATCAGCATGACAAAGAATCAAAAATGTAAGATAATTTCCTTTTTTGTGTAATAAAGCCCACAGAGTTCTTGGATATCCTCCTGTATACCTACCTCCCTGCTTGCAGAAAGTTGTATTTCCCAAGTAAAGATACTCGATACTATTTTTCCCTTCACAAGGGTGAGGGTCTCTTAACCCATTTTTAACAAATTTCCCTAACAACTTCAGCTGTTGACAATAATAGAATAGAAGCAAGTTATATATTCAACATCTTCTAGAAAGCTTCTGTAGGGAAATTAGCACCATACAGCCCAGTACAAGATTTTACAGGAAGGATAAGATTAAAAGGCAAAAAAAAAAAAAAAAAAGGCAAGTTGATTTTACACATTAATACTCTCAGATTTCACTCGCTCACTCCCACGTAATCCCAAGTACCAAGATGTTGTGCCCACCACATGGTTTTGCCACAGAGGGAAACTGACTTGTTTTGGTCTCCTGACATTTTTGGGGTCCCCGACTAGTGATAAAACCTGAATTTTAGGCTGATTTTTTTATATCCTTTTTGTGGTTTAACCCCAGCCAGCAACTAAGCACCATGCAACCACTTGCTCACTCCCCCACCCAGTGGATGGGGGAGAGAATCGGGAAAAAAAAAGTAAAACTTGTGGGTTGAGATAAAGACAGTTTAATAGGTCAGAAAGGAAGGCAATGATAAAAATGATGATAATAATAATAATAGAATTGAAATATAAAAAACAAATTATGCACAATGCAATGGCCTACCACTCACCAACTGATGCCCAGTTAGTTCCCGAGCAGCAATCCCTCCCAGGCCAACTCCCCACAGTTTATATACTGGACATGAAGTCACATGGTATGGAATATCCCTTTGGCCAGTCTGGGTCAGCTGTCCTGGCTGTGTCCTCTCCCAACTTCTTGTGCTCCTCCAGCCTTCTCGCTGGTTGGGCATGCGAAGCTGAAAAATCCTTGACTTAATCGAAACACTACTTGGCAACAACTGAAAATGTCAGTGTGTTATCAACATTCTTCTCATACTGAACCCAAAACATAACACTATACCAGCTACTAGAAAGAAAATTAACTCTATCTCAGCCAAAACCAGGACAATTCTTTAGGAGTCACTGATTGACATTGGATGGTCCTTTGTCTCAAAATCACTTTAACTTCAGTTTCCATAGGCATTAGGTCAGGCTGCATACCCATTACCTGGTTTTCCTCCCCAGCTAAGAGGAACAGGGAGAGCACACGGGGTGCGCTGCAGCTTCATTACCATTCTCCCGGTGCTAGGATGCAGCATCTTCTGGCAGCCAGTTGTCAGGGCCTTCCTTTCAGCCTTTTGGTCTTGACATAAACAACACATTCCTCACATTTTACAGCTAGGAATGGTGTCCTTGTTTATCAACACAGGCCATTTTTAACCCTTTATTCTGCAGTTTTCTATGATCCCTACCATGCACATTTCTATTCATAATGCATTTGTATCGATCTTAATGTTTCTGTTACAAAACTCTACAATTCCACAGCTTTTTCAAATGACCACAGAGTTCATGCCTAGATGAGCTTAAAGGATTAAGTCTCTAAGATATCTTCAAGCTTTTCTATGGTCTAGTTTTGCTACAGGAAGGAGACAGAAAACACAACACATCTTGTTTTTTCTCCTTTTGCCTCTGCATCTAAATCCCTGATAGTATATATACACTATTTCAATCTGAAAAACATATTTTGGATTTTACAACTAACCATCTGAAGTTTTGAAGCTTGTTATTCAGTAATAAAACATTAACAGATCAGAGGAAGAGCCTGTTTTAGAACAAAAGACTTCCGTTGGGTAAAACAAAATTAAAAATAAAAAAAAAAAAAAAAAAGGACCACAGGTATAACATGAAGGGATTCATCACCTACATCAAAACCCCCTTGATTTATATAATACATATTAATCTTAATGCTTGAGCTTTAACTATTATTTTCATTTACCAGTGACTAAATATACTCTTTACTAAATTAAATAATTTTATTTTTTATTTTTTGCTGTGTCATAGGGTGCATGCAGGCACACACATAAACCTGTGGAGCACAGAGAAATTAAAAACTTCCTTGGTTTCTTAGAATATTAGAAAATGATGGTTGACAATTATTTACAAAAAAGCAGCTTTTTAATTCAGAATTTGTATAACATACTGAAAAAGCAAATAGTTTAAAAATGGATACCAGTTAAAGGTAACTGCTTAAACAGTCTTGAGTATAGTTTAAGGACTTTAGCAAAGCTGCTTTTTTTGAGTTATCTGTGCTTTGCTATCCAATCTGGTTACTTTTAATCACCATCTTTCAAGATTTTTGAGGTAGCATATTTCACCCTTTCATACATCAGTTTTGTTCATGTGTGGAGCGAGAAAGAAAAACTCTCGCAACTTTAAATTACCTAGCTAAATAAGTTTAAATTAAAAAAAAAAAAAAGTCCTCTCAACACCTACAAAATAGGCCTCTGCCAGGCATAGCTAATTTTAAGTCTAAAGTTTGGATCACGGTACTTAGTGTAAATGAGCTCTTATTCCAGTTCTGATCTTTAAAATCTGAAGAAATAAGCATACAATACTTTCAAATTTCAACTACTGTAGCTACTGGCACTAACGCTTTCAACTTTAGAAAAAGACTGTGCCTGTGTTGCCTATTAAGAAAATTAAATCACTAAAAACCCCATTTTAAAATGGTTTTTTAAGCATATTGTATAAGAGATGACTGCTTACTTAACTGACTGGGGTGAAGCCATTAGGTGACGCCTTCATTGGCACCTCCTTCTAAAGAGGCATCTGTCTTCTCCAAAAGTTATTATTTTTTAAACTTTAGGCAAAATCTGTTCTTCTTTTCTTTTTTTTCTCTTCTTCAACCATATACTTCACCTCCTGAAGTACTAGGAAATCTGTTCTTCTTTTCTTTTTTTTCTCTTCTTCAACCATATACTTCACCTCCTGAAGTACTAGGAAATCTGTTCTTCTTTTCTTTTTTTTCTCTTCTTCAACCATATACTTCACCTCCTGAAGTACTAGGAAATCTGTTCTTCTTTTCTTTTTTTTCTCTTCTTCAACCATATACTTCACCTCCTGAAGTACTAGGAAATCTGTTCTTCTTTTCTTTTTTTTCTCTTCTTCAACCATATACTTCACCTCCTGAAGTACTAGGAAATCTGTTCTTCTTTTCTTTTTTTTCTCTTCTTCAACCATATACTTCACCTCCTGAAGTACTAGGAATAATCCCCATGCCTAGGTGGGGAGATCTGATGAGCACTAGGTCTAAAGAGGCTGGAGCAGAGCACCCACCTCCAAAAGGCAGGTGGCAGGCAACGGGATGTGCAGCAGGGACGTACCTTCACATCTCTGCTTTAAGTAAAGCAAATGCACATCCAAGCCACACTTTGCTTTTGCAGTCCAAATTCTGGGTCTAGACAAAGCTGCTAATTGTCTGCTTGGCAGCAGAGTCGAATCTGGGACGAGAAGGCAATGCCGGAAATCATTTTTACATTGAGATAGGAGGAAAATCAAGTCCCTTGTGTTCCCAAACCCATCAGCAAATGGGCAGAGTAAGAATCAAAACTCCATTAGGATCAGTTAGTCTTATTGATTTAACTGGAAACTAGATAAAGCCTTAGACATCTGATTCTATAACAATGCTTTCTACCATGCTTCCATCAAACCATGACTTGTTCTATATGGAAGCCTTGGTACACCTTCTCATAGCAATCACTCTTTTGCTATCATTTCACTTCTCACTGTATTTATATCCAATACTGTTGAACACGTGTCAAGTATAAATTTATTAGAGAAAATAAGCCATATTTATGCTCTTACCATGCTCTTCATTCTCCTACTCCAAAATGAAGTTACATGACCATTTATGCATTCAAGAATGTTTCTTCAATATTAAAAACTCAGACTCTACTGCTACACTTCTAAGCTGATGGCAACCATCGCTAGAAAGACATAGGCAGCATGGCCAATGAGGTGAATGCCAAAACAAATCCTAGGCAAATCCATGACAAACTGACAACCATTGCTTGCTGCATTTTATTTCCCTGTTGTTTTACCATGAACACTTACCCCCACCACCTGTGTTTTGTGCAATCATCTCCTGATAGGTATCTAAAATGGTATAGTTGCAAGAGGTTAAAAGAGTTACTATCTTCAAAATTAAGAGTATGTCTTTTTTTTCTAAGACAACAAAATTGTTTCCACTATTACAAAGATCTAAAGAAAGAACCCACAATAGGTACATGTACTACGTAAAATCCTTATTTGCTCCAACAACATATGAAAATCCGTTACTATTGAATTTTAAAGTGCAGCAACCTTGGTTTGAAGTTACTAACTCCTGCTAATTTATAAAAGGTCTTATCATATAGGAAAATTCCAGTTTCTAGGATCACTGTTGGCATCTGTTTTTATATAAGAGCAAAGTTAAAATGTCTAGCCTACAGACTTGCAGAAAGAAGCCCAAGTGTATAACCCGTAGAGGTTGGAAGCTAAAAATAACCTCTCAATGAGTTTTAATTTTTTCCCCAGGTCTTATTTTCACGTACGTGGGAACTGACAGTGTTGCTTTTACTGATGTCTAGTCTTCACGTTTTCCAGATGGAACTAGCCAGTTGATGCTGCTTTGTAGGCAGTAGGAACCTGAAGTAAATTTAAACAGGATGATGATTTTCTTCCAGGTTTTAAAGAAGCACTTATTTAAAAACTGGTCTGTTTTATCTTTCAGTCCCTTTTAGCTTTTGTAACCCAGTCTTTCCACTAGGAAAAGGCCTAAGCTTCTGGCCACGTCTGCCTTGTGCATTCAATAATTAGCTGGATACAGCAGGATTAATTTAGATCCTCAAAACACAAGTAGGTACTAATGCTTACTATTTTTTAGAGAAAAGGATGTCTGCAAGAGGAAAAATGTCCCATACTGCCCCCCCCCCCCCCCAGAAGCTTCATATGAAATCACTCAGATTTCTTCAAATCACCCCTTAGGATCTCAGATGGGGGGAGGTGGGGGGAAGGAAGATATTTTTTGTAAGAGGAGGGAGGAGGAAGTGAAGAGCAGGAAAAAGAAGGCAGTGGATGGTTTGTTGCTTGATCTGTTTTTAAATCAGCAGCCAAACAGTTCTGCTGGGCAGCTGCTGGTGCAGCCACAAGTAGGATGGAATAGGTGAGACCTTTTAATGTATTTTCTCATTGCATATATTTAAAGCCCCTATGCTATGAACAGCACTGTTACCTAGATGTTTCATAAATATATTTCATATAACCTCCAAAAACTGAAAGAAACCACCTGAATGCTTTATCCCTCTGGAGAACTGGATGGGCACATTCTGTTGAAGTAGGAGGCACAGAGGGCAGAGCTTGCTCTCTGAGACCAGAGGCTCACCTTTACATCAGCTCCCCAGGGAACCAATGCTCACCTGGTTCTTACATCTGCCTCTCAGCTCCAGAAGTAGCATTTTAAGAATTAAAGTTCCAAGGCATTACAAAGCTCTTAAATTTTCTTTTATTTTTGTAGGTTGTGTTGTTTGTTTTTCCCTCTAAACAAGGCATAGGTATTTTTCATTTGGGGGGCGCTTATAGCTGTTACTGCTGTATTTGGGCTGCAATACACTAAGGGGAAAATTCCTAACCCAACCAAATCTCAAAGTGAAAATATCTGTAGGCATAACATCAGACTTAAACCTTATAATTGCACATGTGTTTGTACATGTGTCAAGGGGGAACAGAAGACAGTAACTTAACTTGCTTTATTATCAGGAAATTAATTTTGAAGTTTTTTCTAAAGATTTGTTGGTATCATTAAATTTAGGACTAACTTGACATTTCTCATTCAATTCAACAGATGTTTTCAACACACAGCATTTTGAAACCGAGGCATATTTCTCCACATGCCCTCCCGCCCCAGCACATTGTAATCAATAACCAATATGTGAGGACACACTCTGCATTAATTTTGCACATGAAGTCTTGAAGAATGCAAGCACAGCTTTCTCTCTACTTAAACACATTTATACTTCTTTTAAGCTTCTCAAAATGTTTCTGAAGTTCAAAAAGACTTGCTGCTTATTGAGGTCAGTTTTACTGGGGAATCAGTCTTGCAATATCTCCTCCCTTGTCCTTTAGCCACCATCCAGTGAACGTATTCTACCCAATCCAGTACTGTTAAATAAAATTAAGCTTGTGTTCCTTCTAGAGAAGCTACCAGATAAGACTGTACATACAAGTTATTTCCTTTCACCTCTTCTTGATTATGATAAATAAATCTGCACTAGAATGTTTTTCCTTCAAATTATCAGAATTAAGTTGAACACAGGAGATCAATGCAGAGTTTTCAGGGCTGACGGTTACTGAATGACTGGATCAACTTTGCCTAGATAGGATTCTCTAACCAGAGAAACAGAGCTGGTAGTCCTTCTACCACACCGTGTCACAACAAGGCTTTATTTTACTCTCCATTTGCCTCTTCAATCTCTTGCATTTATGCACGGAAAAAGAACAAGTAGCAACTTCTTTACTTTAAAGATAGGTGTCTGGTTTCAAATTTTAGCAACAGTTTAAGTTCAGACTTCAGAAGGTGCTAAATTCTTGAAAATCCGTAAGGATTTTAAGAGTACGGCTCATTGCATTTTATGGAGCCCATATAACAGCTCAAGCAGTGCCAAGAAGGGAAGTTCCTGCTGCCTCCTCCCACCTGCTTCCAGCCACAAGCTCCTGCATCCCTGCCTTCTGCCCGCTCCTCAGGAGTTGCCTAAACTTGCAAATGGGGAGGAGGAACAGGATACTTTTCTGCTGTTCTAAGGAGTTAAATCGGCTTATGGGAGCCTATCTCTTTTTAAGCACTATCAGGTTGGTTAGCAATGCAGCTTGATGTCACTCGTGCACTCCCATGCAGCAAATAGCACAGATGTATTCTGCCCAACTAGTTTGCAGATTACTTCCATGACACGCACATCAAATTTGAAATAAAAAAATATATTTGCCTATCTAGGAAGCCCTGACAGATTCTTCTCAGCTCCACAAAAGATGGATCTTAAGAGAAGCCCAAGAAAAACCCTAAGACATTTTATTAAAATCCCCTTACATCTGAGGTATTTTACAATTTGTTAAAATGTTAAGTATTACAAAATAATTTTGAGTACAGAATTCAGGACAGAAAAACAAAGCTCTACGCGTTCACGTTTATTGGGATCACTGCAGGCATGGACAAAGAATGAACAGACACAAACAGTTAAAGCAAAGAAAAGAGTAAGAGGTAGTGCATACTAGACTAAAAGACTTATAAATAAGGGTAGGAAAGAAGGTCAGGGTATTAGGGCTTAGCAGTTTCAGTCTCCCCTCCCACATGTGCTGGCACTTAAGGGTGAAGAAAATCTAGCTTCCTTTCCTGCTGCTACTGTACAGCTACCTCAAGACAGCCATTTGTTTCACAGTGCATACTTAAAAGAAGACAAGATTAACTATCCCATCTCCTGGGAAAGATTTTCCTCCTGCAGATTTAGTGATACATAGCTATCAGTAATTTTTTTGAAACTGACAGCTACAGTCTTAATTCAGGAATAACTGAATTAATTTGTTCAACAAAAGCTATCAAAGAGTCTCTTAAAAAATGTTACATGTTTTAACAATATCTTAAAAATGGAACAAGGTCACTTAGCATTCATTTCCCTGATTGCAAGTCAATACAGCTGTCTTCTGACCTTCTTCCAATGACCCTGGTCAACAAATAATGCTCTTATTGATTCCCCCTAAAACTTTTTTTTTTTTTTTTCAACTTAGTGTGGAAACCTATACTTAAATGATTACAAACATTTAATGTTATTAGACCTAACAAGATACTTCAGCATATGAGTAAACTACAGGTGTTAGAACTGTAGCCCAGGTTCTTTTATACACTTTGAAGCCTTAAAGCAATTTACAAAACAAACAGTACACAATTAGCTATCTGACAACATAACACAGCAGCCCTCTGTGAGGCAAAGGTGATGTACAACCATGAAATAACTGCCTTAGAGTAGGAAGCATGCATTAAGGGGCAAGAGAAAGGGATGAACCTCTTATGACCCTAAAACACACCTCAAATATCCTCAAATAAAACTACAGATTAAAAGTCTGCTGATGCAGATAGTATTTTTTTCAGGACCACTAAATTAAACAGTTTTTCACATTTCAATAATATGCTGTGACACCACCTCATCAAGGAACAGAACCCATGATGTCCACAACAGTGAAGCCTGATGCTGATGAGCTCAAAGAAGCAACTGATGCCTTTGATCACCCTGATGTGCCACGAACAACTCCCTTCACTTACAGGTAGTCAAGGAAGATGCAAAGTCCTATTTTCCTTTTGTACATTTAGATGATTCAAGCTGATTAAAGAAAAAGTAAAAGCACTGTGTCTCAATTTCAGTTTGTAGACCTTTTAACACAGAATGCTTGCTCACAGAAACAGACCCTAAAAAGCAAAATTACAGGGCAAACCAAAGATGACAGAATATGATAGAATTATAGTGCCTCAGTGTGTAGGCAACATGTTTGAATTTCAAATAAAATAATAACTAAGAAACACAGAAAAATGGAGAAGTGACCACACAAAGAAAAATGAAGTACATTTTCATCCTCTCTCAGGCATAGCAACTAGAGTGACAGACTGCACATGAATACATGAAGGTTATTTGTAACTGAGACCACATAAGATAATATCAGTGAGGTTTAAGAGGTTTTGTATTGAAAAACATGTCTTTAACTTCCAGCAATATCAATTATTAGTTTTTCAAGTCATCTTTTCCTATCAACTCAATATAACTGAGCAGCTTTAATGGTAGTCTTACAGAGCACATTAGCTGTGCTTTGAGGGCAACAGAATCTGATCACAAACTATCCAGAAACTTCAAGTCTACCATGAACATAAATGCAAGGCATGTAAACTTCATGCTATCATATGAAAACCTCTTTTGTTTATTAAAATATTCATATAAATAAAAAAAAAACTTTCACATAAATAACAGGAAGAGTACACTGAACAGAAAGCCTTTTAACTACACGTCACACATCATAGATAAGTAGGTAAGTAATCATTAATTACTTTCCTTCAATATTTTGACGTTATGTCATAAAAGTCAGGTTAGTAATGCTGCTCAGATCCTGTTAAAGCCTAAGTAAAAACATCAAAGCAGTTTTACTGGTTTTGTTAGATACTGTAAGAGATTACATAGTGTCCACCTCTGACCACTCATTGCAATTCCTTTATTTCACTTCAGCCTTACATTTTTTCATTAAGACTCAAATGGAACAAATGGCAGCTTTGGACTTGGATAAAAGGATACTTCTCACAATTTTGTACTTCATTCATCTCCTCAGCTAAAAGCTGTAGGAAAAAATTAAAATTGCAACTCATTCTTACACATCTCTTAACACACAAAGTAAATTATGATATCACTCCATGCAAGACCAGATTTTAGTTACATTTTCAAAAGGAGAATGAGATGAAGCTAACACAGCAGCAGAAATATATATATATGCCGAAGGAAGCCAGTGGTTCACATAAGCAAGCACCCCCACTGCTGGATGATGCAGCACTTGAGGTAAAGGTTTGAAACTCAACGACTGTAAAAATTCTGTGTTTGAAAAAAGCTATTAACCTAGCTGCTGATTACATTACTTGAATCAAGGAAACAATCTTTAATTTTAGCTGAGGTGCTATGTTGAGGACAAGGGCAAGATTTACTTCTTTCAATGAACTCTTCAGCAGAGCTTTACCTCCATCTGTCCTTTTACAAGGAAAAGTAAGGTTCATCATTTCAATTATCCAGGTGGAGAACTGAAAGCACCAAGATTAGATGGCAAAGCAAAGCCTAAACACAGGTCTTGATTATCAGTTGCCTCCCTCACAGTGAGGAGCCTTTTGTACAGTGTCTAACATAAAATTGATTGAACTCTCACAGGTTAAATTGATGAAGGGAACATTAAGCTCTATCAGAGTAGCATCCCCTGCATGAACCTGTACAAGTAACTACATATTGCAACATTTCTCATCAGTAGTATTTTTATTTAGACTATTTTAATAACAAACATGACATACATAACCAAATTGCAAAGAACTAGCTGGGAAAGCCTTTAAGTCAAACAAAAGAAAAACATTAAAAACAAAGGTAGCACTATATTTGGATTGGTTTCAAATTCACTACAGCAAGATCATTAGAATGCAATTAAGTTTTTACTGTACTGTAAGATGTTTAAGAGTACATAAAATATACATTAGTTTTGAACTGGAGTAGCAATAGTTGTCATTGACAAAGCAAACGTCTATCACCTTGATAGTTTAAAACTCAGTGCTCTTCTTGCAATGTACACAGCAAGTCTATAGCATGTCACAATGATTTGTGATTGAAGATTAAATAAAGATTGTTAGCTTATATCCTCTAAAACCTCAAATTTGCTGCATGAAGAACCACTTGGTTGTTTTTAACCTGGTTTCTACATCTTTCATGGAAAAATGCAAAAATCACTTCCTACCCAGTCCTCAGTTTAACTCATGACTTTTGAGACTTCACATCTCCTTCAGTCATCTTTTTCCAGCCTGAGAATCCTTGACTTTTAGTCAAGTCTTCACATCAAAGCTGTTCCATATCTTTATCATCCTCATTGCCCTCAACTGAGCTTTAAGCTCTTCTACACCTCTTAGCAAGAGGAGACCGCACATAGGATTCAAAATGTGGGTGCAAACTGGATTTACACAGTAGCACGGCAACCTTTTCTGGCTTACTCTTTATTCCTCTTCTAGTAACTCACAATTGCCTGTTTGACTCCTACTGAATGCTGACATTATACTAAGACCTCGCTCCTGAATGGTTATGGCTAGTTTAGCATCCATCATTCTATATGCAAAGCTGGGGCTGTCCTCCTCAATGCATCGCTTTCAGGTAGCTACCCTGACAAATGACAACATTGGAAATTCAGTCACCTGAGTTCTTCTGTGGCTCTTTGCAGTTGTATCTCACCCTTACTATCCCAAATAAAGCTTGCTGATGATATTAATTTCTTCCCCACTGGTAACCAGGGCTCTTCCAGGTAATTTAGGAAAACATTAGATTCCCCACAGTAATCTGTCCTGCCTAGAAGTAACTTTCTCTAATGATAGAGCCAAGCATTTACTTCTACACTACGTTCTTTATCTTTAGGGAATTAATCAACACAAAGGCCTTCCCTTCTTGTGCTATGGCTAACTAGCTGCCTTTAAAGCTAGTGAGGGACTCTCTCAAAATCCACTTGGAAATTAGAGACACCTAAATTACTCTTATTCACGTGGTTATTGGCCCTCCAACAGCCTCCACAAGGTTGTGAGACAGGTTTCCTTACAAAAGTCACATTGATTTTTCCCAGGCAGAGACTATAATAAAGAAGTGGTGGATATCTGCATAAATAACACTACTAATTTAACTGTTTCAGACATTAGGATTACAGCCTTGCAAGTCCTATGGTCTCCTTTACCTAAATTTTGGCATCACACCTGCCATTCTCTATACCCCTGGTACCATGGTAGACTTAGAGAAGAATTTACATACCACCATCAACAATTCTGCTATTTCATCTGAGTTTTTAGAACCAGAGCGAATACCACCCCTGTCCTGGTACTTTGCTGCTGACCATGTTGTCAGCTACTTTCACAAACTCTTCTCCTGTCTGTACTGTGTTGGACCCACCAGCTGAGCAGTCTGTTGCAAAGAAGACTTCAGAAACTGGAACATCCCCAGTTTCCTCCCCGCTGAACAAAGGCACAAATAATTTAAATTTCTCTGCAAAGGCTGTATCTACTACATGTGCTCTGTTAATAGCCTGATCATCGGCAATTCCTACAGGCAGTCTGGAAACCTCCTGATCTGCAGGAAGAAAGCATTATTATCAGTTTTGATGCTTTTTTTGTTAACTACAAACTTTTCAGTGTGTTTCTACATCTAGACTACTAGACTTGTGATTTTTACTTAACTCAGTTGAACATTCCTTCTGCTCTTTTTTTTGTTTGTTTTGAAGGCAGTTGTCTTGCTTCCAGTTGTCTCCTTCATACTACCCAGCTTTCTTCTGCCCTTTTCCAATTTTCTTGCTAGATGGCACACACTGGTGCTCTGCTTCAGATATGATCTCCATGTCCTATGTCTCTGTCTCATTCACTACGCTCCATGTCACCTTGAGAGATTTAGGTCTTAGGAGCTGTCTGGTTACTTTCTTTTTAAGGAGGTTGGTGGGTTTTTTGTTCCCCCCCCCCACCCTGTCTTTTTTTTATAGCATCTCTTTGAATGAGATAGACTTTGACACATGTATTTGATGATGCACTAAAGATTGGAAAGGCTTAAATCTTCCTTTAAAGAATACAAGCCAGTCTACTCTCACCTACCATTTCTTTGAGCCATGCTGTGTGATGAGAAGTGTGTAATAAGCACAGCCAGCCCACACCAGAGTATTCACATTAAACAAGCAGACATTTCTATTGACTCTTACAATAGGTTTCAATCCCCTACCCCCCCCCCCCCCAAAAAAAAACCACGGGGGGGAACACAACAAAAAAATCTGAAGACACAGAAGCATGGATTTAATAAAGTTAGATTTACACCTCTCCTAAATGTCTGCCAGATTGGTTTATTTGTTAGGGTTTTTGTTTTGTTTTTATATATAAAATGGTAGCCGAACTTTATTTGTTCACCAACTCCTTCTCTCACTGCAAGATATCAGCAGTGGAATAAATCCAGTTTCCACATGAGTAATTTATATGTGAATTTAAAAAAACCATGCTGATCAAACCCCCCCAAAACCCCACAACGATATCATCCAGACTGTGGAGTAGTTAATGAAAGTCAATAAATTCAAACCACTTGACATACCCTTGTAGACAGGGTGCATGTGGATTGTTGACAAACTACACAAAACCATTGACAAACAAGAACACTTTATTTTGTTTACAAACCCCAACTATTACAGGAAACAAGTACACGGCAATAGTTTGTTACTTGTCAACCACTCTGAACAGAGAGACAGTGCCCTTACATTGATCATACATGGCACACATGCTAAATCAAGGTTAGGTTTAAAAGGCTTCAAAAGGGTTTATACAGAAACAAGATTGATCTGGGAAACACATGTTTTCAAAGAAAAGATGACAGGAAGAAACAGTGCATTTGTGCTCAAAGATATGATTAGCTACAAGCATGAGCATTATCTCAATGCCATCACATTTATTTTAAAAAGTTTTTGCAGATAGGCTAAATACATGTCTGCTTTCAAATACTGATGAATTTACAGTTGTGAGATAAGACACAGGAGCACTAGCATGGATTTTCATTTCAAGTATGTGATGACTAAAATCTGGAGCATACAGGAGTTTAGGGAGGAGGGGAAGATGAAATCCCTTTGTAGGGGAATGGGAAGGATTCCTCTGGAGGAGAATATAGGTAAGTCAGCAGTTCACAAACACACGTGGTGTTGCACTAACTGAAAATCCGACCTGCTCCTCTCTTAATCACATATGTTACTCCCTAGGGAAGTGATCAAGCTACCTATTTTCCTCTCTGTTAAAAAAGCCAAAGTCAGGCTCCCCAGTAGAAGCAGAGTAAGAGCAGAGCCTAGAGAGGGACAAACGTATTGAGAAATTATCCTTGTGTGCCAAGTTTCGTGTACGGAAAGTGTGTAGGAAGGGTGGGGGGCAGCCGAGCTCTTGCTTTCTGCCTTTTGGAGAAGTTGCTTCATAATCAGAAAAGCTTTAAAATACAGACTTAAAGATTCCTGAGTATACCAGTCAAAAGCAGATGAACAAAACCATTCTTTTCAACCTTCTGAAATGAAGGCATGAAAAATACCTCCACCATCCTTTTTGGTAATTCGTATGTCTGAGCACTAATGTAAAAAACCAAAACAACCCACACACACCACAGAAAACAAACAAAAAAGACCCAGAGGCTCCAACACAGCAGGAAGATACCAGAGCTAGTGCTAAACTAATAGCTTGCACTAGAAGCAGTCAGTGCACAACAACTCAAGCTGAGGTGAACTGCTTATGTTAATTACTAGCTGATAATCAAGTGCTGCTGTCAAACCACTTGTGCCCAACACTCTACAGCTCCTGAGATCATCTCTGCCAGTATAAGCATCTCATTTGCCTTCCAACATAAGTCTATCTTCTAATAGCATTCCTACTATTGACCACAGTGCCACAGACCCTAAAAGGGCAGCACTACTCCTTGTTTTGCAGCCATGCATTCATTAGCCAAGCCTCAAGCAGAGAAGACTCAGTCTCAGCATTGTAGAACAGCAGACAACTGGTCTAATTGGGGGGGGGGGGGGGGGGGGGGGGGGGAGTAAATCAAGCAAGTCAGGGTCTTGATTTAAATAAATGAGGAGTCCATTTTCAGCAGACATTTGCCATATTTAAGTCTGCAGATCAGATTTATAGAGATTGCGAGCTGAAGCATTTCCTAAAGGAATTAGTAACTGCTTATCTTTAACCTGATCCTTTCATATGTATTGTCCCATATACACAATTTTGCAATTGGAGCCCCCACATGCCTCGGGAATTTTTGCTAACACCACTTAAAATGGATTACTCTAACTGCCTCAAATTTATCTGTGGATGTATTGCATAAATCAGTAATTTAGGTAAACAATATGAAGCTGTTTTATGACTAAAACTGATGATACACAAGTTACTTAATGTTTTTGTTTTGGTCAGATACATGCACTCAGTAACTGGATGTGAGCAACAGGCAGTAAATGTGGATATAGGTGGTACTGCCATATACTAGCTGGGACAATTCATACAATGCATAAAGCTTTACAGCTGTACTGGGGAGAAGAATATAGCTCAATATTTCATTTTCCAGTGTAGCCATTGTAAAAAGTTCTTTATTTATAAAAAGTCTTATTTAAGATGCCTTATAAAGCAAATATTACTTTTGACTGCATGTTCCACACATATCACAGCAAGGAGAAATGCATTTTCAGTAAGTCTCTTGGGGTCATAGTAGCTGTTTCAACTCATCAAGCAGAAGCCTGACATGCATAGTAGAGTGTTTATTTCAATGCAACTGTATATGCTGGCATTCTCACAAGTCAAATGACTGCAAGACCTACAGATCTCAGCACAGAGGAAAAACTCCAACCCTTATGGAACAGTCATAGGGCCAATAATTACTTAGTGCCTGAGGAAACCAACTGCAACAGCTAAGAGAAAGTTGCAGTTTATGGCTAAAGCTTTTTCGTTGTTGTTCACTTTTTAAATGGTCCTTTCCTATCTTCCCTCTCCCCACCAAACAGAAGGAAGCCACATACCCCAAACTTAATTTTTAACTAGAGTATTTCTGATAAAACATGTCTCTTCCAATATTTGCTAAAAGGTGGGATGGGGGAAGAGAATGGATTTCCTGAAATTTTTACTAAAAAAGTCTTAAGAACTCACTTCTGTAAGTATAGTAAAACATACTTACACATTCTGATTATTTACAGACACTTATTTGTTACATTTATGCTTAAGTTGATACAATTCGGAGTAAGAGTAGCCAGATCCACATCAGCACACTACAGACATTAAGCCACTTGCTGCAGAGTATCGTCTTCCTTTCATGTATTTTTCTGTGCTCAACCTCACTTTGCTTTCATTTTGCATCAGTAAGGAATAGTTGCAGTAAGTGTCCTTTAATACATGAATGCTCTGATCAGACAAAAGGCAACTTAAGCCTTTTGAAATTATAAAGCATATTATATAAAGAAAGCTGGAAATACCCACACATTAGAGGTACTTCTCTATCAAGCTTGCTTCCTCCAGCTACCACTGTAAATAAGTTGGTATTTTCCCCTCCCCACTCCCCCCACAGTGATTTACATAGTAAGGAAAAGCAGAAGCCAGACTGGGAGCTGGGCACGATGCTGTTCTTTTTGGTGTGTTTTGAGAGAGGAAGGAGTGGAACCAGCCACATGTCCTGCTTCACGCAAGCCAATGGTCTTCCAAAAGGTAACGGACGGACGATACACATGTTGGAGACTATCTCTTTGCAGGTATTCTGAAGGCAAAACACATAGGAACAGAAGATGCTCCACACAAGCTGAAGCAATCGCCATCTCACAGAAAGATCAAACTATTTTTTTTTCGGTTAGTGCTCTAATGAGGGGAGGGGGAAGACTCCCCAAGTTATGTTTGCAAGATCCAGGAGTTAAATCCAGGATTTAAAAAACAAAGAAGAAAAAGCCATCTTAAACAATTATCAGATTCACATTAAGAAACTGTATTTAGTTAAGAAGCACTAAATGATCTTAAATACACACTGGCTGCTCCTTCACAACGCTCGCTCGACACAGGAATGCTTTGTGTTATCTACTCAGGGACCTGTTAGATTTACCTGACACATCATAACAGCTTTAAAAGGGTCAGTTCTGATTTGACAGGTAAGTGAAACTCTCCTCGAAAAAAATCAATACAGCAACTACCTACAAGAACAACTGTTCTTTCACCCTGTTTCAGGTGTTAGTTCAGGTATATCATGCACACACATTGTAGTGAGAACTATCGTCTTTTGTATAGAAGGCCTATACATAAAAAAACTTGAAAGTTACATTCAAATTATAGAACAAAACTTGTGCTGAACAACAACAGTTAAAGTCTACAAGAACTAGAAAGACCTGAACAGTGTTATGCAGTCCTAATTTTGTTCATTTTCCTATCCACAGGCTGCAGATTCTGCATCACTTCTTATACAAAAGAGATATGAATATCTATAATTTACACCACAACATTAAATTTGCATTAGCTATAGAATTAGTTTTCTCATCAGTTTCGAGAATAATGGTGCTTAGAATGAGGCTAATGCATTTCAAAACAGTTTACCTTGTAGTTCCAGAGTGTGAAGGCAGGACCTTGATTTACCCACAAGGCACAATGGAGGTTCAGAAATACTAAAAATAAATTTGATTTTTCTTTCTTTGGTCTTCCCCCAAAACCTCAGTGTTTAAAATAAGATTTTAGTACTTGGCATATTTAACATCCAACTGACATTCACACTTGACTTCCAAGTATTCACTATTTCTTCAGACTAGAAGTAGAACATTTGCTTCAAAACACACTGAAATAAATGTATCCATAATGCTCACCACATCATGATAACTAACAAGTCATTTAACCTTATGTTTTTTCAGTAAGGGACAGAATATAGCTCCCTAGTTTTACCTCCCTTAGCTTTAGCCTTAGTTTTAATTGCCTTAGTCTCAAGATGATTTCATTTTTCTAGCTCCTCTGCACAATACACATTCCCATTTCCGTAAGAGTCAAGGTACTACTCTGCACACAATAGCCTCCCCTCACTATACAGTCTTGGTTCATCTCTTCAGCATAAAAAAATGCATAGCAAAGGCGCAGAAGTCTTGCTTAAAGGTATAATGTGGTAAGTATTGCTGGAGTCTGATCAGAAACATCATGAAGTTTTGCAGGAACCTAAAAGCCTCGCTACACAGACTTCTGCCTGTTCACTTTCAACAATTTGCAAGCTAACTGGAAACTGCTGCAAGGACCAAAAGTAAGACTGGAGAGAGAAACGCAGTAATGAATCAGAGCCATCATTTTTTCATAAATAGTCATTATTTAAAATTCACAGACCTCTGTAACAACATAGCATATGTAACAGCGCACTAAAACATTGCAAATTTTATTGCAGAATTTAACAATACTGAAGGAATGACAAGGGTAGTTCAAAGACACTAAAAGCCATCTATATGACATCATTGTAGTTACACTACTATTGTAAAATGATATATTAATATTTGGAAACAAAAGACACTTAAGCAAGAACCAAGAACATAAAGAGTTTCTCAAATCATTCAGATAGGTGACTTCTATTTCTCTTACAGATACATACTTATTTGAAGGCTTCTCATCAACAATTCTTTACAAGAAGTTTACTGAGGCATAGCCATTTATTTTTGCAAACACTTATGCAGTTACATTTTTGCATCAATTGTCAAAGATATTTTCCACAGAAACTACTACCTCACCTTTTATTGCTCCTGAATTCAATTAGATTGACTCCTTGACCTGACAAACCTGTAACGCAAAGAAAAAAAATCCTAACATACTTCTATATAGAGAGCTGAACTAATGCAATATATAGCCACCTACTCCATACGATCATACTAGCACTCATACAAATGCTATGGTAATCTACTTTCCTCTTCTCCCAGACTAATTGTGGTATCAAAGTAAAACGCATTTGTAAGTATTTTAACAGGAATGCACTTGTAGAATGAGACTTGTCTGACATTAGCCCAGCAATTCTTATGTATTTATTCTTTGGGGTCTGAAGTTTGACAGATTCCCTATTTCTTCCAAATTAAATTAAAAGAATAAACTCATCCTATCACCTTGCTTTAATATGTTCTTACCTACACTGACATATCTCGAAGTATGAGGAATGGCCCTACCATTCCATTTCTTTGCAACCATTTCAGCTGTAGTAAAATGGATGAGCAGGCAACTGATCCAGCAGGCTTGTGACCAAACTACATGTCTGAAGTCTTGTCAAAGGCCCCACCTACCATGCCACAATTCTGCTGTATTTTTTTTTAACCAGTTAATTATGTCAAGAATAGAACAGACTTCACAAAACTAATGCAGCAGTGATTCTTGGGAAGATTTGAGGCTGCCAACACAAAAACATTTTAAAGCTTTTAGAACAGCTAGATTTTATAAGAGAGCCCTAGAAAAAGTGATGTAGTGGACTGCATCCTCTCACATAATGCTAGTGTTTCAGTCCCTACTGTGCTGAACATATAGGACAGATCCATCTCAGCTGTACAGCTGCCATTAAGTATTAAAATAGATTTTTAAATGAAATCTTAATAGTTAGAAAAAAACCACATTTTAACACATACAGAAACATGCAGATCAAGACTTAGTGGCCACAGTTAAATTTAATCATAATCCACACTCCATTAGTGGCTGGAAGAGCTCCAGAAGCCTCCTGTGCCCTTGGCCATCTGCCAAGACCACTGATTGTATTTTAAGTCCCCTGAAATTACAAGGATATATTTGAATACGCCATTCTCCACTTTTGGTATGGTATTTACAATTTTCTTCTGTTGCACATATAAAAAGTAGCTGTCTATCTCACCACAACTACATTTGCATTTTACAGACATACAGTCAGACATACTTAATGTCACCTAAATTTCAAATATGTTTGGTACCTTTTGCAAAGATGCTACTAACCCTTATATTTCCAGGCTTCTTGAACCATAGGAAAGCAAGGCATTAGTGACACGTAACAAAAGCTATAGCTAGCATCCAAAATTTGAATTCAAGTATGAAATTTAATCTATGGAGATAAAATGAAAGTTCACAAGCATTTACTAGTGCTACCTACAAGTATGCTAGAGCCAAGCATCAAAATTCTTGTCCAAAAACCTCATTCAAGTCTACTGCTCTTTGGAGTCATGACATGCACTAATACGTAGCTCTTACAACAGCATTGTGCAGAAAATGCTGAAAGGAAGAGGAAGCATTAAAACCAATCACAATAACTAAAAGCCTTTGTGATACTACATCAAAATGAGATAAACTAGTTCAGCCACATACCAAGAAAGCTGGGGAATGTAACACCTCCCAAGGACATCTGCACTTGCATGCAGTCACAATTCTCTCTGAAGACCTTCATATGATAGTATTTTGTTGATCTAAGGTATCAAAGAATATCCAGGTTATGGGGGGAAAAAAAAAAAAAAATCAAGGTAGATAGCCATGACTGAAACAACACAACTCTTGCAGAAACAATGGTGTATAAGGGGAAACAGGAAAAAAAAAAAAAAAACAAACCCAAACCATAACACACTGGTTCAATAGCAGGTCCAGAATACTCTGGAAGTATTTGATGCACATGTCCTATGTGAAGTCAGCTCAACTCTGAAGACTCCTTAAGTCCACACTGAGACCTGCCATCATTAAAGAAAAGGAAGAGCTAGAATATTTGCACAAAGTGGATGCATCATAACTCATGCATAGCCTAGAATCTGGTCTTGAAAGCACATTAGTACATAAAGTACTGCCAGGTATCAGGTTTGATGTATGGAAGCTTAACAGCATAAGAAAGTGAAAATACCTGTCAGAGTAACTGCTTCAAACTCAAAAGACTACTGTACAACACAATGCAGCACTACAGTGTTAATTTTACTCATCATCTTCTCTGACTGTAGCTCTGTGACTGTCTAAACTAGCTTGTCGGCCAGATCCAGCCTCCTACCCCTCCAGCATTTGACAGGTCTTTTGTTGAGCTTAGCTGGTGGAGACTGACCCAACCAGTAGCCAGCAGTTAGATCAGCTCAGGCTGTGGGTTTACAGCCTTTTGCTTCACCTCTGAGCTGAATTACATAGTTTGCAGCTTGGCAAGTGGGAACAGTCTCACCTCCTCTTCCCCTCTCTACCAACCCCTTCAATCAGAAAGTAAGTCAATTCAGCCCATGAACCCAGCAAAAATGAGAATGAAACAAAAGCCCAAAACACAGACTTTTTACCAGATTAGTCTCTGGTCTTTCAGCAAGCCAGATTGATTTACTGGATGATCAGACAAATACTAGAGCCAGCATAAACTAAGCAGTAGGAACTCAGCCTCCTTTTATTAAAGCCACAGACACAGTTGAGAATTTGATGAGAGCTATTTATCCCTTTACCTTATGCCACAGGTAGTGCTGCTGATTCACTGCAATTTATACTGATGGGACACAGTCTAGCAGAAAGACTGCATAAGAAAAGACTAGCTACAAATAGGTCACTCAGGGGAGAAACCACTTGAATTTGAAGCATGTCTTTATTGGAGTGGCAGAGGGACGAGACTTATGTCAGTCTCTGAACAAAGACACAAATTAAAACAGCATGTTGGACAGCAGTAGATGCAGAAGAGGTTTTTTTACTAAGCCAGTTAACTACTAGATGTACTACAAAACACACAGCAGTGCACTGTGGCTGCACAGAAATATGTATGTCATGTCAAGTGGAGTCCTCTTACATTTTTTGCCCATGTAAATATTATACCTGCTTGCTCAAGACAGCTATAGAGCAGTACTGCTGTGAGAGTTTGCAGGTGTACCCAATATGAGTGAAGTTAAAACTGAAAAGAATGAGGCCAAAGGAATGCAAGACACTAAACCCAACGGCTTGCTCCCCTTGCAAGGGGGACAGACTCATTGCCCAGCTACCCCCACCCAGCACCCTGCCAGGCAGTTCTGCCTATCCCTTTTGCACTGGCTCTGGTACTTGTCAGATCCCATCAGAAACTAATTACTTAATTTCCTAAAAATATCTCCTCCTCCCTAAAAAGATATTTCTCCTGCCTAATTGGTAAGTTTAACAGCTTGGCCAAAGCTACAATACTGAGGACGGTGAAAAAAGGAAGGAAAGAATAGGACCAAGACCAACAACTCCTGCTGCTGAAAGGAGGTAAAAGTGAAGTAACATATAAAACTGAACCACGAGTTAAAGTTATCCCTTCTAAGACTCCTACTGGAAGCATATATTCAGATTTCCTAAAGACATGTAGATGCAAACAAGCTAATATAGCATTGCCTATCTGGCAAACTGTTTTTCAGAGTAAGCATAAATTGTCCCTCAGGGGAAAGATTTACTAAGACACAACCCTAGACTGGAAAGGGACACAGCCACAGAAGTGTAAGTGATGCACATTCAAAAATAGAAGGGAAGAGACTCTAAGCATGCAAAAAAAGGATAAAATTTCTTTTCTGTAAGATGACCTTCCATAGCCTTACATAATGCCAGGAAGGAGTCTCATCAGAGGACTAATTGAAAAAAGAGTAGAATAATTTTCTAATTTCTTGACAAAAATGCAGAACAGTTTGCTGAGGTTTCTTTACCACTTACTGCAAAACCCACACCATTAAAGACAGAATACTAAGATGGATTAAGTCTCATACCTTCATTTTTAGGTTCAGCAATAGACTTAGACTTGGTGTCAGTGTCTCCCATTGGGACAAATGGAAGCCTTTCAAAGATCCCCAAAAGTTACCATGGATATGGACTATCTGTCTTCCAAAATGTTTTTTACAAAATCCCAAACAGAGATTACACCTTCATTTCCTTTACACTTTAGCTCGCTAGCATTTGCTGCAAAGAAGCCTGAAAAGCATTTCCACTAAAAGACTGGTATTTAAACTGGCAATATCAGTCATCTGATTTTACTGCTTCTTTTCATGACACAGAAAATGCAATATTGATTAAGTGTTAAGAAGGGTGAAGCTAATTAGAAGAGTCCTGATCAGACAGAATTTGGTTTCTGTTGCTAGAGGACAACAAGCTCAAGAATAAACCAATTTATTAGGATAAGTCTGTTGGTAAAGCCTATACCAGCACAAACTTCAAGCAGCAGCAGACTTCAAGAGATTTCACTTTCTTCTGTTGCTCCTCCCCTCCATCATCACCAGAATTAACACTTTCCAAGTTTCAAAGTCACTAGCCTCTGGTGCAGGGAGAGAAACCACTACAGCCCAGATCATCTGGTTCACAGCTGGCTTAGACTGAGACTCAGCCTTTCCTCTGCAGCAAGAAATCACACAGCCCAACTCCCAACATGCTCTCTTGCCCACTAACTGCTCCTACCGGTGCTTAAAAAGGCCACGAAGAGAACCAAGTCATTTTGCTCATTATTTTACACGAAAGCAACTCACATCCCACCCGTCCTCTCTTTGCTCTTCCCTTCTTGCCTCCAGACAGGATTAGTTTTTGGCAGGACATGCAACTGACCTGGCTGACCACATGGCCACACTTGCACTGCTGGCAGAGGGGCTCTCCATCACATTTGCTCACTCTGATGATGAAGCCATGCATTTACTTAACAAATCAGCCAGAAATCAGAGAACCATGGCTCTGTCCCAGAAACACATAAACCTCCAAACAAAATTCCCCTTTGTCCTAGGATACACCCTCTTCCCCTTCCAGATGGAGAGAGGGAAGGTGCTTTAGATCTCTGGAAATCTTTAGGAGCAAAGCCATTACACTGCAGCTTTACTGGCTTCAGGTTAGTTATTTCATGCTTCCTAACCTTAAGTACCCCTGGGGCGAGGGGGGGAAGAAAAAAGAGCTAATAAATAATTTAAATAGTTCATTAGTAGATCACTGTGGAAAGTTAACAAGATTAATTAAACATCTTTAGTTTCAGTGTTGGAGTTGAGTGACAAGGAAAATGTCACTTATGTAGAAGATGTTTATATTCACACAGGAAATATTTTATATTTCCAATAAGCAATGCAACTATTACGCAGTCATAGCCTGGATAGTTAAAAGATGATTAATGATGTTGTGGAGAGCTGCCATTGGTTGTTAGCTTAACTCAGCTTTGAGGCTATCTTGCAGTATTTTTTGTTTCATTCAAATTTTTGGTGGCAATTATCTTACCAAAACTTTAGACATCCACACAATAAGCACCTCTATCTGATCAGTCACCTTGTGTGCTTTTAAGAGAGGATTTCACTGCCCGTTACCTGGGCCAGCATGAGGCCTAGGCTGGATTTGTTTGACTGCATTTCTATCACTATTTAATATGCCTTTTCAAGGTAGCTGCAAAGCTTTCTGCTCACAGAGGGAGCTGTGAAACAGGTAGTTAGTGCAACAGCAAATCCGGCCAACTCCACCAGAAGCCCCAGTCAGATTCTCCAGAGCACTTTCCTCCTTGCATTACTTATGCAAATATATGTAAATGCACAGGAACTCAAGGCTCTAGAAAACACTTCAGAAAGCCATAGGTTAATTAGGCAGGAAATCAGCTGTTCTGTCCTGGAAGATACAGTAAAATTCAACAATACCAATCTTTTGACTAGTCTATTTCTAAAAAAAAAATAAGATATTAAAAAAATTGCAAGCTCCCCTCAGTTATGCAGTGGTAGAGCTGTGACTCACTACACACTGTTTATTTTATGTTCAAGGAGTCTAAAAGCTGAGCTTTTTCATTCCTGGTTTGTCAGGCTTGTTGAAAAAAATGGTCTCTGAAGCCTCAGTTTGGAAGAGCTGTTATAGCAAAATGATCCCAAACAACATCAAATGCAGAAGGTGGGACTGGACCCTTTTGTCCACCCTACCTCAAGATCTAAGCCGTTACATATATCTGAAAACTTGCCTAAAACTAGCTGGAAGCTCGTTTGTCAGATATACACATGTTTTTCAAAGAGGGATTAAGAAGTTTGGCACAAATTGTAGAGAGATTGTTGTTGATGCAGTTGTGCCATACAGTAATGCTCTAACAAGGTTTAGCATTCCTGGACTAAATACATTTCAAGAACCAAGAGATCATTTTCATAAACTAAGTACCCTATACAGTTACAACCCACAGAATTATATTTAAAACATTTGGCACATCAAGCACATGAGAAGAGGGAAAAACATGACTATGCAGACAACTACTATTAGTCCATATTGCAATCTGGTATGGAAAAAGTGGGGTGCATCAGAATCATAGAGCAAAGCTTCAGATATACTCCACAGTATCTGAAAGCTGAGTATTTGCATCCCTCAGTGGAGCTGCGTGGCAGGAGAGGTGACACACAACAGCAACTTCTGTAAAAAACTTAGAGGGTTCAATTCCTTAGTCTACCAAATAATGGGAAAACAGCACAAAACATAGCTAGCATGAATGTGAGAAACCAATTCTGAGCTCAAATTTGTCAGCTAGGAAAGCAACGGTAAGTAGTGGAGAACGTGTAGCTCAAGGATCATGCTTTACTATCTCAGCCCTCTGTTGTTCCTTCCACCTGCTTGAAGACATAGTATTAAATTTCATCATCCAAGTGATCCGTGCCAGCTTGCACCACTATTTGAGTCAGTTTTCAGTGAAGCAGGTGAAGAAAAGTAGGGAAGCTTTTGCAGTAAAAATACCTGTTTTGATGAGTAGCTATACAACTTCCATCTTGAGAACTCTACACAACTAAATCTATGTTCTCCTTTTAATGAAGGGTCTAGTTTTTTTATTTTTTAAATATAAACAGTGCTTGCCATGTCAGAAATGAGTTAGTCTCCCAAATTAACTCTTTTCAAAGCCTTTGACCTGTAAGTCCAATGTTCACATGAACACTTCAAACACACACACACCCTTTTTTTTTTTTTTTTTTTGAGGTACAGGCTATATATATGTCAAGAGTCTATCAGCAAGACACAGATGATCCAGGTTCCTTTCATTTTTGCTTATCAAGAGGCTAATATTGGTCAGAATATGAGTTTGACTGAAGAACGAGCAACCCTGAAATATTAGTTATGTGTTTATATGTGACATCTCCTGGATGATGTCTTCAGTTCAGAAAGTGGTCCCACAGCACCACAAATAAAAGCAAGCAGGTTACTTCAGCTTCAGGTCTTACTTCCCACCAGCTGAGTGCAAGAATGTCCATGCCCTTGGCCAACTCTACTACAGAAAGTAACACACATCGATTTAAACCATCACATTTTAATTCCACTTTGTTTACAAGTAACACAGGCTCCCTTAAACTATGAATGCAGTTTTTAAATTACTTTTAGCCTTGCTATTGAAGTAAACATACACACATAGCAACAGCTGCTTGAGTGACTGAGTTACTGTCTGCCAGCTAGCTGTATTTCTATATGCCTCAGCACCCTCTGTTCTAATTAACTTAATTTCTGAACTTTTGTTCAGCATTGTGCTACCACAAGAGTAGTTTGGTATCCTGTGACAAAGCCAAAGAGGAATGTTTTCCTGCCCCCAGTAACTCGTAAGACATGTAGATAAGCAAGCATTTGTACATGCCAAGTAAGGTAAGGATGGCTTAGCCACTTCAGCAACACAGCCTCCAAACTACCTGTCATCACATACATTTTACTGAAATTGTTAGAAACACAGTTTTTCAGGAAAGAAGTCTCTGCATTTTGAAGGGCATTTATAATGGTGTGAACAAGACCTCTGGCAGATCACTCCAGATTAGTTAGCAAGAATTAGCCCATTGTAGAAGTCACCACTGTTCACATCCCAATGGACCTTCATCTTTCAGGTGATCAACACATCATGCAGGAGGAGCCACTACTTTCAGGCTCTTCCAGTAAATTCTTAGGTACTCAGCCTTTAATTGTGAAGGAAGTCACGTTCAACCAGAAAACCTTAGGAAGTAATTCACAGGAAAATTAAAAAGTTGATGACTTAAATATGAAAAGCCCGGGAGATTTCCTCAACAAGATAGGAATACTAAAAAATATCCTAGCAAATGACACCTTCCAAGGAGAAGCTTGCAATATACCTTCTCTGAAAGATTCAGCAATTACAAAAATAACATCTGCAGAGTAATTAGCTTGAAAAGTGAACTAAACCCACTACTACCAACCACCAATAATTGCTCTACGTGGGGGAAAAAAAGCCCTGAGAAGTGGTGTTGAGAGATGTGGTGGAAAAGGGAAAAAAATCCACCCCACTCCCACCAAGAAAAAGGCATAGAGCACTAGCAAGATTCAAGATGCTCAGGATTTCAATACTGCTTTGCTTTGATGTACTGCAACAGAATAAGCTGAGGAGGGATGAGGAGTGCAGGATTCTGTGAGCCCAGAGACATCTGAACCCTATTAACATCCCTGAGCCAACATAGCCTGAAGGACATTGCTCACTCAAATGAAATAACCAGCTACAACCGCCTGCAGCTGTAGGTAGGAAAGAGAAAGCAGCATTGTTGAATCAGCTGAAGCCCAAAATAACAGCTGGAGAAACTGCTCTATCAGGAACCCCCTGCATCCATAGAAATGGACAAGAGGTTCTGAAAACAGTGGTTGCAGTGCTTTTTGCCTGCAAGCAGGTACATGTGTTTGTTAACAAGTACTAAGATTTTGTTTCTGTAAATTACTTTTACCACTTGTCTTCTGTGGGCCTGGGGAATATCCAGAAAGCTTTTCTTGTTTGTTTGGTCCTGTCCACTGTGCAAGCACAGGGGAAGGCTCGTTTACATACCACTGATTGCAAGTGAATCATGAGTCAGACTGAAAACTCACTAATCTGACTGATAATTCTGCTTAAGACCTGAAAGAATAATTATACCAGAAAATTTATCTTCAATCCTCCTCTGCTAACCTTATTATCACCAGAGGGGGGAAAAACATTGAGAGCAGCAGGGAGGCCCTAGTTTGCATCAGCCCCAAGCTGCTGCACAAGAGGGTGGTGCTGAGCTGCAGCACCTCACCGAGCATCTGTCACTGCACTTCAGCTCGAGTGAGTCATTTCTGAGTCCTCTAACTGCAGGTTTGTGGTGACTGAGGAGGAGGAGAAGGAGGTTGGGTATGGGCTTTCCAGTGAAGTCAGCTTGAGACGGCTATCTTTCCCAGAAAGACAACCAGCTCTTTTGAATAGCCAACTGAGACACAATGTGTTGATAAGTATTTCCTCTTCAAGGACTTACTGTAAAAATAATTTTTTTCAAGTATAAGCCTTTAAATATTATCACTACTTGGACCAAGCAGTCTCAGATATGTACTTTATGAATCAAAAATTTATTTGCATACCATAGTTAAAGCTGATGGTGTATATCCTTACATAGGCTGTTTGAGTGACTCTGGAAGTTACCACATTATTTTTCTTTCAGGATGGGAAAAGGTACAGAAAACCCCTAGAAACAGAATAGTACATAAGTACAAATCTACTTTCATTATTTGCAAAAGAAAATCATGCAAAACTTCATGAAAAAGGGATACTCAATTAAAGAGGTACAGATTTTAGAACCACTACCCTGAATGCAAGTATTTGTGCCACTGTTCTCAGAATCACATAGAAGCCAAAAGTAACCTTGCCTACCGTTAGGCCTTTATTAAAAAAAGCAAAAGCAGTATTAGGATCATAACTTCAAAATCTAAAATAAAAATAAAAATAGATATCCCATTCCTCACTCAATTGCTTTCAAATTGCAAAATACCAAAAATTGAGGTCTCCCAAAACTAGCTCTAGATTCAGATCAAAATACAAGTTAGAAAGACTGAAGCAGGAAGCTCAGAGATTAGCAACCTTGCTTTTGTTATGTCAGTCTTCCGATTTTTGCTCAGCTCCAGGCAACAATAATACATCAGATTTACATGCCGTAAAGGCCCTCACAATTACATACTTAGTATTTCTGAGCTCCTCTAGAAAGTTTTCTGTTATAATCACCCACAACCCAACCCACGATGAGGGCCACACCACACCGTAACACCAATAAATACCAATAACTAGAGACAACTTACATGGCTGAGAGAGAAAACAAGTACACTGAACAAACAGAAACACAACCAGCAACACTGCAACATCAGAACCTGCTGTACCAAAAGTGGTTTTGGTACCTAAATGATCTAGCAAGGGTCTGCAAAACACTGGGCAACATGATTAAAGCAGAACTAAACTCTGCAAAACAGCTTTAAGTCTACTTTGCAACAGGACATGCCACAGATGAAGGGCGTTATATCAGAACTATTAGTTTAATAACAGAATTATTGAGGCTTGGCACCACAAGCTAATCAGATACTGCTCAGTTTTAATTCAGTATAATAAAATTGTTACTAAGCTGCTTTCTTTTAACTGGTCTTAGGCTAACCAAGTTCAGTATTTTCCTCTCTTCCTCCTCCAAAAAAACCCCAAAAGTCAGTGACTGTTACAGCCACATGCTTGATATCCTGCAAGAGAAGACTTAAGGTAGGATTCTCAAGAATTACTTTTTTTTTTTTTTAGAAAGTCTTCCAAATGTTGGTATTTATCTCTGAAAGCAATTTCAAAAATTTCAGCCCCTACGAAGCCATTACAACTTTTCTGAGGACATCTACTCTCTACCTGGATAGGCAAATTATGAGGTTAGATGGTTCAGCATGTTCCAAAGACCAAGACTGAAGAGATGACCAGAAACCGACAGGTACAATATAGACAGTTCTGTCTCTTACAAAATACATGACTATTTCAAAAGGTTAAAATAGTTGAGAAAGGTCTCCATGTTGAAAGTGCAGAATCCAGAGTTCTCTACTCGAGTGTTGTTTTGGGTTTGTTTTTTTTTAATACTATGGACAACAGCATAACTCCAGGCTACCAAATATGAAATTGAGCTGTAGATAGGATATCACTGGTCAGTCAAAGAGTGCACACCAGAGCTATCAGAGTCCCTCCAACTGTCCTAAGAAACTATAAAAACTCACCTTAAAGTACACATACATCAGTCTCTTCCCTCCACTCTCCCTGCAGTGTGTTTGCAGCTCCCCTTTTTAAGCTAGGACTGACACTTGTGGATATGGCCTGTTGCGGTATGAAAACCCTACCCTATTCACTCTTCTGCATTAGTTTTTCCTCTAGCCTATCTCCCCAAATGAACTTACCACAGGATCAGATCAGTGCCAGAGAGAGAGTGGAAACAAGTCCAGCAGCCCCAGCTTTAGCTGGCTTCAGTATTATGGAGGCTGTGGTTTGACTAACCTTATGCTAGCTTAAACTGGCACTTCCTTACAAAGAAGTTGTGTTGCCCCATCTTTTCTGCTTTTGCACCAACTCCACATTCTTTGTGCTGGCACAGCTGTTTGCACAGCTGTACAATGAACTTCAGTGAATTATGGCCCATCTAAAAACTCCTCAAAATGTATTATTTTTTGCTGGATTATTACTTTGGAGCTGGGTAATTACTGATAAGGAAAACAGATATGGCTGAACTTGTTAACCAGGAAGACTGGAATGGCAGAGACTTGACTGATAAAATGCAAACACAGGAACAGCAAGAGTTGTGAGATGTGAGACAGCATATGACTGAGACATCAAGAGGGAGACTGCGAAAAGTGAAAGATTAAACCAGTTAGCTCAAGCAGCTGCAAGGTGGTTCCGTAAGTCTCAGCCTCACCAAGGAGCTCCACAGGCTTTCTAATAATGCCACATAAGGGAATGTGGGGTTTTTTTCAGTTTTGTCTTACAATCTAAAAGGATCATGCATATAGTCACAGCTGTGTTAATAATATTAAGGTTGCCTTGGGAACTTCCAATGCACACAAAAGAGCTGGATTAGACTAATTACCTTGCCTCAGTACACAAGGTAGTTGTTCACCAAGTCTGATGAAAAATAAGTACTCTAAAAGGTGTATGGCCATTAAGTATTTGTACTGCAAACTATTCAACCCCACTCTTTGAAGATAAAGCTAATGTTTTCTTTTCAGTTTGTGACATCCATCACTACAGCATTCAGCTACTTCAAACAATTTTCACAACACCCTTATTAAGCAATCTCTCAACACAAAACTAATTAACTTATTATAGAACAGCCCAGGCTCTATAGGAAGATCATAAGACAGATGTTCACATAGCAAACCACATGCAAGAAGTTACCATCTCAACAATTCAAAGCTAACCCATTTCACCACTAACTGGGATGCAGACCATGAAAACCAGCAAGGTTTATCATTACCATCCCATAGCTGAGGCAGCCATTTCTTAGACTGCTTCAGCTATTTTGCCAAGTGCAAACATGTGCTTTACCAACAGTGAAAATGAGGAAGAGAAATCAGGACTTTTGTTAGACATCTAACTAGTAAGCATCAAGTATAAAAAGTGGAAAAACATGGAAATAGGCCTTGGGAGTAAACAAAATAATGAATTCGTACTGGAGTATATTACCCACAGGAGCAGTCATAATCACTTAAAAGTCAGGAGAAAATGAAGATGAATGTGTACTTTCAAGCCTTTAAAACCTCACAGTTCAACAACAAAGATAACTAAGCTTTCAACAAGTTAAGATATCTGTAAGCCAACATGACTACAACTCTGAGCGCTGGCAAGACTATACCAAAGACCTGTAAATAATAGGTAGTTTCACCATACTCTAAAGTTGTCAGGAAGTTGCATAATGTACAGCTAGCCTATGGAACCCTACGGTACAAGATGTTTTCAAGGAAGAACAGAAAACAACTGTACAACAGGAACTCCATAATGGGGTGAGTCAGTTATATTAAACAAAGTTTGTCACCCTGAAACTACAGGAGGAAAATAAACATCTACCAGGCTCTGGCCGATGGGCATAATGCAAGTGTCTGCTTTAATGAGCAAGGAATTTGAAAATAATCCCCTAGAGACTCTTTCTTAAGGCATCTGGTGCAGGATACTCAAGACAACTAAGTTGAGTCAGCAAAACAAATTTGTGCCACCTGTTTGCTTCACTGAACCTTGTCCAGCCCTCTCTGCTGTGGTTAATGAAATTCTGTTTCAAAACCTATAGGCACCCCCCCCCCAGCCTTTGCAGCACCTTATCTTGTAGAACAGAAGAAACTACAGAAAGTAGCTTTGAAACTGCTGTCAGCGCTCTTTTCATAGCTCTTCCCATCTCATCCCTAATAGAAGCTATTGTATGTGCCCCTTTCAATAGCTCAGAGAAGAACATGAAATATCACCCCCATTTGTATTTCATGCAGGAATGTTTACTACCTTTAACCTAAGCATAATAAATATTTACAATTTGTATTTTTACTAGTCCATCCACTCAGTTGCAAAAGCAGTATCTAACTAATTTCTGCAGTACACAGAGCTTGACACCCAAAAAAGAACCAAGTTTTCTATAAATAGCTTTTCCTGTTCTACTTCCTTCTATATACAAACATCTGGGCTGAGTGCCCATCTGACTTTATTTTAAAATAGTTTTAATTGCCTTATCTGCTCTGCTGTAATCAGTGCTTTTTAATACATTGTTTCTTCCTGCTTCTTCGAAAGAGCCTTCTCCCATGTAGCCTACCACCACCTCCATTAAACAATTAATAAGGTTTGTTGTTTTTGTTTCCAAGCTCACTGTTACAAATCTTGAGTTAACTCTAAGATAAGTAACTTTAGTTTTACTTTGTCTCAGTCATTTTGAAAAGCCACTTAGAGCACAACTGCAGTAGTGACATTCTGCATTAAATACAAATACTAGTAACACAGTTGACAACACAACTGATGAGTATCCTTCCCAGTCTCAAGACAGTTTCTAACCAACCTGTTGTGCTGACAGCAAATGCCATGAGTCAACATTACAGTTCCATATCCTCAGGGTGTCACTAGTCTCATCATCATTTAAGAGTATATTAAAAATATGGACCCAGAAGTTATCAACTCCCCTAACTTATAAAGATATGTTGCCAGTAGTAAGTGCTGTGGGTTTGTTTTTGTGGATTCCCCCCACCCCACCCCCACCCCTTTAAAGGAAACTGATCATAAACCTAGGTCAGCAGTTTTTATTCTGGAGGGCATAACCTAGCTTTTAATTATTTTAGGCTTCATCTTTCTAATGATCTGCTCAATAAGCTCTTTTCAGTGTCATTTTCCTAAATGTACAATGTTTCAGGATAGGAAGTTCTTAGGACAGAGGCTAGGTAAGTCAATACTAAGAAACTTGATTTATGCCACAAACTGAGAGGGTACACATTTACCTAACAAGCTCTCCAGTGCCACGTTAAAACATAAGGACAGGCATGAATAAGTGAGCTATTTGTGTATTTGTCTGGATAAAAGTTTGTAACAGGAAAGACAAGTATGTTAGCTAAGAAAAAAACCCAAACTGAAAACTGACAAGAACACAGACATTTTACAGCTTTCTGTGGATACAGAAGATACCATGATCAAATATATCCTAGTATGTATGAGGGGGAAAGATGCATTTACTTGTCACGCTTTTTTTTTCCTCCCCACTTCTAACTGTAACAGTGAATGAATCCAGGAGTTACACTGGCAGATAGAGGAGTCCCACAGCTCTCGCTCCTTTTATTATTCTGTCCTGGTGTTGTTCCACTTTTGTTAAAAGGTAAAGCCAGATTACTACAGCTGAGAGTGCAACAGTAGCATCAGGCTCACTGTGCCTCATGTGAGCAACTGAAGGAGGCCATGGACTTTATTATCAGTTGAATTCTTCACCCATGGAAAGTACGCTCTTTCTGATGTACCCTGCAATATGCTGGGGGGAAAAAAAAAGTCATTTGATCCATGTATTCTTATTGTTCCCCTTCCTTATTAGGCAGCAAGTGCCACTGAGAAGTCAGGCACTGCTAAATTTTTAGATCAGCTTGTAATCATCCAAGAAACAGATGGCGATTACAGATTCCATGGGCTGGGGCGGGCGGGGCGGGGGGGGGCATTGTTTGGTTTTGGTTGTGTGTTTTGTTGGTTTTTTTTTTTTAAAAACTTGTACAGTATGCGCAATAACTTCATTAGACATTCATTTGCCTCTCCTAAATAATGTTTCATTTAATTGTTGACACAGTAGGTGAGGTCTCCAGCAGTCCATTCTTTACCTTAAAATTAGCTACAAAAAAACCCCCACTTCTAGTAATTTTCTTCTGTCTTTGGGGGTGATATGTTTTGAAGGACCTAAGCCTAGCTCCCTACAAATTCCCAGCTTTCCTAACAAGCTTCTAACAGAAGCAGGCAACCAACATGAGTGAGACCAGACTCACCATCATTGTGCCTGGGACGATCTTCATAGGCTGCAGAAAACGCAGAATCCCTGGCTTTCATTTTTGGCACAGAAAACAAGGGAGGGAAAAATTACTTCCAAAAGCATTAGGCAAAAAGTTACATGCCACCTTCCTTCCCTCTCCTCCTTCCCACAGTTATTGGAAATCCAGCAGCAGTGACAATACAGAAGTAAGAACAAGGATGTTATTTACTGTATCAGTTGTAAATGAAGTATTATTACAATTATGTTAACTAGCTAAAAATATAGCTTTAAGTCACACTAACCACTGAGTTTAAGTGTTTCAGTAGCACAGCCAGATTCTCTTTGACACAGGGTAAAAGACCGAGATAAGATCAACTCTTAATGATGCAGATGCCTGCAAGATCCAAGCACACAATTAGTCTTTGCTGCTACAAGTCATCAGTATTATAATCTCATCTACAACATGGGACACAGTTGCTTTCCCTTTCACTTAGCAGAAAGTTTCATTCAACAGCATATTTCAGCATACTGAGAAATTAATTTACAGCTCTGAATGTGAGCATGTATTTTCTCACTTCTTAAGATACTTGGGTAATGTTTACATGTTTTCCACTCACATGCCCTTCTAAGTTATTACTGAATTTGACCGCATTACCAAGCAGAATTTTTCATTAGGTCTCTACTTCTACCTAAACAACAACTGAGACCACCAAAGCAATTTGCTTAGTTTCGGGGGGGGGGGGGGCGTGTAATTTATAAGAACCTTGGGTAACAGACACATCCCTGCAAATTTTTTCCCCATTAAGAATTCACACCTTTGCTGTAAGACCTCTGCTTTCCGACACCATTGCTCAAGATCTCCCTTTATATAGTCATGTTGCCTCCTAGGACGGAAGAGTTAAGAGAACAGTTCTTGTAACTTTTTCCTTAGATGGAGCTTCTTCACACGTTCATTTTAAAATCTGAAAATCGTCCAAAACTCAAGTATAGAGGTATTTTGGCCCCAAGATCAAAAAGTTTAAAAGCCTGCAGAAAAATCTGCTTTTTCCCTTTTTATATTCACAAAGTTCTTCCTTCCAATATATGCCACATCGTGTCAGAAATGTGGGAACTGCATCTCAGCTTCACCATTTCAATACATACTTATTCCCCAAGACAGTTAGTAAGACTCAGAGACTGCTATTGTCTCATTAATTGATATGTACCACACTGGAAGAGGTCTTAAATATGATTTTTCAGATGACTACTATGTTCGAGTTTACTTAAATACTATCATCATGAACTATGATCTATGCTCATTTCCTAGTCTAACCTTTAGCTTAAGGATTTCTGTTTATTCTGCTAAGAAACCTAAGGATCCTTAATTCCTTAATGAATCCACACACATAATTTGTATTTCTCCCATGAGAAATTCTTATTTGTGATAACAGAGTCCCAACTATCCTGAACACTTACTTTCATTTGCTGAACACTGCCACATCAAGCATTATGAAACTGATATGGTAAGCATCTGACGGAGGAGCCTTGCAACACTTCAGTGCTGCGTTCTTGGCTAAGAAGAGATGTTTAGATTTGGACACATCAAATTAACTTTTTTTTTTTCCATGCTCTCTCATTCAGAGGGATTTTGTTTCCATGGGGCCCCAAAGCATTATTCATGATTACACCTTGCAGCAGGGTAAACAAATGGAATAATATCTGCAGAACACTCAGTGGATACTCACTTCCCTCCAACCATCATCTTCATATGAACATGAAGCTGCATTTCTCTGAGCACACTGTATTGCTGAGCTTGCTCTTTGAGCCCCCTCAACAGAAGGATTTTTGTTTACAATTTTTAAATTTATATGCATGAACCAATATGCTTGTTTACCTACATTTTCTAATAGGAACAGCTATGCGCGCCACAGTAGACTATTGCGGGAGTCATGTACAGTGTTGCATTTGTCACTATTTTACTTCGTTTTTATTTGTACTGGAGAGGTCTTTCCTCCGAAAGTAGCGGTAGTTCCAGTACAAACGAACACACATAGCAGCGAGCTGTCACAACAGGAAGATCTCTGTTCTCGTCAGAGATCTTCTCCCTCTTTCTCCCCAGGGAGACCACCGATAGCTAACACACTGCCTGCCATTCAGCAGAAGTCTCTCACCCTGTAATTATCAGCTTGCTGTCTTTCATTAAAGAGGCCTGTTTGGGAATTTTTCTATGAATAATGCTAGCCGCTAAAGGAGCAAAAGAAACTTGCATATTTAAGCCCAATTCTGGCAAACTGCATGTCGTGCACTTCCACAACTGGAGATCTTTTTCCTTGGTAGATAAATATCTAGTTTCTTATCAGTTCATAACATAGGATGTCACTGCTCACCACTGACCCACAGAAAACTAGAAATCCTTTGTCACCATTTCCTACCAACTCACAGGGCTATCTCACGCAGACTATTTAACCTCACTCGAGCTTCTCTTCTGTCATCCATATCATATCGGTACATACAGCTAAAGCATTTCCCCCAGATCATCACTTCAGGCACTGTGCAGTTTAACACAGATCTAACAGTGCTTAGCCTTGATGCTCAGCCTCCAGGCTTTGGGCAAAAACTATCAAAATGTACACAAAGGAAAAAAACCTCACAGGATTTGGATGTGTAGGAGACAAAAGGAACGCGGAGTTAACACAGACTGCTTTGCCTGTTTCATGAAGCTGTTACAGAATTTGTAGTCTAGTCTCAGATAGCACATTGACAGTTATTCTTACAAGCTCTTACAAGCAGCAACCCATATAAACCCAACACTTGGACATACAGACGTTGCACCAGCAAGAGAAGAGAGTAAGTTTTTGGCTTAACCGCCCTGAAACCTGATTTTTGGTGATCTTTGGGCTCTACACTTTTAACCTGCCATGGTATAGCTATTTAAAGATGTAAAGCCGCGACTTGAGCCTCATAATGCCCAAACCATGTGACATCTTTACCAGGCTCCTAAATTTAACGCCGAACAGCAGCAGTCCAACGTTACTGCACCCGGCACAGGGACTCTTTTGAAGACAGAGCAGCCCATCATCTGCAGGGTGATATAGCACTGCCCGCAAACGTTGCAATTCTGCTGCTTTACCACACCAAAACCCGGCCCTCCTCCCCTCCCCCAAGCGCACAAAACCGTCAAGAGACACTTGCTTAAGCAAACTGCACCGAAGACGGCAAAAACTTCGCCAGTTAAACGCCAATAACTGGGTTTTGGGGGGTTGTTTTTGGTGGGTTTTTTTTGTTGTTTTGTTTTAACCGCAGTACCTTTATGCAACGCCCGCTCGCGGGTGGCGGCAGGAGCGGAGGGGCTCCGGCTCCGCTCGCAGCCCCGTCCCCTCACGGGCACCACCCGTACGCTGTTTAACGAGCGGGACCGCGGATCGATAGGACACGGGCTACCGCAGGCGCCCCGCCACGCCGCGGCCGGCGGCAGCTCCGCGCCTCCCGGGCAGCCGGGCGCGCATCGCCCCCGGCCCGGCAGGACACCGCAGCCTCCCCCGGCGCCCCCCGCCCGCACTTACCGCGCACCCCCCCGCACCCCCCGCCGGGGCGGAGGGCGACGATCGGCGGGCGGCTCCCGGCGGCACGTGCCTGCCCCGGTCCCGTCCGCCCCGCACCAGCCCCGCATCGCCCCCTCCCCCGCAGCCCCGGGGGGGGGGGGGGGGGGGGGGGCGATGCCCCGGCGGGGCGGGCGGGCAGTGGGTCGAGCCGCGGCGCTTACCGAGTGGTTGACCCCCCCACATGAGGACGCTGAGCAGCGGGTCGCTAGCCCGGAACAACTTCACTTTTTGCGCCACGAAGTGCTTTTTCTTGGTCTTGGTTTTACTCGCCATGACGGGCACGATGCTGCTGGGGGCCGCCATGGCGCTGCCGGCGGCGGCGGCGGGAGGGAGGGAGGGAGGGAGGGAGGGAGAGAGGGAGGGAGGGAGGAAGGGCGGACGAGCAGGAGAGAAAGGAAGGGGCGAGTCAGCGCCCCAGCCCCGCGGGCAGGCGGCCGGCGGCGGCGGGCTGGCAGCCGCTGGATGCCGCGCGCATCCCGGCCTGGCCGCCGGTGCCGCGCGCTGAAATGGCCCCGCTCGCGCCCCGCGGCCCCGCCCACCCCCCCCCTCGCGCGCGAGGGGGAGCCGCCGCCCGCCACGCACCGCGCCGCCGCGCCCCGCCCCCGCAGGCGGCGCGGGAACGCCGGCGGAGTTTCGGTTCCTGCCGCCCCACTGCGCATGCCCGCCCACCCCCTCTCCCTTACCCGGGATCGCGCCTGCGCGGCCGCCGTAGGGAAGCCGTCGCCCTCCCGGCGGCCCCTCGAGGGGGGCGAGCGGCGGGGACGGCGCGAGGCGGGAGAGGAGGGCACGGGGGTCGCCCTCGCTGCCCGCACTGAGGGGAGAGGGGCCTCTGGAGACGAAACCGAGCTCAGCGCCCGCCCGGGGAAGAAAGCGGTTCTCGTCCCCTGCCCACCGCCCCGCTTCCCGCCCTCACGCTCGTCTCCAAGTCCTCCGGGAAACAAAACCTACCATCGTCCTAATCTTTGTCTAGCTAACAGTACGCACCGTTACTCTGCGCAGTTTTTGTAATATTTACCCAAGTTTCCAGTTCCCCTCCCCGTAAAGAGACCTCTGGGACCGAGAAGGGCCCTCCGAGGTAGGACTTGGCCAACTGCCCCTGACCTAGCTCCGATCTGTGAGCAGAGCGATTCATTTCAGCCGGCATACAGCAAATCCTGAAAACTCAGTCTCTTGCAGAAGTATTGCACCCCTATAAACTATACTCCTCTATTCATACCCACAGTAAAAAAAAATTAAACTGTTTCTTAACTGCCTCTGCGGCCACAGAGGATGTGGTCAGTGATAGATGACATCCTGCAAAGGCACATCTGCCCAGCCCAGGAACATGGTACACAACATACGCTTTCCTCCACTGCATGATGAGGAGCCTTGATGACAACTGCAGTCACTGTTCAGGGTCAATACACACAGATAACGCAGAGCGTACATCTTCTGTGCATTTACAATAAGTCATCCATCAACTTCTGAATCATGCAAACTGATCTGCCTGCTGTAGATCGTGCTTTGTTCATCGGCCGATCATTCAGCAAGGTGACCAGATCCTTAGGGAAAAGCAAGAGCAGGGCTGGTCCATGAGGGTGGACGAACCGGCAGGCAAGGGTCATCCCAGTCGAAGCAGTGCCCTCGGCGACGGGGCCCAGTCCCACAGGGTCCACGCACAGTGGGCAGGGCCAGGTGCTGGCAACAGCACACATCAGCAGTCCCAGAGAAGCTGAGGTGATGAACCAGGTCCATCCAGGAAGGCACAGCATAGGCACAGGGTCCATCCAGGAGTCCAGAATAGATGGAACGGGTCCAGAAACAGGACTGCAGGCAAGCTACCTACAATATAGGCCCAAGGTATAGTGAGAATACAGTGCTGGAGACAGGTATACCTACAAAAAAGCTCAGGCAAGGACCTACATTGAGCCCTCCCTGAGCTTAAATGGAGGTCCTGGGCAGAGAGTGCTCCCAGGTGAAGCTGTTCAGGGCAACCAAGGTCAATAGGTGAGCTCAGGGCCCTGACACAGACTTACACAGCTGCTCATAAATTCAAAAACTTGTTGCACCAAACACAGTTGTTCAAGTGTCTCATCCTCCCCATTTCTATTTTGCCCTTGTGATCTCAATAGCAAAGTTATCTATAACGCTGGAATCCAAACCAGTAGTGTTTAATCTCCCTCCTGCATAGAAGCAGTTACTGGGATTTATTACATGGTCCATTTTGTGCATCTTATGGAGAGTAGGAGAGAACAGAGATGCTATATTTCATCTTATGTCTTTTTTTTTTTTAGAGCAAGGAGTTACTTAGGAGTTACAGAGAGACTAAACTGTAATTTTTGTCTTGAAAATAGATTCAACAATGACAAAAAAATCTCTTATATTTCTACTGCAGCCAATGGAAGCAGCTGAACAGTCAGCACCTTTGAATAAAAGCAGGTCACTTAGATGCCTAAATATAGATTTGAAGTCAGACTTTCAGAAGAGTTCAGTACCCATTTTATTCCTTACATTATGCTTAGAATGTGACATCTGAGTATTGTACAATGCCGCACACATCAACCTGACTAACACCCGTCACATACGTGTCTTTCCTCTTCTTTACAGAGTAAATCCATATAGTGAAGCATTTTGGTTTATAAATGTGTCATAAACAACAAACATTTTGGTAGGTTTCTTATAGGGAAGGCAAAGCTGAGGAAGTAAGTAGTTGCTCTTTTTTTCCAGGAGACTTTCTTGTCATCTTGGCCTAGATTCTAAAGAGCTCTTCCCTGTAAATATGAATCCTTGCCCAGGAAGGTTATTTTTTCAGAGGAAGAACAGATGTTGACCATAATCTTTACAGCAGAATTAAAATAAATCAAGGGCCTGGGCTATCTTCATGACAAGGTCTGGGGCAAAGATTTGTCCTCTCCAGTTTTAAGCACCAAGAACAGGATGGTTGCCTGTACGTGTCTATCCTGTAGGGACCACTGTGGGCACGGGTTTTCCACTGAATCCATAATATACGTGCAGCTGGACACAGGGGTCACTTGAAGAGACAAAACTTGATTACACTTGCAGCCTACACTCCCCTTGGGAAGCCTCTTTCTGGCTGTGCTTTAACTGGAGCTCCAGGCTTTTTCTTTCCCTCAACTGTAACCCTACCCCTTAAAATAAAACTAACCAGAGGCTGAGTCTGGGACCAGGCCCCTCAGCCAGTGCCCACAGCAAAAATTTCCCCAGCCAAGTTCTTGCAGCCTAGACTTCCCTTTCAAACTCCTTTCTAGCTCCCCTCCAGCTGGAGCTCTAGGGCTCTTTCTCCCAGTTCTGACACTAACCCTGAGAGCAAACCTAATCTTGTGCTAAGCCACAGTCCAGGGTCCCCAGCCAGCGCCCACACCAAAACATTCTCATGACCACTTCTCTTCACGGTCCACCTTTTCCTTTGGCACATTCCCTTTTAAGCTCCCCTCCAGGTGCAGCTCTAGGCTGTCTCTGCCCAAATGCCCCCCTTAACACTAACACAGATCCTTAGACCAGGACCCCCTGCCAGTGCCCTCAACAAAATGCTCTCTGCCATGTTTTCTCTACCCCACGCCCTTACATTTCAAAGCTCCCTTCTAGCTCCACTCCAGCTGCAGCTCCAGGCCCTCTCTTTGTCTCAACCCTAACCTTAACCCTCACACAAATGATATGCTGGGCTTTGGACATGGCCTCCAGCCAGTGCCCACACCAGGAAGTTCTTGCAGCCAAGTTCTCCTTGCAGCCTACACTCCCCTGGGACAGTCACTTTCTAGCCCCAAGCCAGCTGCAGCTCTTGTCTCTTTCTTTCTGTCGATCATAACCTCAAAGCTCATCCTAAACCTGTCAGTGATGTTGAGCTTTAGACCAGGCCCCTCAGCCAGTGCCTCCACCTAAAAGTTTTTGCAGCCAAGTTATCTCTGTGGCTCAGCCTTTTCACTAGCAGCTGCTTTCAAGCCTCCCTCCAACTGGAGCTCTAGGCTCTCTTTTTCTTCCAACGCTAACCCTAACCCTCATACTAGCTGTATGCTGAGCCTCAGACCAGGACTGCCAAGCAGCATCCACAACAAAAAGTTCTTGCAACCAAGTTCTTCCTGCACCCCACACTTTCTAGGCCCATTCTAATCGCAGCACTAGGCTCTCCCTTGTTGTCAAATTTAACCCCAGCTGTAACTCCAGCCATAATGGTAGGCTGAACCTCAGACCAGGCAGCCCTGCCAAGTTCTCCTTGAGCTTAGACTTCCACTTCAAAGCCCCTTCTAACTCCCCTCCAGCTGGAATGCCAGGCTCTCTTTTTCTCCCAGCCCTAACGCTAACCCTGACGTAAACCTAACCATATGCTGTGGCCCTCCTTTCAATGCCCACACCAAAACATTCTCCCAGCCAGCCAAGTTCTTGCAGCCCACCTCCCTTCTAACCCCACTCTCACTGCAGCTCTAGGCTCTCTCTTTCTCTCAACCCTAATCCTAACCCTAGCCTGTACTGGGTTTGCGTGGCAAGGTTTTGGTAGTGGGGGGGCTACAGGGGTGGCTTGTATGAGAATCTGCGAGAAGCTTCCCCTGTGTCCAATAAAGCCAATGCCAGCTGGCTTCAAGACGGACCTGCCACTGGCCAAGCCTGAGCCCATCAGCAATAGTGGTAGCACCTCTGGGATAACACATTTAAGAAGGGAAAAAAAGTTGCGGCGAGCACAGAAACTGCAGCTGGAGAGAGGATTGAGAACATGTAAGAGAAACAACCTTGCAGACACCAAGGTCAGTGAAGAAGGAGGGGGAGAAGGTGCTCCAGGCGTTGGAGCAGAGATTCCCCTGCAGCCCGTGGTGGGGAAGACCATGGTGAGGCAGGCTGTCCCCCTGCAGCCCGTGGAGGTCCACGGTGGAGCAGATATCCACCTGTAGCCTGGGGAGGACCCCACGCTGGAGCAGGTGGATGCCCGAAGGAGGCTGTAACTCAGTGGGAAGCCCACTCTGGAGCAGGCTTCTGGCAGGACCTGTGGACCCGTGGAGAGAGGAGCCCATGCTGGAGCAGGTTTGCTGGCAGGACTTGAGACCCCAGGGGACACCCACGCTGGATCAGTTTGTGAAGAACTGCAGCCTGTGGGAAGGACTCAGGTTGGAGAAGTTCGTGGAGGACTGTCTCCCGTGGGAGGGACCCCACACTGGAGCAGGGGAAGAGTGTGAGGAGGAAAGAGCGGCAGAGACAATGTGTAATTAACTGACCGTAACCCCCATTCTCCGTCCCCCTGTGCCATGCGGCGGGACGAGGTAGAGAAGCCAGGAGTGAAGCTGCACCCAGGAAGAAGGGAGGGGTGGGGGGAAGGTGTTTTTAGATTTGTTCTTATATCTTATTATCCTGCTCTGATTTGATTGGCAATAAATTAAATCAATTTCCCTGAGCTGAGTCTGTTCTGCCCATGATGGTAATTGTCAAATGATCTCCCTGTCTTTATCTTGACCCACAAGCTTTTCATCATATTTTTCTCCCCAACCGGTTGAGGAGGGGGAGAAATAGTGTGACTTGATGGGCACCTGGTGACCAACCAAGGTAAACCCACCACACAGCCATATCAATAAACCCAATCAAAGGTTGAGCCTTGGATTAGAACTCACCAGGCCAAACCAAAAACTTCTGGCAACCAAATTCTCCTTGCAGCCTACAGTTCCAGTTATCCATTCCTTTTCAGTCCCACTGCAGCTGAAGCTCTTGGCTCTCTCTCTCAAGCCTAACCCTGACTTTAAGCCCATCCAGAGGCTGAGCCTCAGCCATGGCCCTCAGCCAGTGCCCACAGCAAAAAGTTCTTGAAGCCAATTTCTCTTGGCAGCCCACCCTTCACTTTGATGGCCCTCTTCTAGCCCCCTCCAACTGCAGCTCTAGCCCTTCTCTTGGCTTTCTCTTTTTCTCAGTCCTAACCATGACCACAGGGTGAGCCTTAGACCAGGACACCCCACCAGTGCCCACGCCAAAACATTTCCCCTTCCAAGTTCTCTCTGCACCCCACTGTTGTTTTCTCTGAAGCTCCTTTGTAACCCCATTCCAGCTGCAGCAGCATGCTGTCCTTCCCTCAACCCTAATCCTTACTGGGGACTGAGCCTTGGGGACAGGCTCTCTTCAGAGAGAGAGCTCACAGCCCAGGACTTCTCTTTGTTTCTTTACACCTTTTGGACATTTCTGTGCATGTGTGAGGGAGGTTTTTGTTCATACAGCCTGGCATAATATGAAAGTTGTATTTCAGTCCATTAACAGTCCTTTATAGCATGACACCGTGAGTATATGTTGCAGTCAGCATTCATGGTGCATATACAGTATTAGAACATAAAAGACCTTCTGGGACAGTATTAAAAAACTTAAGAGCTAAGACCAAACCTGGTATAGTGTTGCCTGTAATGCCTATGGAGAGACATCTCTTGGGCAATGTACCCCCACAACTGCATTCATGCTGCATTGCAGGTGAAGCTGCTTGTTTCACTTGACAGATAACCTGTGAGCAAACCAACTCAGATGCTGTGATGATGGTCCAGGCACTGACAGGAGACTGAAGGGCCAAATTATGACCGTACAACCTCTTCTGATGTTGCAGTGGGTCCTTAGCTGGCTCTTGGAAGTCTACTTAGAATCTGTAGGTTCCAGTGTTGGTAAGAACACTTATAAAAATAGAAGAGGAGATTAATTCTCTGAGTTACTGGGCATTTCAAATCCTGACTGGCACTTCCTAGTCAACTTTAAAGAAATCCACCCCTCGTAGATACAGAAGTGTTTGAGACTCCTTCAGTGCGTCCAGAGTTTTTGATAACTGAACGTAAAGCTTTTGCATTCCACAAGGACTGAATAGGGGAGCAAAGTCAGGGTCAATTCACAGTGCTTGGAAACTTTATTAAATAGGTGTGATATCACCAGTGGACTAAGCATCTTTTTCCAAGCACGGAACATGCTCTGCCTCCGATGAAGTAGTTTACTATTCTTAATAGAACAGAGTGTAATTCAAAAGCTTCAGTGGAGACCAAAGGGAAGACCCTCTGAGCTTGTAACAAGTTGCGAGATAGGCTTGGGGAAAACTATTTATTTTGTTTTGTCCTGTCTGCTTCAGTTTTTTTCTGCAATTCAGAAAATTTCTGCTTCATCCCACTTCTGGTGCAAGATGCTCTCAGCTGGAAGCTGGTGGACAGGGGAGAGAGAAGAAGAGAGAATGATTTAGCAAGACTGTGCTAATGAATGGCTGTCCTTGACTGACTTCAAGAGTTAGAATAAATTAAAACAAGGGTGTGAGCTCTCACCTTGAATTTTAAGAAAAGCCCGGGATTAACCATGACTAGCAAGCTCACTTCTACAATCTATTTGCTCTTTTTGATGCTTGCTGCAAAGTTTTGTTTAGCATTATTGTTTGAACATAACATTTCCTAATCTGTTGCTTTATTCCAGTATGAAAAAAGTATATGAATCACTTGCTTTTTGTTTCAGTGGTGATCAAGAGCAATTCTACTGGGGTCTCTAATTTTAAGGAAAGGGATATCACATAGTTTGTAAGTAAGGCTTTGCCTAGCTACTGGAAGGTAATATTTCCCTTTACAATTATTTTCTGCAGCTGCAAAGAACAGAAGGCCCACAGAGTTTCCCTGGGCCAACTGCCATAGAAACTAATTTCAGCTAAGGCAGACTCATAAATTGTTCCATTACTCTATAAATTGGTCTGGGCACATGTCACTTCAAGCCAAGCTGGGTTACTTTAAATCTAGCCTGTAGTTCTAAAATACTGCCGCTTTTTTAAAGAACACGTCTTAAAGACATGATGAAAATAAATAATATCTGAAGTGACTTAATCTTCTACAAGAGCATGAAACCTACAAGGATATCAAATTATTAACCATTTTACTGGACATACATAAAGACCAGACTAAATATTTTGAAGACAAAGCCTTTCCTCCATTTATAAAAACAGAAAAGGAGAAATAGAAAACCAGTATCTATAAACTATTCAAAATGCAGACTCCTTAATTGCTCTGTATTCAGAAGAACACATACAATCTGTATGTGGGAATGATTACTGGCTACATATGTTTACAGGCAGAAAGCATCGCCTGCCAGTTTTCAGATGTGCCATCAAGAGCTACAGGATTCACAGAATTTCACATCATTACAGAAGATTCCAAACGGTCTATGAAACAAAATTTAAAATACAAAATCAAAATTACTAAAATTAATTTACGAAGATCAATGTAACAATTTCTTAAGCAGAAAGGATTCTGACATTTCATTTTAAGCACTACCAATTTCCTTTTGTTCCTCGACAGGAAGCACAGTACATAACCAAAGGCCTGCAAAGAGACTATCAGCCCCAGTTAGAGATCAGGCATCTAACCTAAGCGATGCTTCCTTTTTTTGTTTGTCTGTGTTATTTAAAGGTGAAAAAATAGGCAGCCCACTCCAGTCTAGGCTTGGGAAATTAGTACAGCCAGGCATAGCTCCTTTAGTCACAATCCTAAAAGCAGTAGAAGCCAGGACAGCTTCTTTTCACCTTGCTCAGCTCTCCATAAACAAGCCACCTAAAAGCCTCCCTGCGATCAGCATCCAGCAGTAGCAGTGTCCACTTTAGTTCAAACAAAGTAAATTCTCCCTAAGCAGAGAATGCTAAAGCCCAACTATCCCACTCCCGCTGGGGCCCTCAGCTTCCCTTTTATGACTTCCCCCACTTAGGCAGCACAGCTGTCAGTTCCACCTCCCAGCAGTTTAACAAGCCACAACTGCCAGGTTTTGCAGCTTATATAGTCCTTAAGGGCTAACCTCTTCCTTTTTCTTTAGTGAAGGCTTTTAACCCTTTCCAAGTTTGTTGTGACTACAGCCCAAACTTCTGAGCTGTTTGTGTGCAGCTTAGTAACTGGGATTTTCTAGTGTCTCTCTGTTGATCCAAATTCCTGTTTTATCAGGTGTAGTCAGCTAGGAAACTGCAGAACTGTTCCTGTATGCTGTAGCTCCAGCTGGGGGGTTAGAGGGCAGTATATAAACCAGTATATAAATCTTCTTTTTTCCCAGCAAATAGATCAAAATGAATAGATTTCACTATTAAAACTGTGATAATTTATGAATGGTATCAAATACGTGTAAGCTTAATAAGGACATTCTGTATATACATCTTCTTGTTTATTCTTCAACTTGAAAGGTATTTTGCTCAGCATCAAATAAAAAATGTCACTTTGAATAATCTATTAATTGCACTTGTGCCTCTCTAAAAGCTGATCTTTTTTCAAAATATGCTCTTTTTCTTATTGAAAAGATTTTAAGCTTCCTGTGTCTGATTTTAATAACCTTTAAAACATAAAAGGACACACATTTTAATAATAGATTAAAAAATAAAATGTAGGTTTAATTTCTGTAATTGCACATCCTTTAATAAAAAATGCTTGGTGCAGAGCTTATCTTATTTGGTAAAATACACTGCAAGATCCATTTTCCTCTAGCTATTATTTTTATTACCTGTAAAATTTCAGAAGAATTTTACTTTCTGCTACAGCACTTCAGCAGCCTTTTCAATTTGTAGCCCAGAAATACAGCTTCCTTAGCGTATGCAGTTTTAGCATTTCTTGCTTATTGTGGTTAATCACAGGAACTACAGTAGCTAAAGAACTGTTAGAGAGCTACAGTCATTCCCGCATGTTCTAATTTAGACAGTTGCCATTGTTACTGAGGCTTTTGTTTTAAGAGAAGGTTATGTTTGTGCACTCTTTCAATGTTGCTGTTGGACTTTCTAGCATTTTTCTTCTGGAGACATTGAAAAACTACACTAATGCCAATTAGGTTAGCCCTGGAAAAGTCTCATGAAAATCATGGAAAAGTAAGACACAGAGTTTTCAAAGCTCAATTTACAAAACCATCCTTTTATTTTGGATGCCTCCATTTTGGACAGAAAACACCAGATACCAAGACCCTGAGCACTGACAACAATAACTGTATCTTGAAGCTCTAGTGGCACAGTCCTTGTGAAAACCAGGTCTCACATGTATCCATATGGTATCTTAAGCGAAGTAACATTTAAAACATCTGTCCCTAGGTACATTTAAAGAATTCACACGGTCAGCATTTCACCACACATCAGTTTGCTCCTGACTTCATCCATTCCTGTTCTGAAATCTCCAAAGAAGGAAATCCTGCGACCTTCCTCTTTTTGGGGTTGCTTAGTCTGGAGAAGAGAAGGCTCCAGGGAGACCTTAAAGCAGCCTTCCAGTACCTAAAGGGGGCTTATAAGAAAGATGGGGACAGACTTTTTAGCAGGGCCTGTTGCAATAGGACAAGGGCTAATGGTTTTAAACTAAAAGAGGGTAGATTTAGACTAGATATAAGGAAGAACTTTTTTACAACGAGGGTGGTGAAACACTGGGTTGCCCAGAGAGGTGGTAGATGCCCCATCCCTGGGAACATTCAAGGTCAGGTTGGACGGGGCTCTGAGCAACCTGATCTAGTTGAAGATGTCCCTGCTCATTTTAGGGGAGTTGGACTAGATGACCTTTAAAGGTCCCTTCCAACCCAAAGCATTCTATGATTCCAGTATTTGGGCACCAGCACAGGGGAAATATTTTTCCATCTATCTAATAAGAATTCCCCATGCTCTGGCTTGTGTCTGTTGCTGCTTGTCCTGTCAATGGGCACCTCTGAGAAGAGCCTGGTTCTGCCTTCTCTATGCTCCTCTCCCATTAGGTATTTGGAGGAAGCAATAAGACCTTCCGTTTGCCTTTATTTCTCACTGCTGAACAAACCCAGATCTCTCAGCCTGTTCTCACATGGCATGTCATGCAGCCCCATAACCATCCTGGTGGCCCTCTACTGGGCTTGCTCCAGTGTGTCAATGCCTTTCTTGTCCCAGGTACCCCCAAACTGCACACAGCACTGCAGATACAGCCTCACAACTGCTGAACAGAAGGGAATAAACAATTTCCCCAAACAGGTAGCGACACGTTTGCTGATACAACCCATTTATTCTGTCCCATATGCAAGATCCCAGATCCCATTTGGCCTTGTTGAACTTAATAAGTTTCTGTCAGATCATTCTCCAGTCTGTCCAGATCCCTTTGAACAGCAGCCCTGTCCTCCCAGCATAACAGCTGCTCCCTCCAATGTCATATTCCCTACAAACTTGCGGAGAGTGCACTCCATCCCACCACCGAGGTTATGAATAAAGATATCAAACAGTATTACCCCCACTACAAATCCTTGAGGGATGCCACTTGTACAACCAGTCGCCAGTTCTGCTTCATATTGTTGATTACAACTCTTCAAGCACAGTGGTCCAGCTGATTTTCTACCCATGTTATCACCCACTTACAGAGTCCATACCTCACTAATTTGGCTGCAAGGAGATAATGGGAGACGGTATCAAAGGCCGTGCTAGAATCAAAGTAAACAACGTTCAGTACTCCTACCTTCACCCCAGAACAAGTCATCTCATCACAGAAGGCAATCAGGTTGTTCAGGCATAATTTGCCCTTGATAATTCTGTGCTGGCTATTCCCAATCACCACCTTATCTTTCCTGCGCTTGGAAACGGCTTGTAGGAGAATTTAGTCTGTGACATTCCCAGGGAGTGCAGTTCAGCTGAGTGGCCTGTACTTCCTCAGATTCTCCTTCTTGTTCTTCTCCAAGATGGATGTGATTTTGCATTCTTTCTTCTTTATGGCTTGTTTGTAATATATTATTAATTCAATCAATAAAAAAAATGACAATAGGATCCTAATATGCTATTAGAGGGTTAGAATCTATCAGGTCTGTCCTTTTAAGGAAATTTTATATTCTAATGTAAAAAACTTGCAATGCTTAGGTTTCAGTAAATTGTGATATGTTTCTGCTAGAGAAATTTTTACTCTAGGTAACGATCTTGTCTCAAATTCTTTTGATTTGTATAGCAAATACACATTTTCCAAGAAATTAGGCAGTCCCTTCCTTAAATCTATTTTCATTACTAAAAAACTTTCCTGATGCCAATAGACATTTAAAATATCATTTTATATAAAATAAATACGAATAATCAGCTTGATAAACAGCAGAATAAGAAAGGAGAAAAAACAAATGATATGAAGAAAAACTTGTCCATCTTAACTACTTTGTAATTACTACGTAAAACTCAAAGGACTTCAGGGAAAATGAATCTCATTTCTCATGAGAGCAGAAGGAAGAATGGCGTAAGAGCTGCTTAGGCACAAGACTGAAACTGATTCTAGTGACATGTCCAAGAAACTGCATTAAAATGCTGTAGACCTGAATAAAGAGAAAGGTTTTTGAGTGTATGTTAATGTGTCGCAAACCTGTGATTGGACTCATCTTTAATATGATTAAGCAGCTGCAAGCCACAAGACCACCACTGTTTTATGTGAGGCAGTGGTAATGGTTGAGTTCAGTTTACTAAAACTCTTCTGTCTTGTACATGTTTGAAAATGCATGTCTATGAGGCCTGACTTACACAATTCTTTTTTGTTAATGTTTTGTAATTAAATGAGCAGTGTAACTTTTAATGTAAATGGTTATACAAGTGCAGAGGTGACTGCAGCTGCTTATACTAAATAATTTTACTAGCAAAGGTTGGTTATTTCCTGTTCTTAGGAGAAGTTGCTACACCATAAGAGCACCAATTTACATGTATGACATCCTCTACCCTAAGCGATTGTAGTGCTTTGCCTATTCTGGTTTTAAAAAGTAGGTTAAAGAAAATAATTGCAGCTGTTCTAGAGCTGAGGAAGTGTCTCTTTGCCCAGGGGTTCTTCCTTGGTAAGCTTTAGCAGTGGAGGTGGCACTTCCTGGCGATCATGGGGATAAGATACTTAGTCTGTACATGTGGCGTGCTGTCAGTAACCAGAGTCCTGGTATGAGATTAGTTAGTAGGGATTATTAGCGTTGTTCAGACAATGTGACCTGTGTGCAGAAAAAGCTTTGATCATTATACGATATCCTAGAATTCTTCATAGAAGTCTTCAGCAGCACATCTCCCAGGTTTGTTATCAGAGCTAACAGGTTTTAGGTTCTCTCAGTTTCACTAGGGAAGCATGATAATTTCTAGGAATTCAGCTTTGGAGAAAGCCAGTGGTCCCATAGTGAAAAAAAGAGCCTTTCTAGGCAGAAGCCTGATCAGTTTGTTTGCTCCAAACTGATTATGTCACATCACTACCAAAAATACTCTATATGTAGTGGAGGACTTGGGAAGACAGATATGGCCAGGGCTAGGGCCAGCACCATTTACATTGCAGATATTGTTTTGACAAGTAAATGAAGGTAGACTTCCCCCATTTTTTGTTGGTAGTAAAAATATGGTCAAATAATATGAGCTATGCTTTATTTTAAACTTAAAGTGACACAATATAGGTATGTGATTTATAATAGCTTATAATTGGTTATTAGTGTATTCTACTTTGGTTTTAACTACTTTTCTTACCTGTTTTCTTTTTTTTTTCAAATGTTCAAGAATCCAGGTTGTATTTATTTTGCATGACCGCAAAATCCAGCAGATAGTAGATGTACAATTGACATAACACAGATGAAGGCAGGGTATAGAATTATCCATGTGAGTTACTATAAGCCAAAAGAAATGCCTTTTCTAAGCACAGAACACATCTTAACCCCAGCTAGTTCCTTTTCTTACATCAAAAGGCATAATTCTTTTAAAATCAAAGACGTTACAATGATTAATACCAGGAAAGCATCTTGTCTGTGATTACATGTAAAGTAGGCTTGGTGATGAATTCATTAGCGGGGGGAAAAAGGACTGAAATCACAGGTGAACAACTGATACATGCCCAAAGCCCTCTCTAAAGTATACAGTTTTACATGTGCAAGGTGGGTAGGATTAGAGTGGCAGAAAATGGCAGCAAAAGAAGACATACCACAAACCACAGCTAATTTGGCCCTCAACTTTCTTACGCTGTCACTGTTTCTACAGTTGCAGATGAAGTTGCAGCCACATTTCCTCTGCAAGGCAGGCAGAAAGGGTGGCTGAGAAGCTTGCAAACTGCAGAGTAAGTGCAGCACTGCAGGAGTTTTCCTATTAATATAAATCGCAGCTCTTTGATATTAGGTACTGCACAGTCCTGCAGAAATTAAGGCAGAGTTCCCATCCTATGTTGAAGAACACAACAAGGAAGCCAAGAGACTTTGTTTTGCTTTGAAGCAAGGATGAATAAAGACTGTCTATGAATGAAATATTCATGTGTTCCACTGTGTTTTTTCAGTTCCTTGAACAACTACATTTTGATTTGAGCTCAAGCTTAAGAAATGTCTTAAACTACTGCCCCATGGTAGGGAAGGGCTCCAAGGCCTAAAGGCTGTGCTGAATACAAGAAGTAGACGATTGGTGACACTTGACCAACACCACACTTACTGTTGCAGACCCTACTTTTCAGTTTAAAACAATATTTACTGACAGAAAATTGTCAAAACAAAAATAGAAGTCAGACATGCTTTAATATTTGTGATGGGGAAGGAAACCATTTCTATGTTGCTCACAGTTTGCAGACCACATGGTTTCTGCTCAGGTTCCTGAGGGAAAATGGGGGAGGAAAGAAAACCTGTGGCAGATTGTGGGGTCTCTTCTATTTCCAAAGCAGAGAAAACTCCAGTAAACATAACCATATAACCTGATATTTGTGTGTCCTTTTCCCTATTATTTTGGCTGCTGAATATTGCAAAGGAGAGGCTTTAGCCATTCTTACACATGGCAAACAGGTCAGCTCCTTACACTAATTGGCAAGCAGAATCTATTTTTCAGGATCGTTTTAGAATCATAGAATGGTTTGGGTTGGAAGGGACCTTAAAGATCACCCAGTTCCAACCCCCTGCCATGGGCAGGGACACCTTCCACTAGACCAGGTTGCTCAAAGCCCCATCTAACCTGGCCTTGAACACTTCCAGGGATGGGGCATCCACAACTTCTCTGGGCAACCTGTTCCAGTGCCTCACTACCCTCATGGTGAAGAACTTCTTCCTTACATCTAATCTAAATCTACCTTCTTTCAGTTTAAAGCCATTACCACTGGTCCTATCATTACATGCCCTTGTAAAAAGTCCCTCTCTTGCTTTCTTGGGCTGGAGCACTTGCCAGTGAAGACTGAGGCAAAAAAGTCATTGAGTACCTCAGCCTTCTTCATGTCCCAGGTAACCAGGTCCCCTGTTTCCTTTTGGAGAGGGCGCACATTTTCCCTAGTCTTCCTTTTATCACTGACATACCTATAGAAGCTTTTCTTGTTGCCCTTGATGTCCCTGGCCAGATTTAATTCTATCAGGGCTTTAGCGTTCCTAACCTGATCCCTGGCTGCTCAGACAATTTCTCTGTATTCCTCCCAGGCTACCTATCCTTGCTTCCACTCTCTGTAGGCTTCCTTTTTGTGTTTGACTTTGTCCAGGAGCAACTTGTTCATCCATGCAGGCCTCCTGGCGTTTTTCCTCATTCAGGTGATTCCTGAATTTTAACCAGCTTTCTTGGGCCCCTCTTCCCTCCAGGGCTTTATCCCATGGTATTCTACCAAGCAGATCCCTGAAGAGGCCAGAATCTGCTCTCCTGAAGTCCAGGGGAGTGGGTTTGCTGTGTGTCCTCCTCACTGCCCTGAGGATCTTGAATTCCACCATTTCATGGTCACTGCAGCCAAGGCTGCCCTTGAGCTTCACATTCCCCATCAGCCCCTCCTTGTTGGTGAGAACAAGGTCCAGCATAGCATCTCTCCTTGTTGGCTCCTCCATCACTTGGAGAAGGAAGTCATCATCAACATGTTCCAGGAACCTCTTGGATTGCTTATGCCCTGCTGTGTTGTCCCTCCAACAAATATTGGGGTGGTTGAAGTCACCCCCATGAGGACCAGGGCTCGTTGTTATCTGACTACCAAAGAATAGTGTGAAGACACCATTAAAAAAAATTACAAGAAAATATTATTCCTTGTCATTTATTGCTTGCACAACTATGCAGACACATACACAAATACACCAGCCAGAAAGAAGAAGGACTGTTGCAGGAAAGAGCTGACAAAAAGGGAAATGAAGGAGAGACAAGTAAATAATACAATGAAAAGGGAGGGAGAGAGGAAGCGGCATTCTTTTCTGCACACTCTTTGTGACAAGAAAATTACTTTGGAGGTTTAAGCACTAGATTAGATATTTAAAAAGGAATAGCAGAGAAAGCATGAATGAGACTGATCTTTTGAAACAAGCATTACCTTATAAATTAAATCAAATAGCTTCTGCTGGGACAGCAGGTCTCATGAATTATGCCATCAAAGTGACCAACTCTGTCAGATAGCAAGTCATGTTTCCCCTTTTGCTCAGAGCAAAGAAAAAATTTGTATGACTTATCACATCAGTATTTTATTTATTTGCTTTCTCATCCATTACTGGGATATTTTCTATCAGTTACCAGGTTCCTCTTGGCTCTGTCCTTCGTCATGTTCACTGGCAGAAAGTAGTATTAGCTTGAAACAAATCTCTCAAGGAGAAAGATGTATTTCTCCAGGCATTTCAGTAAGTCTGAAATATTGTTTCTTCTAACAGTCTCTAAGGAAAAGTAGGAAAAAAGCCAAGTATGAGTATCTTTTGCATGAGGATCTATTTAAAAATACATGTAATCTTTTGTATATTAATTTGGTTTCTATGAAGAAAATTGTATTTGCACATCAAAGAGCATAGGGTATGGTAAAGGAATGGTCTGTGCTGTGGTTAGGCCCTAACAAGCTGGAGAGGGAAATGCAATCCCCTCTCTACCATACACAGAGAACTACACTGGCAAGCTTTTCACTGCATTTTAGGAGTATCACAGACACCATCCCCAAGGCACCATTCCCTGACAGTACCTGCTGTCTAGCTTTAGATTATCCCAGCTGGTACTCAAGGAAATTATATACTAAATTCTTAATGTTCTTCCAACTACCACACCAATTGTTAGTTAATAATAGTAGTAATATTTAAACAGTAATTACTAATATAGTAATAATAAAAATTGAAAAGGGAAAAAATCATTACAAAAACAATCAGCAATTTATAGGAGAAAGTAAGTCATTTCTCTGTATGCAGCTCTGAGGTTATTCCCACATTTAAGTGTTTTAGGAACTATGCTTTAACCATTTTAGGCAACAGTCTAACAAAGTGGATAGATACGTTAAATGTAAGATGAATATAGGATAAAGGTGAAAATGTACAGCCATGTAAATAACACAAACATAAGAGGATTAAGGTTGATAGCTGAACCAATTAAAACTCCAGTTTCTAAAAACTCCACCACTGTCCTGGAGAGTTTCATAGCTGATTTCCACAGGAGTGGAAAATTTTGTTTTTTAAAATCTCATCCTAAAAATTGTCCATAAATATGCAGACATATTTTCTGTGATTTCCAGGTGAAATTTGTCAAGTTTACAAGTAATGATCAATCTCAGAACTCAGCCTCCAGTTTAAGGATTTGGTTTTTTGTTTGGTTTTTTTTAAGTTGTCATCTCTGGTACTGAAAGTTAAGCAGCATAAATGATACCCTCATTGACTTCACCTGGTCAACTGACTGGGTTGGACCTCAGTAAAGAGTTCTGGTCACACAAAAAGTCCTTTCAGAAAGATTAGCTCTGCGCTGCAGGTGGTAGTGAAGCGCTGTAACAATATTTTAACCACTTCAGTAAAGAGTCATCACGCCAGATGTACACAAAGGAGGGAACTGAGGACAAGGAAAGTGTCACTGATGATATATTTATCACCAAAGTAGAAGTGCACTTGAAAAATATTCAGATAAAAAGAACTACCTGAAAAATCGCTATTCTATGGTTAAACTACTTCAAGCTGGTACCTGGAGAGAAGAAAATGTGAATAATAACACCTGAGGACTGGTTCTTTTGATTTTTGCTCAGGAGAACAACTCTGAGGAGAATTTTGCCCAAAGAAGCATGAGACTGTTTGGTTGACTTGAGATCTACTTACACTGGCCTTGGTAAAAACATATCTGCCTTGGAAATGAAAATGAATGGTTTAAAGGAAAGGCCATAGCTCAAAAGGAAGGGAGCACTGGAACCGGTATGGAGTCAGGTACAGCTGGACCTCAGTGCACAGCAACCACACCGTGGGAAACTGCTGCAGTGGGAAGAGGGAAAAGAGGGAGCAAGCTGTAGGCAGCCTTAACGTCTGAAATGAAATGAAACCATGCACCTCCCACCTCTAAGGCAAGAAACAACTGGTTTGGGCATTCTTAGCTTCCTGATAGGGAGAAATTTCCAATATTTTGGCCCTTTCCAAAATGCACATTTTGCCTCCTGGGCCTTGTTCTGTCAAGAGAAACCTGAAGTTTTCACTGACAGGACACATTTGTCCTTTGCTAGGCAGAACCTGTTGTTATTTTAGGAAAAGTTTTATAAAGTATCCCAAAGGAAGTTACTAGTATTATCTGACATTTATATATCTATTAGCTTTTTAAAGCATGGAACAAATTATAGTTTACTTGTTAATTAACTGATTTTCAGCAGATGGAGAAAACAGACATTGAGAGGTTAGAATAAATTGGCCGTACAAGTTAATGGCACTCAGGAACATGAATCAGTATCTTCTGGCAAACAGGGCACAAGTCTTCGCCAACTGTGCCACTGTGACAATATGGGCTTATCTGGTATCATGTGCTCGCTCTTTCCATGCTTGCTTCCTGCCAAGAGGTGCTGCATTATACCTGCCAGGAGGGCCCTCATCCTGGCACGTGGTATGGTCTGGCCATAGTCACTGCCCTGCCACAGCCCTCTTTACTCGGTGAAGGACTCTATTTTTCACACACATAAAAGCCTTAACTGTTGACTTTTCAAGGCTTAAGTTCAAGCTTCTTTCTTCACATCATTGTCAAAAGCCTTGCAGACCTGATCCACAGCAATTAGGTTTACTAATGCATTTTAATCCTCAACCCTTTTAGTCACTTTCTAAAAAGTCATCTAGTTTAAGAGATGATTTACGTGATTCAAATTATTAATTTTTTGAGATCTCTGAATTTCAGCCAAGGCATTTCAGGTATGATGGACGACTGTTCAATACAACCATCTTAAACAGTTTATATTCTATGACTTGGTCTGCCATCACTTTGTTAAAAACTGCCAAGTCTTCCACTTTCTGGCTGGAATCAGACAATCCATTTCGCATGTCTCTCTGGATGACACACAACCTTTAAAGGCAGTTTAAAAAAACCCTCCCTGATGCACTCCCATTCTCTGTAGAGGAGGCTCACTTCATCGACATCTGTGGATGCCAACACCAACACTGACCCTACCTACTAGGAGGGATGTTGTTTTGCAAGGTCAGCCCCTTGGGCTTGATTTCTGCTCAGCCAGCAGCAGGGCTAATTGTACCTACAGGCACAATTGCTGGTGGTAGAGAAGGACTTGATTTAGGGTTCCTGAGCTTCGATGTTGGATTAAAATCTAGATCCTTGGAAACAGTTTTCCTGAACTGAAATCGGAGTACTCAGTTGTCAGTACTTTTCCATGTGAAGGGAAACCAAACTTCTGTGAGTCCCTAATCTGCACTGTTTTTGCAGGCGTTCAAAGCATTTCTCTTAAGACCATTTGGTCATACTCATTCCTTTCAGGGAAGCATCATACCATGTATCTGTCAGCTTCACATAAGTTCACTTTACCCCTAGAAAGATTAATATAAAAATAACAATTTTATTCTTGACATAATTACAGAAGAAAAGTTTCCTTGGAAATATTCAGATGCCTTCTGGACATGTTCCTGGGCAACTGGCTGTAGGTGTCCCTGCTTGAGCAGAGGGGTTGGACCAGATGACCTCCAGAGGTCCCTTCCAACCTCAACCATTCTCTGATTCTGTAATTGCAAGTATAAAATATGTCACTACCAATCTTTTGTCTTAACTTTCACTTATGCTGCAGTTTCATCACAATTTAGCAACTCTTCACCCTTCACCCCTACCTGCCTGTTCCTCTTTCCCTCCCTTGTGCTACCACTGGTGCATGTTTCAACCTGGGGTGATCCAGTTCAAGAAAACATTTTTTCTGCTTGTTTAAGTCCATGAACTGGTACGCTGTGGATCAGATGAGCACCAACACCAGCATAAGAGAGAGGAGAGGAGGCAAGCAGGGTGAATTTATCTGGGAATCACAGCCTTAGGCATGCTCTGAGGTCTGTTTTGGCCACAGTAGCCAGGAGCTAACTCACCAGCACTATGCCGTCTTTAGGAGTGGGTTCCATTTCAGTAAACCTATATTCAGCTTGGAGGTTTTCTGGTTGCCACTGAGAGCATCAACGAATGTTATAAGAACCCTCTGTTTCTCAAGGAACACTGTATTTCTCTATCTCCTGATCTCTATTATGATTAAAGGTATGGATTAATTGCTCAGTATCTGTGAGAATGAAATGGAATAACCTGAAATTTGCTTGAGACTGCCCCTCCTGTGAAGTGCAGAGTTCTGTTTCTTCCCCTCTTTTGTCTTAGGAATTGAAATTTAAACATATTTTACTGTAATTTCACTGATTCTGAGAATCATATATCATAAAAATGTTCTTACTGTGTGGAAATTTCAGCTGCCTTTTGAGATTACTGGCATCTTACATACATTGTGCATGCCATGATAATACCACAGTTTTAGTTTCAGAGGCCAGTGTGTCACGCTGCTTCTATGTCCCATTTGTACTCTTTGAAACACTGCTGCTTTTTTGCACTTTCAGAGGCTTGAATACATATCTCCCTTGCAAAGAGCCAACCTGGGACACCTCATTCTCCAAATACTGCTATTAAATTCAAAAAGTGCTAATGGCTAAATAAGGTACAACTCAATATTACTAAATGAATGAGAATATAACCTCCACCTCTTGCAATATAGGAACATGCTACAGTGTTGGCTACAAAGATGTCAAAAGAAAAGATACTCAAAAAAACTGAGAACCATACTGGTTCATAACTAATCAGAATCCCCCTTAGCCACAACAAAACAAAGTAGGTTTTTCATGTCTTATTTTAAAGAAATGGTAAAAAGAACCACAAAGACTCCCTCCCCCACCACATTATGCTTTATGCTTTCTGAAGGTTTTACAAAAATAGGAAATGATTCAGTATTACCTGCCATACCCTCAATGTATATATTGCTATTGAAACAGCAGCTTATGGAGCAGATATTCAGACACACAATGGCACCAAGGAATTACTCATAGGCTAACTGTGTTTTTCACTTCATATTATCCTGTACACCAGTCTCTAGCACTTAAATCACACTTCATTCTTTTGGCCTGCTCAAGTCTGACCCCAGTTTTTAAATAGAAAAATATATTAAGAGAATCATAATCATAATGCTCCCCCTGGTTCCATTAGCTTTGGAAGAATTGCATTTCATACATTATACGTGACCAAATTAAAAGGCCCAAGTTTTTTGTTTGCAATTCCTGGCTTACAGAGGCTGGGTATAATTATTTCTTCTAGGGTATGGTATTATACTATAATTTGCACAATGGTCTAAAAGCCTTCCAATGTGCCAGCAGAATCAAAAACTCCACCACTTTACAGTCAAGTGCAGTGCTGCTGCTCTGCTTGTTTCAGCATGGGTAGACAATTAGGTAATTAGGGTGGAATTAACCCCCTCATCCCCAAATTAGGGGTTGTACTAATATATAAGAAAAAACACTGAGTTTGGAACATAAACATATTGATCTCATTCCATCAAAAGTCACAAACATAATATTAAGTTATATATGAAGTAATTATTTTTAAGTGTGCAACTTGAAATGTTGAAGAGGTTCTACATAAGATCTTCATATTGAGAATCATAAAAGTGTTTCTTCTGCAGCCTTTGAAAGCAGACGCCATCCTTCCTGTTCTTCTGTACATGTAAAATTAGGAACCATTGAGTCACAGCCATCTCAGTGGAGAGAAAACACTTTTTATTGTGACAAAAAGTACCCTCATATGAAGCATTTTAGTAATGTCACCATTTCATCTGTCAGCTGACATTCAGCTTGACATTTATAAGGTGACTTCAGTAACATTTCTGTAATTTGACTAACTAATGAACCTGAATAATCAACTGATGATAGCAGAGATCAATCCCAAACTTCTAAAGCACATCTTCAACTTACATTTATGACACAAGTTGCTATGAAAGTTTGATGGTTCTAAATAGTTTTGTGGTCTATTTAAATCTTGGCTGGATAATGGATATCACAAAAGCAAAAATTATGAAGGAAAATTCATATCAAATCATTGTAGAATCTGTGCACCTGGGCTCACCATTCACTTCTTACAGAATGAGGGTATCTTGTTCTTCACACCATGGGCATTTTTTAATAGCTTATAATAAAGCTCAATAGTTTTTCTGCTCCCAGTTTAAATTGTGCTTTCTTGAGATTGGATTAGTTCATTGAATTGCCATTTTCAAGAGATTGGTTGAAATGGAAAAGATAACTACTATGAAATAGTACCAAAGAAAAATACCAAAAAAGAAAGTTTAACTTTTTTCTTTGACTTGTCAAACCAATTACTTAAGCTCTCATTTCAGGAATTTTTGATGCAATTTCAGAGTTTCCCATTATATTCAGAAAATGATACCAATTATTCTGCATTATTACCTTTTGTTGGATATAGAAAATAAATGCTCAGGGAAGCATATCCTACTTCATATTTCATATGCTGAAATACATAATTTCACTGATATTTTCTATTAATGTTCTGAGTTCATATAGTACTTACTCTGCAAGTATCACTTTAAGGATGTCCTGATCTACAAAATTAAAACATGTCACTGCAATGAGTTGCTGTCACTCATTCTTTCTCTTGTTATAGCATGGCTAACATTGACATTACAAGACATTACATCTATGCTCTTGAATATGTTTATTCAGATATGCCTATTTGCTTTCTTCCTTTGGAAGTGTTGGAAGCTGTATATATCATTTACTATTACAATCTTCTAAAGAAATGCAGTTGCTTTTAATAACTCAAAGAATCTTGATCTCTCTTCAGCAGTTCCCTCAAGCTCTTTTTCTTTCTCTTTCTTTCTTTCCTTCTTTTCAATTTGGGACATTGTAATTCTCTAACAGCTTCACTTTTGTGCTTAGAAGTGCATTGATTCTAAAAATCTGTAGAATAGCAAAGAACAGGGAGATTTTAATCTCAGAAGAGATTTTTTTCAACTCAGAAGAGTTGTCTTCTTCATCTGAACTAGTCATCTGGACTCCTTTCTAAGCGCTGAAGATCCAGTCATCATGTCCTAGAGCAGGACAGGTGGACCATGCCCTGAAAGTGTCTGTTTCCTCTCAGCTGAATATAAAAGGAGGTTAGGATGACCTGGTCTGGCAGAGACCTCCTGCTGTTGCCATCCAAAGTTAGGGGAGATGAAGCCCTCCCAAAGCCCCTATCTGTATATCAGCTATAATAGAGCCACTGGAAACTGTCAGCTCTGGCTATGAGGAAAGATCAGCCTGCTTAAAAAAAACACATGGGGAAAGATTTGTTTCTGATGAGGCAACCTAGAAACAGTAACGCTATCGGGCATCTGGCATTTGGTTCCTATTACAGGGAACAGTAAGGACAGGTCAATGCTACAACCACAAGAAATTAATTTCCTTACAGGAAGTGTGCTGGCTGTCTTTTTTAATTACTTCTGTTTCAAATGCTTTCATTTTATGACTTTGAAAATATGCACTTCATTTTTATACTTCAGTGGATGTTCATGCGCCTATCTAGACTGGCAGCCAGAGTGTTATCTAGAGCGTTTTTTCCAAGGGGGGGAAAAAACCCCAAACCATACAGTATTTTGGTAAACTTAAAGTTTAGTTGCTATTTTGGTTCAAATTGTCATTCTATAGAATAGGCTATATTGGGACAGAATTTTTAGGGGATCACCCCCAACCCAATTTGTATGATTATACTGGAATGCAGCTGCTTTTATATAGCCACCTTCATTCTTCTTGTACCTGAGTTTGTCCCAAGGTGCAGTAGCTGCCTCAGCCAACCAGATATACCCAGAGAGAAAGAAGCCCTGGAGTAAAGAGAAGACGCTCAGAAGTCCTCATGACTTGGAATGTTATTTATAGGGCTGAGTGGGGATTTTCTGAATATACTGTTTTGCCATGAAATATTTATTATTCAAGAAAAGGAATTTTTTTTTTCCAGGAATATTTGTACCACTTTGGACAAGAATGAAATGTCTGACCAAAACCACCTGGCCTTCTCCCAAGAAGCCAATAGCCTTGTAATCACAGCTCTCTGGTGTGATGTAGGAAACTAAAGCCCAAATCTTCACTCTGCCCACTGCTGACCAACACCTGTGTAGGAGTCACACCTCTCTTGGGACTGCCCTGTCATCTGGTCTAATGGCTATTGAGGAAAGGGTCTCTCATTCTTTCTTGCTGTAGTCATTCCATTTTATATAAATAGTTAATTAGCCATTGAAATAGAGACTTGACTCCCACATCTCAGGTAAACACTGTAGCAATCAGGGCATAGAGCCAGTCTCTAACCCAATGAATATTTCACTTACACTGCTCCAACAGAAGAATAGAACAAAAGAACAAGAAAGGCTGCTCATTAGTTGAATACTATCCATCCTGGGACCAGAAAAATAAAGTCTTTTTATGAAAAATATAATATGTAATAAGGAAATTAAAGACTGACCACAAGGTATATACACAGAGGAGGAAGAGGTCAGGGTAAATTCAGTTTAATCCTAGCTTTGAAAGATTGGCAATGTAAACTACAGAGAATTTTGATTGTAAATTTTTAACAACGTGTTTAGAAAAGTAATCTGAAAAGATAGAAAACTCACCAGTTTCTCACTGAGACCCAGAACAGACCAGTAGAGGGTGATTAAATTTAGATCTACTCCAAAGACACCTGCTATTTAAGTTAGTGGAGTAATTTGCAGTCGTAAGTTGTTTGTCTCTGCATTGACTGACAGCAGAGTGGAATAGGATGGGGGACACACGTTTGTATGGATATTGTTGATTTTTCTTGGCAGTGACTAAAGAAGACTTAAAAATTTTACATTCTTTTCCAGTCTTTGAAAAGGAAGTGTCATGTAATTGGAACGGCTTCTTCTTCCTATTGCTCCCAGGCCTGAGCTCTTTTCTGCTGTCCCTTCAGTCTGTTCTTACCCAGTCCTCTTCTCCACTTCTCATTGCTCATCACCATCTCATTCTCCTCTACAAGTCACTGCTCTACAGGCTTCTGAGACTCTTGCCCCAGTAAATCCCCATGTCATTGGTTTAGACCGCCAGTCTCCCATTTGCCTCTTGGGGTTTTTTTTGTCCATGCTTTCCTATTCCACTGTGCTTTTCTGGCTCATTATCTTTGTCTACTGATGGGATAGATGCCTGGGAAACCACATAAGCACAAGGCAAGCTTGCAGTCAACCAACAAGTTTCCCAGTAAAATACTCTCAGCTGTCAGTACTTCTCAGCCTAGAATTCCATGTCTTGTTATTTATTTGGTATCAATGGATTTCACATAGGACAGGATCAGCTTCAAGCTCAGCCTCACCTCTTCCAAAGTGTAGATCATCATAAAGTTCATTCAGCTTTGTCCCTGTGTCCTTGGGTTGGAAAGACGTTCACTTATTTTGTGGAGGTAACTTGTGAACTCTTGGCAATCCTGGGAGCTGTCAGACATTTGAGCATGCTAGGGAAAGTAGAATCTTCACATATTTTAGTTTCAAAATGAAAATTTCTCTACTGAGCATGAGCAATCTGTGATTTTATGAGAATTTACAAGTCTTACAAGAAGGAAAAATTGACTGGCTGAATTTTTTTTTCCGTGCAAGATGGACAATTTCAGCCCAAATTGCTGGAGATGTGCAAAGCTACAAGTAACTGGGGAAAAAAAAAATCTATAATGGAAAGTATCAGTTGACCCTGATAACTGTGCTGCTCTCTCCCTTGCCTCACAATCATCTGCTGACCTATAGGGCACAAAACTTGTAGCACAAAGAATTAGGTATCTCTATGTTCTCATCAAACTAGGTATTTGAAATGTATACCTGTTTGCTATAGACAAACCCAACATTGTACCACTGTACTAGGAACACAGATTACTCTACTTCCTTCTCTTGACACTGTAAGTTTTGGATTCATGCAACAGCTTGACTTTCTCCTGCCAGGCCCTGTGATCACTCTTCTGTCTGCTCTAGTCACTCAAAGCTCAGGAATGATGCAAGTCCCTTTCACTGGGGACTTAAGGCTCTTGCATCAGTTCCCAAACCTCAGCTTGTAATGTAGGAGGCACACTCGAGTCTTAGATCTAGTCATAGCAGTTTTGCATCCTGGCCCCTTCAGTTGATGTTTCATGGATGGGAGGCTACACCTAACCCTGTGTTCCTACAAAGCATCATCTGCTGAGGCTGGGACTAATATGGAATCAGCCTTGAAACCAAGGAGCTTCAGCAGATTCAGGAACCCTCATCATTGTTATCCCACTCTTCATCAGGAGACACTTCATGTACTGACAGTCTAGACCATTAGGGCCTTCTAGATCATTTATGAGAAATGTAGACACAGACAGGGTATGCTGGTGTTTATGCTGATGTCATGAAGCAGCATAATATAATCCTCCTGAAAAAAATATCACAGCTAATAACTGGTATATTTTCGGGGAGGGGAAAGTTTCAATAATTATTTTCATCACAAATTTTGCAACTCTATTCTCCCAGCTTTCTGAAGAGTTTTTTCTAAGTGTTCACATCCCTCCCTGCAATATCTCAATTAATCTTTTCTAAAGCCTTATAATTTCAAGCGAAGTCTGTTTTCACGAGTGTACCCTGTATTACTGTTTATTGCAACCTGCATATCAAAGCCATGCAGCTAATAGAATACTGTACTTGCTTTTAGCCCTCCTCCCATACACACAATTGCATGTGGAGAAGCAGTAATTTAAGGACGCAATGGATTTTTGTCTACTTCTGCAGAAGCCTGTACAGCTAGCTAGTAAACTGAAAGCTTTAAACTATGTATGACTTGTTTAAATTAATCACTCTGGCAGTCTTTAGGATGTATGTTTATTACAATGGAAAATCAAAATATATTAAATTACTACCACTATGAAACACTGTTTGCAGTCCATGGTCTGATAATATTTTATTTGGTTTAAAAAAATAAATAAAATGACACCAAAGACTAAGCCAAATTCACCCAATAGCTCAGTGGGTCTCAACTTCAGACTTAAAATCAGTGGTGTTCTACCAAGGGAAAATATGGTCCACACCTTTATTTTGTTTGATATTAGCAGTTAGCTAGTATAATATTCCATATAAAAGGATATTGCTTACATTAATACAAATATGTTGGGTAAAAAGAAAGAGAAATGGTAATGCAAGTAAGTTAGCAGAAGTTAGGAAAAATATGAAGGAGAACATTTGTTCTTCAGATTTGGACAGTGATGGCTTACCACATTTATGAATAATTCCTTACAGTTTTTTATCACTTTCTGCCCCAGAAGCTAAATTAGTTTTACAACTATTAATTGAATTGTCTAACTTCACTACACACTGGGAGATAGAAAGGATTATTAACTCCACTTTACAGATAAGGAAACTGAGACAGGGAGAGGAAACGATTAGCTGGAGGTCACACAGGGAATCAGACACAGATAAATCCCAGATCTCTCCATCAATGCATTAAGCACTGAACATTGTTCCTTCTCCACACAAACAGCCATCAGAAATGAGACACATTTCAAAGAGAAACAATTAAAAGCAACATTTCATCAAAGATAAAAGCTTCTGAAAATCATCCTATGCTGGTGATCCCAAATGTTGTTCTCTTTTGTCTCTGTCACATTGTTTTAAGTGCAGATTATCCCTCCTTCCTTGCTTCCTGCACCAGTAGGCCAGCATGTACAGCAAGCACATGCACTCACATCACTCTTGTAGTCCTCCTGCAAATATCTGCCCTACCTACGTACTGTATACTGTTTTGTATGCATGTAATCACTATTTCCATTGTAACAAGTACAAAAGATGATCATTCCTTAGCATTCACGGTACGTGAAGTAAATGTCTGCCTCTCCAGAGAGATCAGTCTTTACATTATACCGATGTAGGATGTTTTTTCTTTTAAGAAGTTAATGAGCAAGTTCATAAATGAATTGTGCAAGGTTTAACTCTCTGAGAGGATAGGGGGGTTAACATTAAAGCAAATACCTCATACTTCTGCGATTTGTTTGGCCTGACCTCACTCACGCTCTGGGTGTCTAGAAAAGCTCTAGCATACTCACCTTGCGCAGCACATTTACAATTTCAGCTATCACCACTCTGAATAAGGTATTTGATTAAACTAATTAAAGTGGTGTTTATTAGCTGACAGCCATTAATAAGTGAGCTGGTTAAACACTTGCCACAGTGTATCAATCAACAGATTAGAATTTTCTTTGTCTTACTTTAAGCCTACATGTCTTTGTTATAATTACCTTAGTACTCAGATCTAATTCTGAATTTCTGTAGATCAACAGACGTGTTGCCATTAATTTCCACAGGAAAAACATCAGGATCTCTATGAAAAACATTTTATAAAGCACTGTATGTGAGCAAATCAGGTCTCTATAAGATTATGGTTTTGAAGCAACTTTAGTTTCTGGCTTTAGCATTTCTCAGCATACTTTTGTCTCCACTTAATACTTGTACACAAATTATTTGCTCCATTTCTAACAGAGTGAATGAGGTCTCATGACTTTAGTTTAGTTTAGTTTAGTTTAGTTTAGTTTAAGGGGGCAGATCTATACTGCTAAAGAAGAAACAGAATTATTACATAGTAAACATTAGGGAAGAAGTGCAGATTCATATAAAACAAAACAAAATGCTTCAAGAGATAGCGTTAACTATTCAAAAAATCTTTTTTTGAGCTACATTTTCGTTGTTAAAAACCTTTCTTAAGTTCTCTTGCACAAGTTTGTAAAATAAAGAATTTCTAAATAGCAGCATGGATCAAGAATCAATGTATTATTTTAAAAATAGTTCTTAAGGACTGCTAATTCAATATAGAATTAGCCTTCAGGATTTTTCAAATTTAAATAAACAATATGTTTGTCTGGATTAGTTTCAGCTGAATCACTGGGGATATGATCTGAGGAAGGATTTTATTAGTGGTACTTGAAGTCTAAAGCTTCAAAAAACAATCTGGAATTCAAGAAAATGCAATTAGAAAAAAATAAAAAGACTTACTAATCATTACTGACACTACTAACGGTTGTCTCTGCCCATTAGTTTCTATAATTATACACAGTTTTCTACTGGATAGTGCTGATGTCTCTTACAAGGCCCAAAACATGAATGCACTCCAATTTACCTATGGCATTCCTTAGCTAAAAGGTACAATACATTAAATTTTAATATTTGGTCTAGGTACAGAAAAAGTATTTATTTTGCTTGTGAGGTGAATACTCTTCTTATTTACTTATAATTGTTCTTGGGGCCATTTATATTTTATTGGAACAAACTATAATGTTTAAAGAATGATAGATGAATATTTGAAAAATAGCCAAAGTGAGTTTAGTTTCTAATAAGACTTTTTAAGGGTATCTAAGAAACAGAATTTTTAATGAAAGCCTTTTGTCTTCTCAATGACAGCTATAACAGCCTTTCTTAAACTGAGACCCACATGTTTAGACTACAGCTACAGGCCATTAAACAGCTGTGACCTTCTCCCATGAGCTGCTGAAGATCTTTGAAAATGACTCTTTACCTAATGGTAACTGTGTAGTCAAACAAACCAAACCAAACCAAACCAAACCAAAACAAACAACAACAACAACAACAACCACCAGTCAAACAAACAAACAAAAAAAACGCCAAAGCAATCCCAAAAGTCTGGAATGAAGCATTGCCCCATTCCAGGGGGCACTGCCCCTGATCTTCCAGGCTGAAAGGGGAATGCTGGCTCAGGAGCCCAGGGAAGTTCCTCCACCAGTGATATTCTACAGAGGGCAAATTTGCTTGGTGTATGATCTCATTAAATGTCTAGGGCTGTGTAAGGATACTGGATTGTCACGTCTGCACACAGATTAATTTTCAAACCCATCTCCATAAATTCTTCTAATTCCCATCTTCACCTCCCGAGTCCCAGCACAGGGGCTTGGTCTGCTTTGGCTCCATTTTAGATGCCAAGAAGAACTGAATGTTCTGCCACAAAATCAAGGCTACAACTGCATCTATATTAATGTTGTGTTTTGAGGCAATGCAAATCCCGACAGTCCTCATTTACTGCACGTTGGTGCAGTCTGCAGAACAGTGTTTACACTAACTGAGTTTTCTTTCAGAGAAATCTAACCTGATGGCTGTGCTCCATATGGCCACCAATTGCACTTCAGTCCCTAATGGGGACACATGAGCCTGTAACAGTGCTTGCTGCTTCAGGGTACGTCTACATTACTGCTAGTCAGTTCAGATCACAAATGTGCATTTGAAGCACATCTCCCAGCTGTCCCACTTACTCTTTGATTCATACTGGAGAGGGGTCTGAGAGCGCCTAAACTGGATGTCTTGTAGGTGAAACTAAACTGGTAAATGTACTCTGAGTTTCTCCTAATGCACTGCAGCTACTAATGGACATTCAGTACTTAAGACCAGATGAGATCTAATTTGAAGTAAACCGTCTGAAACACATATAATGTCGTCCTCAGCACCAGCTACTTCACTCTGCAGGCCTGCTTTTCTCACAGCACACTACTTGCTAACTTAAACACAGCCTCATATAGCTTCAGACCAGATGTCTGATGATGATGATTGTGGTGGTTCAGGGGACCAAATTAGAACTGCTCCAAAGTAAAACCCTTGAACTGCACATAATGCGGATGTACAGGCCTCAGTACTGGTTTCTTCATTAACTGTTCCTTTTATTGCACCAAATTACTTGCTAATGTGGACATAGCAGAGTGCTCTTTGCCATTAGACAGTGGCCTCTGATGCTTGTCATGCTAACCATAGGACAGATATTTTAGCCCTTCTAAAAAATATATGCAGTTTTACCACATTTTTTACACCTGAACACTTATGTTCATCTCGCTGTTGCTTTAACTCTATGGCATTACTGTCAGTGAGGCTGCAAGCAGGGAGAGGTGGGAGACGTGCCACCATGGAGACCCTGAAATGGGCTGAGAAAGGCTGTCGGTTTTCATAGCTCTGCTCAGTTAAGACTTAAATTCCGTCATACGGCTTTTACTGATGGTTTATTTAAATCCTGCAAATGCAGTTTTATTTTATTAATGTGCTCTCTATCCGATTAAATTTTGTGTATTTTTTTTATCTCTGTATATCACCTAGCATTAAAAGTAGAGTCACTGGAATATAAATAAATACATAAGTGAACTCAAATCCACCATAATTCTGCTGCTCTGATTCTGATTTCCCGCTAGCATTAATCAGAACTAAAAGAACTGAAAAAAATCAGAGCCATATACTTCCAGAGTTTGTACTAGTGCACTTGATAGATAGATAGTATCAGAAGGTTGTCCTCTAACAGCATAGCAACTTCTGCTGTTGCAGATTGTAAATACTAAAGTAAAGAGGAAATCGTGATAGAGCCTAAAATTAATCTCATGCAAACCCCAAGACATGTCCTCCATGGTCCTTGTCGAAATGGGAACATGAAAGATTTGACCAAGTGTTATTGGTCAGAATTTTAAAAGTGGAAATGAAGGTTTCCACATATCTCTGACTTCTGCTTTGTGATTTCAGTCTGCAATAGAATTAACCTACAAAAGAAAATAAATTGTGGCAGGACTACAGACACAGATCAAGGCTGCTTTAGATTAAGGTCTCTGTATACATCATGGATCTGTACCATCTGTTTTGTATTGGAAAAGAATAATATTTTAAGGCACATTTATTACAATATATTAAGACTCTTAAGAGCTCACATACTCCTTTAAACTATATATTGAAACTAAAGACAAAGTCCTACAGTGGAAACTGAGGGTCCTCAGCATCTTTCAAGAGACGTTCAACAATTTCATGATAGCACTGTAAATGAAAAACAAGCCTAATATACATGATTCTTGCCTGCATCCTGTAAAAATAACCACCATTACTTATATTGTGCTACTCACATATTTTACATGCATATCCTGTAAGTTACAAAGAATAAACTTCAGTCATAAAATTCACTGATGATTTTCTGTTATACAACTATATGGAGAACATTATAAAAACAAAGTATTTGTTTCTTTCTTGTCATGGATGGACCTACTGAATTTTCATATACTAGACTTCAGATAAACTGGATTTAAAATGCATACAGCTTTTTATTTATGCACTGTATGTGAAATTCATGCACCTTTTTTTGTTGGGGTTGTATAACTCTTATTATTCAGATTTCACAATGTCCTTGCATTGTATGCCTCAGTGAATTCATTATTTTGGGATTTTGTTAGCAAAAAAAATAATTGATGAACAACCACATATTATCCTTGAGCACTACAGTTACATTTTCCTTTATGCAATTTAGGCTACTCACCCATGCTAGGAGAACTCTCAGATGTCTGTTTAAATGAGTTATCCAACATCATGATAGATATAAGAGGGCCCTAATGGGATTTGGGATTTTTTTAATGGTTCTTAGCAACTAGAGTTACAAAGACCACTTCTCTGCAGATTCCCTGTTGTCTGACTCTGAATATCAGTGCAGCAGCAATGGTAATGCCATACTGGGCTGCACTAGCAGCAGCATAGCTGGCTGGCAGACAGAAGTGAGTGGTCCCCTCTATTTGACACTCATGTCCAGTTTTGGCAAGAAAGACATGGGCATACTGGACCAAGTCCTGCAGACAGTCGCCAGGATGTTTAAGGGACCAGAAACATAACGTACAAGGAGAAGCTGAGGTATCTGGGTTTGTTCAGCCTGGAGATGAGATGGTTACGTGGGAATCCAGTTGCTGCTTTGAACTGCCTAACAGGGCTTACAGAAAGGATGAAGCCAGACTCTTCTAGGAGCTGCACAGGGAAAGGACAAGAGACAACAATCAGTTTGCAACAAAGAAAATTCTGAGTGGACACAGAAAAAAAATTCCTCCGTGAGGTACTTAAGGACAGGAATAGGTTTCCCAGAAAGGGTAGAAATCCATCCTTGAAAATACTCAGAATTCAGCTGGACTGCCCACTGCAGCTTGAAAGTTGGTCCTGCTTTGAGCAAGGGGATGGATTTGATGACCTCCAGAAGTCCTTTCCAACTAAATTCTAAGCCTATGTGCATGGGTTGCTACTCCTACCACTGTAATACTTCTCATATCTAGCTTTTCTGCATCTATACACTAAATCTGTCATCTAGATCCTCATAATCTTGCATCCTGATTAATTCAAAACTGCTGTTTTCAAGCCATCTGTTATACATATCCCCCCCCTCAATTGAGTATATACAAAATACAGCGGTTATGATATTCCTTGACCACAATTCTGACATTACTGCCTTTTTGTGTCTCATCACAGCACTGCTTATCTCCCCCCCACAGCACAGTGGATTTGCTTGCCCCTTTGTCAGATTCTGCCACCGCAATCTGCTTGTGCTGGCAGATCTGCATAGCAAATCATATGCCGTGACCAGTCCTTCTGAACTGGTGCATAAACGCCTTCCAGACTCCCACATTCTCCCACACGGAGTTCAATTATTGTGATTTTTTGAAGAAGCTGCCAGATGATGCATAACTAGAAGGGTCATGGTGTTTGTCAGTCTCTTTCTTTAAAATGATTATGTATTCTACATATTCCTTAATACTTCTAATCTGGTATGTCTTAAATTTCTGAGCAGAGCTCAGAAATTACTTACCTTCAATTAAATAATTACAGCAGTTTTTCAAAGTACATAGGTTCCCATAAATACTACAGGACATGCTCGTTTCTAAATGCCTAAAAAGGGTAGATGTCTCATTTCCAGAAATACCAGTGAGAGTCAGGTGTGCCCTCTTGCAGTATATTTATCCTACCTAGGTGTTTTTCAAAGTCCCACCAGGCAGAAATCTACACATTTAGCTAAGCAAGTCTTGAAAATTTGGTTGTTAACATGGCATGAGAACAATAGCAACCATAAAAATACTGCAAAGGAAAGTTGTTTTTCAGTCCAGTATTCTTTAGGGGGGTTGCTGATTGTGTTTTTGGAGAGGACTGTAGGATGTTGTGCTCTGTGTAGATACATAAAACTGCAAACTAAAGTCCATTGCAAAGGTTTGATTCATATGCTTGTACATAGGCACCTAGTGATGACATCTGAGATGTCCTAGCTTCCTGCATATGCCCAGGGCCTCTAGCTGGGCACTATAAAAAAAGAACAAATCATACACTGTGTTTGGCAGCTACCTGAGGATGTCTGAGATTCTCTAGGATGTCTGAAAAGATATGGAGTACCTTTATGTTCAGGCAACTAAACTGGAGCCCCTAGTCCCTAGTTTGTACATAACTTGTAAAATAATACAATAACAATAACAAAGGAGCTAATCCTACAAAATATGCTGAAATGATTACAAGAAAACTGTAAGAAATCCAGAGGAACAAAAAAAAAAAAAAAAAATCATCATCAGGTATTCAGTTTCAAATGTTAGGTGAAGCAGTACACCGGAGTGGGAAGTCTTCCAGTGTTAGTGAGTCCAGACCCTGCCATCATTGGCACGACAACCTATAATCCTCTCCAGAACCACAAGTTTTGTCCTTGAGCACATATCACCTACTGCTCTTCCAACTAACAGCCAAACATGTTAATCAGTTATAACCCATAGATATATGTGATAGATGCATGGGGTTTATTCCACTGGAAAGGTCTACATTTTGATTGTTTCTCATGCTCTTTCCATTCTTTTGGAGCATGTTTAGACCATGTTTTTAAAGAATTATATCAGTCAAGCTAGATATCAAGCTGCAAGTTACGGGATACTTGTCTTCAACTATCTGTCTACAACTTTGTTAGAGAAAGTAGAAGCACTTACGAGACAACAACTCTGTATTTTTCATGTCTTCAGAATAAAAACTACAAATAATGACATCTCCTTTTGCACTGCCTCTTCCCATTTTGGACTGACAATCAGCTGAATAAACCTGACATTTGGTTTATCTTATCCCAAATAAAAAGAGAAGAAATAAATTCAGGACTGATACATCAACACAGAAAAACATATCCTCATTTTCAAAGTGGTCTGACAAACAATAGCTTCAGTAAGGGAAGATTAGTAATATAATGAATCAATTAGCTTCCTACTCGACTCTCTGCATAATGGGAAGTTAGAAAAGTTTGCGGCTGGACCTCAAACTACACAGTCAACAGAACTCAAACCCACTGACTAGAATTGAGATGTGGATTTGAGTCTCATTTCAAAGGAAGTGAGCACTGGTCACTTCCTGTATCTTTGGTCATTTTTTGCTTGAAACTCTTTACTGAAAAGTTCAAAATAAGGTAGAGAGAAGAAATATGAATACAAACTCAGTGTTTGGAAAAAATGAATGTAGTGTTCATCAAAATTATAGAAAGCCTTGCCCACCAGATGACTCCGAGGTGCTAGACCATAAATAACTACATAACTCCATGTGAATATAACCACTGGCAAAATCTTAAATATTACTATCTATATCAGTCAAAACATTTGCATGCTGAACTCATCAGAATACCCCCAAATGCATCCACTTAATCATTATTCAGCACAATATATTAATTACAGATTGAACTTGACAGCTATGACCAGCTTCATAAAAGCACTCTGACATAAAGTTTAACCCGTGATTGTACTTATAGGAAAGGATTCTTTTCTGGTTTTAGATCACTTGTTTAACAGTCTCTATCCTTTTTTCGAATGTTATTACTATATTCTGTCCTTCCTTAGTAGAGTATTTGAAAATATCCAATGGTGTTCAACTTGGTTTCTTGCTGTATGTTGCTTCTGGCATAGTAAGCACAATGTGGTTATAGCCTTGTATCTTTTTCATCCGAAAGATGTGAGTGATTGTACAAGATGCTAATCTGTGGCAATCACATCCACTGCCTCTCTGAATTTAGACTTCAGACCTGCCAAGTATTTCACACTGCTTGCAAGGTTCATGCAGTTGGCTCCCGCCTGGCATTCTCTTGCAGCTGGGGATCCAACACACACATTTATTCAGCATTTACACAGATCCTTTGATTTGGTGCATGAGATCATGGAGCAGAAATGAAGCTGTTGCAAGTCCACGCCATCCTAATGGAGCCTCCCACTCACAGAGGTCCTGCTAGGGGATATAGTCTCTGGATGCATCCCAGCTCCCCAGCTCCATGTTAGCCCATTACTCCATGCTCCCTCAGTCCCCTGGCCCAGCACAACATTCTCACAGGTACTGAAATAAATGGGACCTGAAAGCACTGACATCTGATACCATACAATGCACAGAACTTACAGTTTATTATAAAGCAGACAGCACAATAAATCCCTCTGTGTTATATTTAGTAATGGTATCATTTGTGTCATCAGGAAAGTGATCTTGATAGTTTTGTAAAACCCCATGGCTTTGAATAAATCACTTCCATGGTGAAGTATTTGACTGATGAGACACTAACTGTTCTACAGCGAGAAGATTATTCAGACTGGGAAGATGACAGGTTCAGAGCACGAAAAACAATAAGCCATAGAGAAGCTGGAAAGAACAACATGTACAAAACACCAAAGGGCAATTGTCACTATTCCTGAGTAATGACCATAACAACAGGTGCTAAAACATACAATACAACTATATAGTCCTAGCCAATTTCTAAACTGGCAGAAAGCTCAACAGCCAAGTGAAACCCTTTACAAGCAAGAAAGTCTCATTAGCACAATGAAAGGGACAAATAAAAATGGCTAGGTTTTGTTTGCCATACCCATTACAGTCGCCTGCAATGTGAAAGAGCTTCCTGTTTTCTATTTTCATTTGATCTCCCTATGCTATAGCCAATATAGTAGTTGCCAAGTGGAAAAATAAGTAGAATCTTTAGTTAAAATTGTCTATGGCCTTGAAATTGCTATAATTTCTTTCCTCATCTTTCTTTCCAACAAGATCCCTGTCTTACCAAGTACAATATATATTTATTCCAATTTTTCCTCATGAAGATGTTTATCCTTTCTTATCTAGCCTGCCTGTCATATCTTGTTATAATTTACAGAAATCTGAAACATGCTGTTCTGATAAACCTGTCAGAATAATAACAGAAATACATATAGTAAATCATTGTGATAGGGTTTCCATCTTATTCTGAGAAAGATAGAACTGAATATTATGAATAACACTCTAAATGTATTTTATATGAATATATAAATCCTTACCAGTGGTTTCCATTTTCTAATAATCTTGAAATCTTATCAGATATTAATTGCTAATAAGTATGATTCATTATGACTTACTGTGCACAGATTTACTGTTCATGACAATGAAGTAAACAAACAGACATCGGCATGGAGTATTCCTGAAAATGAAAAAAAAAAAGTTTGTTATCTACAGGCCTGCCAAATATGACATAATACTTGTTCTAAAGAATGTCAGTATGTCTGTGTTGGTCTTCAGTACCTATGTTACTCTGAGCCTTTTTTTAGTATATATTTACCAACACTTTACAGAAGAAAATAGAGGAACTCTATTGTAACACTATGCAGCAGAGCTGAGCTAGCTAGAGATAAGAAGTGGTATCAAGCTGTCATTTGGGGAAATGTTGCATCCAGGTTCTTTAGGTCTAGTCAGGGAGACCTGAAGGGAGATTTATCTTCTCCTATATAATTGCTAATGACTTCAGTGTTGAATTCAAGAGTTCTGAGAGCAGAAAACATAAACCCCAGAGAATGATTTTTTGTTTGAAAGGCACATTAGCTTTAATCCTAAGCATATGTCCCTGCCTCCTGCATTAATATAGGAAAATGCAACAGAATAAGCAATACCATCCTTTGATTTATTTCTCTGACGGCTCATGCTTCAGCTTTGTCATCAAGCGATCCATTTCAGCCTCCTCTGTGCACTTCGCATATCTTTTCTTTTTGGTGTTTCTTATTGCAGCTCTTCTTGCTGCTGCTGCCTCATGAGTCACACGCAAAGAGATTTAGGCATGAACATTTAATGGCAAGGGCCTTTGAAAATTATAGAACTAATTTTTTTTAAATTGTTTTTGTCTAGTTGATAGCTTGCAGCACCAAACCAAACAGAATCATTAAATGGTTCAGTGGACTAAGATCAAAGACAGACACCTGTGAGCAAAATCCTCTATTATCCTTTCACTGTCAAAAGTAATTGTTGCTAATTGAACAAGTTTGTTTAATTCTAATATAGCTCAAGAGACCATATCCTGAGCTGCTGGAAATAGATCTGGTTCTGCTGAAGTCAGCTCTGCTAATCTATAGCAACTGAGGAACTGTCACAAGGAGAGAAACAGTTAACCCATTGCTTAACTGCATGGGCTGTGTGACCAGCTATTGCAACCAAAATACATGTCTCAAAACTTGGGCTGATCAAGAAAAAAAATGACCACAGTTGTCTTTGCCTAGTTTTAAGTGATAAGCTATTAAATACACACTTTGATATCAGTAGACTAGAAGACATCCAATAGAATCTGATGAAAGTAAAAATTAAAATATGCTGGAAGGTCTGCAAGCAGACACCAGCCATCATTTTCTAAACGCTTTTAAAATCTGATTTCCCTTTGCAAGAAAAGAAGCTTCTCTCCTCCCTACTCAAGTTTAACACACAATCACAATCAACCAGCAAGCAATAAAGAGCAGTGCTAGTGTATGGACTTAAAATATTTAGAAAGTAAATCACAAATCCTGTACATCGTCAAATCAGGCATCTTTATAAAAAGAGCTCAGAATAAAGTGTGGGCCTAACTGCCACATCTTAATTGCTGGCACAGTGAATGGAAAAAAAAAAAAAACAAACACCAAGCAATCACCAAAATGACTTCCTGTAAGAGCAAATTAGATAGAGCTATAAGATATAGGTCTGTTACACACATCACATCAGCCTGATTATCAACAGTAAAATTATATACAGGCAATGCTTTCTGAGGTAGCAGTGTGCATTAAAAATGAAAGAATGTAATTTAGGGAGAGGTTAAAAATAATAGCAATCATAAATACAAATATTATTTATTTCAGAATCAGTGCTGGCTCCTTCACTCAGCTAAGTTAGGAGAGCCTACAAATAACTCCTGCACGATACCAACTTATGCTATTGCTCTATGTGGTGCTTCATGTACTCCTGTTTTACTAGGGCTTGCAGCAGTTCACATCTACAATGGAATGCCAGTGCAACACTGAACTGCCATGCAGATCAAGTCAATCCCAGCATTTAAAAGACTTCGTATTATCAAGGCTGATGCACACACTGTAGAGAGAGAGATTGGTGCAACTACACAGATGTATCACAAACAGAACAGCACACTGCATCATGGGTGTTAAGGATGGCCAAATTCCACTTAGTCCCCTTGCTAACTCCAATGCTATTTACTTACAATGCTTATTTTACTATTATTATTGTTGTTGCTTATCACTTGTTTTCTGTCCTTTTGCTTGAGCTATTCTAAGTGTCCAACCATTACCTTTAGCTCTTACTACCATGCAGTTACATTGCTAAAAAAAATAGTCTATAAACCACTGAAGAAGCTGACACATTATGAAGAGAGCTTGTTAAAACCCACTCGTGCAAGTGCATGGGCATGACAGATGCCATACATGCAGCACACATGTAAGAAGTCACCAAGTCCCTTTCTTTTGGAGCAGGAGACTTTCCAAACCCAAGAAACATTAAGAGCCATTGCCCAAAATATAGGGCACAGCTAGATCCTACCAACGAATGAGCTATGTGCATACCAGGAGCTGGGACCTAAATGTAGGTGCCAGTACTAGGGGCTATTGAATGGAGAAATGGATTGAGGATCCAAGGCAAGTACAGAAAGTAGCAGATAAAACAACATGTAGCAGGTAGTAATGTAGCCCAGGGATGAACAGTTTTTGGGAGAGGGCTATCTGGAAGGAGGCTTGGCACTACAAGCAAAGAAACTTCTGCTGTTGTGGAAAGAGGAACTGTCTTGAAACACACAAGATCTTACAAGTGTGTGTCTATTTTGATTCCAGCATACAGAATGTGAATATTAACCAATTGCACATCACAGGGAAGACAGTATAGAAAATATACAAACAGTATATGAACCAGCAGTATTTAAACACTGGCTAGTAATTCTACATTGGCTGTGATGGCACTTCTTACTTCAGGGTAACCACAGTGGAAAAGGAGACAAGACCAGCTGGCCTAAAAATAGCTTTTTGGTATAGAACTGTTCATTTGCTGGTGGCTTCCTGGATTGGTTAAGACATGAGGTGCATACTACGGAAATATATACAATTGCTGTGTTTATCTTTTTAGTTCATCTCAGATGACTTGCAAAACTTTACAGGTTGAGATGCAATGCCGTGATATCGTATCGTGTGCCACAACACAGTTTCTGCAAAAGTTGATCTATTAAGAGTACATGTCATGTAAAGAAATTATTTTAAATGATCACCAAAACACAGAGACATGCAGTTAGGAAGTAATTTTTCAGATCCTGCTCTATGTTACAGTAAAAGAATGCTGCACAACACCAGGCTCCCAGGAACAAAAGTCCTGGGAATCAATATAGGACCAAACCTCATTAGCTTAAACCAGGGGCCCAGGAGTGCTTCTGAGCACCCTGGTTTGAGTGTGCTCAGCTGCATGTGTCCCATGTCAGGGACTAAAACCCATGAACTCTCCAGCTTGCATCCTTCCCCTTCTCACCCCTGCTTTCATTTCTGCAAGACAGTCCCTAAATCTGAATGGTGAAAAGAACAGGATCCCGAGGTACCACAAAGACAGCCCTCATTCCCTCTAGGTACAGTCATTTGTATGTCTACCTAATTATAAGGAAGGTAACCAAAACACAATGATATGCTCTAAAAGCCTTTTTCAATACTATTACCCTCTGCATTGGAAACCACACCCTCAGGTCACAGACTTTCCAAACTCTTTGGGAAATTTTTGCTGTGTTCATATTATCTATCAGTGAACCATGTAAGGCAACTGAACTCAAATTATTGCTGCTCTGGACAACAGTGATTTTGCAAAACCACACAGTATTTAGTCCTATTCTGATTTAAGCATAGCAAAAGGTGCATTAGTATGTATCTATTCAGAAATCAGGACTGGGCAAGTACAAAAACTATACTTCTAGAGTCAAAGGGAGTGCAAGATCCAACAACCCCTAACTGAACACAGGAAAAGCAGAAGACAAAGGAGGGCTGTGTTGCAGAACATGCTAGTCAGCATCTTATTCAGCATCCTAAACTAAACACAGCTCTGAAACAATTCTGTGCAGATGCCCTACCAAACAGTCCTGAATGCACTCTGCCAAACACCTAAAATAACTGGGCTGATGACCAATTTCTTAATATCCAGAAACAGGTAACATTTTGGTAGGCTGACAATATGCCAAGGTAATTTTCAACACAAATAATGCCAAAACAAGAACTGGATAGTAATCAAGCTAGGAAATGTGTGAAATTCAAAATAATTTCAAGTTAAAACAAGAGCCTCATTCATTGCCATGCAGTTTCAAGGTCACTGACCTAAAGCACAGCTCGTCTCACTTTTTGTGCTCCTCTTCCACTTTTTCTAGCTTTTATAGGAGCAAAAATCTAAGAAGAGCTTGGCTGATAGATCTAGATCTATATCTAGATCTAACTGAAGCTGTGAATTACACTATTCTAACAATAAGGCCTGACACCGCAAACAGGCTTCAGAGACAGCAGTGCTGGCGTCTTTCAAGTTACCCATGGGCTCATTAAGTGGTTGGCCAGCAAGATGCTGGATTCTCGTATCTGGTCTGAGTCTGGCAAAAGCACTCCAAAACAAGTGTTTCCTTAAAAATTAGTAGGGTGTGGGAACAAAGAGATGCTCTGTTTTTTACAAAAAATTCCCCTAACTGACTATGAGGGGGGAAGAGAGGAATACTGTTTGAAGACACTTAGGTATCCCTAAATACATATATCTGACTTAAAAATATTTCAGTAATAACAGGCTATTTACATACTCTTACAACTTAACATCAGAAAGCAGAACAGAGAGAGGTATCCCAGCTAAGATTAAGGAATGTGACAAAAAATATTTAAAAGCAATATATAGACTGATAGTTTAAATAACTTTTAAATACAGTTTGTCATCTCTGAAGCCATTTTCTAGATGTAAAGGGCATTTTCAGTTTAAAAAAAAAAAAAATCACAGCAATAAATGGACTTTCATCCAAACTAGTATCTTTCTTAGGAAAATTTATTTGTATGACTTGTGTGCATAACTTCAAACTTTAAAATGTTTGTTTCTTTTCTGATTTCCAAACTAAAAAAAAAATCCTGACATGGAGGACTTCTCTCTCTTTCAGCTGCAGACCTATTTTGCCTCGAGTTTTTAAAAGTTACACAATAAGCAAAAGGAAAATGAAACTGTAACTCTGTACTCTGTACTGTTCTCTGAGTTGAGAGAGTTATGTAAATTACAGAGTATATTAATGAAGAGGAACTGAAGAAAAGTGAAAAAATTGCTCAATTTCCCCTCCAAACCAGAAAGAAACATAGGGAGGAAAAGACAGGGAGTGAAACCTCAAATTCTGAGAATTCTAAATCTATAATTAAAAGAGCAAAGACTTTGACCAAGAAAAATTTCCATATTGAATGCTCCAGTATTGAACCAAATTAAAAATATTCATGAAACTATCTTCTATATTTTGTGACTCTAGCCTTCAAATCCAAGATAAGAACAGAGCTGTCATTCGTTGTTGAAACACAGACTTTGGGCAATGCTTCAGAGGGTTGGTGCTGTTATAAGACTGGAAACAATACAGCACAATTTGTCCTGAGGACAGTACAGAATGTTTAAACTTTGAAGGCTGAAGTTGTAAATTGAAATTTGGGCAAGAAAAATCTTGGGTTTTTTAAACACAATCTGTGTATTCCTTCATCAGCACAAGAGATTATAGCCTCTGAGAACACCCGATATCAAACTTAGTATGTCCAGGATGACACTTAATAGTATCCCAGAGAATTGATTTAGTTTAGCCTTAAAAAGGATCTATGTCTTGGGAGAACAAGGGATGTTCTAAAATACATTTGGTAAGAGACTGTGAAAATATTTAGGCAGAATTATCTGATCTGTGTTAGATGTAAGGTCAAAAAGGTGATTTCTTCAGTTATCCCTTCCTTCAGTCATTCCTTACAGTCATCCCTTAACACCTCTGATAACATCTACAGTTTTCAAATACCACTTTAGATAAAAACCACACTTGTATATGTTCATTTATGTTAGCTGACTCTGGTCATTCCCAGCCTACTGTTTTTTAAAAACAAAAAATGTGATAGTCATGGTGACTTAAAACACAATCTCATTTTCTTAGGATACATATGCCCTAAGAAACAAGCATGCCAACTATTGATTTACCAGATACCACTTAAGCATACCCTTCCTAATTATGTAACATTTATATGCTGCAGCAACAATACTTGAGGACCTTAATGAACTTCAGCTCAAAACACTGTGTGTGATGAGGACTTCAGAAGTGTGAGGTTTCACAGGCAGATATTCAAGTATAGAAATAGTACAGTATTTGGTCATTCCAGTTAAACAACCAAATTGGTTTCATTTTATGCAGTTTATTCAGGATTATACAGGAAGTCTATGGTCCCAACTTCCAGCTTAAAACTTTTGCTGTTGAACCACCTGTCCTCTTCTGAGTGCCTCTGAAGATATTAAGTACATATGCACACATGCACTGATGTTATATACCACTACCAGCAATCAAGAGATCTAGGCTGTAGATCTAGGTATAAGCTGTGGCTGCAAGTCATCAGTTTCTAAATGACAGTGCTATGCAGTTTGCCATTTACAAACTATGATTAATACATTCGCTAAAAATAATTATCCATTAATTTAGTTTTAATGTTGTACAGAAGAAAAACTGACTAGAGAATACAACTACACTGGGAGGGCATTTTTCAGTACTCCCACACCATATACTTGGTGCAGGCAGGGTGCCTGCAAAAAATTAAGACTTACAAATCTCACTTGCAAGCCAAAAGAATGAAAGGCTTGTTCTTTGTTTTGATTTCCATTTTTTTTTCCTAGAGAAAGAGGTCCATTTACATTGATATTGATTATTTTAATGTGTGAAGTAATACAGCGAACTGAAATGCCAAGATGATATGTTGTAAATTCATCACTCCCTAAGCCAGCTGCTTCTTGTCAGAAAAGGAAAGTTCCTTTTAAGTGTCTTTTGAGACTGATATAAAACAAGTTATATGACAAGACTGTTTGTACTGTATGTCATCAGGTGTTTCTTAAAGCATAAATTATGACTAATTTTTTTTTTTTTAATGGAAAAAAGAATTATTTCAGACAAGCAATCCAGCAAATAGTAATTCTACTTCTGATGTTTCAGGAAATGAGAAATGACTCCCCCAGTGGTGCTTTCAGTAACACTGGAAAGATAATTTCAAACACCTCAACATGCAAATTTCCAACACTTAAATTCAACAAATACTTTGATTTAGCAGTAGCTTATGCATTTAAATCCCTTTTGAAATTAAATATTTAAAATGTTGTTCCACAATATTCTTTCAAATACATTTTTAATCCATAGTTGATTTATTTTTGCAGAAGCCTTAATTTAATCAAATTGATAGGATATTTGGCCCTGTTCCTTCATAGGAAAGCACACAAATTCTATAGTGGCTTTATCAAAAGCTAAGTCATGAAATTTCATTAAAATGTGTAGTTAATAAAGTCCTTATTCACTTTATTAGGTACTTAGTCTCTACAAAGCTCTTTAATTTCATAATCTCCTATCTTTAATACAATTTGTATTATTCTGGTTTGTGTAATTTTTAGCATTAGAATAAATTATGTTTAAATAAAATATTTCTGTCATTTGTGACTATTTGTCAGTTGTGAATTCTCATGACATTTTGTAACTGTTCTCCTCATTAGTCCTCTTCCTTTCGTCCTTATTAGTATGTTATTTAATGACACCCTGAGAACATTCTCACAAAATTAAATTTAAAAATATTTTTCTTGATATATTTGCATGAGATGACTGTGCCAAAACATAATAAAAATACTGCAATTATATCGCTGTCACACAGTACTTGATTGCCTCTACCCATGGCAAACACAGATAATAATAAAGACAGAAAGGATAATCTCTGCAGAATTTCCACAGAATGATAATACTGCATTTATTTAGATTATGGAGTAGGTAGGTGCCCACAATGTGCTCATGGTCCTTAACTCCCAGGTACACAACTGAATAGAAAATAACACTGGACTAAAAAACACAGAAGGGATGTGCTCAAATCTCACCTGTCGTGGAGTCAAAATGCCACAAAAGAACACACCTGGAGGTGCTTCTGGCTCCTGAAGGTTAGACATGTAAACACGGCACAAAAAACAGAGCTGGGGAGGGAAGACCATGCTTGTCTTTCTCTTGGTCATCTGCTGTTGTCTTTCTGTCTGTCTGTCTGTCTATTTCACAATACAGATGCATACTCTTCACAAAATTTGTGAGAAGGTGCTGGTTATGAGTTTGAGACTACCCACTCATTTCCCATCTGCATGAAACACTTCAGTCTTCAAGGATAACTGAGCCCATTGTTCCAAGAGTGTATTGAATGAAACACACGGTGATCGTGCACATGGTAATTACCATGACCCTCTTCTTTCACGTGGATTCTGCATTGTCATATGTCTTTTATGTGACCATTCACACAAAATAAAGAAAAGACTTAACCAACTAAAGTTTGGCCAGAATTATGTTTGGAATAGCCATAAGAACTACCATAATTGAAGACAAGAAAAAGAAAACCTTCCCCAGTCATAGAAATCATTGGGTTCATGGTGAGTAGATCCCAGCAACTAAGCGCCCACCAGCTGCTCGCTCACTATCCCCCACACCCACAGCAGGATGGGGGAAAGAATTAGAAAAGCAAAAGTGAGAAAAAAATAGTGGGTCAAGATAAAGACTGCTTAAATGAAGGAAGAAAAAGTTTAAAAATGCCCAAGTGATGCAAAGGCAACCACACGCCACCTCCCACAAGCAGACCAATGCTTATCCAGTCCCCAAGCAACAGCTACCTTGTAAAGACCACCCCCCAGCGTTATTGCTGAGCCTGATGTTATATGGCATAAAACAACCCTTTGGTCAGTCGGGGTCAGGTCTCCCAGCCGTGTTCCCTCCCAGCCTCTTGCCCACCCCCAGACTACTCCCTGGCAGGGCAGCATGAGAAACAGAGAAGGCCTTGACATTGTGCAAGCACTGCTTAGTAATAGCTAAAACATTGCTGCGTTATCAACACTGTTTTGGTCACAAATCTACAACACAGCAACACACAAGCTGCTGCAAAGAAAACTAACTCTATCCCAGCCAGACCGAGCACAGAGTTAATACCAAATCTTTGCCTTCACTATTTACATTAATCTCTTCTTACATTTCTATCATGCCCACCACTGCAGTGCCAAAGTCTGTTTGGAGAGATAAAGATCAGCAAAGAAGTTTGAGAAGCAGATTACTTGCCTCTACCAAGCTACTGCAAATTTTTTCCCTTTCTTCCCTGCCAGTGTGAGCCTCTACTAACCATTGTAAGCATGAGAGATCGGCCAGACTTCATGGAGTATCATTCAGTCAGAAACTGGCCATAAAAGTTCAGTGTAATTGCTGAGATACAGGTCAGTATAAATGGTTCTTGACTTGTCCTTGCGGTTGCTTTCCAGTGAAGGTGATTATAAATGTCTATAAATTTTCTATGGGAGTGGTGATTTTAAATGTACGATGAGACACCTACACATGTGGCTTGTTTACACCTAAAAATGACCCACCAACACTTCTGTTATGATGGTAGTCACATTTATCATAGTATAAACCAACAAGGCCAGGACCTATTTCTGATATGATCTCAACAGATTGGTATGGCTTATAAAACTAGAACTAAATTTATACTTGCAGTACAACATTATAAGAAATCTGTGGAGAAAGGAATGAGATTTGTGATAAAAAGCAATCCCGGGAGAGAGTCGATAGCAGCTGTAATTTCTTTATCTATTATTACCTGACTTTGAGGCCCAAAAATTACTATATTTGCCTGTTTCCTGGTACTTCTGCAGTTACTGATAGCAATTAAGCTGCATTTCAAGCTAGAAAATGTTATTTGATTTCAGAATTTGGCTTAGTATTCCTTCCAAAATAGCCCTGGCTGGCAAAAGAGACTACGACAATGAATTATTATTCTGAGACTAGCACAATTATCCGTACAGCATGGCTTTCTCCATCACGAATGCAGAGCTGATAATAGAAAGGAGACAACTCTTTTGGCCCTCTGACAAAGAGCTATGCTGATGTCTTACCAGCAGGGTCACGACAGGTGATGCTCTGACAGAGATTTGCTGCGCCTTGCTCTAAGTCACGTAACTGTTTTATCCATTTGCTCCCAAGAACGGATGGCTTTTTCAACTCTCTTGTTTCATGAATGCTCTGAAAATAGTGAAACAGGAACAAGAAAAAAAAAAACAAACACAAAAGGAAGGCATGAACATGGCAACTTTTTAGACAGATTGTACACATTTATTAATTTCCAGAAATAGTCAGTATTCTTTGGGTGAGAAAGTAGCCTTTTCCTTTAGTTTGGAGAAATAACTGATTGATTTTTTCATCACTACCCCAGCCCACCAGTATTAATGCTTCCCTCAAAGATATGTTACCAGCACTTTGGAGTTGGGATAAATTGTGAAGAAATGGATTAATGCACATGTCATGGTGAAATCACTCCCCAAGGGCTCTGGAAATTCATATTAAACAAACCCGCTTGAAGCCGCTGCCCAGGGACAACTGGGAAAGGGCAGGGCAAGGCAAGGAAAGGCAAGGCAAGGCAAGGCAAGGCAGGGCAGGGCAGGGCAGGGCAGGGCAAGGCAAGAAGGCGGTGGTGGGGGCGGTGATGGCGGTGGTGGCGGTGGTGGCGGTGGTGGCGGTGATGGCGGTGGTGGTGGCGGTGGCGGGCTCAGGCTCCCCCCAGACGGGCCCTGCCCGGCCCGCCACCTGCCCCACCTTCCCGCCCGCTCCACCGCGCGGCGGCCAGCGCATGCGCCGCAGGTGTCTCCTAGCAACTGGCGAAATAACAGCGCGGGCCGCTGCTGCGTGATCGCCCCCGGGTGGCGCGTCGAGCCCGGCCGCGGCGGGTGAGTGGGGGCTGCTCCCGGCCCGGCTGTCCAGGGTGGTCGGCGGCAGGCCCGGAGCGGGCGAGGGGAGGGGAGGGGGGGGCGGGGGCGGGGCGGCTCTCCGCGGCGAGCCTGTGGCGGGGAGCAGGGGCGGCGGGCGAAGGGGGGCCGGTACCGCGAGGGCGGAGGGCTTGGGCGCTGTCAGCTCCAAGTAAGCAGAAATAATCCGTTCTGTGTAGAGCTGGCGAGTCACCGGTTAGAGCCCTAACGCTACGACCGCGATGGCGGGGGGTGCCGGTGCGGCGTCAGGCGGGAGGCGGCCGTTAGAGTCCCGCTGCCTTCGGCTCAGCGGGCCCCGGATCGTGGCTCGCTCCCTGTGGGGTTTGGTTCCTTAGCGCTTTATCGGGGAGCTGAGGTCCACGTGCCCGTCGACTTTCAAAAGTCATGACTCAAAGTTAAACAAGAACCATTATTATTATGATGATTAAAGGCACAGGTTGAAGTTTCCTCCAGCCACAACCAAAAAACCCTAAAACCTTACCGTCTGCTTGGTAACGGAATCTACACCTTTAAGAAAAGCAGTGACAATTGCAAGATTTATAATAAAATTGTAAGATTTAATAAGAGCTGAACTATATCAGAATGAACATAAATAAAATTCAAAACCAGGCAGAGCAGATCCTGCACTTAGGGGCTCCTGACGCTATTTCCTACTAAAAACTGGGAGCGTAGGAATTGGTGTCAGCAAAGGTAGGGAAAGACATGGGTGGACTAGTTCAGCAGAGGATAACTGTGATCAGTATTTTGAGATGTGAACTGGGAAGCAAGAAACTGCAGTGGACGTGCCCTAAGGAAACTTACGTGGTAGAGAAAAAGAATTTTATTTAAAAATTTGGATAGGTAATATGAACAAAGAAAGAACAGTGCACTACAGATAAGGTATGTAGAATTTATCTGTGACAGTAACATGAAAGGTATGAGACCCAAAATTGTATGTATAATAGATGAGAAGGGGAAAAAAAAACCAAAAAAAGAAAAAGAACAAAATTTTAAATACAGAAGTTTTATCCTAAAGAACACTAACAGGTGATTAGGGTCTTAGGGAGGAAATCTCACCTAATTTATTGATGTTTCAAAGGTTTGGGGGCATCTGCAGACAGGAATTTCAAAACAAAGTATGGATTTGCTGGCAGAGCAGCATCGTCTGTAGAGCAGAACTCTTTTATAATCTTTTTGCTAATCTTAAATTATCATCTATATAAGGTAGTCTGATATTGTATTATCTTAACCTATGCAAGATAAACATATCTGCTTTCTGTTTTTCATTGACTGTGAGCAAGCTCACTTTCTCACCTTTGTTGATGGAGCAACATTTCTTTTTTGTTGTTGTTTTAGTTCCTTTCATTTTTGTGATTTTTAACATGCTGCCATTTTCTCATTATCTAATTTTCTGCTAACACAATGACTGCCAAGATGGGCTTGTAAGTCCTGTGGTTCCTACGTTTGTTTGAAAACCTGCTACCTGTATTTTTGTCCTAAACTGTAACAAATGTCTTTTTTTCTTTTTTTTTTTTAACTGTTAACATATTAAAGCCTGGTGAATGAACAGTAAAATTAAATGATAGGGCTACCCTTGCAGTTTGACATAACCATAAAAGTCATGAACGTGATAGCTGAGGTATTTCCAGTGTCAACAAGCAGTATGAGTACGATTCTGTACAAGAGAGGAGAGGCTTCATCTGGGATGCTGTGGTCAGCTGAGGTCATCCATGTTTTCAAGAGGCTGACTTAAAAAAGGTTTATGAGGAGGATATGGGGAATGAAGAATCATTTTGTGGAGGAAATTAGAAGAGTTCTTTAACCTAACAAAAAGAAAACTGAGTGGGGATACGTTTGTTATCTTCAAGTAGAGGAGGGCCACGAAGATGGTGAGGGCTGGATCACCTCTTCTATGAAGACAGGCTGAGAGAGTTGGGGTTGTTCAGCCTCGAGAAGAGAAGACTCCAGAGAGACCTTATAGCAGCGTTCCAGTACCTAAAGGGGCCTACAAGAAAGCCAGAGAGGGACTTTTTACAAGGGCATGTAATGATAGGACCAGTGGTAATGGCTTTAAACTGAAAGAGGGTAGATTTAGATTAGATATTAGGAAGAAGTACTTCACTGTGAGGGTGGTGGGACACTGGAACAGGTTGCCCAGAGAAGTTGTGGATGCCCCATCCCTGGAAGTGTTCAAGGCCAGGTTGGATGGGGCTTTGAGCAACCTGGTCTAGTGGAAGGTGTCCCTGCCCATGGCAGGGGGTTGGAACTAGATGATCTTTAAGGTCCCTTCCAACTCAAACCATTCTATGATTATATGATTCTAAATATAGTCTGATTCTATATATGTAAATATATAGAATGTGTATATATAAAATACTATATAGTATGTATAGACTATAGTAAATATATACTGTATAGTATAAATATTTAGTATAAATAATATATTTTGATACATGCCAGCAAAGAAAGTAATTGACAAATGTTTGAACATGACATGAATATAGTAAACTGGACTAAAAATTAAAAAAGGTCCCTTGCTGTCTGAGCAATCAGCTTGTGGAACAGCTTTTTAACAACAGAAGTGGGAACAAAATACCTAACTGTTTTTAAGACACAGCATGATAGGTATCTGGTGGGATTAACATGATGTTGTGGCTGTGATGGGGGAGTGGAATGAATCTGATCATTCAGAATGTCCCTTTCACCCGATCTCTCTGTGAAACTGGCAGAAGGAGGCATTCATTTTAAGACATGTAGTTGACACAGCTGGCTAAAAATTTAGGATTGTCTTTAATTTTTTACTAGTCTTTAAAATGTCTTTCTTCCTGAGGCGGACCATCTTTGACTTCTGTATGAGAACTGTCCTGCTATTATTGCTCTGACAGTGGTTGCGTAACTACTCTCTCTCATTTGTTTTAGATTAAGTCAATTTTTCTTTAGTCTCTTTCTCATGGGATGAGGGATTTCACTGTGTCTCAGTGAGACATTTAAAATCACACACATAATTTCTAAAAATCTCCTTCATTCAGGTTGTCACAGCTTGGATTCTCCAAGGATAGATCCTAGGTCTGATGTTATTTAATATGTTCATTATAATTTGGAAGTGAGAAATAACATAGAGAAATCAAAATTTTCTTGTGAGATGAAATGATTTATGTTAACACTAAAGAAGACTGCTAGAAACTTCTGAGAGCTCTTCTGCGGTTAGGTGAACTGGTAACACCATGACAGATAAAATTAATTGTTGATGAAAGCAATGCAATTTACACTGCTGGGAATATTTGGAACAATATACTCTTCAGTATTGAACCTAAATTAATTGTGATCAACTGGGAAAATGACCTGTTTACCATATGTGGATAGCTTAGTGAAAATCTTCACTGAGGAAATTGGGTAAAAATTAATACCCCAAAAGTTAGAATGTTAGTGGAATAAATCAGTAGTGTTCTAGAATTGATTATGGTATTTCAGGTTAGGTTCATCATATCTAAGAAAGATTTAACAGTCACAGAGGGATTCTGAGACAAGAAACATATATGTCTGGAAAAGCTATATGGAAGAAATAATTAAGGCAGCTTAGAAAGGTGATAAATCAGAACGTACAGGGAGTTATAAAAGAAAGTAGAAAAGATCAAGAAAGGGCATCTTTTAACTAAAGTTGTAATACAAGAACAAGAGGATGTTGTGTTGAACTGAATAACACATTTAAACTGTTTACATATTTTTTAAAGCTCAGGAGTGGTTCCTTATACAGTGCACTTGACAATTGGACCTGTGCTGTAGCATGTCAGACTAAGAATGAAGAGTAAAAGGATTAAGCATTTATGTGGATAGTAAAAATAGCTACTATTGTTAGGAAGAACATAAAAACTTCAGGAGATCTAAACCTTCATACTTCAGGGAAATAAAAAACCTGTAACAGATGGAGGAAATCTGACTTTTGGGATTGGTTTCATGCATTTATCAGAAGTGTTTGGCTCTTACTACTCTGGAGGCAGGATACTGATCTGCCATGCAAGACTGTTCTTGTTCATTGAAGGACGTTTTTTGTGCTGAGGCCTCTTAGTTAGTCTGTGATTTGGAAAGAATGCTAGCATGTTCTTTAATGCCCATTACTTCTTTTTATTAACATTCATACATCATCTTTTACACTGTACAAATTGGAAAATAGATTCTGCTTCTACAGCTTAGGATCTTAACACAACTAAAACACTCCTGACTTAGTATACCTCTTACTAGGTGTACCAAGCTGTTCAGCTTCAGAAAACAGCAAAGTATGGTCCTTGGGCAGTATGAAAAAAGGCGCTGCTATCAATCAGAGGCTGTACATGAGTCAAAATTTTATTGCAAATCTTGAATATTTTCACACCATCAGGTTGTGAAATCAAATACCTGAGAACCTTGGCTTTTGTTAAAAATCTAAGCATCTACCCTTGGGCTTTTGAAAGTAACACTCAGCTGAATGTTAATGTGATATCAGAATGCAAATAAAAAGTATCAATGTATCTTAAAAGTTCTGAGATTTTAAATAAATAATTGTATTTATTTTTTTTTTAGCTCACCTAAAATCCCCACCTTTTCTCTCTCATAGCTATTTCTTCAACCTGGCATGTAACTACAAACTCATTTTGGTTTTAAGGGTTTGTCTGCAGAGTACTCCACTCTGCATGTCTCAGTATTTTTTGTTATGATTCTTTTGTTTTGTGTGTGTATAATTTATAAACACATAGATCATTTGAAAAAATGGAATCTTTAACTCTCAGAATGATCAGAATATATTTAGTCTTTTTTCTTTTTCTGCAGTGGGGTGAACTTTGTCCAGCTGAATGAAAACAGAAAATATTATCTTGTATCTAGGAACAGATTCTCATTAAGTTTGTGTAGTTAACATCTGTTGCACAGTGGCTAATTCTTGACTTAATCCTGATAATTTTTTGCCTAATATAAACATAGGCACAGGTAAAACAGTGGGCAGATTCAAAGGTCTTGACTTAATTGGTCTCTCATATAATGTATTATTTTCATACAGTATATATCTTCAGGAACTGAATATTAAATTCAACCTGGTATCTCTTTTTAACTGTCTTCTTCTATGAAGCCAAGTTTTTTATAATGTATTAATGCTTGCACTGGCATTACAACACTGGGCAAGGGGACTCTGTTGATCCATATTTAAGGAGTAGGACAGAAGAAATCTGGAAGAAGCATTTGGGAGAAAGAAAGGAGTTTCAAGACTATTCCACATTGTTCTCTCAGTTATGACAAAGCTGCCTGAGAATGATGGGAAGGATATTTAAGCTGGCATACAAAGGACGTACTAGGTTATGGACTCAAGAAAGGAGTGAGATTGTCTGCTAATGCTATGATTATAATTTTAGTATCTTCCTTTTGATTGCATTGGAACGCAGCAGAACTAGAGTGTCCATACAGAAATCAATTGAAATAATCAATGAACGTGGCCAATTTCTAGGCAATTTTCACTGTTATCACAGAAAAAAAGATTTTAATTTCTCTGACACAAGAAGAAACAGCAAGACTTCACTCAAACTAGCTAGACTAAATTGAGATTATGTAATTATCACTTGGAAGGCAAAAAGAATCTCACTTGTTCATCTTTTGGGGGAAGAACCTGAAAATCATGGCCAAGTTGTAGTAACACACCTTCAGACTCTCTTAAAGCATGGGACAGTTAATTTGCAAAATGAGTCATGTAATAAATAACTGGTTAGAAGCTATTCTTAAATCCTTCTGTTTGCACTGCTTTTCCGCAGGAGTAATTGCTCTCAGAAGAGACCTTTGATTCTTTGACTGAGAGGTGAGTTCCACAGCTGGCTGTCTTTGACTTATTCCTGTTCTTTTTCTCATGTCTCTAACATTCAGTATGTGCAGGGTCTTAGGTTGTTGTGTCAGTTATTTAAGGTTTTAGAAAACAGAAAATGCAAATGGAACAGGTAATGTTTTCTAAATGCATTGTCCGACTTAAAACCACAAAATAGTATGGTCTTTAAGTGTATGCAACAGGACTCTGACAGTATAGGTATACACTCCATACTGTAAAGGAAGTGTTTATAAGATTTCCATATTTTGAACAGAAAAACCACCATAAGACTTTCCTCATATTTCAAAGTATGATTTATAGCCTCTTTTTTTGTTAAAGGTCAGTTGCTATCCATCATCTCATATTTAAAAAAAAAAAAAGAAAAAGTAGAGTGACTAGGAATAAGTGGATATCTCAGATTCGCAATCTAAGAAACTATTCACACTGAGCAGAGGGGTTCCTAGAGCAAGACAATAAAATGAATTAAGTACAAGGATCATGGCCATCATTATCTTACAATCTAGTACTTGGAATCTGCTCCTTTAGGCAGGCATCTGTAACAAATCTTTCAAAAACTAAATAAATTTTCCTTATTTTATTTGCCATGGCAGAGGTGCCAGTTCGTGATGTAATAGCCAAGAGGTTAGAGGTTCTACTTTTGAACTAAGAAGTTCACATTTGTGACCTTCCTCAAAATAATTTTCCACTTATGGGCAAAATGTTCTAGTCACAGAGATGTTACTGGAGATGGGCCTATTCCTTCAGCCACTTTTAAAAAGACAAGGTGGCTGTGTTTTTTCATATGCCCATTTCTGCTAATGTTCGGTTTACTGTGATAGTATCTGCCAGACCCTAGCCTGGCATGTGGATTCATGTGGAGAAATGGGGTAACAAGTTTACAATCTCACTAACTTCAGATGTCTGTGTAAATGTCAATACATGAGCTAGCAACAATAGACTCTGGGTTTGGTCCAAGGAAAAAGTAGTTATTTTTAAGGTGCAATTCAATTTCAGATACCTACTTTAGAATGAATCTGCCTTAAGAGTTATTGAATATGTTGACTAATCTCCATCAATTATCAAGGAGAGTGACTAACTTGAGTACTGATGCCTAATTTAGTTTAGTGGACACTACTTACAGTTTCTGGATACTGGTTCAACTTAAGATACTCACATTGGGGTAGTTCTGGCTCTATGGGAAAGCTGGAGACCTTAATGAAGTTCAGAGTGAAACAGGGAAGTGCCTGCTAAGCTTAGGCACCAGAGCTGAGGAAGAGTGTTGGGGATTGTAGTTTTGTGATGAGGATTTAGTTAGATGTAATGACTGTCCTGCTGTCTGAGAGACAACACCTGGTTAGACCACTGCACTGAAACCAGGTGTCACAACCCAGACTGGACAGACCAGGGAGTCATGTTTAGTTCGAAATTCCCTCGGGCTAAATTAAGGTGAAACGACACCAAACGATCAGTTAAAGATTTTATTTATGACAGAAGCAAACTGAACTGGGGAGGCGTGGTAGTAGGTGGCAGGGTTTCTCACAACAGGAATTGGCATAAGACTACTTCTGTAAACCGTGTAACCATATACATCGATTCAGGGAATAAGGAGATCCCTCCCGTTGAGTCACGAGGTTCAGAGCAGACCCCTTTGCTTTCCAGACTCCTCCTCAGAGAAGGGTCTAGGGGTGGCTGGATCCACTCTTAGTCTCAGACTTGGTCAACGGTTTATATCTTGAAACAGATGAGCTGTAGGGATTGTGGAGAAGGAAAGAGAGAAGGCGACAGAAAGAGAGAAAGGAAGAGAGAAAGGAAGAGAGAAAGATTTCACTGTTTCTGGGTCCAGCGTTGGTTCAGTCAGCCGAGGTGTCCAGTCAACCAAGGTGACCAGTCCCAGTGGGCTTGCGCACCCAGGGCTTCAGTTTGTGTCCTTTTATCATCCTTGCCCCTCCTTCGGGCGGGTTAATGAGCAGTTTGTGAGCCTTTGGGCTTGGGGGTCGTTTGTGGAGTAACTTCTCCTTCCCTGCAGACACTGCCATTGTTTGATCTTCGTATCAGAACAGGGAGCTGCGCACCCTCCAGCATGCCCTCCCCCTCCTGTTGCTGACGTCTGAGCTGATGGGCTTTTCACCTTGGTTCCTTGCTGTGCAGGGTTTGTCTTTAAGCAGAACTTGCCCCACCACAGTGTTTGAGACATTAACTCTTTCAGTCTCTCACACCAGGTAGCAGCAAAGTAAAGCAGGCTAATTTGTTTACCACAGAAGGGAATAAATTCCAGGTGAAGGACAGTAAGTAGCATAGAATGATAACTTCATAGATTGCTTGACTATGCATTGGCTACATCTGTTATGTCAAAGTCCTGTATTGCCTCTAGCTCTACATGATTTAAAACAATCAACCCTTTAATCTCAAAAAACATGTGTGGGAAAAGTATGCTCCTATGATTCTAGAAACCTACAGAACATGAAGTAGAGAATATTACTCAAGTGAGAATATTCTTTTTTTTGTCTTTAAGATTTAGAATCATAGAATTGTTTAGGTTGGAAAGAACCTTTAAGATCATCAAGTCTAACCATTAACCTAACACTGCCAAGTCCACCACTAAACCATGTCACTAAGCACCACATGTACACGTCTTTTAAATACCTCCAGGGATGGTGATTCAACCACTTCCCTGGGCAGCCTGTTCCAATGCCTGACAACCCTTTCAGTAAAGAAATTTTTCCTAATATCCAATCTAAACCTCCCCAGCGCAACTTGAGGCCATTTCCCCTTGTCCTATCGCTTGTTACTTGGGAGAAGAGACCAACCCCCACCTTGCTACAACCTCCTTTCAGGTAGTTGTAGAGAGCGATAAGGTCTCCCCTCAGCCTCCTTTTCTCCAGGCTAAACAACCCCAGGTCCCTCAGCCGCTCCTCATAAGACTTGTGCTCTAGACCCTTCACCAACTTGGTTGCCCTTCTCTGGACACGCTTCAACACCTCAGTGTCTTTCCTGTAGTGAGGGGCCCAAAACTGAACACAGTACTCGAGGTGTGGCCTCACCAGTGCCCAGTACAGGGGGACGATCACTGCCCTGCTCCTGCTGGCCACGCTATTTCTGATACAGGCCAGGATGCCGTTGGCCTTGGCCACCTGGACACACTGCTGGCTCATATTCAGCCGGCTATCAACCAACACCCCCAGGTCCTTTTCTGCCAGGCAGCTTTCCAGCCACACTTCCCCAAGCCTGTGACCCAAGTGCAGGACCTGGCACTTGGGCTTGTTGAACCTCATACAAGCAGCCTTGGCCCATCGATCCAGCCTGTCCAGATCCCTCTGTAGAGCCTTCCTACCCTCAAGCAGATCAACACTCCTGCCCAACTTGGTGTCATCTGCAAACTTACTGAGGGTGCACTCGATCCCCTCGTCCAGATCATTGATAAAGATATTAAACAGAACTGGCCCCAGTGCTGAGCCCTGGGGAACACCACTTGTGAGTGGCCGCCAACTGGATTTAACTCCATTCACCACCACTGTTTGGGCCTGGCCATCCAGCCAGTGTTTTACCCAGCAAAGAGTACACCCATCCAAGCTGTGAGAAGCCAGTTTCTCTAGGAATTAATTAATTTACTTAATTACACTTAATTACTAATGAATGGAGTTTTAGTTTTTAAAAGAAGTTTTTCAGGTAACATAGACACAACATTTAATCACATTTAAAAATCTAAATCCTGCTACAATTTTTTTCTGAATTCTAAGTATTTAGAATAGTAAACTGAGAAGCAAAGATATGTGTACTGTAAACCTACTGAAAAAAAGAACATGCAGTTATCACAGAGAGAAAGGGATTTGAATAAGAAGTTCTTTTATGGGTCAGTAGCCTTGCAATACCTGCACACATTGATTGTCTGTGATAATTAAAATTCAATGCAGAAGACACATTTTTAATTATCAGTAAGCCAAAGAATTCCATGTGCATCATTGCCTTAAGTCAGAGAATGACCGCTGAATACAGAGAGCTTTATGGCAACAAAGCTAATACCAACATTTGATGGCAGAATGCATTGAAATCCAGAATAGTAACTGCAGCAAAAAAACAGACCAAGGGGCATAATCCACAATAAAGTAATTGTCCCATTCTCTGTGCTTGTTGCTACAGATCATACTGCTTTTTTAATATTACCATTTCTGAGCATGTAGAAGAATGTATAAGCTTCTTGAAAATATTTTCAGAAGTTGGATGTATTTATACAGCGTGAAGAAATATTTACAATAAAAGACTTTGGTTATTCACGGTCTTGGAATATGTATAGTTCTTTGAATCTGTGAACATTAATTGTACAATGTTATAAATACTTTTATATGAATTAACTTTTTAAATTGTTTGGTTTAAACCTAATTAAACTTATTCAGAATTAAAATTGCTTTTTATGACTTTAGCTTAATTTATATCTGAAATGAATTGAGCTGAACTAAGTAATTCTAACTAAGTGTCCATATCTCCATACTAGGATTTAACACAATTTAAATAACCCAGATTTCCTGAATGTCCTTGTAAATCTGATTCTTGTATGTGTGCATGATGCTTACTTTCTACAGTGACTGCATAAATCAGAAGGTAGTATGTCCATCATTTTTGTTGAATATACCATCAGTAATTTGTCCTTATGCTTTCTCTTATGTAAGTTAATTTGTCTCTAGCCAAAGCTGCACTTTCTGAAACACTGAATTCTAGTGTGTGTGTATGTGTTCATATGTGTGTATGTATGTATACACAAGGGTAAAGCAGATTGGAGCTGAAGAATCTTTGTATGGGTCTTCCTCTCAAAACTGTAATTATTGACCTGCCCATGAAGTTTTAAATTTCAGATCCATTTTTCGGATGTGTCTATCAACTGGTTTCACTACTGCTGTGTTACAGTTTATTTGCGAGGCCAGCAGAGGAACAATACTTAAAAAAATTCAGAGGATTCAGGAAGAGCACCAAATTTTTGTTGAACACAACAAACAATAGCCTTGACTTTTGTAACCAGCCAGGCTAAAGCTCATATTGCACTAGAAAATAATCTCTTATACCACAGGGAGACTGTCAGGATAGTCCTGGCTGAGGCTGAATGTGTGGTTTCCCTTTGAGAACTAACTGAAGAGTTACTAAGGGGTACTAACAGTGTGCATTTCACTTTTACACAGTGTTAAAACAAACCTAAGTTTGGCATAACTTGGGTTATGTTCTATGCACAGCTAGTGGGTCCTGTTGCTCTTTACTTTTGCCTGTAGCTTAACTGGAAGGCTCTGCTGAAGTTTTGCAAGCCATATGAAATTAGGTCCACATGAGGTATTATATCCATATGCTTCAGAAGCTACTATTAGATGCAGCTGAGAAGGTCTTCCTGGTTCACGTGCACATGTGCTAATACAAAAAAAGGAGAAGACAGAAGCTGGACTTGGTGTAAATAGATGTAACTTTTTAAAATCAGTGAAATTTGTACTGTGCAGAACTGTTTCTTAATACCTGCAGACCTGATTTTTGTCTTCTGTGAAATACAAACAGAAAATTCAAATTGAATTTGAACCACATTTTCAAGGTAGAATTTATTTGTACGTTCTGCAGTTGTATAGCATGTTTACCAACATGAAATATATAGACAAACATGGGGAAATACCCTAACAGGACCTTCAAGCTCATATATGTTTTATAGATGCAGCTAAAACTAACTTACAGAAAAGCATGTCCTATGTATTTGTACCACATTACAACTTGAGCCTGTGATGTCTCAGATCTTTCTTTTTAGTTATGTATTTTGTTGACAGATGTATTTTACCAAAGGTGTTCAAGTGTTTGACAGTTTGTTTCATTTATAAGGGACAACTTTCTGCATAGAAATTACTATGTCAAAGAAATGTTCAAACTGATTAGGTGAGTGTCCTGGTTTCAGCTGGGATAGAGTTAACTGTCTTCCTAGTAGCTGGTACAGTGCTATCTTTTGAGTTCAGTATGCGAAGAATGTTGATAACACTGATGTTTTCAGTTGTTGCTCAGTAGTGTTTAGACTAAAGTCAAGGATTTTTCAGCTTCTCATGCCCAGCCAGCGAGAAAGCTGGAGGGGCACAAGAAGTTGGCACAGGACACAGCCAGGGCACCTGACCCAAACTGGCCAACGGTGTATTCCATACCATGGGACGTCCCATCTAGTATAGGAACGGGGAAGTGGGGGGGTGGGGAATCGCCGCTCGGGGGACTGGCTGGGTGTCGGTCGGCGGGTGGTGAGCAATTGCACTGCGCATCATTTGTACATTCCAATCCTTTCATTATTGCTGTTGTCATTTTATTAGTGTTATCATTATCATTATTAGTTTCTTCCTTTCTGTTCTATTAAACCGTTCTTATCTCAACCCACGGGTTTTGCTTCTTTTCCCGATTTTCTCCCCCATCCCACTGGGTGGGTGGGGAGTGAGTGAGCGGCTGCGTGGTGTTTAGTTGCTGGCTGGGGTTAAACCACGACAGTGAGTCAAATGAATGAGAAAGTCTGTCTTACAGGCTTTCCTAAATCACTGGTAAACTGGTTCCTAAAATACAGAAGGGAGTTTGTTTGTCTGCTTTTATTTTTTTATTTATTTTGTTGTTGTTGTTTTTAGAATGGGTAAAAAGGTAAAGAAGGAAGTAGAGCCTCCACCCAAGGATGTGGTAAGTTTATAAACTGTTATGTGCTATAAAATAAACATTACACAATTATAGGCCCAGCTCTACCATCCTTACATAGTTCCTTACTCTCCTAGCTTACCCACATTATTCTAAAAATGTCTTTTAAAGATGATTCTGTTTCTGCTTTTCTTGGACAGCATACAAACCAGAGTGACTGGGCATATGTAGCTCTTTGTGGAGATTGTTGTCTTTGGCAGGCTTTGCAAATAGTAATGTATGAAACAATCCAGGCTTCTTTTTATTTGAAGAACAGTATTAGCTTTCCATTTGTAAAAATCAGAGCAGAAAGGAGAAGAGCTACCTGAAATCTGCCTGTCTTTTCAACTGTGGAGACATTCCCTTTCCTTAAGGGTGAAAGAGTTAGGAGCCTAGATGGATCTGCAGTTTTTTACTGAATGCAAAATTTTACAGATGTTTTGAATGACAGTACTATGTATTCTGGGTCTTTTGCAAAAATATACAGTCTTTAGCAGCAGTTCAGGTTTTTCTGGTATCATTGGAAGTACCACAGTGAAAAGTACAAGAGCTGAAGGCAAATATGGAATAATGGTGCTAATATGACTTTTTTTCAAAAGGTGGAGATTAAGGGTCTGACACTAGCACACTGTCCAAGAGTTTCTATAAATTCACAAGGTACAAAGAGACCTCCAAAAAGATAGACGTTCAAAATATAGGTATTTTTAAGTTTAATTGGTTTATTCAGAAAGAAGTAGAGGAAATAAGACAGAAACACTGAATAGAGTATATTATAAATTCTGTGGCAGATAATTAAGTTAATGAAAATCAGGACGTCAACAAGTGCCACAGAGGAGCATGAAACTAAATGCAAAGTTCAGTATACTGTTTTAAAAAAACAATGGGTTTGTCTGTAAAGAGTAATGGTACTGCAAGAGCTTTTTCAAAGGTCATAGAAAAGTTGATCAGCAAAAACTACATCACAATTTCAATATTAAATAAGCATAAATAATTTTGACTAAGACAGTAATATCCAATAGCCATGATGTCACTGAGGCATAGCAATTGATGTCAGGTTTTGCCCAACTGTTTTGTAGAAAGATGAATATTACAAACATAATTCATAAGCTCCAATCAATAACAAATCCTTATGAAAGGAGACATGACATAAAACTTCAACATGAGAGGATAAATTGATCTAAAGCCATTTCTGTATGGAATAACCTAGAAAACCGGGAGGAGACACAAAGGTGTATGTGGATAGGACTAATTAAAACAGGTCTGAAGAATTAAAACTAAGTATCTTTGCAGTCTAAGAAAAAAAATTGAAAAGCATGACAGTAGATTTAAGGCATACAGATGAGCTAACCCCTTCTAAAGTAATAAAAGTTGACTTTTTCAGTAAATATCTAGAAAGTCAGTAGAAGCAGCACCACAATTTCGAAATCCAAAAGACACCATTAGAGTTTCTGGAGAAAAGTATGGTACAGCCTACTAACTACTACAGTAAACTGTGAATAATGTTAGAAAAGATATTCAACAATTGAAAAAATTAAACTTATGGAAAAGGTCAGTAAAACTATTAAAAAGCAATTGGAAAGAGTGAAGTCCAGATGGCATCTGCAGTTTTTGACTTAGTTTTTTACCCTTATTGTACTTCAGGCTAGCATATCTCTTCCAGCAGTCATATCAGGAGAAAAAAAACCTGAATGTTGCATAGCAAACCAGTATTAAACATGAAAATAGATCATTGATTAGTTGTAACTATCAACCAAGAAAGTCTTCTAGCTATGAGAATTTTGTTAATAGTGATCCTGTAAAATCAAATCTCAAAGCTTTAAATTTCACCTGGATATTTCAGATGGCAGGAAATGAGATGCAGACAAAATAAAAGATGTATTAGCTATTATCTTATGATTGATAATCTGCTTATGAAAATGTCAAGTCCCAGAAAAGAAGCCTTGAGATAATGTGAACAGGCATATAGAAGAGGGCCTTTGTGCATGTGGAATGCTCTGAGAATATATGGTACTGCAGATGACCGCTAATTTTTATAGATTTCTAAGAACAGGTGGGAAACACATCTCTCAGCCTAGCCACTGCTTATGTTTCAGAAAGTATTCCTTTCATAATTTGTCTTTTACTATTATCTGTCCTGAGAATTGGGCTTCTCTGGGAAAAATATTGCTTTGAGCCTCTATCACTATATGGATGTCCTTAGACAGTAATTCGGGTAGATAAAATATGCTAGCTTTGACATAGATTGATAGGAACTTTTCCTATGATATCTTCATTAAGTTTGGTCTAGACAATATTACTATTTGGTCATCAGCTAGAGCATAGACATTAAAAGGGAAGCCTAAGATTACCACTAGAGAAAATAACTGAGGCATTATCACTGAAAGAAAGCTATAGATACCTGAATATTTTTGAAAATGGCTTCATTCACAACACTGATGTTAAAAAGGTGGAATATATGAAGCAGCACTGTCAACTCCTGAAATTCAGTCTCCACAGAAACACCTTCTTTTGAGCAATTAATGCCTAAATATTGATTTGACTTGACTTTAGTAAGGCTTTCAACACTGTCTCTCATAACATCCTCATAGACAAACTGACAAAGTACAGCAAGATCAATAGTGTAAATGAATTGAAAACTAGCTGAACTGCCAGGCTCAGAAGGTTGTGATCAGCAGCATGAGTTCCAGCTGGAGGTCAGGCACTAGTGTTGTGCCCCAGGGGTTGATCCCAAAGCTGGTTTAACCTCTTCATTAGTGACCTGAATGATGGGACAGAGTGCACCCTCAGCAAGTTTGCAGAAGATATGAAATTGAGAGGAGTGATTGACAGACCAGATGGTTGTGTAGCCATTCAGAGGGACCTCAACAAACTAGAGAAATGGAAAAATGAGAATTTCATTAAGTTCAACAAAGGGAAATGCCAAGTCCTGCATTTGGGGGAGGAATAACTGGTACAGACTGGGTGATGACCTGCTGGAAAGTGGCTTTACAGGAAATGACCCGGTGATTCTGGTGGACATGCACCAGCAATGTGCACTTGGGGCAAAGAAGGGTAACAAAATCCTGGGGTGCATTAGACAGTGTTGCCAGCAACTTGGGAGAGGGGACTATTGTCTTCCACTCAGTGTTGGTGAGTGAGACCACACTTGGAGTGCTGTGTCCAGTTCTGGGTTCCCCAGTACAAGAAAGACATGGGCTTATGGGAATAAGTCTGCCAAAGGCTTGGAACATTTGTCGTATGAGGAGAGACTGAGAGTTGGGACTGTTCAGTCTTGAGAGAAGACTTGGAGGGGTCTTGTCAATGTGTATAAATAACTGATAGGAGGGACTGAAGAAGTCAGGCCAGGCTCTTCTCAGTGGTTCCCAGTGAAAGGATGAGAAGCAATGGGCACAAACTGAAACCCAGGAGGTTCCATTTAAACATAAGAAAAAAAAATCCTCTTTTACTGTAAGAACGATGGAACATGGCACAGGTTGCCCAGAGAGGTTATGGAGTCTCTGTCCTTGGAGATGTTCACAATCAGACTGTGCACTGGCCCTGAGCTCTAGCTGACCCTGCTCTGAACAGGGCAGTTGGAGCAGATCACCTCCAGAGGTGCCTTCTAACAACAACTGTTTGTGATTTAGTGGATTATCTTGGGTTTATATTGTTAGTATAGGAGATCAGACAATGACAGAACTGAAACAATTAGCATGACCAGGTATATATTAACTTTATTCTTCTAGGTAAAGGAAAAGGGGTTAGGAATATTGAAGATATCAGTAATGCTTCTAAAGATTCTATGAAAGGTGCAAGGATAAAGCAGGCCTGTAGTCAGTTAATTCAAATTTAAAGGATTTTTTTTTACAAAATAACAGCATGATTAAACAGTAGAATAATAGCAGATAAATACATCCTTTGAAAGGTGGGATTTGCATCTAAATGGGAAAAAAAACCCCAAACCCTTGCACTTACAAATGAGAAGTAAAAGCACAATGTCACAATGCACCAAAATATTTTGGGAGAGAATTAGCAAATAGATATAGATACAAAAACTAGCAATAAATCTTTTCCAAATTGACTAGAAGCAAGAAGCTTCTTAGAGGGACACTATTAGATGATAAAAGTCATAAAAGAAAAGCAAAATTACTTATTTTTGTGTCAAAGACAAAGCTATGTAGCAAATCACTAAAACAAATGTGAAGAAATTGCCCAAATATGAATAAATAGTATTTGCCCAGGTCTTGTTCTAACTGAAAAATAACTAAAATCTGAAATTGTGGTACTGTTACATATGGTATTTAATGTGTACCCTTTGTATTAGAGGAATGGAGGGTAGAAAATTTCATTTTCAAAAAGAAATAGGTCAGTAATTACACAAAGTTTGTGTTCCATGCTGTGTTAATTGGTAGAAATATTTACAAAAGAAACCCCCAAAACAAAACCAAAAAACCCAAGATGCATGGATAAATATGATAGTAATGGGGGATAATCAATACTGCTTTTGTAGAACAAAGTTTCATCTCTGAAATCTATTTGAATTCTTTAGAGGAGTCAGTGAGCAAGTGGATAATGGTGATCTGGTTGATACAGTTATTCAGCTTTTTCAAAAGTTTTTAGGCCAGGCTCTTCAGTCACATAAACACTAACAGGTAAAAAGAAATTTCTCTCTTCGCAATAATGTCTGGTTATAAAATAGAAAGCAAAAGCGAGAAAACAAATTACTGTTTAGGTTTCATAACAAAGAGAGGTTGCCAGTGGAATGTCATGGGGTTTTATTCTGCAACCTGTGTCATCTAGTCCATCAGAACTAATGTGGATACTTTCATGAAAATGGCAGCCAGTTACTAAGTAGGCAAAAGTGAATAAATACAACATTTCACATTCCAGAAATAAAAGGCAAAACACCATGTCACTAGCAAATGCATTATACATGCACATGTTGAATGCCATTAACAGTTCCGGTGTTTCCATCTCAGAAAAGGTACAGTTGAACTATAGAAAAATACTAAGAAAGACAAAAAGAATAGACAGAGTGCCTTCTGTATTAGGAAAGATCAAAGAGAGTGGGTTTCTTCATCCCCAAAGGGAAATGGCTGTGAAGGAGAATATCATAGAAACTTACAAAATTATGAATATACAGAGAAGGCAAATGGATGTAATTTATTTCACTGTTTCTTATGATGAATGAATTGTGGAGGACAAATAAAGTTATCAGGTGGTAGTTTTAAAACAAAGAAAAGGCATAACTATTTATATGACTGTTAAACTGTGATACTTGTGTCTCAGAATATTAAGGATGGCTAAAATACAGATGGCTTCAAAAATTATTTATGAAATTAACTGGTGGAAAATTTTTCTTGGACTTTTTGAACACAGAGATAAAACTGCTAGCTCACCAGCTCTCTAGGTTGCAGAGTGCTGGAGTCTGGGAGGGAATATAAGCAAATTTTAATAGTCTGCTTGCCCACACCTGTTACCGGCCTTTGTTGGAGGCAGGATGCTGGGCTAAATGGGTCTTTGGTCTGACTGGAAACATATTTTGGTTTACCTTCAATTTCAACTAAGTTGAGTTGATGGAAGCCAAAAAAACCCCCGAATACTCTGCAGTTTCTAATGACTTTGAAGTCAAATGTACACAAAATTAATGATCAAAGACATATAGAAGTTTTTGAATTATAGTTTTCTTTTTTATTTAACTTGCTTTATTTCTTAATACAAACTGAATATTGGAAATGTTGTTGCTTATAAACCAGTTAAATTTCTGTGTTTAATTCAAGGTTGTCTGTAACTTCTGGCATGTTATTCTAGCATGTAATCTGTCCTGTATGTGCCATTAAGGGAAGATCTGCAATGATGTATGAAGAATTAGGAGCAAGCCTTGATTTTAAAAAAAAAAAAAAAAAAAAAAAAAAGGGGCAGGGGGGAACTCTAGCTATGCTGGAGTTATGATAAGCAAACGTCATATCCAATTCTATGATAGTTTTGATGAACAATGTTACTTCCCAGCAAATTACTGACCTGCTCAGGCCTCTGACTTCTTAAATATACATTGATTTCAGTGACTGTTCTTACTGTGTTTTCAGCACAAAACTGCTTCTAATAGGAAAGTGCCTATTGAATATTTCAGACAGTAGTAGTGAATCTAATGTCTATACAAATGGGTAGAGATCAGATCAATTTCACTCTGCTCATGTGCCAACCTGTCATTAAATCCTAGGAATTATCATTGAATTGTAGTTTATACAATTACTTGTGAACAGGGGAGGCAACAAAAATGGAGCAACATAATAGCATCTTTGATATTAGATCAATGTAAATAAATAACTGAGATTTAAAAATCTTATTTCATATTTCATTTCTTATTAAACTTCATCTGAGATCGATCTTTGTGTTTACTTTTCTCTGGAGGACTAACAGCCTTTACTAAAAATTACAGTTTTATCCCATCACCAAGTATTTGGCCAGACTCAGGAGATATGTCTGTGCTTAAATCATAGCCCTTACCTCAAGGATCATATTCTATCCACGCAAGGACACAAATGTGCAGAAGTAGAGAAGTATGAAGGTGGCTAAAGGGACTTTCAGTCATCTCTTAATTCTCCTATATGCCTCTCATATGGTAGAATGAATGAATGTTGCTGTGATAAGCTGAATTTTTTGCCTCCTTACAATCCAAACAGAAAATTCCCGTAAAGAATTCCATCATTTCAGGCCCATCACTAAGATGTAACTTGGACCACTGTGCCACTATTTGGTTTAATTCTTGTTGCTGAGTCATTCTTAAGCAAAATGACTTATGGTACAGTAAGCTGGTAATATTTTCTTTAAAAAGGAGCTTTGTTCCATGACTTGTCGCATGCCTCCAGCTTGTCACAGCAAGCATGAAGTTGGACAGTGTCTTCAGGTTTTCAGACCTGCTTGAAGCTAGGGAGACCAGTTAAGCACATTACGCAGGCAACCTCTTAACTGTCAGTGAAACTTGGATCTTGATCTTGCAGACTGTTAAACTGTGCGATATGCCTTATGGCAGATGATGAAATTAAAAACCTACCAAAAATATGAATTTAGAAGTCTGGGCACTCGTATCGTATTTTGACTTATTTTTTAACAAGTTGGAGGAGGGAGAAGGAAAAAAGCCTCCTCTTTGTTCATTTTCCTTATAGCACACTCATAACTTTTTTGAAGATTTGCTCCAAATAATTTCCTTGCTTGAAAACTGACTTGTATGTATCTTCATGCCCTTATTGTTCAGCAGCATGTGCCTCTGATGTAGCTATTAGAGGGTTTTTAAATGAAGTAAAACAAATAACAGACATTTAAAAATATATATGGTATAAATATACATAATATTTTTAAATAATATGTATTGCTATCTTAAATGATTAATCTGCTGTATTTTAAAGATAAATACATTCATACTGAGAGACTGCATGACCCCAGTATCTAGTAGTTTCTGTGCGTAACACAGGCCTAAAGTGTGAGGACAAAAGACAGTTTTTCCATATTAAAAAAATTACTTCAAATAAGCTTAAAACTTTTTAATGGGTAGAATTTTCAGAAATCCTTGAGTCTTGTTAAAGAACGAAAGGCTTATTTAGAAGATGCCCTTGCTCAAGTGATGTTAGTTCTAAAGAGTCTATTAAGAGGGTGAAAACTGCAGATTTGTTGGAAGATTTCTTTCTGTATGAGAGGTCAGAAATGGAAATGAACACTTTGTATCATTTCTAGCTGGATGAGCAGGGATTATGTCATGGAAATACTTCAGCTAGTCAAGATCATGGTGAGCTAGTGAACTGAGTTGAGGAAGGCACAGGAAGGGTCCTTTGATTTTTTTTAAAGCAGCCACAAAGTGTTAATGCCACAGAGTAACGAAATCCTCTTCCTTGTACAACAGGTAAGTTCATAGGCTCTGTGCACAGCTGCTCAAAAGAACCTTCTTCTCATGTTTGGCTCCAAAGCCGCAGGAAGCTCTTATATGTGTAACAGAATTACATATTTGTTGCCTTCAAGACTTCCTAGGTGTACAGGAAAGTGTCAAGGTTTTTCCAAAACCTTCATACAGGATGAAATCATGATTCTATTTGGAAGTCAATTATTCTTTCTTATTTTTCAACAATGTCTCAAATTGTCATTAAAAAAATTGAATTTCTCCACATAAATAGCATTTCATGTTAATATTTCTAATTTAGTTTACATCTCAATCTAGGATTTTTTTTTTAATGAAATGTGGGGGTCTACTGGAGCACATGGGAAGGCTCAGTATAAATCAAACTATTCTTTCCTTTTTCTTGTTTGTAGTTTGATCCTTTATTGATTGAAAGCAAAACAGCAGCAACGGTTGTGCTAATGCTTAGCTCTCCTGAAGAGGAAGTTTTGGCAAAAGCATGTGATGCTCTGTATAAATTTGCATCAAAAGGTTAGTCTTTTTGCAATGAGCTTTCCTTTGTGTTACTTAGATTTTGATAGTAGTTCACAATTGTTTAGTTTCCTAGCACTGAAGTCTTCATTTCATCTCAAAGGTCTTTTTCAAGGTTTTGGACGTTTTCTGAAATATCTGTCAAACCTGTATTTGCAGCTATAAAAAAGTCCTGTGGTTTGCATGAAGGAAATTTTTATCATTTTGTTGTATATTCTCTGTTTAATAGAGCTTGGTTTAAATATAACCCAGATCTGTTTTGTTATGAGCAACAGACCTGCATCTGGGAAACAATTCCCTTTTTTATGTTACAGTTTGAAATTTCTGTACTAGTGTAGTTATTTCAAGGTTCAGTTTTCAATGAAAATTACTTTTTAGCCTGTTTCTGTTATTTTTGCATATAGCTCTTGTGTCAGTACTTCTGTGACAGATGATTTACTGGACACGGCTCAGCCTGCTTTATCAAGCTTATTTCTGTATGTGTTGGGACTCTAACAAGTCTCCAAGATTCCAAATTTTCTGAATGTCCCTGTATTACCTATAGCTAAGCATCACGTTCTGGGTACCCAGAAGACAACTGTATAACAAAGGCTCAAAATTATGCTGCACATAATTTCCTAAGTTGCCTCCTACTCATTCCATGCCAGCCACTCAAATTGGTATACACTGGTAGCATTCTTGGTATAATCTGTTTTAATTTTAATTTATGTTTTCTTAAAAAATTATGGGTTTATATGCTGATTGTTATACTGATGATGTCACACTGCTGAAGTTGTGAGAGAAGAGCTGAAGGCTTTGACAGTCAGCTAGGGAAAGATGTTTAGGTTCAGCTTAATATGGCAAGTTTGGCTGGGGGCATGCAACCAAATTTTGAATATGTGAAGAGAGAATTTGGACTGTTGGGAGACAGCTATGAACCACACACCATAAACTCTTGTAGGCTCCTTCTCTGCTGTCCGCAGTAAAATATGGCACACTGCAAAAGAACAGATATTTAATTTTTCCTGTTTCTACTAAATGAATAATCCTTTATATTGTTATTGTAGATATTCCTGCAATCTTCCAGAAGACTAGACTGTAACTTTGCAGTGTGGCACAAGAGGAGTTATTTTCACTTTGCAGTTAATTTATTTATTGAATGTTGCTAGTAAATTGTCACATCCCTCAATAAAAAGAGTTCTTGTATCTTAATTGTGTTTTGGCCTGAGAATGAGCATAGTTCTCCAGTTTCTTTTTACATTGCTCACTTGTAGCCAGAAAGGACAGGCATGGTTCATTAGAAAATGAATTATAAAGCTCTTGTGGGAACTGAGAATAGGAGTAGGTTTTGGATTTTGTTTCTTGGGGTTTGGGGTTTTTTGAGCAAGCAGGAACAGAAGGCTGTAATCATACAAAACGCTTCTGTTCTTTGCATGGCCAGAGCCTATTCAGCTACAGAATGCTCCATTCTCAAGTGGTAGAAATCTCAGGTGGGATTTAATGATCCAAATCCTGGTAGCTGCTTTGGTTGAGGGGTAGTACAGATCCACAGAATGAATTAACTGTTATTTTGAGGAAAATAAAATTGGGAAGCAAGAAAAGAAGAAAACAAGATGAGGTTCTTAATTATATCATTCACCTGTACTTTGCTAAATAGAAAGCTGTCCTTTGTACTACCACTGCTGTCTCCAACAAAGGCAGAAGCATCCTTTGCTTGACAAATGTGAATTAATCCTAGGTAATATTAATCCTTGATACTATCTGACACGTGTTTATTTGGGGTAAAGATTAGATGATCTCCCAAGGTCCTGTCCAGGCCTTTGTTCTTTGATTCTGCAGTCCAATAAAAGATTGGTAGCTGTTTTACTTTGTTAGATTACAACTGTGAGCTTGTTGCATTTTTATGGAACTTTTAACCTAAATACTCTTCAGGTGATGAAAACAAAATGACACTTCTTGGTCTTGGAGCAGTGGAACATCTGTATAAACTCATCTCACATGAAGATCCAATTGTACGCAGAAATGCCATCATGGTATTTGGCATCATGGCTTCTAATCGTAAGAGTTTCAATTTTTTAATATTTTTCAATGTGTATGAGTGTGGTCATCAAAGCAATAGGTGGCCCATGTGAAAAAATCCTGTGTTAATGGCCCAGAATAAAGGAACAAATTCAGCTAGAGTGAACTCCACTGATTTTGAAAAACAATTACAAGTTAATTTTCCTCCAACCCTTTTTTTTTTTTTGATGGGGCCAAGTTGAAACAGTTTAATACTGGAATTATGTCTGTCAGGGAGAACCTGACTACACAAGATGCCTGCCGATGTGGACATGACACACTCATGTCTTTTACAAAAGTTGGAAGAGAAGGATAAAGTAGTATTTATCATCTACAGAAAATGCTATGTTTAAATATCAGTTGTTACTTGAGGCATTAGGGTAACTACAGTGATAAGGGAGAAAATGTGTTAAATTTAAAGTAGCTAACTCAAGTATTGATGGCAAAAAAAGCCCTGAACTATGAAGCATTGGCATCCATATTTACCCAGCTTCTTTGGCAAGTCAGTGCTGCTGTAAATGTTTTGTTATCTGTAGTGAAATTCAAGTAGTCTTGAATTCATAGCAAGGTAAGGTATCTACTGTAGCCATACCATTATTAAATGATTTAACCACAGTATATGCAGATTTTCTTGTACCTTTTTATAAGGTGAGAATGGATGTATTAACATCCATGCTGGGTGGCTGAGTAGTGCCAAATGGTCAAGCTGCAGTGAGTTGTAGGTAGACATACCTGAAGATGAAAGATTAAGTGGTGTAAGGTGGAGTTTCAGTGGCTGTTATTTTTACATTGCTTTATAAACCTACAGCTAATTAATATAATTAATCAGGTCTTATTTTGGTACATGTTGTACACAGTTGTCTTCCATGGTGGTATCCTAACCACTATTTAAGTCTTTTCATCAACTGCTACCTGCTTTTCATGTTGCACTGGACCTTACACTCTTTACCTTACTTTCAACTCGACACTAGCATATAGTTACTCCCTTCAGGCCTTGGCTTCCAACGCTGCTGCACATACGTGGAATTGAATGACTGAAGATCTTCCATTCATATTCACATCTTAATTGTTTTTTTGCTTTAAAACTAAATTCAACTCATACCTTTTTTCTTACATTTCAACACTGTAATGTGTTGATAGTAACAACACAGCCCTGTAAGATCACATGAAGTCTGTCCCAAAAAATGTTTTTTGGTTATTCTATCCAGTGGTTGTGGTTTTGCTAGTTTGCCATTGACAACAATAAAAATGCATTCTGAAAGTATTTACTGTGATTTTAAAAAGACCTATATAATTCATATTTTTAGTGTGGGCTGTGTTAGTGTGAAATTAGAAAGTGATGGCTTGAAAATTAAATAGTGGAAGGATTGCTTTTAGTTTGATAATTTTAACCACAAATAATTTTAACTACTGGGGTATGACTTGTTTGACAACTAGAACTGTGCAATATTTAATCAGAACCTGCTAGATGCAAGTATTTTGAATAAAGTTTCAATGAAGTATTGAGGAACTTCATATATAGCAAATGTCAAAGAGTATCACCTGGTACTTGAAAATTTCCTCTATGTTTTCTTGGCCCATTATGATCTTGGTATAACTTCGGTTGTGTGTCATTCCCAGTCAAATCTTTTTATTACTTAGGGAGTAACCATAAGTACATTTTCCTTGGAGCAGAATCTGTTTCTTTACTCAGCCACCAAGATTGCCAGACAAAAGACTTCATATTTGTATTTATTTCATTGTAGATGATGTCAAGAAGTTACTGAGGGAACTGGATGTCACAAATTCACTTATATCACAGCTGGCACTGGAAGGTAGCTTGCAGTATTCATTCCTTGTGCAAAAGTACACTCAGAAATAATTTATGATTGCCATTTGATAAGTCAATTTAATAAAATCTTCCTTGTAATTTACGATTTGTCATACTACATGTTAAATAGGTAATTGCTTTTATAGGAGTTGCTCTGTTACTCACTGAGTAGTGTTATGTTGTACAGAAGGAGCTGCATGTTTATGGAGATATCAGGAGATGTCAGCTATTGTTTATTGACTTCAAATAATATTTTAAACCACTGGATTAGTGAACATATACTATGCTGAATAAAACTTAATCAAAATATTTCTTTTTTTTCCTCATAGAAGATGTAGTTATCCATGAATTTGCTACTCTCTGTCTAGCACATATGGCCGTCGAATATACTACTAAAGTACAAATATTTGAGCAAGGTGGATTAGAACCACTTATCAGACTACTAAGTAGCCCTGATCCTGATGTTAAGAAGAATTCAGTTGAATGTATATACCTCCTGGTGCAGGTAAAGTTTTTTGTTGTTTTAAATTACAGAGGCAGATAAGCACTTCCCCCCCACCCCTGCCATCCTCTGTGGGGTTAATAATTTTAAAATATTTGATTCCTTTACTCCCCAGTGTTCATAAGTGTATTTGAAAACATTACACCCAAGTCCTTGATTGTTACATTGGTTACGAATATAGCTGATTTGACTCTAATTGTTGAACTTAATGCAATTATGAATACTGTACAGCAATGTAAGAGAGATCAGAATCAGATTCAGAATTTTTTAATTAAATATGAATTTGTTTTCTTAGTTGGAAAACAAGAAACTCTCTGTAGTGAGAGTTATAACTTGTCTATCCAAAACATTGGAATAATCCTGTAAATTAAAGAACTAGCAATTGCATTGTGCCTTGTTTTGGCCAGAAAGTCCGTAGTCACAATTTTGAACATCTTTTTAATGATAGGTAGGTGAATGCTGTCGACAGCTACTTTCCATACTGGGAGGAATAGATTTGTTATTGGCTACTTTCACACTCAGTACTAATGTCATCCATATGCTGCTTAGCAAAAGAATGGTGCATTTGTATGGCAGTTCTCTTCCATGGCTTAAGCGAATCAATTCAATAATGAATTCAGTTTATAACTCTATCTCTTTTGGGGCATCAGAGCATGTCTATTCAGAATCACATTTTACTCTTTCTCCTTTTTTACTATCTCGCTGTCTTTGTTGCAGGGTATATCTGGATAACTGCACCTGGTGCTTGCTTATATTGATAAGGATAATTGCATGCTGCACATGTGCAGTAAGCTATTTAAAAGCAAATTGTAATTTATTTATTTTTTTCTATTTTAATATAATCTACTACTGTCTTTTTATTAAGCTGCATATACACTGTTTAAAGTTGAAATTTTAAATTGTCGTGTTATAATTACTAAAACAAAAGAAGATATAACCAGGCAACCACAGTAGAGTGCAAAAACTATTTCCCCCCCCCTGAGGAAAATAAAAATGTTGAAACTAAATTTAAAAAACTTTCTCAAAGAAACATGTATGTTGAGACAAACATGGCAAAACCAAGAGTAAATAGGCTTCCTTAGGACTAGATTCTGTAGTGTGCACTTCAGTCATGCAAAAAACCTGGAATTTAAGGTTGGTGGGTCTTGATTATATTAAGTTTGATTCTTAGCTGAAAAGAAAGAAATCTTCAGAACTGGAAGCTCTGGAATATTGATTCATTTTTGCATGTTTGAAATCAGTTTTTTGGTGTTCTTTCCATAAAGTCAGGAATTGAGGTACTGTTATATTCTCTATCACTAACATTCTTTGTTGGATATTTTACTGCAGGATTTTCAAAGCCGTGCTGCAGTTCGTGCACTGAATGTAATTCCACCCTTGCTGGAACTACTGAAATCTGAATACCCAGTGATTCAGTTGTTAGCCCTTAAAACCTTAGAAGTAATTAGCAAAGACAGAGAAACCAGGATAATACTGGGAGAAAATAAAGGATTAGATTGTCTTCTGAAGATACTGGAAACCAATGTACAGTTTACTTGCCTTAAAAATTTTTTGTTCTTGCTGCTAATGTTTGTATGACTAATCGGGAATATTGTTCATGTTATGGAAGAGGGATAAAAGAAGAAAGAGCTCCTTTCTTGGAGCTAACGATGACAGAAATAGAATAAGCTAGGATACCTAGCTTACTAAGAATGGGAGCAAAGGGATTCACCAAAATGTTTGTATTTGTTTTATTGCTTTATTGCTATTAGTAATACTGTTTTACATTTACTGTCCATTTCTCAAACTGTTGTAAATATCAGAAAAATTCACTATATAGCTTTTTATATGATGTTTTCTCAAAATTTTTGATTATATGCTGAACTCTGGTGCTGGTTCCTAGTTTGAACACTGATCCTTTTTTCTGAATTTATTTTTATATCAATGGCCTTAAATATAATTTCCTACCTTGGAAATTTCATTGTTTATGTTATTATAAGACTCATTTTAGTGCTTCTTGAGTTCAGATGTCACCATGAGAAATACAATGCATAGAGAAATTTGTGAAGTTTTTGAAACTTTAAGATGACCGGTCCTTTCTGAATACCTGCCTAACCCACTTTGATATAATGAGAAACTTCTAGGGTTTTTACTGTTTTTGATAAATTTTGTTGCACCCTAAGGCATATCAAAGAAATTATACAAAAAATATGAGTATGAAAAGATGTACTTTGCAGTATTAATAAACTGTCCAAAAGAAAATTATGACAATTATCCTACAAAGTTAAAAGCCAAAGATATTTTAATCCTGATTTGAAGGTTATTTGTTTGGGGTTTTTTCTTTATTAGGAATTCAGCGATCTACATGTGGAAGCTCTTGCAGTGTTGGGAAATTGTCTTGAAGATGTGTGTACTCTGCAACTGATTCAGCAGACAGGAGGCCTTAAAAAGCTACTTTCACTTGTAGGAGTCTCTACTGTTCCCGATATTCAGAAGAATGCAGCAAAGGCAATTACCAAAGCAGCTTATGACTGTATGTGACTTTTTAAAAATCCATGGACATGAATCTGTTTATGAAGTAAATTTTCATCCAGAATGAGGCTTTTATCTGGTTGAGGGTAGTACTTGTGCTGAGGAAAACACTGGCAAGAATGAATTACAGTGATGAATCTTGCCAATCAGAGCAGCAATTGGATGCTAAGCTATATATATATATATATATATAAGAAAATGTTAAGATTTTGCCTTAATTTATTTTTAAATGTAATATATTATTGCAAAATGCTGTCCTCAAAAAGGAAAATGGAGCTCTGAAAATATGATTTTTATCTTTTGTTTAGTGATGCCAGGTAACTGCCATCTTAAGCCACCTTTGCTGGCACTATTTCTCATCGCTCTCAGTTAAGACTTAATTGCAAGCTTACTTCCTTTTGCATACAACTGCTCGTCTAAACGTCAGGCAATTTCAAATACAAATTCCTTTAACAGGGACATGAAAAAAAGCCTTTCAGATGGCTTGCAGATTAATATTCCCAGTGGAGTTAAATAATTTCTTTGTCATCTTTTTATAATTATTCATCCTATAGTTCTTTTTTATACACTTTCCATTAATTCACCAAGGAATTCTGAATTAGGCGAACATGCTCATCATTTTTGCCCACAACGACACTCTTTAAATAAGTCTGCATTTGAAATTCCTTCTATACATTGGCTTCTGAGTTGCAGCATATGCCTAGTAGTGCTATGTAACAAAATGCAATGTAAGAAATAACATACTTCTGTCTATAGAAGATTTTAATTCTGTCAAGGGATTTTGATAACGGTAACTATGACAGTAGAGCTTAAATATTTCATTCATATTTTTATCATCTTGTAGTTGAATCACAGCTTTAATTTATGTGTATTTTACAAATATGTTATCTAATTTAATACATGGCTAAAATAATCTCTCCTTTCTACAGTATTTCTGACCTCCTTTCTTCTCTCCCCATCCTATCTTTCCAATTCTTTTCTCACCTTCCTTAGTTTGATGTTCTGAATATTTGTAATTATTTGGATTGCAAATGATACATGAAAAGAGTGGAATCTACCTTTCCTAGTATTCTGTGGGTTTCTGTATGCTTTTATCATTATCTACTGGAAGCTTTGCAAGTCAGTGAAAATTATTTTCATTAATGTTTAGGTATCAAAGATAGGAAGAAGCCTTCTTATGCCAGTATTTTCTTTGTGTATTTTCCTGTATTGTTATTTTATTATGCTACTTAGGACTGTCAGTATCATTTTTATAGTCCTGTGACAGGCTTGTAAGTAGTATGCTAAGCAGATTTATATTTGTTCCTACTACTTTCTACTGCATCTTACTCCTTTTTCATATTTATTTTCAAATAAGCATAGCCTTCTTTTCCTCTTTCACACCTTTTTCAGTTTTTGTGGCCTAATATTTTAGCAGCTGTTAGTAGAAGCATGTCTGAACACAACATTTTTAAAGCACGGTGGCAAGAACTACACATAATGTATTACAGTACTGCCTATGATCTTATATCATGGGATGTTACCGTCAGTGAAGATGCATCTTCTTGTCATACTTCTTTACAAATGGAGTCAATGTGGTTTCATTATAAAGCTTTGCTCTCTTCTTCAACTTATGACAGTTGGTATGGATGCAGCAAGCTGGGAGAATAGATCAAAAGAAGATTTAAAATATTTGCTTCCAAGCTGTAGAATTTTGGTGACAACCAGTTAGACAAAGGGCAACATGTTGTACTGGTGCAGTGGAAAACACAGTCTAGTAAACCTGCGGCTCAACATGGCCCCCAGAAGTATTGAATTTATTTCAGATACATAGAGCTACTGGTCTAAATTCAGCCTTCCAGCGGAAAGAAAAGCGGCTTTGGGGCCATTATAAGAATACTTCAAGTGCAAAAAGAAAACAGAAATATTTGCAGTTCTTGTTTGTTTGTTTGGGTTCTGGTTGTAAACACACAAAACAGCCTATCCAAACTGCAACACTAATGTATACTACTATACTAATACTTGCCTTGATGTAAATACAATATAATACAATACAGCTCTAAGTTCTTTTATGACTTCTTCATTAAATTTGCAACAGCCATACAGTAGCTCACATTCTTCAGGTTTGATAATTGTGGTTGCAATTTACCAACATTTCCTGCATAGTTGAGGAAAAAATTACTGCTTTTCATTGAAATGAAAAACTTACTTCTGCTATGACAGAACATGTGTCTATCTGTTTTTTTTTAATCCTGGCAGCTGAGTATACAGCAGTGTCTGGTTTTGAAATTATTATTGTTGACAGATGGAATTTAGTTTTGTTTTTTTCCTGATAGATGTGATCATAGCAAACAGTTTTTGGTTTATGTCCCTTTCAGCCCTTTGGAAAGGGACTCCTGTAACTTTTTGTTGTTGTTCTTACAAGACAGATGTATCCCTTACGAGCTATTCTCAATATCTGAATAAATTACATGGTAAAAACTCTATATTCAATTTTAAGTAGCATCTTTAGGATGCTGCTCTGTTTCAGTAAATTAAAATTGATCGTATTTCTGTACATAATCATTATCCGTTTGCCCCTGAAAATTTGTTTTGTTCTGTATCATAATTTTGAATTTAATATATTCATTTCTCAATGGTTTTATTTTGTATGCTCAGAATTACAGTCGTGAATTTTACTGTGATTCCCTCCTTGCCCAGCAAATAATGCAGTCATTTCAGAATGCAAAATATAATTTAATGCTATAAATTATTGAATATCTGTGAGTGGATTATCTGGACTGTTGATTAAGGAGGGTCTGACTTTCCCCTGACAATGCCAGACACACCAGCAACAACAAAATGCTATGGAGTGTGTATGGAGAAAGTGATGGTCATGCTCACTCGAGTTTGGCCTCACTCTACCAAACTTCTGGTTTAAAGCTCTCCCTGTTCTTTACATGTATCTAAATGCAAATCCTTTCAAAAGGGAGCATACTAAACATGCTCTGTAGCCTGATTAACATATGCTTTTTCAGAACACAGGTTTTTATTTAGCTGGGGTTTTATTTATCTCAACTCAAGATCAGTGAGAGGTCAGGATACTAGTTAACATTAACTTTTTTTCATTTGAAATTGGTATAAATAATTCCATAAGGTGATGACAGTGAGCTGAACAGGTAATCAGGAGAACTCTGATCATGATTTTAGGATAAGAAGGGGAAATAGGAAACTATATTGAAAAGGTTGGCTCATGATGGGGTCAGTGCATGAAAAACTGGACAGAAGTGTTAGTACTCCAAACACTTTTAGTTGGGTGTGCCTGAGTATTTTACTTCATGTTAAATCAATGTATTCAGATTACTTGGGGGTCAAGAAATTCATCACTATAAATACGATGTTGGCACTGACACGAGAAGTGCTTAAGTACAAAGGATGCTTTTCAATCGTGCATTCTTTCTTTTCTATAGTAAAGGAAACAACTCATACAAACAGAGAGAGGATCAGCAGAAAATATTCATCCTTTAAATAGAATTGGCACCTGAATCTTAAAATATTAATAATTTTCATCTGTCTAGCTAGCTAAATATAGGTGCATACTCTTTACTGTAAATTCAAATCCGAAATCTGTTTTTCCACATTATTGGAAAATTCTTTATTCCGTTTAAAATATTTTAGATCACTATTTTCACTCATTCAAATTAATTATTCATATTATTATTATTATTTCATATAGACATAAATTATCTTTAGAATGAAATGCTTACCCATCATCACAACTGCCTTTAAAAGCAAGAATAATTTTTAAGAAAATCTGTATAGTAGTAAGTAACTTGCTGTACAAGAACCAAATTACTGAGGCATGAAGAACCTCTAAAGATCATTATTAGGGATTATGGACTACTTTGGCAAGCAACAGACCAGCGGCATACTTGATTACTTGTCAAAACAGTCTGTAATCCCAATTAAGGCCTCGAGAGCTGACTGATATGCATCAAGGTTGTGGCCAAGGTTCTGCTGATGCTTAAAATCCTCTCTGTCTTATTTGTTGCATCTTTTGCTTTGTGATTTCTATTGTGTATCTCTGATGATTCTTAAAATTTTTAAAATTGAGCTAGAGAGGAGAAAACGGGATACATTCTCATGTACATGCATTGCATCACTTCCGCTGTAACTATATTTTCAATCAAACTTTATTTTCATTGGCTTTGTGGTCTTCTAGTTGGTTACTTTAATACACTACAGATTCAGTTTTATTTAAAAGAATCCTTACGATATTTTTCTTTCCTTTTTAAACTTTTTATTTGTAAGACAACAGTCCAAATAAGGGAATGATCCCTCAAAGCATTAGTAAGCACTGGTAAAATTTTCAAATGTGTCGAAGTCCTACTGACTTCTCAGTTCCTGAATTTCTTTGATACATTAAACAATTTTACCATGTAGATATAACTTCAAGCATGTAATTAATCTGCTTTAAGGTATGCATATGGTTAAATGTTTATTGACCCTCATAACTGTAGAACTTCCATGCTGTCCAGTGCCTTTCTAGCTGAGAAAGTTTCACTCTGGGCTCTTTGTAACAAACACCTGCACTTCTGATCTCATCCATTTTGGGGCAAGTGAGTTTCTTACTCTAATAGTCAGACGTCTGTAGATACTTTGTAGACACTGTATGTTGTTACTTGTGTAGAGGAAGGGAACATCTGTGTCCTTCCCTAGCTGCTGCCGATTGTTGCAGTGTAGGTCAGCAGTGAACCCTGTGTCACCAGGCTAAAATACAGAATTGAAATTCTCTGCAAAGTGTGCATTAATGAAGAACTGCAAGCTGTGCAGAATTTAAAATTCTTTTTTTGGCTATTGTACTATGTTAACTGGTGCCCCACCAAGTTCAATTGTACATTATACTAGTATGTTCTTCAATGATGTTATGCATTTGGACTTTGTTAGCATAAACCGAAGTTAAGCATGATCCTGAGTAAGTATGATCTGTTGAATTGGAAAAGCTGTTTTCATCAAGCCTGTACACATTCTGCAGTTTTAAGTCTTACAGAGAACAAACTTTGCATTCTGTTGGGCTATGTATGTTTAAAGCTGTATTTAACAGTCAACTTTTGGGCTTGATTCAGAGTTCACTGAAGTCTAATGGGTTTTGGATCAGGTCCTTTGTGCACATTTCTTAATTGTTGGTGCCTCTGTTACCAAAATATTTCCATTTCCATGGTATCAAAAGCAAGCGTTGTGTTATGTTGGAAACAACTATATGAAATCAAATTCATGTCCTTTCACTGATTTGGAAAATTAATGCAGATTAATGCTATTATTCTTTTTCATTTAAAGCTGAAAATAGAAAAATCTTAAATGAGGAAGAGGTTGAGAAGTGTCTCATAAACCTTCTGGAAATTGATAATGATGGAGTTAAAATTGCTGCTGCCCAAGCAGTTTCTGCCATGTGTGAAAATTTAGCTAGCAAACGTGCATTTGGACTCCAGGGTAAGTAAGGTGGGAAGGGATGAACTGAGAATATGTGCCTTTCCTTTTATAAGGAGCATATTATAATTTTGCAGACTACCATGGTTTATTTAACAGTTCATGTATACAATTATTTCTTTCAAAGGGATTCCCCAGCTAGTACAGTTGCTAAGCAGTGACAATGAAGAGGTAAAAGAAGCTGCAGTGACAGCATTAGCTAATTTGACAGCAGCCAGTCCTAGTAATGCAAGGTGAGTCTGCAATAATTAAATTATTATTTAAAGCACTAATCTGAACATAAGTGATAATATTTTGACTTTTAAAGAATGCCCCATCTTGTCCTTATCCTACAAGGCAGGTCTGTTTGAATTTGACTGTAAGGCACTTTTTGGTGCTTATGAGTCATCTGGAATAGGTTGGTTCTCATCAGTGTTACAAGAGTTATGCTATCTCTACTAACGTTTGCTTTATCAAGGAAAGGTATGAAGCAGATGTAATGAAAGCAGAGCTATAAATCATGTTTTGAAGAGAACATATGAGGAAAACATACCTTGTAATCTAAGACACTCGATGTGGGCTATTTTTTGAGATTTCAAAATCAGTAAGGTATCCTTCAAAATTTGATGGTTCATGCAACAATTTTGGCTGATTTAAGCTCAGTCGTTGAGGGAGATAGCACTCAGATATTCTGAATATTGGTGTTGTCTTTCTTATTTTATTGTTTCCCAAGTAATAGAGAATGCTCATAATGCATTCTCTAAAAGAAAAGTAGTGTAACTTCAGTATCCAAAATAACTAACAAAGGATGGTTAGCTGACTATAAGTTCCAAAATAATTGTATCAACTAAATTCTACTGTCAGTTGCAGAGTTCTGTTATCCCAACTCTATTAAAAGTTCTGTTCAGGAAAAGAAACAGAGCTGTCTGACGTATATGAGCAATCACATGTAGCTAACAAACCATAAAATAAAATTCCTTAAAAGTTTCCTGGAATATACTTAAGGAAGTTGTAATCCATTCACAGGCATTCTTTGAAGTGAAAAAGTAAAATAACTCACCAAATAAATTATTTGCTTCTATTTATTGATTCAGCCCTAATAGTCACCAGTATTCACTTAATGTTACCAGATGGAGCCATAATTTGACATAAGAGAATAATATTCTGTTCTCAGATTCACATAGTAGATGGTTTTGTCTGATATTCTGCTCTCCTCATGTGCACGACTCTTCAGTTGGTGTCAGTGGGAGTCATACACACATAAAAAGAGCACAGTACTGGAGTCTAGGGGTCAAACTTTCAGCTCCGCTACAGCTGTTTTTCATAGCACAGCCCTTTGAGGTTTCACATTGTGAAAAGGGAATCTCTGGAGAGTTTGGAGTTGGTATAGCAGCTTATGCCAACTCATTCAGTTTCTTTTGCCAAGGAGATAGTCAGGACATTGTTTAGCTCAACTGCTAGAACAATTCTCTGAGACCTCAGGCAGGGAAATAGCTGTCTCTGTTCCTCTGCATTATAATGGAGTCCATATTTGTTTCTTGCTGGGCAGAGTAAGGAAATTGTAAAGGTGACTTACATATACTTCTCTCTCTTTGCAAACCAGCTCCAAGCACAATATGGAAGCACCAAATAATCTAATCACAGGTCTTCTGTGAAAATCAGGAAGCAGTAATTTACATTGAATATGTATATTGGAAGAATGCCATGTGACTATATAATTACTTCAAAGCTTCATTTCTAAATCAAAACCATTAATAAGTCATAGAAGGGTCCAAGTGTGACTAGGATCTATAAATGAATATACAGAGTTGAACCCTCAGCTGATACAAATTGGTATAGTTCCAGCTCACTGACTGAGTATCTGGCCCATATTTATTTTACATTCACATAATAAGAAAAAAAATAGTTTGGAGAAAATGCATTCCAGATTGAGTTACCATAATCATATTTCATTCTGGACTATTTTGTGTGTGTGTGTCTTGTAAACCAGTGAAAATAAGTGTATATATAATGAAGATCCTGATATACTTTTATAATAATGTGACTTTGCCGTGTAATTATGTTGACAATATTCTGGTCCCAAATGAGACTAATGAGACTAGTGCCCTTTTATTGGTTATATATTAGATTCTTGTTATAAACCCTCCAAGAATATTAAATCATAAAGCTAGTAGTAGCAGGTACACTTTATGTGGCAAGAACAAAATGGCTGCAGTAAAGGGGAAGACTATTTACTATAAATGTTTCCACGTTTTACTGGCCAGCCAAAAATTCAATCTTGTTGAACTCGTATACATGTGTTCTGCCAAATTTCATTTCATGAGCATTTTTGCATGTATGATATTGATTGAAGGATGTGTACCTTACCCTTTCATTTTGTACAGTATATATTACAGAATGTAAACAGAGTACAAGACACTGCTATTTTTGCTGGAGATTTATTGCTGTTCTTAGGAATATTTGGTCAAGAATTGTTGCCTACTTTTCATATAATATGGAAAAAAATACAAGTTAAAACAAATTGTGTAATTAAGGCTCCCACAATAGCTAGCTTATAAGGATAAAGTCTTCCATTGATTAATAACACAAGAACAGCATAGGCAATGGGCAATACTACCCCCCACTAATGTATATTAACCTTGACCTTTAGGTGCTTCCCCACAGCAATGAAAGGCTAGTTCTATACCCCTACCCAATCAATCCTTTGTTTCTCAACTGAGACAGCTAATAAAGGTGTCAAATATGGTGGTGGTTTTGTAATTAGAACACCTGTTCACGATGAACGGGACAGAGACCAGGTTGTCATTTCACAAAAGTCCCCAAGCAACCACGGTTTGGCAAAAATAAATAAATGAATGAATGACTCTGGCCCCCATAGTATTTTAACCAAAAGTCTAGAGCAGAAGGGAACATGAGTCCCATACAAACGGTTTAAGTTTTCAGGTTTATTGGAAAACATGGATTTTCAGTATGATCTCTATCAGAACACATAAAAATTACTATAAAAAACTTCTAAAATATTTCAGCATTTAAGTTTTTGCTGCAGAGCTGATGTGTCATGCTTTAGTAGCACATAGAAAAAAGTACGGTAGTCAAATGCCTCATTAGTTTACAGACTGACGCCCCCAGATGATGCTTTTATCGGAATTTTATTACAAAGTGATGACATAATTTTAATGCTGCTGCATATTGACAATAAATTCTTTGTAAACTTGTTAATAATTAGGCTAAATAAAAATAAAATTGTAAAGTATACTGCAATTTAAAATCCCATGTACTTATTCTAACATATGATAAAAAAAAGATTTTATTATGTTACTGTGTGTATAGCTCCAAGGCCATCCTTGATATATGTGTCAGAATTTGTGTCTGTGGTCTGCTTCTGGGAAGAAGAGAATTATGTTCAGCTGGTATTTGCATCCACTTCACATTTTTTAATCTGGAACACTAACTTGCTTTATTGAAAACTGTATACAGTTATTTGGACAGCAGAATGCCATTTTAAAGAATCTATGAAATCTGTCCATTTTTGATGTGTCCAAGCATCAGGAAATGTAGGCAGAGTCACTTCAACAATGTACATTATGCACAAATTGAAAAATTACACACAACAAAGAAACAGCAGTGCCATCTATTGGACAGAAAACTAAATTATTTTGTGCTATAAAACTAACTACAGAACAAACGTTTTACTTCAGCCTCTGCCTGTTTTTTCCCATTTAAGGTATAATCAATTATTTTCGCTTTTCATGTATTTAGGATAAGCCAATTGTGTTAGATATAAATATGATATTAGTTAGAAGTAACAACATAGAAATAAGAACTCAAGTGTATCAGTTAGTCAGACATTAATTTGACCAGCTCTTTTCTTCAGTATTGTCATAGCACAAATGCCATTTCTAATAGCTGTCTTCATAAATCTGGCAATGTCTGAATTCTGGCCACCTAATGGAGTTACCACTAAAGAAAAACATATGCTCTGAAATTTAGAGCTTTGTACTGGACACAAAAACTAATTAACAGCCTCAATAATATTTGTCTTAAATTGTTTATTTTAAGTGCAAAATTTATAGCATTCAGTTAGAATTCAGTCTGGAGGAAGAAGGAATGGGATGGTTTTTGTTCAGCTGTACTAAGGGCTGCAGGAAATTGTGGTACATGACAGACTTATGATCTGGCAGAATATTTCTCCTGGGGTTTATAATTAGTGTCATGTTACATATTTCTAAGTATTATGTCTGGATTCAAGATATCATCCCCATTCAAGTATCATCCCCAAAATTTTAAAGTCAGCAAGCTTGATGTTATTTAATTTTCTAATTCTTTGATTCTTCACAGGAATCAGTGGACCTATTTACATTAGCAAAATTATGTCCATATAGGCAGTTACAGGCATTCACAGCATCTGAGTGTATGCTTTCTCAAATGTATCAAGATTTCCAAGAGGGAAGATAGGTTGGGAACTCACTGGTTATGGGCAGTGCCCAGTGAGGAGGAAGTGAGTTGTTCCCTTGACTTCAGTGGGTGTTGCATCTATTCCAAACTGAAATTCATGTACTGATCTAATGAGCCAAAATACATCCTCAGTCTTTTCCATGTGAATAATGCTTACATGTAGTGAGAGTCTCTCACCTTATTAAACAGGGATTTTCAGTATCCACAACAGATTTTTATTGTTTTTAAGAAGGGTATGGCTGTCAAGGAATAAAAGTAAAGCATGTCCAGTTTTCTTACATTTCAAATTTTGTTATTACCATCAGGAAGTAATGATTATTACCATTAGGTATTAATATCACTAGGTAGTAATCTTGGCTATTAGAAAATGGGAAATTTAATCATAGTTTTTCTCTTTCAAGACTGTAGATGGAACCTAATTCACATAAATGGATCAATATTGAAGCATCAATTCATTTAATGATACATTTGCATGAATATATGGGTTAATTTATGAGAACAGGAACAAAAATTTCTAGTACATGACAGCTACATTTAAGAACAGAAATAGGTCATAATCCATTGTATAGGTTTTCTCTTTTTTATGGTTTAACAGTTCTTCTTTATAACATAAGTTTGTGTTTCTGAGGGAGAGAATCAACAATAGATGCCACTAGCTGTATTGTGTAAATGTAATATGTTTTAATACTGACCTCTAGTGACAGAATTGTATTACTGAGCTACTGTGCTGCAAGGTAAAGGGATTTTGTTGGGGTTTGTGTTTTGTGTTGTTATTTTTTACATTAGCACCCATTCTGCTGCAACCCTATCCAAATTCGGTTAACTCATGTCATGAACAGATTCCTGGTTTGACTTTCTCTTATGTATATCCAAAGTGTGATGGGTGCTTTCTGAAGAAAAGGGACAGCACAGTCATGACCCAAGAGCTCACAAGGTTTTCCTTACAAGTTACATATTGACTTCCATTGAAAACTGCAAAATGTTTTATGGTAAATTTCTCCCTTGGCAGAAAAGCTGAATCAAGGCCTAATGCTGGGATGTCATTCAGAAATGGGTTCCCACTATGACTTTAACATCACATGAGATGACTGATGGACAACCCATGGACAGTACCCTAAATCATGCCCTGCTGTCAGGCACAAAATGTTTCACTCAGCCAGCTGTTGGTTTTCTCTCTTAGATTTGTGAATGTGTGGCTATATGGAAAAGTCCGTCTATGGACTCAGGCACTGTAACTGCATTTTGTTGCCAGTACAGCTCTTCTTTCACAAAAAAATGTTGTTACTCATTGTCCTGTTTGTTTGTTTTTAAACTCTGTTGCTTATCAGGGGTTTTACTGAAGACAGAGACCAATATAGAGCATTCATCTCTATCTAACACAAATCTCATGTCACAACATCCTAAAGTGCATGAGAACCTAAGTATATCCAAAATAGTTTCAGGCAGAAAACACAATACTTCTAAATTGGGGTAACGGTAACTATATAGAAGTTCTACCCCTTATAGATATAGCAAAATCTTTTGGGCTGTTTGTACTCTCCTACCTTCAAAGCCTTGCAGTATGATCACTATTTACCTTAGTTGTGGAAGGCTGGAATTTCACTCGGAGCATGTGTGTTGTCACCTGTAACTTCCCATGGTAGATTTCTGTGACATCAGATGAAACTTTCTTCTTCCTGGATGGAGACTCCTAAGCCTGGGAGAGAAAACTGTGTTTTATGTAGTGGCACAAGTACAATGATTTCTCTGGAGTGTGTATCCCTACAATGACATTCAGTGATATGCACTGAGGTGAATTATACTTTTTTTGGATTATAAGTGGCAAGGTTTATTTTATATTTGAATAAACTTCAGACAAATGTATTGGTGCTTTTACATGCACATTTTCTTTGTAGCATATTTCTGAATTAAATGCAAATTATTTAAGTGTATGTTTTAACTTACTTGAGTATAGTGTGAAGTTATTTATTTGAAGTGTATATAAGAGAATTGCGGGTTTATGGCTGATCATGCAAACTTAATTCTGTCCTGCTGTGAATTTAACCTGTGCGCTGACTGTGCCATGTTATCTAATTGGACTCTCGTGCACACAAGGGGGTAAAAATACGCTTTCACAAGTAACTTTAAACCTTTTGACTTGCAACCTCAGTAATTTTATCTTAACATAGTAGTATATGTGTACTTTCTTAGAGATTTAATTTTAAGAGAGAAAACTAAAAGCCTGAGTTTCTCCACTCTGAATCATCATAAGAGTTTGAGCCTTTAGCAAGGTAAAACAGATTGCTGCCATTTGAGGTAAGTTCACAGTTGTCCAGAAAAGACTTACCCAAAAGTGAAAGATGGGATCAAGTTTCATAGTCTGAGTTCTGTGTAGAGAGACTGACTTGGCACAGCTTTTTTGTCCTTCCTCAACTGATGCTTCCAAAGATGAAGAAGAGCCACTGTATCCTCAGTCCCTGTGTTCAGATGAGTTGTTGTGAGGGCCATGCTTTGGCTTTTTCTTTCCTTCCCTTACACCTCCATGAAGGCTGCTCTGGCAACTCCTGAATGTTCCCTGTTATTTTGCTTTTGTAACAAAGCGGATTCCATTCCAACATTTGTGCAGAATTATTGATTTTTGCATGCACTACTTCTAGGATCAGAAAAAAGAGAAAGGGGCATAGTGTCTTTTTCATGAGCTTATCCTGGCTGAAGCTACATGGGATCTTTAAGGGGCAAAAAAGGTTTCTATTGCTGAATTTCAAGCCTTTCTCATAATAGTGGAAGTGTCAGAAATTCTTAATAAAGGTTGAAAATATTATTATAATTGAAAGGCTCAGATATCATGAATAGATAGTTCATTATCAATGCCCCTGTAATATTTTAAATTAGGTATACTACAGTTTTAGAACTGAGATCTATGTAACTTTGTCAGACTTTAGAAGATCTCTGTGTATCGCTAAATGACAGTCAGGTATTACAGTCTCTGCTAACCCAGACAGTTTAAGGTTTTATTGCTTCCAGACTGTGAGGCTTATTAAGTTTTGGGTTTGTTGATGTTTTAACAAGATACTTGTCATTAAAAAATAGGAATAGAGGGTTCAGTTCCTGAAATGAAAAATTAATATGGTTTGTTGATATGATCAGTCTTTTTATTGTAGCACAAAAGGGCCCCAAATTGTAGATCAATCTCTTGTGCTAAATTCCCTTACTCAGAATAAATATACTGACATTAATTTCCCTTGTATAGTAAAGAAAACGGAAGTAATGTTAGTCTTTAAATAAAATACGAGTGACTATATACAACAATCGCTTTTGAAAATAATTAAATCGCAAAGTGAAATTTTTAGTAAATGCAGAAGACATTTATTGGATGTGATTATTCTGATGGCATAACAAGGCAAATTAAGAATACTAATACATTTAAGGGATAAAAAGGAAGATATTTACTGAGGTTTTTCAAACTTCTAGTTATGATATTCTTTCTCAGTCAGAAATTACATAATAGAGATGGATCAAAAATGCCTTGTGTGAAAAAGAAGTCATGCAATTTAACACAGATAGAGTTGATTTTAAAAAATGTGTGTGTAATTAGATGCATAATTCTTATGCATAATTTACATGCAATTATGTATGAAAATGAGATATGCACAGGCATAAATGGCTAGCTAAGCACCTCACACACAATCACAGTAATTTTGCACAGAAATTAAACATGCAGTTGCAAATACATTTGGAAAATGAAGTCCATAAGGAGACCAATGGCCTTTGTGAGGAGGAAAAATTTGAATTTTTTCTGAGCAGAAATTGTGTTAAATCCTTAATCAGAAGCAAGGAAGTAAACAGTATAGAAGTGAATAAAAATATAATTTAATATAAACCAGTTTATGTTCAGTTGTGGTAGAAGAAGCAAAACCAAACATACTTTACTATTTTTATGAAGTGTCAATCTGACTAATAAATTCAGCACAATCCAGAGTCAACAGTGGTGTGAAGCTGCACCACTGCTCTTCCCCTCTACCTCCCCTCCATCGGAGGTTGCTTGGGTTAGGGGTTTGGGGCGCAGTCTCAGTGGTTTCTGTCAGCTCTTTGAACACTGATAGTTGCTTTCTCCATTTGGCTAGATGGAGAAGCCTCCTTCTCTTCAGGAGGAAAAGCGAACCGGACCATTCCATATGCACTAAGTAAATAATCCGTTATCTTTCTTGCCATGGCTAGGAGTCTTGGTTGGCAACCAGAGCTGTTATGCTTGATATGAAGACATGGTTCTTGCCCCAGAGAGCTTACAGTCCTAAAAATAAAATAAAAAAATCCACAGAGTTTTGGTCCAATTTTTACTGATTATTGTTTTCACAACACTCTACCAATGTCTGAGCTTTCCTATTGCACCCCAGACAACTTAATGCAGCAAAATATTCAGTTCAGTGAAACTCATATGCATCTTCAAAGTAACTGTTTAAAAAAAGTTTGCATTGTGAGACTTTTGGTAATGATTTTATTGTCAACTTTTAATTTATTTTTGCAGTAAAAACGGTTAAGAAAACATTTGTTTTTCTCAAACTCTCAGCATTTATTCTTTGAGTCCTGAGTGATCTTTTAGAGAATTTTCAAGAAAATCTCTTTATAACTTGTCATTTAAAATTAATAATTTAAATTAAATATTTATTATCTGACCTTTTAATGTTTGCCTTTCCAATGACACTTGAGAAAAATATTTTAGCTATTCTTGAATACAGTAATTTGAATTCAGTTGTAATCAGAATTTTACTGTTTCACTACAGGGCATGGCTAAGGTCATTAGGGTACTTGAACCATGTGTACCCTGGTTAAGGCAAATGCCTAGCCCTGTTAGGTTAGGCACTCTAATGATCATAACCATGTGCTTATAAATCACAACACTTGAATTATTTTAACTTTAATTTGAGCTGTGTAATTTCTACACCTATCTTGTCTGGTTTTTCTTGTTTGTTTGTTTGTTTGTAATTCAGATAGTCAGCTTCTACTTTTCAAAAAAACATGCTGATATTGCAAATGCAACAACCTTTTTTTTTTTTTTCTCCTTGTTATTGTCTTCTTTCCTTTTCCCTAATCTTTTCTCTTGATGATTAGGGAAGTTGATGTATTTTGAATCTTTACACAACACGGAGGAAAAAAACTGTGGATTTATATGACTGACTCCTTTTCCACATCAAAAAGTGTATACTTTTTTTCAGCTAAACCAAGGCTCCATTCTTCCTCGAGGATGTAGTCCTGTAGTGGGAGCACTGATAAAGCGCACCATCTCAGTAGGATGTGTCTGAAGCGCAGAGTGCGTTCTGTTGGCAGGGAGAGAGGCTAGTGCTGATCTACATTATGCAAAGACAGTGCTGGTAAAAGCTTCTTCCTCTGACTTTTGTTTCCTTGTAATAAAAAAACTACACAGTGCATATCTCTGCCCAAGACAGAAGGGAACGAGGACCTCCATACTTGGATCTTAATGTTGTAGTATTTCAGCACCTTAAAAACTTAAGCATATTCATTCTTTCAGCTCCCTTCTGAGGCCAGGCACTGCTGTCTCTTTAGCAGCTGGGGCTGCATGGCCCAGGGTGACAGCGCTATTTCTGTGTTCTCCAGAGGGCTATGCGGTAGGAGTGAGTTGAACCATGGATTCCCCGTTCTTCCTTCTTCCCTCATAATCTCTTCTGTATGCATCTCTATTACCAGGACACAGTGTTGCCCTCAGGTATTCACACCCTCTTAAAATCTTATTCTCAAAGGTGTTGGTTACCTTCAACTCTCATTACCTGCTGTTGTCATTTCTAACATGAATTCTTTTTGCCTTGTGATCCATTGTGCTACTTGATTATACTCATGAAACTGTGATTCAAAATGAATCTGCACAGAAGTAGAATGCAGGATTGAAATAAATATGTATGATCTTCTAAATCAGTGGTTCTCAACCTTTTTGAAGTTGAGTGGCACTTGAGAAAATTGGCTGTGCTCTGTACCTCGCTGAGGTCAGCTCTGAACACACGAGGAGCTGTCACCTTGCTCTTTTGTTAAGTACTTGTGTACTTGCTGGCTTTATGGAAATTCTAGTAAATCTGCTTATAATGTGATTGGCTACATCGTTCAGTTCCGTGTATCATCCTGGAATCAGTCTGTTAGGGACTATATGTTTACTAGGATTTCCTGTGGGAGAATACATGTGTTATTGGGTGTAGTATAGGAATAGTAAGTCCTATACTTGCTGCAGAAGTATTGGATACTCTACACCTGTGAGATGCAGTGATGCATTTCGTGAGTAGTGGATCTGTCCCATAAATCCTGGAATTTCTGTGTATCCATTGTACAGGAAAAACTGTTTGATTTTGGTGGTGTTTTTTTCCTGGGTAATATATGTGTGTATATACTGTGTAATGCTGTAAATCTGATAGCTTATGGACATGCCTTACTGTGCATGGGTGTGTGCGTGTATGGTGAGTCTTTCCCACACTTTTAGCAGGTACGTCATGTCATTGTTACACATGCTATGAATGTGATGTTTTCCGGTAAACCCGTGATAATGTGGTGTATAGCTGATTCTTACATGTGCAATCAACATGTCCAGGATTTCTTCATGTACAGCAGCCTGGGTAGAGCTATGGCACTCCTGAAGCTGGAAATCTGGATAAAATTTTCATGGCAAAGAGAAGACAATATTAACCAGAAAACCTAGAAATACAGTGGCCTTACCTGGGGAGGGACAAAAAAAACCCAAAGAGAAACAAAACAAAAACAATACACCCCCCACCCCCCCGAAAAAAACCAAAACAACAAACCCAAACAAAACATTTTCAGCTTTTCTTTATCTGGTCAAGGAGGGAAGGGGAGGGAGGACACTCAAATAAGGGGAAATGCAGCTAATTGAAGACAGTCTGAAGAGTGCAGTGCAGGACATCTGAAAACAAGGGATTCATTTCTGAACAGAGACTGAAGTGCTTGCATTAAAATTACAGGTGCTTGTCCTGGTTTCAGCTGGGATAGAGTTAACTGTCTTCCTAGTAGCTGGTACAGTGCTATCTTTTGAGTTCAGTATGCGAAGAATGTTGATAACACTGATGTTTTCAGTTGTTGCTCAGTAGTGTTTAGACTAAAGTCAAGGATTTTTCAGCTTCTCATGCCCAGCCAGCGAGAAAGCTGGAGGGGCACAAGAAGTTGGCACAGGACACAGCCAGGGCACCTGACCCAAACTGGCCAACGGTGTATTCCATACCATGGGACGTCCCATCTAGTATAGGAACGGGGGAGAGTGGGGCGGGGAATCGCCGCTCGGGGGACTGGCTGGGTGTCGGTCGGCAGGTGGTGAGCAATTGCACTGTGCATCATTTGTACATTCCAATCCTTTCATTATTGCTGTTGTCATTTTATTAGTGTTATCATTATCATTATTAGTTTCTTCTTTTCTGTTCTATTAAACCGTTCTTATCTCAACCCACGGGTTTTGCTTCTTTTCCTGATTTTTCTCCCCCATCCCACTGGGTGGGGGGGGAGTGAGTGAGCGGCTGCATGGTGTTTAGTTGCTGGCTGGGGTTAAACCATGACAGTGCTCCAGGAGGATTAATTAGCCAACACCAAACTGGCCCTATATCTTTATGCTGCACCCAAGCTAATAACCCTACTCGCCTTCAGTCCCTGGATTGCTGCCTTTTCCCTGGTTTTCCAAACTGAGAACTACTGCTTGCCTGCCAGCCTTCCTTACACCCATGCTCCAGCACTACACATTAACAAACCTGTTAGCCTCTGCTGATTCCTTCCAGGTATGCTCAGGAGTATCTGCACCCCCTCTCTGAAAACCTGGTCTGGAGATACTTGCACTAAGATGAGTTCACAGTAAGATCTACACCGTGGTGCCCATGTAATAGGATTATGTGTATGGCACAGGTTGGCGTGTATTCTGCTTTTTATCCTGTTTGCATAAGAGTGTGACTATCAGCGTTCCTGAGGTTTTTTGTTTTTATCAATGCCTTGGCAGTCTTTGATAGCATAACTGTTTCTTGTATATGTAATACTTCTAAGCTTGTGTTTATTTTGTAACTGTGAAAATTACCAAAAGACTAGTTAGATTTTGGTAAGACACTGTTACAGTAAAAAGTAAGATTTTCACATCCAGATTTCTCTTATTAATGTGTTGACAGAAATTTAGCAAAACTTATAAAACATGTACACTCTTCTGTTGTTGAAGTGCTTAGATATGCTTGTATAGAGGTGGGAGAGTTTGTTATGTTTTTGATATAGACAAAATGTACTAAAAGAGGGTATAAAAAGCAGTTGCAATGAAAATTCAAACTGCCATCTGCGCACTTCCATTGCTAACAATATTGCCAACTTTTGTTTAACAAACGGATGAGCCAAATGTAAAATTACTGAGCAGACAGTAAATTGGACATATGCCTCAAATCATTTGATCAAATTTTATATACAAACTCAGAAGGAAAACAATTCAATTTTTATAGTGTGCTGGTTTATAATGACATTGGAAAAAATACCACTGAAACAAATATAAGGTGATATAGACAAAGAAATAAGTTCCTGTTGTTTAGTAGAAAGCAAAGTTTTGGCAAGAAGGTCAACAAAAATCTTAAGTTATGGAATATCTTATGACATTTGAAGAATGTAAACTACATTTGTATCAGTAGTCTCTTCTGCCTCTGGCAAAGAAACCAAAGAATACATGATAAGGTGGTAACCCAGAAATATAATGCCTTTTCAGATTTGTTAGAGCATGGTAGTTTCCCCTCAGCCAGGCCAGGTTCTATCTTCAAGGTCTGCATCAGTTGTAGTCAAGAGTTTACTGTCATTATAAACCATATCACCTGCTGCTTTCAAATACATTCTTTACGACAGATATTAAATACAAAGTTGACTTTTTTTTTCCTTTTAAAAGGCACTGTCCCGGTGAGTGCTGGAAGCAGTGGTAAGATGAAGCACTCATAGACCAGTTCCTTCTGCTGTGACCGAGATGTTGGCCCATGTGACTATTAGTTTTGCAGCACAATCAGATTTAAGTCATTTGCACATGTGACCGCTAATAGTGCAGCTGCCTGCACCTTCTGCTGTCTCCTGCCTGAAGTTGTTATTTCCTTAGTAGTGCTTCTTCAACTATTTTTTTTTATTGGCTGTTCTCTAACCTAAATCTAGGAAATTATCCTTTAAAAAATCCCAACAATCTTCCCCAATTTCATTTGCAAACAGGTTGTTTTGCACATCTAGCTTAGAACTTGGCCACACCAGTGTTTGTCCCAGCACTGCTGAGTGGCAGCACCCTTCAGCCATGGCTGCAGTATCGTCTGGGAGCAGAAGGAATAGTTAAACTGGATCTGGTGCTGATAGACTAGTTGATGTGGAACCACAGTCATAGCCAGCCCTGAACTCTGTGCTGATGTGTCTGTTGTACTCCTGCCTGTCTAAATAAGCTCGTATAAAGCCAGCTCAATAGCTTCTACATTGCACTGAACTGCACCATGTATACCTACTCTGTAAGAATGGCAGAAACTTGGTGTACTATGTTTATGCCACCTAGGTATCTGATCACAGAAATTTACGGATACAGCACAACGAATAACAACGTGATATTTCATGCACTATAATCCTCATTAGAAGTAGTGCTAGAATGATTATGGAGAGAGGTAATACAAGTCTGCAGAGGCATTTGCCTGGAACTAAAGATACATAAATTCTGCATCTTTGAAAAGATGCAAGATTTAATTCACTTGTTCAAAACCTCAGAAAGAATACATGTCCTAATAAGTTAAAGAATCCAGAAGTTTGTGACTTGCTTTGTCTGCTTAGGTTGTGCTTCTTGAACTTAACACCATGAGTCATACATAAATGACATATATATATATATGTATATATACATAAAATCTTGAAATGTAATACTAATTTAGTTGGTAAATACAGCATGCAAAGAAGAAAAAATGGTCCTAAACTAACAAATTTTTTTTTCTTCTTCATTTTGCTAGTGCTGTTGCTGAGGCTGAAGGAATTGAGCCATTAGTAAATACCTTGAATGCTCAGAGAGATGGAGCCATTGCTAATGCTGCTACAGTGCTAACAAATCTGGCCACGCAAGAGCCATTCCGCATAAATATCCAGAGCTGTGGTATTATGAGTGTGCTTGCAAAACCATTGTGCTCGACCAGCAGCCAAGTGCAAAGCAAAGCAGCATTTGCTGTGGCTGTGTTTGGTTGTGATGCTGATGCAAGAACTGAGGTAAAACCACTCTTCGAGGTTGTGGTTATTTATAACATTTCTAGAGCCTGAGGTTGGTGTTATACTTACCTAGAACCTTTGTATTTTGTGTCTGTCCTAAAAGTCCTGGGCTTTCTAGATAGTAACTAGTTTTCCACTTTCATAATAGGCTTGTTCAGCTGAATTTAGCTGAGTTTGTCATGAGAACTTGGAAAGGGTTTTCTTTAATTTGTATTTTTACTGCTGTATTTGCTTGCACCAAATTTAATGTTTTACAGCTTTCCAGTGCCTTCATTGAGCTTTAACCAGGGTTATATCTTAATCCCCATGTTTATGAGCATTAAACATTAAGGTTTCTTTCAGCTGCAACTGTCAGCTGAACTTTGAAGATGAGAAGTTCTGTCCTTGTCCTCTTTACTCTCCCTCAGTGTTGTTCTGTTGCCCACTTTCAAGGCCTGAACGGCAACGTCTGACCTTGATTAATAAGATACTGGATATGCATGGAGTAAACGTAACTCGGACAAAACTCAAAATATAATTAATCCCTTGATCAGTGGCATCCACCAAGTTGAACTTTTCGCTGCTTATCATTGGTCATACTATTTTCTTTTCATAAATAAGGATGATGCTATGTGCATGCATAGATCATAAGCTGGGGTTTTCTCATGGGCCAAGGCTGTTAATTAGGACATGAATAAGGGGCATAGATAATTAATCTACCTCTTTCAGTGTCCTTAAAATGTCTTTCTCTTCAAAAATCTAAATGAGCAATATTTCTTCCAGCGTGTATAGGAAAGAGACTGTAGCACACAAGAGAATAGGATGTTAATAAGATTGTCATACATACAACACAATACAAATTCAGATATATTGTGATGTAAATTAGTTGCTAGGAGGCAACAGAACATAGAAAAAGCTGTGTAACTCTCCGTGGCAGTCTTGGGTTGCACAGTCTCTCCAGTTTCCACACTGCAATCTACTAACTGAAAAGCATGGCAGAGCCAGAAGGAATGTGTGTCTTGTACCACTCTGGAACTTGCTTCAGCTCCAGCCTATGCAGAGTTCACAGAAGCACAGAATCCCCATAAATGGCCTTCTATCAAGCCCAGCAGAGCTTGTCTACAAGTCTTGAATGTTTCGGAAGGTGAATTTCACAGGCTGTTCTTGCTGGAATAGATGAAATATGTAAGTGGCAATGTCTTCATTTTTTTTATAGTTAAGAAATGCAGGTGGACTGGGACCACTCATTGAATTGCTGTATTCTAAGGATGAAGAAGTCAGAAGAAATGCCTGTTGGGCTGTTATGGTCTGTGCAAGTGATGAACTAACTGCTGTTGAACTATGCAGGCTACGGTGAGTAGAAATAGCATCAAGGGGCAGAGGGAAAATTTTGATGCAAGAACTCTATTAAGTCAATCTTTACATATTTATAACAGAATAACAAAGTTAAGTTACACTTTTTGGTAAGCAGAAACTACTTTTGCACCACAGATGTTACAGATGAAATGGTATTGATTTTAAGTAACAGAAGTCTTAAGGAAAAATGTAAGCCTGAAGAGAGAACTGTCTGGAATTATAAAAATGTTTATTGTTTCTGTGACTGAATTATGCTTTATATTGAAGGTGTGCTTGTATCAGTCAAAATTAGGGACTACAGTGCCCCATACATATGAAACTGAAATTAAGGTTTCAGGCTAAGTTCAATATACAGTAAATTGTACTTATTACACACAGGCTAAATTTGATTTACAAGCTCTGGTTAACTGCAGGTGTGCTGAAGTGTCATGTCAAAGAGACTCTATTTTATTCCTTCTTAGAAACTCCAAGTTCCATATATTAATATCTGAATTACAAAAGCTGTTTTAGGTTGTAAGAATTATGAAACAGGGCTCCTTATACAGGGTAACTCTTTTAGTTATTGTTAAATTAAAATATATGTAATTGCTCTGCTCCCTCTGCTGGACACTTCTCTAATTACTGACCTCAAAGGTGATGTTATCCATCTGCCAGACTGAATCAGATACACTGACATATTTGTGCTTGTTCAGTGTAAATACCAATTCTGAGGAAGGTTCACAACTTTCCGAGGTAACCTGTTCCAGTGCTGGAGTATCCTTACAATTAGAAGGGGTTTCTGAGTTCTGAATATCCCTTACAGCAAATCAATCCAACTACATGTGGTCCTACTTTCAGTGGGGTTGAATAACCACCTTTTTATAGCAATTTGAGTTTAACTTACTGAATTTTCTCATGTTCCGCGTCCCTTGCTCAGTTTTCTTTTCATGACAAAGTAAGAACGTTAGACTTCTTTTTGTTTTGAAATCTTGTATCATTTTGTCACACATCTCTGAATTTCTCTCATTTGTTTATGCCATTTTGAAGTGCTGTCTCCCAGCCTGCATGAGATACTTCAGCTGAGGTCACACCACCATCAAATAAAGAATTATTTTCTATATCTTGCATATAGCACCATTCTTATTTAATCCCTTCTTTGTGACAGTATTGGAGTAGGACTCTAATTTATGTGTCCTTCCAGTTTGACAGCATATTATTGATAATAATACATTAAGCATAGTTTTTCAACCAGTCAGGCACTACTTCATGTTGTTTTCATGTAGATTATATTTCCCTGACTTGCTCCTGAGTATTCAAGTAAGAATATGTGAAAAGACTTATTAAAGTCAAAACACATCTCAAAGTCAACTCATATCTCACATCTACTTCTTCTGCCTATACATTAAGTCAGTTACCCTATCACAGAAAGGATTAGATTGGCTTTACATGATTTATTCTTGACAAATACATAATGGCTATTTCTTATCTTTTGTTGCCTGCAAACTGATTGTTCAGTAATTTGATATGGTGTTCTTTGGACACTGAAATTTCGCTGAATTATCTCTATTATAATTTCTTTGTTCTTGGTTTTTCAAATCTAGATACTATCTTTGCCCTTCTCCACATTCCTGGCACCTAACCCGTCCTCCTGAATTTTCAAATACAATTATAAATAGTTCAGAGGTTGCTTTTGCCAATTCATAGAGTAGTACGAGGTAAGCGTCCTCAGTGACTGCTAAGTTTGTCTCCTCAAGCTTATTCTAGACATGTTAAGTCTACTGTTTCTACCTCCTTGTTAATATTACTGCCAGGCATCTGCTTGCAGCCTTTTTATGAAAACTGAAGCAAAAAAGGCATCATACACTTCAGTCTTTTCTGTGCCATCTGTTACGAGTTTTCTTCCCACATTGAGTAATAGGCCTACATTTTCCTCTCTGACTTGTAGCATATGAAACATTATTTTTGTTTCAGTCCCTGAATAGTTGTGTCTCATTTTGCCTGTGGGTCTTTTGGGTTTGTCCCTTACTTTTTCTTTTCTGTTGGAAGTGTCAGTGTTTCCATTTCTGTATGAGTCCTTTTTTTTGGTTTTTGGGTCTTCACAGAATTTTTGGTGCAGCCGTAGTTGTCCGTTTTTGACTTGTCTTTCCTCCATATGAAGGTAATGTGCCATTGTGCCTGTAATGTCATCTGTTGTAGACATTGCTGTACACTTTAGGCTTTCCTTATTCATTTTCCCCTTTAAAATTCTTAGCTGCATTACTTGCTGGTTACCTGACGTTTTTGCAGTATGCTGTATGACAAATAGCCTGTACTGCTCTTCCACTATTTTCTCCCATTGCCCTCTTCTAAAAGAGAAGGTTGTCATTTGCCTTGCCTGAAAAACTTGTTCTCTGGAATTCATCTGATGTACCTTCAGAAGTCTGCATTGTAAATGTCCACAGCTGAGGCTCCCTGTGTAGTTCACAGAGAGAAATGGGCAGTCTAAATGTGGAGTTCATTATATATATATATAAAAATAAAATTATTCCTTATGATGTGAAGAATGTCTGCATGTGTGTATAGACACACACAGATATAAATTTGAATATGTATACACACACACACACATCGCCCTCTTTTTTCCTGTTTTTTTCATTCCTAAACAGTCCCAAAACTGCAGTACACTATGTTCTCCTGATTCAGCTTCCTTTATCTTCGTAGCAAGCTTTTCCTAAGTTTTGCAGGTCAGAAGTTATCAGTATGTGGGTTTCAGCACCAGAAACACCTTAAGAAATTAATTCTTGTCCTCCCATGTCCCCACATGACTGTTTGTACCTCCCTGCTGCAAAAATCCTGCCATCCTGGTGCTGCTGACACAACTGCTTGTGTTCCCATGCTCATCCATGTGTAGCAAATCTCTGCCAACTGTGCCTCCCCCAGACGCAGTAACAGTCCTAAGCTAGAGGGATTCACACATTGCGTAATACACAACTGGAATCTCCAAATTGTGTTGCAAGTTGGAGAGAGAGAGAGGTTCCCTGAACTGTATCATATGGTCAGCTGTGAACATTATTCCTTTTATTCTACTTTTACATCCTTCTTTTTCTCAGGTTCTCTGTGGTGCCTAACATCCTTCCAATAAAAGGTTGTGGCATCCTGTCTGCATTTCCTTATGTAACAATTTAACTGCCTGAAGGAATTGCTTTTGCTTTTTAGCACTGCAAGGCATTTTCCTCCCCTAGAGAAAGAATTTTGTGCATCACAGCACTTGGAAATGAATCTGTCTTGGCCTTGGTAATGCTGAAAACTAACTCTGAACTGTATATTAACAATTAATAAGTATTTAATGATTAATTAGCCTTTGTATTTGTTTAACAGTGCTTTAGACGTCCTAGAAGAAATTAATCTATCAACAGGGCGCAAAAATAACTTTAGTGAAGCTGCTCTGGAAAAGCTACTTGATAACAATCTTTCCCAAAAGTACAGCCAGATGGGATATTTATCATCAAGTAATATCATAACTGATGGATTCTATGATTATGGTCAGGTAAGCTACTTTAAATAAATTCCTCTACTTAGAAAGAGTAAAATTTTCCTCTTGATTTAGAAAAAGTAAGAGTCCTATACCAAAAGCCAGAATCTGGCTACGTAAAATACTTTGTTTTCTTGTCCTGAAGTTTCCCAGCTTTTATACTAATTTCTTTTGATTACCTTTCTTCATGGATGAAATCTCATCATCTTCATGCTATCCCCCAGTTTCGATCTTCCCAATCCTGTGTAAGCTGTGCAGACCTAGTTCCTTTCCAGATCCTTTCTCGGACCTTAGTTCTCCTGGTCTCTTTCCCTGCAATATACTTAATACTAACCTGACATTGAATGACCTATGGACTTTTTGTTTGTTTATTTTTACATAAAGAAGTAAATAGTTCATATTTTCACCTTGGTCATGACCCTTTCTCTCACAAAGCAGTGTTTATGTATAAAGAATGACTCCAATATCACTTGTTAGTGCTGTGTTCAGTTTAAATATGAGAATGACTTTTCAAATGCCCAAATGAATGAGCAATACAAGTCTTACTGAAAACCAGTGAAATACCTGCTCCTAAAGCACTTGGTTGCTTTTGAAAATTCAATCTTATACTGTAAAGCCTTCAGAAGCAGAACATTTCCTTATTCTAGAGCTGTTTGGACTGACATAGTAATAATAACTACAAGTTAAGTTATTTATAAACAGTCTTTTCTAAGAAAATTGCTTAAGAAAATGCAAATTAAGAAGGAAACAATTTCACATATTTTGAATGGTTTACTAAGTTCTTATGTAAGTCTTCCATTAAAGATTAGGAATTTTAAATTACTCTTTAGATATCTTTTAAATATATTTTTTCTCTTCATCTTTAACTGAACAGAACACCTTATCTTTTATGCTAATTTTCTTGTAGATAAAACCTGGAGTGAAATTTTTATCTTTGGAGGAACTGAGTATGCAAGAGCTTACTGACCGTCGGGCCGTAATCTTCATTAATGCTAAACCACAGGAAGAGTGAGTCATGTTTGATCTACTAGCATTTATCGCAATAGCTCATCTTTTCCATCGTTTCCACTGTTTCCAGTACAAACTACATAGTATAGATACATATACACACATATAAAATAGAGAGATCTATTTTAGTCCCAGCACAGTACTTCATGTCCAAGAAGGCAAGAGATTTATATTTTATAAAATAAGAATTTGGAAAATAACTTCTTTTCCCTCTAGACAGAACAGATTTATTCAGTTGAGTCACTTTTTTTAACTTAGCCATTAAGAGTCATTCATTGAACACCCTTTGATTCCTGATGGTGGGACACCCAGTGTTTTATTAGTTATAACAAAGCTTGTCATCTGCCATAATAATTATGTCATCTAAGCTGAATGTCAACATGTGACAATGAAATCTATGATTTGATGATCTTCTTGTACAGACAAATGCATGGAATTTTAAGCACAACATCCCAGAGGCAGGACAAAGCCAAGCATCAAGCTTTCAGGCTTGATAAAGAACCTGTGTCCATTTCTTCTCTGTTTAAGTTGAAGCCAGCCTAACAAATCTTCTTAGATTTGAATGCAGGAAGTTGGTATTGGGCTTGTTTAACTGGGAGTCATTTCCTGTAAACAGTGTCACAGATCAAAGAATGCTCTACCAATACTTTGCAAGTCCAAAACCTTCTTCTCTGTCAACACATCACATATTTGGTTTACAGTATCATTAGCTTCCCTTTTAAGCTTGTATATGACACCATAAAGATGTCTGAGAATATCTATGACAAATTAAACTTCCATGCTCTTTGTTGATCCCTAGAGTTGTCATTAACTATCAGGTTTTCTTTCTTTGACTTTGATACAGCTTCTTGCCTTTGCGCCTTGGCAGCAGTCTTACTCCCCGGTTACTTTTGTGTCCATCATTTGGTATTCCATACTTCATTTTTGATCCCTGAATCAATATCCAGTTTATTAGTGGTAATGTTATTTCTTCCACTTATATCTTTCCTATTAATATATTTACTGTCCTTTAAAATAAGAACTCCATTTTCATAGCTTAGCATGCAAATACTAACTCTGCAAATAACATACAAAAATATCTTGTTCCGTTTCAGTCTTGCAGTAGAGGAGAAGGCACAAGATTCATCTTATGAACAGACTATCTTGTCACCTTCTATTTCAAGAAAAGGCAGTAGAGAAAAAACAAGGTATGGTTTTAAGATTTACTAGTTGTCAATGTTCTGTTATTGCTCTAACATTAGAAATAGAATTCTTATTGAAAATAGTGATAGACAGTTTCCTAGCAGAGTACAAATGCTCAAATACAATGTTAAATATGTTTTTGGAGTCTTTCTTTCACCTCCTAATTGCGGTAATCTTCCTTTGTCTATCTTAGTAATTACTCGTCCTCCCTCCCCATGCTGTATTTGAACATCTCCTGTTTATTTGGCTGTTTTTCCTTTCAATATTCCTTGGAGGCAGTGAAATGCTGTTATTTTACAGCTTGACAACCAAGACACAGGGAAATTAGTGTAGAAGTTCTTTCTCAGTTTAGAACCTAGACCCACGAAAAGTTCCTACACTGCCTACTGTCGTGGTTTAACCCCAGCCAGCAACTAAACACCACGCAGCCGCTCACTCACTCCCCCCCACCCAGTGGGATGGGGGAGAAATCGGGAAAAGAAGCAAAACCCGTGGGTTGAGATAAGAACGGTTTAATAGAACAGAAAAGAAGAAACTAATAATGATAATGATAACACTAATAAAATGACAACAGCAATAATGAAAGGATTGGAATGTACAAATGATACGCAGTGCAATTGCTCACCACCCGCCGACCGACACCCAGCCAGTCCCCCGAGCGGCGAATCCCTGCCCCCCACTTCCCCGTTTCTGTACTGGATGGGACGTCACATGGTATGGAATACACCGTTGGCCAGTTTGGGTCAGGTGCCCTGGCTGTGTCCTGTGCCAACTTCTTGTGCCCCTCCAGCTTTCTCACTGGCTGGGCATGAGAAGCTGAAAAATCCTTGACATTAGTCTAAACACTACTGAGCAACAACTGAAAACATCAGTGTTATCAACATTCTTCGCTCTGAACTCAAACCATAGCACTGTACCAGCTACTAGGAAGACAGTTAACTCTATCCCAGCTGAAACCAGGACACCTACATGCATCCTTATTTCTAGATTAAATTTCTTCTGGTGAAATTCCATAGATGACTAAAAGCTGAGAAGGGTGTGCTCAGAACTGTCCCAGTTTTGACAGCAACAAGCCTAAAAATGCCTTGCTCTTGCAAGGTTCCCTCTGGTCCATACAATACACTAGGTATAGTGCTGTAGTCCTTTCTGTGGAACTGATCTGGTGGGCATGTCTGCTCATACCAAATAGGTCAGAACCTCTAACCTTGTAGAGGGAAATTAATTTTGTTCTTTTACAGAAAGAGGATTTGAGCCTGTCCCTCCCACCTGCAGATAGCTGATCACAAGATATTTGGGGTTTAACAATCTCTTTCTGGTCTGTTGTAGCTGTTCACTAATGATGAGGCGTAATGAACAGAGCTTTCTACTCCAGCTGTTAGGGCACTTATCTGAGAGAGCAGAGACCAAAGTTCTAGTCCTTGTCTTGATGACTTTTAATATAAAATACTTCACCCTTAATTTGTTCCTGTGGAAGAAAACTGAACCATGGTCTCCCAACTGTGCTTCATGTAAAACAGCAGCACAATCAGGACCACAACAGTGCCTTTCAGAGAAGGCAGGTATACATGCCTAATTCCAGGGGAATGTTCAGGATTCCAAAACCGGTCCAAATAGAGCCTCCTTGCCATCGGTGGGATGGTATCTTGTCCTTGATAGGAATGTGTTGTAACCTACAACTCTCCTTGGCTTTTCTGTTAGCTAACTTACTTAGTGAGCTGACCATTTATCATGCTGGTTTCTGTGGGTCCCAGTCCTGACTTCCTAATTTTCCTTGGTTTATGGTATAGGGAGCCTTGGCCATGCCTCACAGCTGTGAATTGTAGTCAGTGGTGGGCATTACAAAATGCTAAGCGCTGCAGGGTTGGAAAAAAAAGGAGAGATGGTGTGTCTGTTGTAGGAACTGAAGTACTATGTCTGCAATTTTTAGCTTGGAGCTCATCCATGAACTGTGATATGCTACTGTCTGTACAGGCATTTTATTGATAGAGATAATGGTTGATTTCTTAGACTGCTTATACATTTCTGTGTGTGTATGTATCTGTGCTTGAGGGATGAAATCTGCATTAAGAAAGTCAAGAGAAAATTGGAACCTGCTTTGTGATCTCAATAGTTCAATGGTATCTCCAATGGAGGAAAAGCAGGAGTTATCTGGACAACAGTGTTCACTCAGCAAAAGCGGCACTAGAGAAAAAGGCTTAAGATATTATACTTTGAATTATATGTGTATCAGTTTGTTTAGAACTGACGTGCAAATTGGCGACCGATAACAGCTACTAACGGTGAGCGATTGAGGTTCTGACAAATCAGGACCCGAACTGTGAGATTAATCTATCCAAAAATTATTGACTTACAAGGCAGACATTTACATTTGACTAATTATTTGGACTACAAGCACTTCTGGAATTCAGTTTAAATCATGTCATAGCAGATACCTGAAATGGATCATATGAATTGCATTGTGGAAGGTTCCCGATTCAGGATGCAAAAGAGTACATATTGCATCTTGAGTGTCTTGCCAGCCCTGTTCCAGCTTCTGCTCATTTAGCAGGTCCTCCTGACACCCAGCATGCTCTGGTCATGACCCAACATGCATATGCCAGTGTACTCAAAGGGAGCAGGAGGCAAGGGGAGATATTGAGCCCCAGTTATGTTTGCTCTGCACCAGTGGGGGATTCCTTCATCCCAGAAGATGCTCTAGAGTTATAGACCATTTTGCATAGTCTCAAGCAGCTGTGCAGAGCTTAGAGACCTGTTCTGACAAGATACTATGTTTGTTTATTACAGTTTGAGAAGAGGATACCCTTGGATAGTTGCTTTTTAATGTAATTTATGTCAATTACATGGTAAATGACTGCTCTGTTAGCAACCATAACTCTTTTGGAAAGCAAAAAATTTTCTTTAGGAAAAAACAAATACCTGGCTCATTTTCCCATAGTAAACGTGCAGGGATACAAAGACTTCTTTCTTCAAGTATGAAGTAATTGCTTTTGAATGTCATGATCAAGTTGTATGATTTATAACCCCATTGTCATTCATTTTGAATCCATAATTCATACATCATTATTATTATTAATTTGTGAGATATATGGGAGTTACTTGAAGGTCAGTAGCTGACTCCAACTCTCAAACATGCTTAGACTTTTTCCTACGTATTTTTTTCCTTTGATCATATGTTTCTGTTCATCATTATTTTGCAAAGTACTACTGAACACAGTTTAAAGCCATTGTTTTGAAAAAGTGATACTACTTTATATAAACCATAGTTGAAAGCTAAGAGAAAGGGCAGTTGTAATTGTCTGCTGGAAGTGTTTGAATTAGATGTAGAGGAAGTGCCTAGCTGATAGTTTGACATATATTTGCATAGACAGATAGCAACATTTTTGATCAAACAGTTGCATATCTGATATACACATTGACTGGGCTAAAAGATGATATTTAATGTAGACTGATAAATGTGCATTTATTCCATGCTATGTTCCAGCACAGCATTTAAGGAAATACTTTCCAATGCTCATTTATTCCTTTTCTGAAGACAGCCAAGGCATTAAGCTATGCAAAAAAAAGGAAAGAAAATAGGTGTCATGGCTGTCTTTTGGAGGCAGGATGTTGTATTGGCTGCTGCCTTCTTCACACTGATTCTCTGGTGACCCATTGGACTTTTGTACTGAAGTTGCAACAGGAATCAGAAACAGCTTTGAGACTGTTTACTGCCATGAGTTCTCCTTTGTAATATTTCTCTGCATTCACAGCAAGTACATCTCATGAGTAGTAAGACAGCTTTGGGAAAGCGGAGTGATTTTTTTTCTGATGCCATCATTCCCACTGGTAAATAAAATGGGAATAAAAAAGGAGGACAGGAAAAAGATAGTAGGTAGATGGTTGCTGGTTATTTTATAGCACTGAGCTGTAAGACAGCACCTCCACAGTTCCTTATGAGATAAGTATTAGGCAGACATGATGAACTGAAGAGTTGAGGAGTAAGGTAGAGACAGGTGTGGAAGACAACCTTAAAGCAGCCATTCCACCAAGGAACAGAACACGGTCATACCTGAGAGAAATAAGCAGCAGCAAAAAACCCAAACAAGTCACTGTTCAAACCCATCCCTCTCAAGTGTTTTCTTCCTGGAAACGGGAAAGAAGGAGAATAAGAGTGATTCAAGACTCATTTGAGTAAATAGGAATAGGGAACAAATCCTCCTGCTATAGCACTGTAATTTAGCAGTGCACTTCTCACAGGGAAAAGAAAGTGCTGGGAGGATAGAAGGAAAGAGCAGGGGACAAAGAGAGAAAATGGTCAAGAAACAAGAATTACTCCATTTGTAGAAGTTGTTGTTTTGAAAACCTGCTAAGTGAGACACCAGAGAGGTGGGAAAAATTCAGGTTTTTTTAAACCAGGTATTCTTAACCATAATGTATAAGTGTATAAATGGAGAAGTAGGTAACTGTTTAATCTAGCATTATAAGGTTCCCTGGCTATAGTTAGATAGAGTCAAATTAGATAAAGAAAACTGTTTGTCTGCTTTTTTCAAGTATAAGTGTAATTAATAACCAGAACGTTTATTTAAGAGGGTGGTGAATTTTCTATAATTTTAAGATTAAATCTTAATTGGTTATCCTTCTAAAATAATGTGCTTTATGAAACCTATGAAAAGGGCTTTTTCTGAATGTGGTAAATCTCAATAGGTAAAAGAAAAGTTTGCCAAGTATTCTGAAGACAAATTGCTTGAATTAGACTACTGATAATGGTATATGCCCTTCTGCTTTGTCCAATGCCTTCTGTCTTAAGAGTGCTGTTCATTGTAAAAATTTTAAGAATAATTTGAAGAGCATACAATGATAGTGTGCCCTGGACCCATGTACTCTAGTGGTCCTTTATTTCTTTTTTTTTCCTTCCAAGAATGCCAGAAGTAGTATGGATTTTAAAAAATAAGCCAGAACTGTTAAACAAAGGAAAGAAATTTTGTCATATTTCACAGTAGCATTATTCAGGACCTGTGCTGAAAAAAGATATAATGCTTACAAAACACAAGTTCCATGTGTTCCCACAAATGAAAATCCTTAACTGTCTGATTGTATAGATCTTAATGATATCTCTGGTAAGATACTGATCTTATAATATTTTATAATAACTTATGAAATGCACAGTATTCAATCTAAGCAGAACAAGCATTTCATTTATACTTCTGCCAGGTGCTTATGATGTCTGTTCAGGATCACAGTCATTTTTCAAATGCTAAGCATTAGTGAAATACACAGTATGTACAATGAAAAAAATAAGCAAAACCACAGACTTATAAAATCTTCATCTGACAAGCCATGTTGTGGTTTGCATAATACTTGAAGTACATGGGCTTGCAACTACAGAGACTACCACTTGGCATGTCCTGTCAAGATTTCAGCCATGCTCTTGATACCATTTGTTCCTTTTTTTGAAGTCCAGATTTCTATCAAGTAAAAACTCATTGGAGTTCATAATTTTTAGTTCATATCCATATGGAACCAAACCGTAACTGTCTAAAACTGTTTCCTATATGTACATAGGTAAGTGTCTTCTCCCCTAGATAATCCATATATGGGAAAGGCGTATCAGAGCCATAGACAAAAATAAAATGAGAATTTACAACAATATTAATATGGAGCTAGTGACACTTGGTTCCTAACCATCTCCTGAGGGTGTGTTCAACAAGTGTTCTATACAGCTTTGTAGATTTTGGAGTATTCATTATCAAGAGAAAAGATTTCTCCTACCTTCCCCCTACCCCCAAATCAATTAGTCTAAAATGTCCTGTTGGAGAACTACTGTATTTGAATTTGGACTTTAGAGATTACAGTATTCTAAATAAGTGTATATTGTTTCCTATGTAAGAAAAGGGAAAGGGAAAAAAGAAGAGGAAAAATCCAAAGAAGTTACTCAGATTACATCTAAAGTCCAGGATGAAATACATCTAGAAAATTTACATTGGCTACCACCACCTGACTTCATTTTACTGGATTACATTAATGATGTTTCCAAAACAATTCTACCACTAACTACTACCCGGGAACAAGTTGTGGCTCTTGCACAGTGAGTACCAAATTATATTTCCATAAATATGCAAATAAGTTGAATTGGTAAAATAACCATTTTCTCATCCAAGGACAACTTTTCCAAATTTGTTATTTTTCCCATTCTTAATTGGAATCCAAATCAGCTTTGGTCCAGAATTTTGACATAATTTTAGATTTTAAGCTTCTTGTTTCTAATTTTGTTGTAATTAGTTTGGGGATTTTTTTAAAATAAAGTATCACTTGCAACAAAAGGGTATAAATATCTCGTTTTGAAAATATTCATATGGACAATTTCAGGTTTTTTCACATTTATATATCTGTACTGATCCTTTCCAATGAACACGTCAGCTGCATACGGCATCTATATCATCAAGGAGCAGGAGAGACCCAGGTGCTGCAGAGCCTAAATGCACGAGCTAAAACCCTAACCTAATAGTCAAGACTGTTGCAACTTACTCGTATCATGTCTGTTCTTTCTCTTATGATCTTTCTTGCCTAGTTGGTTTGGAAACCCCTCAGGACAGGAATTCTTGTATTTTGTTCTCCTACAGAGCCAAAAGCATGAGACATTTTTCTAATGTAGTTTTCAGGTGCTACTGTAATTAATATCCTGATGATTTAATAGTGCCGGAATATTGCAATGGTGCGTGTACAGACTGTTGTTATCAATGTGTGATTCATTAGCTACACTGACTACTCAGCCTGGGCACCAATCACTGTCATCTCCAAGCAGTGTGTCTGCTTTCATCGTCTCCTTAGTTTAACCTTTCCTATCTTAGCAGTTTCCTGGCTACCTCCTGAATCTGGGAGTTTGGCATCAGATCCCACTGAGTCTCACAAAATTTGTTTCTTCTACTAACTCTCATTTTTAATGAAGTGGTCTAATGTGATGTGAGGAATGACTTTTCTGTTGATTGCAAAATTTGACAGGACAGATACTCATCCTTAACTCTCCAGCTGTGTATAAATCATGCTGCCTTCCTCAAGGTGGAATCCATAAATGCTCTTTCAAATCCACTCTTCAAACACACCAATGAAATACTTACAGACACAGAACCCAGTGAAACAATCACGGGAAATTTAAGTGGGATGTTTTCTGTGGGGATTTTTATGTGTGTGTTCCATTTTAAGCGGCTGCCTGAATAGCCTGTGTTGAATACGAAGGGGAGGAGGAGGCAGCTGCAGCAGCCCTGGGCAGCCTGGCAGCTTGAGCGGAGTTCCTGCTGTGCTCACCGGGGAGGGAGCCGGGGTAGATGAGGGAAAACGCAATAGTGTTGGCGGTCTCCTTTCAAACAAATGCAGCACAGCCTCGTGCGCACGCGGGAGCAGCGTGCATGTAGGCTCAAGAAGCTTTGCTCTCTTTACGGAGAGCTGGCTTTAGGCACAAGCAGCACAAGGGACTGCCTGGAGCCCCCTACTTCTTCAGGTTCACCCAGTAATTCCCAACTTCAACACACCACGTCTAGCCCGCTCGGCGAGAACTCCCTGTGCCCATGCTCTTGCAACCAGTACCTCCTCAGGCCCTAGGTTTTGAGAAATAAGGCCTTGAGGTTGCCTTGCACGTACTGTGCGGATAGAACCCGTTCACGGTTTCTGCAGAGGAGGTGGTGCAGATTTTAGCTCTCTGTCTGAAGCAGTGGCTTGTGATTCCCATGTCAGCTCTGCAACACCTTGCCCAGAGTGAAAGCCCTCAGTAACGCTTGTGCCTGTGGCTGAGGACGCTGTGAGGAACAAAGGTCTTTACGTACAGGGGAGGTGAAGGTCTATGTATGAGGAGGTAGGGACTTACAAATCAAGGCTTGATCCTGCGTGTGCACAGTTATCCAAAAGACATGCTTTTGGCAGTGTTTGCACAGATAGTGAGTTCTGATCTTCTGTTTCTGTGACTGAGCCATTCTTTTTAATGGATAAATACACACCTCTCACCCCCCAAATACTGGCTTCAATATAAGAAAGCACATGCAGAAGTTGAAGTACCCTTTATGGATATAGTTGCTTTCCTATGTTGGGATCATTACCTATGGCTTTATTTTTGTCATATGTATTCTCATGCCTTTATTACTTTTATTTCAAACGAATGGTAGGCCTGGAGATCGTAAAACGTAGCTCACGTAATCTGTTAGCTGCAAAGATGAACGCTAGCTTCTGAACTACTTCCTCAGTAATTACGCTGCTATTGATGATTTTCTCTGAGGACTTTGTGCCTATACTAGACCTCTCCAGAATCTCTGCTGGCAGCTTTTGCACCTTGGTTTTGGTCTGTGACAAATGTGAATGATCTGAGTTATGGTTGTCTGTATTTAAGACACCAGTTGCTGGATAAAAAAATATAAAGCAAACATAGCAAAAGTATTAAAGTCTTATATATCATTCACTTATTGCTTGTATATATTTCATTTTGCTACATTTTTGTGATAAATACGAGAGGAATTATAGATATAATTGATCCCGGTATACATTGATACAGGTTTGTTGCAGACAAGATGGGTGGCCCGATTGAAAGAGACAAACTACATGACTTCAGCTGGGAACTTCACATAAGTGAAATACAATTTGAACTGAAATGTAATGTTGTGCCTATCGGGAAAGTCAAAAAAGGGACGTTCTACCACAGAGCTTTACTTTTCAAGGTACATTAACATTTATTTTACAACATAACATATTGATGTTAAATGGATATTGTAAACTAAAGTATACTTGCATCAGTGTAATATAATATTTATATTCATGTAAAATCTTTTGTATACACTTAAGTCATTTTTCACTGGCAAAGTTGATTTCCCTATGAATGAAAGCCAGCATTGCTTCTTTCTGTAAACATTCTTGTTGTCATTAAATTGTCTTAAGTGATACCAGCAGAATACTTGATAAATGGCAAAAAGCCAAAATATTTGATTGGGAGTCAAAACATTTTACGTTTTCTGTAAACTGTAAAATATTGAATTATGCAGCTTCCTTTTTTTTCCATGCTGCAAATGTAAACTTGTTGGGACAATTTTTATTTGGTATCTATCCAGTATTCTATGATAGTATATAACAGCTTTTATGTTCTAGTTTCTTAGACTGGGAAGATTCATTTCTTCTGTCTTCATGCAAAGATGTACTGGTGCAGCCTGCTTATCTGTCCCATCCTTTTTCCCTGGCTGCTGGGTAGCTGGACTTTTCTCCTTCTTGGATGGAAAGGAAAGGAGAAGCAAGGGCCTAGCGCATTAAGCAGGAAGGGCCCAGGAAACAGTACACAGGAGAAAGAGCACAAGCCTAAATTTATGGTATCCATGGGGAGAGAAAGTTCCTGACATATTTTATGGAGGTGTGAGGGCATGCATTAATTGTGCTGAAGCAGCACTGATGTTCGCTTCCACTCTCTTAAGAAACCTTTGTAGGGATGGATCATCGCTCTTAAAGCCACACCAGTCTGAGCAATGGATATCCTTGTCCGTTTGTAACAAGTTAAAAATCTTTCAGGATTTCCTTGCTTCAAAGCAGATGCATTCTGAGAAAGCTGTTTTGTAGCTGGAAACCATTATATGTCTGTCAGTGATAGCCGCATAGAGGAAAGGCAGGTGTTTCATCTAGCAGACGCTTGCCCTCACATTTCATTGCTTCCCACATTCGCAGGGCTGAAAACCAAGGAGTGTGCTTTGGAGTGAAGCAGCAGTCCTAAACTTGCACTGATAAAAATGTTGCATTTTTACACTTAATATTTCATACTAGCTACATGTGTGCAATGTACATACACCTCATTGCTTGAATAGACAGTGCTTCAAAATGTTATTCAGAAATAAGTCTTCCAACCAGAAAAAAACATTTCTGGGTGCTGTGGGTGTTGCATTTCATTTGAAATCTGAAGGACTGGCTGATAAACAAATGTACCAGTGTCTGAAAAGAGTTTAAATGAATATTTTTCATGTTATGCAGAGAATATGGTAGAAATAACATTTAAAAGCCTACACCTTCTAAGCAGAACCAACAACAAATATTTGCAGTTTGCAACAGTTTACAGATTTACAAAGTCTGTTTCAAGAAAGCTCTTGGCCTTTCAGGTATTTGTTTTCTTTTTAAGCATCTCTTGGCCTTGCTGTATATCACAGAAGCTACATGTATTAACTGTGATTAACTCCTTTTTCTTTCCTTTTTAGGTGATAGCAGACAGAATTGGCATTGGCTGTAGTTTAGTTCGTGGCGAGTATAACAGAGCTTGGAATGAAGTTAAATTGGTTGATGACTCTCCTCAAGGAGTTGCTGGGCTTCTGCTTCCTCCTCAAGAATATATTGTAGATCTAATGTTTGAGCCAGGCTTTTTGATAAAACAGGGAAGTGCAGAGGCAGATCAGTACAAACATATTTAATCATCTTGACAAATTTTGCTAAAATAACTATTTTAAAAATGTTTGCAGCGCTAATATTTATGAAACATAAGGGGTTTCAGGTCCAGCTATCAAAAAGCACCATATCTGGTATGTTGTCCTAAATGTTTAATTAAACATATTTTAGGTATCCAACTTCAATGCTTAGAAATTTTGTTAATTTTTTGGTACTATTTTAAGACTAAACTATAAAACTACAGATTAAGAATTGGTAGATCAAGAATATTTGGTATGTGTTAACATTATAATGCTTATTAAATAGGTTTAAATCATTTCCAAAATACAGTATATTCCTCTTTTTTCAGATGTTCTTTCAACTCTAATGCACATTTATAGGAATTATATGTCCATGAAGCAAGAAAATGTGACATGTGGTAAAATAACAAGTCACCTAAAAACAACCGGACAATTTTTTGTGTGAAATAAGCCAAGAACTGAGAATTAGAAGAACTAAGATAATAGTATACTTTCAGCCTCTGTAGAAAACATCCCATTTATATTTCTTGGAACTTGGCAGAGTTAATAATTACAGATAATAACATACTCTGGATGAAAGTAAATATTGTTTGTCCTGGCACAGGGAAGACAGATGATTGATAAGTTATTGCTTGCAATCTCCCTTTAAATTCTTTATTTTTCACTTGAAGATAAAATGGACTCTGAGAAGGCAGCAGTTTTAGACACGGCATTTGTATTTCTTGCAGCCTTGGGTAATGTGGTATTGCTGAAGTGTACCGGTGCATCTAAGAGAGGTAAAACACTGACTAGAACACTCTAGTAAACACTTTTCTGGTGCAGCCATCAGGAATGTACTGGAGTATTTCAGGGAGCACAACTATCAAGTGAGTTTACTGTGGAAAACTGAAAAAAAGCCCTGTACAGAAGTTAGGCCAATGCAGACAACATTGTGCAAAACTGAATTTCAGAAGAGCAGAACTCCAATAACAAGTCATTTACTTCCTGCCCACCAAAAATGTGATAAAAAAATTTGGGGTCTGTGTTCTTTTAGTTTCTTAATGTTTTGTCGTGGACCAGGACATGTTTGTAGAAGCACAGTCACTTGTATAGTCCACTTTGGTTTGAGGAGGTTTATATCTGCTGTATTCATTACTGCTTATGAGCATGATCGCACCACTCCCTCTCCTTCCTCCTCTGACATGCAGCATGATTTTCTGGTAGCCCCTTGGGGAACATTTTATCTTTCTGTTGTAAATTCACTTATATGGCCTCACGTTCATTTTTTTACCTTATGTTCAGCACTACTTTAGACATCAGAATGAAAAAGAACTCTGGAAACAAAATACACGATATGCTAGCAGAACTGCGTGGAAGGTGAGAATGTGTTTCTTATCATTGCTATGTAGCAGGTAGGGGACTGGTGAAAACTAATATGCTGTCACTGACAGGCATGATTGGGTACAGAAACCTGCAACTTTGAATGTGCAGTAAGTGGAAGTAAATTAAGAATTAATTTCCTACTAGCTATCATTTTATACAGTTTTCCTGCATTGGAATTTCATTATTTTGTATTGGAACTATAACGTTAAAGTGTGACTTAGTCTGTTTGAGGAGGTCTTGAAAAACAAAGCAATTTCTGTTGTTTCAATATATGTTGTGTCAATATAAAAAAAAAGACAAAATGTAAGTTTTTCAAAATAAAAATTGGGAAACTTCTATTCTAGACATATAAGCTCGCTTTACATAAAATTAAAAAAAAAAAAACCTACACAACCTTGTATAATGCAGAATTTGATGACCCAGAAATGTTGGATAAGGGTTGTTTTGTGTCTTTCACAATTTTTAGCTTTGTATTAGCTGAGTTCTGTCACTTCAAAATTGTAATACACTTGGGTGTCAGAAATAAGATCTGGGTAGAATATAAACACTTAAATCCCATATTGTTAGTTTGAAAACTGCAGTTTAGTTGTCAAGTAAGTCAAGAGATGCCACACTTTTTTATTTGATGCTTCCCAGGGACCTGTAGCTGTGCCCACACCCTGGTGAAGAATTCCCCCAGCCTTGACAAGAGCAGCCCAGCTCACACTCATTCCAGATCTGAATTGGAAAACAAAATGTTCAAAAGTTTCTGCAGGGCTCAGCGGGGTGAATATTCCCAGGACATGCCCAGCATACACCATTTGGCTTGGGCCATGCCTTAGTGAAGTGATCACCTACCTTCTTTTTCAGGAGCAGATGGGGAAGGGCCTCATACCTCCTTTTACATAATAGTTCAGTGGGCAGATCAGTCACTCGGGACATAGAAAGAGTCAGGCTTGATGCCTTGCTAAGCATGAAGAAAACAATCTGCAGCTACCTAATTGCCAGGATATATTCTAGCCACTAAGCACTCTTCATCCCTCTTTTTGAAGCTCTGCTATCATGTAGAAAAGAATGCAAGATTAATAGATTATAGAAATAGAAAACTTGAGCAACCTCTTCAGCCTAATAATAGGGGTTATAATTAGGTTTTTCCTTTGGGAAAAGAGATTCTGTGTCTCTAGTGCCCACTGCCAGAAATGTTCTTATAGTTTACTACATGTGTACTGTAAAATGTAGAGACTGTACCCTACCTAGAACAACACCCTCCTAGTTAGGTGCTCTCCTGCAAGGTGAAAAGCTGTCTTAAGCAAAAATAGGAACTGAAACGAGGTTCATTCCTCCATAGCTGTAACCACTGGGCAGTTACTCAAAAGTAGGCATCATGGCCAGCAGCTGTGCAGAATGAAAACCAAATGAGACATGCTCAGCTTCTTAAAAAAGATGGTATGTAGACGATTTTCCCAGGACAGTGACGTGGGCTGTAGATCCTGACTTGAAAGAGGCACCTCTAAGTCATCTTCACACATCTTACTGTGATGCCTGTGCTTCTGAGAGAAGCTAGCATGAAGACACCGTTCCTGCTGTTCACTGGAACTACCCAACTTCATAGTGACTGTGCTGAACTTATGTAGCGCCCTGCTCAGCTTGCTGCTTACTGCAGGGTCTATTCCAAGCCATCTGGAACTGACACGCCGCACATGCACACACACACCCACACCCCTGCCATTCATTTTCATAAAAAAGAATTTTGATTTTGATTTGGCATTGAAAAACAATGCTTAATATGTAGCACATCTGCATATCAAGTCATACAAAACTGGACTGTTGATAAAAGGTCAGGCATGGTTTCTACCTTTCTAGTGAATGTGAACCAGCAAAGCAGCAGACCAAAATTGGTGGTGTTGTCAATGTGATTTCAAGTTGCAATAGAGGTTTTGGTATGAGAGGGTCTAATGCTTTGACTCTGCACACTTCTCTGCCTTTGCTTGTTCTGTGTCTGCCAGGACCATTGTGGCTAAGGGGATTCTAAGTGGATAATTCCAGGCTCTTCAGGCCAGATTTTGGCTGAGACCTGTTTCTGAGGGGTGCTTCTGGTAAACACCTCGCTGCAAAAGTGGATTCTTCTGTTTTTCTTCAAGCAGATGCAGAGGCAGTACAGACTGCCAGCAGCAGCAGTACCAGCGCTTCCATGCTTCCCTTCTGTTGCCCTTGATGCCTCAGCAGTAGCAGCACTAAGGTTAACTTACACTTGTTTTATCTTTATGCTAGCAGGGAACAACTGCTGTGTAATTTATAGAATTAACACATATCAGATAGTTCCTGGCTACCTACTGCTAACCTACAGCACTGGCAGAACATCACTCCCTCAAACTCTGTAGTCCCTTGCATAGTAGAAATTAAAATGAACTCTTCTTCCAGTAAATCTCTGTTGCGGATTAACTCTGGATCCTGAGAAGAATCCGAGGCTCTTGGGGCAAAACAGGTTTCTTTTCAGATCCAAGAGGAACTTTTATTCCGTTATTTTTTTACGTCAGACTTCACTTTGGGGAAAAACAAAAAGTCTTTTATTAGTAAATATGGTCTTGAATGGTGACATTATTTCATCCATAGCTCCTTTGCATGAATCTGCACCTCTTCTACTACATGATTCATTTCTTCATAAATCCAGCCCATTATCAACACAGATTGTCAAAATGGAGACTGTGCAGAGGCAGTAGACATTTACTGGCTAACGTGTCAACTTAGTTAAGATAGAAAAGTGCACTAATACATTTATTATATTCATAGCTCTCTTGCTGGTTTATACAAGAGTCTTTTCCCCAACAGCTCATTGGCAGTACCTATTTTCCGTCAGAAGACTGAAAATAAGCAAAAAAAATCCCCATATAATTCGAAGCCCGAAGACAGCATATGCCATCACAGTAAAGTAGAAGAAGAAAGCATAAGAATGGACATACGGGCTCAAGCCAAGAGTATCCAACCAAGTAACCCATCTCCAGCAATGGTCAATATACAGAAGGTTAAGAACATGGCACAAATACAGTTATACATTTCCAGAGTACTCTGATAGGTTCAGCAGTTTGCATTTCAGGGACTTTCTATGTGTCTAGGTATCTAACAGCTCTTAAAATTTTCTATCTTCACTACAGTTGTGCAAAGAAGCATCTCATTTTATTTATTCTGAACTTGTCATCTGCTGCTTTCATTTACTATCTCCTAGTTTTTGTAGTAGAAGAGACAGTGGACATGCATTTCCTACTTAGCTTCACCATAAGGCTTTTTTCTTAGGGGTCTCCATCCTATCTTCCCTCAGTATACTTATATGCAGGATATATTTCATCACTTCTTGTGTGAACTCCCACCCATACCTTTGGTCATTGTGCTGTTCCTTACTTGTATCTCTTTTAGTTACACTATATTTTTAGAAATTATACTAGACCTGCATACAATATTGAAGAGTTTGTCAGGTATTCTTTTTTTTTTTCCTAATAGCTCTTAATAATCCATTTACAATTGACAATTACTGAGCATTTAGCTACATGATTTCCTAGAATGAAGAAATATGGAGGAGCAGGTACAGCTCATTTTGGGAATCTTAGTATGCAAGGTCTGATAAGGTGTCTTCAACGTTCTCTGGATTAGCTGCAAAGTCAGTGGTTACAATGGGAAGCCTAACCTATATCAATATTGTAGATCTCAGGATGCTCTGTATAGGTCCATGGTCTTCCTGAACCCTAACGTGAGTCAAGGTTTCCTTGTGATGCCATGATGGATAACTCCATGGCCATGCAATAGCTGAACAAGCAAGAGGTACCAAATTGACTCATCATCATGCAAAAAGAAAAATATTATCTCTGGAAATTACATGCTCAGCATGGCATTGTGGTTCATCCTCCAGGCCTTCAGACAATTTCCTAGTGCAATAAAGGATTTGGCCATCATGCCTTTGTGACAACCTGAGCTGCTAAACGCAGCAGTAAATGACAGCTCTTATGCTCCACTAGGTGGAAGGTCCAGATTTCCAGGAGATGTTTTTTTCACTTCATGGACCTAGCCCATTTCATGTATACACTCTGTTATTTCTGATCTTAGAGGAAGATAAAACACACCGCAGAAAGAGTCTGAAGAACAGGATGTATCCAATAACGACAAGCCCAAAGTTCAAGACTTAGGAAAGAATAATAAATACACAGCTCTTGCACCTCTTGTATCTTCCTTGGTTAACTAGAAGAATACCTCTGCCCAGCTTCATTCCTTCATTCCCATGTCTTCACTTCTATGGTGTAAGGACTAACTACCTAGCCAAAATGGGAAAAAAAGAGTCTTTCACAGTAGTCTTGAATATTTTGCTTTATGGAGTCCCACAAGCTCCCGAAGGTGTTCTCCAGTTACTATTCCTTCTCTGTCCTTGTGAAAATGGGGTTTCTAATCCTGTGTCAGAGTTCTTGGTGCTACAGACCTTTGAGTGCCAGAACGGAGGTTCAGTGGCAGCTCCATTTAAAAACCTTGAAGGATTCACTGATATATGAAAATGAGGAGTCAGCAGAGTCACGTTTATTGATTTAGTCACTCAGATCAATTGATTTTATGCTACAAAGGTTTTCATTCTTCATAAGCCTTTCCCCCCCCCCCCCCCATAAAAAGGTATTGCCACGGGACAGCAACTGCTAGCAGGGAGGTGACAGTTCAGGCAGCAGTAGCAGGTTTGGGCCCCTGGGCTATTTGGTGCTATAGCATGAGATATTGGCTAAAGTTCCTGTGATAAAGATCAATTGTCAGGGCCCCAAGTGAAGCAATGGGCCTTAATGGCCCTGACCCATCTTGCCTGGGACCACCATTCCCACCCCTGCCCATGGCCCAGGACCCCATCTCAGCCCAGCCCCGGTGCCACCAGCCCCTACCCCAGTGATGGGAATTACAAACAAGTAACCAGCATGGCCTCTTCGGTAACAGCTATCACAGAGGAACAAGGTACAAACCAAAATGACAGCCTCTGCGGATGGTGAAATATTACTTATGTCAAGCCACAGGTAATGGGAAGATGCATTCTCACATCCAGTCTGTCTGTCCATCAGTATTCATCCTCATCATCTTAATAATGACCCGTTGTGTCATGGGGTGGTTTTTTTGACAATTGAGTTGAGCTAGTAAAAAGATTTGGTATCCTTCTTTATGGTTAAAAAAAAAAAACCCAAAACATTGCTCAGTGGTAAGAGCTGGGGTGTCCTGTCCCGAAACCTCCCACCACGGTGCCCGTGCAGCCCGACACGCACGTGCCTGCTGCAGCACAGTCCAGCCACAACCACCGGACCAGCAGGAACCAGGAAAGCACAATGCTTGCTGAAAACCATAGCTCTGAGACAACCAACATGTGTTCAAAAAGTTCTTTATGGAATAAAAGCGCCATCGAAGATGACCGGTAAGTTGTTCATGATACTGGCCTGTGTAACAGCATCATCTGTTAACCTGCTCTGGCCTTTCTTTCCTTCATGCTGAGAAATGGGGCTGGCCATGCAGTGAGCTCTGGGAGGCAGGACTGTGCTTGTGGATTGCAGGGGTGGGAATCAGTGCTCGGCTAAAATGTGTTAACTGCTGAGTGCTGATCAACACGTCCAAAGCGCCATGAAGCGCTACACAGAGGTGGAAACACATAATGCAGCACAGATACACATGTACAACCACTTACTGGCACATCCAGAAAGCAAACCCTCTACCACTACAGCGGTGCCAAGGTGTCTCCTCTCCTCCCGGGCAGCTGCGCCTCTCCCCTAACGGCACAGAGGGAAATGACCAAGGGACTCTGCTCCAGCATTTTGTCATGGGCTTTGCAATACAGCTATGTGGACTTGGGGCATGATTTTTTCACACTTGTTACCAGTACAGCTATTACAGCAGAACTTTGCAGATAAATGAACAGCTCTTTAGTCCTCTTAATGAGCTAATTATTTTTCTATTATACAAACACTGGCTCTGACACTGAGAGATATCAGAAATATTGGAATAACTTTATGTGGCCTTCCTTGTCCACTATCACCCAGGCAGAATTTAGAGTTCAGGCACAGGTAGAGTACATGCAGAAATGACAGAAACACAGAGGGAAAGACGTACAGACATACGTGTCTCTGACCAGTAAAAATGTTATTTGTAGGGCATGGAAGAAATTAGTCTATTGGAGACACAATGAGCTAGCAAAAGCTTTTCTCTCATTAAGGAGTGAGCTTATTTGCATGCTAATGAACCAGCTAGTTCTTCCAGCTCATTGGTGTTTCACTGACATGCTGAGATGCCATCTATGGAAACCATGTGCAAAGCATAATTGAAGCCAGTTCTTGCTTGAAGTTGGATAAATGTTGAGGGAAATATAGCAAGGTGAGAAAAGCAATCATATCAAAGTAGGCAGCAGATCCTGTTGCTCATGCAACCCTTTGCCAGCTCAAACGCTGTTTACAGCCAGCTCTCCTCATTCTAGTCCTACCTTGCAAGTGAACACAGCAGAAGGTTTCTTTGACCTTGTCATCCAGCAGTGCTAACGCTTGGTCTATGCAAGACCACTTTGCCTATATTAGAATAAGAGACAAAAGAGGCTCTTCATCAAAAGACTCTTCTAGAAAGTGCAGTGCCATTAGGTTTTGCATGGAGGGCTACCTGTGAGCAAACGTTTTCCAGTCTACGTAAAGCTTTAGAGTTGTCCACTGCTGTTCCTCACTCCCTCATCCATGCTGCATAAAACTGGCAAAAGTAACAAACTCCTCTGTGGACTCCATAGTGTGTAACATCTGTCCCTTTTTTGGTGCCAGTGTTGTGCAAGTTTGCTGTAAAACGTGGTGCTAAGTTCTCGTGGAACAGAAACTGCTCCAAAATGAGTTCACCTTCTGTTGCAAGAAAGGTTGAGCTAACTACCCAGCCAGACACCTCAGCCCATGCTGGTCCCACATCTAAATTACAGCACCTAGACTCAGTGTTCCCCATTTCTTTGTTATTGCTCTCTCGTGCTGTTTCCAGGAGATGTCCCTAGATTGTCTTACTGTTTCTGATATTCATCTCTTGTGTTTTCTAACCTATATCCTTCTACAGATCAGCAGGGCTTCCTAGTTATAAGAAGGATCTGAAAAAAACCATGCCATAGCATGTTTTTAATTCCTTTTTAATATGAACTTCTCTAAACAAGATGCTTTTAGTGACAGAGTTTGAAAGAAGATTCCTTAAAGGCCAGGTGTCAAAAAGATACTCAAGAGTCAAAAGGCTTTTCAAAATGTCAAGTCATTAGTTTTAGCTGGCATTAGGGACCAAATTATGAAATGGTGGAGGTCTGCTCAGTGTCCCAAGATGTAAGAGATTTTGGTAATGATATCTAATTTCCAAAGTTGGAAAATTATTCTCTGACAAATGGGCATTCTTAAGACACAGTTTATCTATGGTAGATCATACAGAAGAATCACATGCTGAGTGCCAATTTCTCTTCATTACACTATTTTTGCTGTAGACTTCTAATGTAAGTGAGTTTAATCCTAGATCCACCTGCTATTAACGGGAGCTGCAGTACCAAAAAGAGTACTGGATGACTAAAGGCTGTCCTTTAGGTATAAGTATATGGAAAAAAGTCAGGGGCCATAAGACCAAACATTGGATGAGCTCAGAGCTATTCAGGTATTAAATTCCTTCAGGAATTCCCAAGGACAAGACAGCTACGTATCAGGAATTAACAGGGACTGGGGCTTTGCAGCACTGGGCCAAATGTTATGTTGGATGTAAGTATCTCACAGCAGCTTCCCCAAGCCAAGCACTGCGTAGCATGTAATATGCTTTTAAAATACAAATAACATGAAATGTATGGTGAGTTCAGGATGCAGTGTTACACATGCCAAGGAGCACGCTGCTCTGTTGATCAGGGTGCCTTCTTCAGAGCAAAACCTCTGGTCAGAAACCTGCAGTTATTTACACAGGGATTGGATTAGTCTGTACCTTTTGTTACCATGGGATAGAGGAGGGTTAAGAAAGGGGCCACCACCCATTTAGTGTGTTCTTGCCACTTGCCGTGTATTTGCTGACCACAGAAATACAGTAGTAAGCAGGAGCACAGATTTCAGTCAGGTCCGCGCTCAGTTTTGGTACTGCAATGCCACTGAACATTAGATATGCTGGGAAGGTGTCTTTGCTTGCCACTTAAAAATTAAAGCAATGCACGCTAATGAACATGCTAGCAATACCTGGTCTACCAGTATTTTTCCCTGCTAGATGAATGGCAGTATGGTGTGGAAACAAGAGGTCTGTGTAAAACCTAAAGCCTGCTCTAATCCTTTCTACCCTCTTCCTACATAGCAAATACGGACCAAAACATTTACAGCAGCAGCATCGACTCAGTACGCTCTGTCTTTTAAAAGGCTTCTAACCTAAAGTTCCCACAGAGGTGGTTGTCCCTGCAGATCTGGCCAGTCCTTATATCACATGAAGCTGAAGTTTTTGCTCAGCCCAGAGTTGCTCAGATGGGCCCTGGAAAGGAAACCCCAACTCCTGTTCCTGTGGGAGCAGGGAGGGCTGGGCCAGACTGCCAGTGGGCACTCCATTTTCATGAAATGGAAAACCAGCTCATGCCTTGAGAATAGGATGCTAGTTTTTCCAGCAGGTAACTGGTGAGCATGCTGGAGACCAAGGACTGTAACCAAATCCTGAAGTACTTCTAAAAGGATGAGTTGAAGGCAGGCAAATCACAGTAGGCAAAGCAGAACTGCACACTGTACACCTGCGAATCCCTCAGGCAATTTTTTGAATTAGAGTGGTCTCTTGCACTGCTTCCACCTTACTACATGTTTCTTATTTTTCAAATAACATACACATTTGAGAAAAATCACAATCTGGTTTTAGGTAACTGGGGGCAGGGGGGGACACACCTAAAAAGCCTCCAAAACCCCAGATACTGAATTCATTTTGAAATATTTTCCCCGCTCCACTATCCATCTACTTCACCAACAGTCCTGTTCATTACTCCGTAATTCTTACCCGAGTGAAATCAAGATGCGAGTCCAGCCTCCCTGTCCAGCCGCGAGGCAGGTATCTCTTGCGGGGAGCCAGCAGTGTGTTCGAGTGCCCCATCAAACTCCCCTGCGAGTCAGGTCACAGCCTTTTGGGCTGCTGAAAGCTCTGCTGAAGCTGCTGCAGACCCAGGGCACAACACTTCACACTGGGAAGAGGTGCTGGTGGCAGGAGGATGTACACTGTAAAAAACACAGAGGACCAAGATATTACCTCTTGGCCCCCTTAACCTAACTTGTTCAATTGCATCCATTTTTTAGTGTAAGATTTCTAGAGGACAGACGCTGTCAGGAGTCCTTACCCACACAACACAAGTGAATCAGAACTTGAAGTCCCAGCTAAACCATTACCGCCACTGGTGGCTCGGACAATGGCAGTACAAAAGCCCTTAAGGTCATTCATAAGAATTAGGGCATGCACACTCAGCCTCCCACTTTCTGCCTTCTTCTAAACCAAGAGCATTGCAGTGAAGATGAGTTACCAGCACAAACCCAGTGGGCGACTCTACCAGACTTGCCTGCATCCCAGCAAAAGTGAGATGGAGGAAATGCAGAGTTTGGGGAGGATTTTTAAGGAGCATGATTTTGTGCTTTCCCTGATTAGAAAGTGCATTAAAAAAAATCTTTTGGGGCTCACCGAAGAGAGAAGGAAAGAAAGTTCATAACTACATTTATGCAAATCTCAAATTTAAAAATACACCTAAAATGAATGAGTGGGAATAAAACCTGTTCTGGCGAGCTCTGCTCCTAAGGAATTCCCGTTTGCTGGGAAACAGGCAAACTCTGTTATCAGGGAAGTCAGTCTATTGAAGGGAGAGCAATTTCCCCCAATCAGAGTGTGAAGCATGACATACCCTACTCTTAAATCATTTATATTTTACTTTTTTATGATGCAATCGTGAATTAGCTTTTTCTGCATTTGTAATTAGAGGATAGAACAGATGGTCAGGGCTTAGTTCAGGGTGATAAATCCATTAAGATAACCTACAGAAAGCTGCTGCTATGGCAGTTGCTGCCAAATTACTGTTCATTCAATGCTTTGTTCAGGCTTTGGGTATTGGGTGGAAGATGAACCATCCCAGTTCTTCACTACCTTGAGGTACAAGGGGTAAGAAATCACACACAAGTTTGGGGAATATATTATTACTGTCTATGTGGCTCAAGAAACTTGGATGCTATGATATAGGGGGTGCATGAAGCAATCCAGGGAAATAGCCTGCAGTTGTTGCTTCCCAACAGCTGCCCTGGTAGATACACTCACTCCATCCCAGTGTGCGTATCTACTTGTCAAAGTGGATGAAATTTAGCTGAACAGGTGGCCCAACTGCAGAGTAGAGTTTTCTGTCAAGGATTGATTGCAAAATATCCATTTCACTTTGAATTCATGTCTTCACTCATTTGGCAAGAAATTGCTCAAAGCATTTAGAATCCTAGAATAATTTATGCTGGGCGGGACCTGCAGATGGCATTTGGTCTAATCCAACTCAAAGCATTTGTCACAGTGGACCAAACCTGTAGGTCCCTTCCAACTGGAACTATTCTATTCTATTCTATTCTATTCTATTCTATCCTATCCTATCCTATCCTATTCTATTCTATTCTATTTTATTCTGTTCTATTTTATTCTATTCTAAATTCCATCCTTAGACTCTTACAGAAGGCTCCCGCTTGAGCTAGTTCACAAATATGATCTATTTTTTTCTACGTCAGAATAATTAGGTATTCTACAGCTTATGATTAGCAAAAAGAGATATTAAACCATAAAGCAAACAAGGCAAGAAGTTGTGTGCTCACTATTTCTGTTCATGCCTTTGACCTGAATCACATCACGCTACTCCACAAATGAATCTCAGCAGAATCCGTGGGGCTGCTTCAGGGAGGTTCAGCTCTCTGTTCTGTGCCTCTGGAAACCAGCAATACCCTTTTCTGAGATGCTTTGGCACTTCTGCTACTAATAATTTTTGCTGAAATCCCTTTCCGTCATTGGGATTCAGCACCAGAGCATTACCGCATATCTTTGGATAGCATTTCCATGTGGAAACAGTATCTCCATATACCAGAAGCTCAAAGTTTCATCACATCTGAGTGGCTAGAAACTAGCTGTGGAGTTGTATCAAGTCTGTTAGAGGAGAGGGAAGACTCTGCTGAGGAAGGATGTGGAGTTCCTGTGATCACCTCCTATAAAAGCAGTGAGGATTTCTGCAGGGAATATGGAGCCCGCCAGAGATACAACCTATCCATCGAAGTGCTCATGCCGGTCCCCTTTTCTTCATTCTCCAGGGACCTGGGCACACAGCACCAGTACATTTGGTCCAGGCCAAATTCTTGTATGCTGAGGTCCCATATGTTTCAATGGGAACATCCCATAGGAGAGGACATACATTAGGTATGACAAAATAAGCAGAGGGAAACTGATTGCATACAAATGCATATAAAACAAAAATACCACTATTTCAGTGTTTTCTTCTGTATGTAGTAATGTCAAGAGGCTTTATTAACAAAAGCTGCTTAAGCAAAGGTTTGAATTTGAACAGGGTTCATTTGATTTCTGCCCCTCACTGCTTCCTGGCTGACTGCTCAGTATCTGCCAGCGTAGGCATTATGTGATGCTCTGCTTGTCCCCAAAGCTGTCAGTCAAGGCAGAGCCTAGGCTGGGAAATGGTTAGAGCCCGAATAAATATTAGCAGGGTAGTCTGGACCGTGACCACTTCCCTCCTACTCTCACCTTCACCCGCCTACACACATGCTGCTGCTGCTGCTGCCTCGGCGCAAAGCAACGCTACAGGAGGAGCTGAGGAGCTTCTCCCCATCTACACCCATCTAATAAGACATTGTGCTTTTGAGGAGTGACCCTTCCCTGGATGCAGCTTGTGTATGTGCTGGAGTCAGGTGACATTTTTAACAATAAACCTGCTGAATTACAATTCAGGGAGAATTTACTTGGAAATTTACATAACGTAGCTAGGGGAGACTTAACTGCTTCCCCTTGTGCATAAAGGAGAAAAAAAGGAGGAAAATTAAGTAACAGCCTAATTGGCTTTTATAACAGTCTATGGGGAGAAATGGGGGCTGGTTCTCTGCCTAGCTACGAAGCTTGGTATGTGCTGTAACCATGGGAGGCAATATTACAGGCATGACAGGACAATGATTCGGTTTTTCAGCACTGAAGGTCTGAGAAATGAAATACCTCCAGCCGGGGGGGGTTGTTTTCCACTTGAGGAAGACCTGTCATGCTGGTTTGGAGGACTGCAGGTCAGGCTTTTGTTGGAGGGAAAAATGGAGGATCTGATCTGTCGGTGCACCACCTCAAATGTGGATCACGGCCGTTGGGATGAAAGGGATCTGCCTCTTCCACCACCGCGCTCATTTTAGTCAAGGAGCGGCTTGCAATAAAGTGGATAACGGAGAGGATGACGAGGCTAGGGCTGGCAAGCCTAATACCTTCTGCTCCCGCTGTGCCCCTGGGTGCATGGCCCTGGCACCCGCTCCCCTCCCCCAGCACCCGAGGAAGGTGGCACAGCAATGGACCTGTGTTGGTTCAGGTCCTACTGCCTCGAAACTGCTGCATTTTGGAATAGTACCAGTAACAGAGAGCTGCAAAGAAGATATTGGTGGTTCATTTTTTTATTGAATTTTGTCTTTAAAAAAAGCACCAGTTACATCAATGTCAATTACATTAAAACATGCAAGTTTCAGGACTAATCACTTTCTTTCACCCTTCTTCATTTCCCAGATACTTCAGGGAGAACTCCATTGATTACCTGTCCTCCTCAGCAGCAAACACCGCCTGAGACCAAGGCCAGGAATGCCTCTCTGCCATGGCTGAGCTGGAGACAGCAGCAGTGAGCCCTGGGAGCGACACCGTTGCCTGCCACTGCTTTCCAGCCCTAAGCCGTTTGCCAGAACTGGGGGAGCGTCAAATCGGGTGTCTCCTCTCCAAAGCCTCCCTAATGTGTCCCAAGTCCCTCCTAAACCATGGCTAAATGACTGATATAAGATGCCATAGGGGTAAGCTAGAAGGGGTTTGGAAAGATCTTTCTCTGATCTCCACTTCCCAAAATGGCTGAACATGGAAAAACATTGTCCTTCTGCCTACAGCGTAGACGCTGCCCTCTGCCAGCAGCGACAGCCCCGGCAAAGCCGTCTCCTCCCTGCCCAGCAGCTCTGCTCTCTTACCAACCCTGACTCATGGTCCTGAGGACTCACATCTCCAGGATTTTTATCGAGGTATGCTAGCTTCACTCCACCGTGTCTTATTATATAGGACAAAGCCATTAATGAAATGTGTGCCCCCCCTTCCCTGCTGCCGCAGACAGCAAATGCGATCATCTACGAGCCTTGCAGCTATCCGTCTTTTGGTGCACGGCTTTGTGGATCTGAGCAGAGGATTTGATTACAGCCATGGTACCAACCATACGCTGTGTTGGATGTCCTCGGCTGCCATTGAACTCATCGTCTTAGACATGAGGATGGTTCCATAAGGGTATGTGTGCTCAGGACTGATCACACAACACTATTTTTTAGCTTTGGTTTTGAAATTAGGCTAGAAGAATTAGACTAAAAAGAAAATAATTTTGTATTAAACACCAATATTAGCTTTGTTATCTGATGCAATCAAAGCAGTTCCTTCCACATCATTTAGTAATGATGAACTAATTCCGAATCAGAAATGGAGCTATTGGAAAAAAAGCAGACAACAGCATTAAGGCTTAACCTGGCAAACTGACTTGTGTTTAGGTCTACCTTTTAAGGACAGGAGCCCAAACTAAAATAAGTGTCCTATTACAGGTATATTTATAGGCCGAGTCAAAGCAGCTGTGACTGCAAATCACACCGTGTAAACAAGTAGCCACTTAGCACATCGCCTTCGCAATTACTTGATCAATACCTCTAAAAGCAATGCCTATAACATGCATTTAGGAGAGCAAGAGCACTTTTGCATGCAAATACCAGACTTGTTCTCCTTAACAACAACCTATAAGGGCTGCAAGCAAATGCTTCGACAGGATTTTGTCGTATTTACGGCTGCAGCGATCGTTCAATTTTTAAGCCTCTCAGTAAGAAGCTATCGAAACCTTTACCTGCAAGTGCTGCCTCGGTATTTAAGCAGGTACTTTACCAGTTGCTTTTATAAGGGGCAATTATTTAGGTTAAACACATGGATTAGACATGCAACCCGGCGGGGCGGGACCGGGAGAGACGCTGGCCACAGCCAAACAGCCGCGGCCGACATCTCCCCCGGTCCCGCCCCGCCGATATGGCGGCTTGTCTGCTCCGGAGGATGCTCGGGAACATCCTCCTCCTCCTCCGCTCCCTGCCGAGGAGCTCCGGTGATGGCTTGGCCCCCGCTGCCGGCGGTGGCACAGGTACCCTCTGCCCAGAGTATGGGAAGCGGGGGGGAAGGGCAGGAGCTGCCCTACAAAGGAGGGCATCCCCATTCCCAGTGTCCTCTAGCCGGTGGGAAAGGGCTAAGTCAGCCTGCTGTAGGTATTTCTCTTGAACTGGCAGGCTAACCTATAGTTTTTGTAGTTTAAACTGTAATTTTCAAATTCCATTTTTTCCCCCCAATATCACATCTGCATTGCAAGAGATGAGTCCAAGCAAGTGTTCATCACTCAGGAGCTGATTTCTTTGCAAGGATCCTATGCTGATGGGAGATAAACGTGGAGGTAGTTCCCCACCTCAGACTTTTTGATTAGGAAGGAATGAAACTCTTTTACTCATTGTTTTTCAGCCAATCTGTTAATTCTTTGCCAGCCCCATACCACCATAAATGTTCTGCATGGTGTGTACAGACTCATAGGAGGCATTGCTGGAGGTTTGCACCGTGATGGGTGTCCTGGGTTCAGCTGGGATAGAGTTAATTTTTACAGGAACCTGGGAGGTGGGGGGGCATAGCCGGGGCAGCCGACCTGAACTAGCCAAGGAGCTATTCCATACCATGTGACATCATGCTCAGTATATAAATGGGGAGCGGGCCGGGGGCAGGGCTCTCGACTTTCGGTGGCGGAGCGTCGGGTTCCAGGTGGTGAGCAGTTGCACTGTGCATCACTCTTTTTGTATATTCTTTCATTAGTACCGTTGTTGTTGTTGTAACTTCTCTTTTTTTTTGTGTTGTCCCAGTAAACTGCCCTTGTCTCAACCCTCGAGGTTCCAGGTTTTTTTCTTTTCTCTTCTCCGTCTCCTCCCTATCCCACCGGAGGGGGGCGGGAGGAGTGAGCGAGCGGCTGCGTGGTCCTTTGTTACCGGCTGGGCTGAAACCACGACAGTCCTTTTTGGCGCCCAACGTGGGGCACGAAGGGTTGAGATAATGACAGATCTGGCCAGAGCGTGTTGAAACAAATTTGTCATATGCATTTCTTATATTAGATAAATAGATGTTAGTCACAATGTTGATTCATTTGTTTACATGGTGGCGTTTTGTAAATTCTTATATGCTCTATGTATTGCCTGTAGTTACGTTTCTCACCTCTGGGAGAGTGATTGGGATTATCATTTTGCTGTACTGGGCAATGTCGACTTGTGAAATGATTACATCACTGGTCATGACGTTAAGCTGGTATCTGTACGAGGCAGTGATATCATTTCCATACTTCGGGCACCTTCTATCGGATTTTATTGGTAATTACACTCAATCCATGGGGAAGTTAGGGAGGGGATACTTCCCCCCATCCGTTCGCCTCCCTTCTCTCCTTCCGACTAATTACAACAGCTTTTGAGAATTTTGAATATCCTTGGGATGCGCAAGCCAGTGTGCTGTTAGTGCTATGCCTCCTGAATATGTTTCAGGTCTTGTTTAGGGCTACAAAAAGGGTCTTTAAGAGTACCACCCAGAGATCTGCCCCAAAGCTGGATATTCATGGGTGGCATGGCATGTGGGAGGATATGGGCAGGTATCTAGAGAACTTCTCACCTCCAGTGGCTTGGAAGTTCACTCCCGAACAACTACAGAACCCTCAGAAGTGGTTGGTACTGAAACACAGCTCCTCTTAGCACCCCGACTGCCAGTGCTGGGCTGGATGTTCAAAGGGAAAGTCTCCTCTACACATCATGCAACTGATGCCACGTGGAGTAAGTGGGCCGCACTGATCACACAACGAGCTCGCATAGGAAACCCCAGTCGCCCAGGAATTGTGGAAGTGATCACGGACTGGCCAGAAGGCAAAGATTTTGGAATGTCACCAGAGGAGGAGGTGACGCGGGCTGAAGAGGCCCCGCTGTATAATAAACTGCCAGAAAATGAGAGGCAATATGCCCTGTTCACTGATGGGTCCTGTCGCATTGCGGGAAAACATCAGAGGTGGAAGGCTGCTGTATGGAGTCCTACAAGACTAGTCGCAGAAACTGCTGAAGGAGAAGGTGAATCGAGTCAGTTTGCAGAGGTGAAAGCCATCCAGCTAGCATTAGACATTGCTGAAAGAGAGAAGTGGCCAGTGCTCTATCTCTATGCTGACTCATGGATGGTGGCAAATGCCCTATGGGGGTGGCTACAGCAATGGAAGCAGAGCAACTGGCAGCGCAGAGGTAAACCCATCTGGGCAGCCGCACTGTGGCAAGATATTGCTGTTTGGATAGAGAAGGTAGTGGTAAAAGTACGTCACGTAGATGCTCATGTACCCTAGAGTTGGGCCACTGAAGAACATCAAAACAACCAGCAGGCAGATCAGGCTGCCAAGATTGAAGTGTCTCAGGTGGACCTGGACTGGCAACGTAGGGGTGAGCTATTTATGGCTCAGTGGGCCCATGATACCTCGGGCCATCAGGGAAGAGATGCAACATATTGATGGGCTCGTGATCGAGGGGTGGACTTGACCATGGACACTATCGCACAGGTTATCCATGAATGTGAAACATGTGCTGCAATTAAGCAAGCCAAGCGGCTAAAACCCCTGTCGCATGGAGGGCGATGGCTGAAATATAAACAGTGGGAGGCCTGGCAGATTGACTATATCACACTCCCACGAACCCACCAAGGCAAGTGCCATGTGCTTACAATGGTGGAAGCAACCACTGGATGGCTGGAAACATATCCTGTGTCCCACACCACTGCCCAGAACACTATCCTGGGCCTTGAAGAGAAAGTTTTATGGCGACAAGGCACCCCAGAAAGAATCGAGTCGGACAACGGGACTCACTTCCAAAACAACCTCATAGACACCTGGGCCAAAGAACATGGCACTGAGTGCGTGTATCACACCCCTTATCACGCACCGGCCTCCAGAAAAATCGAACGATACGATGGACTGCTGAAAACTACATTGAGAGCAATGGGGGGTGGAACTTTCAAACATTGGGATACACATTTAACAAAAGCCACCTGGTTAGTTAATACTAGAGGATCCGCCAATCGGGCTGGCCCTGCCCAACCAAGACTTCCACATACTGTAGAAGGGGATAAAGTCCCTGTAGTGCGCATGAGGAGTATGTTAGGAAAGACAGTCTGGGTTAGTCCCCCCTCAAGCAGAGACAAACCCATCCAAGGGGTTGTTTTTGCTCAGGGACCTGGGTACACCTGGTGGATGATGCAGAAGGATGGGGAAGTTCGATGTGTACCTCAGGGAGATTTGATTTTGGGAGAGAATAGCCAGTGAATTAGGCTGTATGATATTTAACTGCTAAATAACCTGCCAATGTATGTCATTGTATCTATAGTGTCTATATGCCATATCAAGGGTATTACTGTAAGAATTACCCAAATGACTGAAGGATGGACTTTGAAACTGAGCCAACAGTGATAGAACTTGAACTGGCGCCCAGCAATTTCCTCAAGATCAACCTCTTCGAGCTGCAGGCCAAGGGTGTGGGTTGCACCAAATGTACCAGCCACAAGTTCCAGAGGCAGCATACAACAACCTAACACCTCACACCATCTCTCTTATCCTGAAGAACTGTTACAACAGATGGAGCCCCAAAGTCATGGACTAAATAAAATTGATGGACACATTGGAGGGATAGCCCATCGACTAAGGGAATACTATTTGGGGGGGGGGGCGGGTGTCCATATACATATGTGTATATAAGACAAGGAAAGTGGTAGTGGTTGATTGGAAAATGTAAGATCTGAGCATGATGTAGATGGTATAGAATAAGGGGTGGATAATGTCCTGGGATCAGCTGGGATAGAGTTAATTTTTACAGGAACCTGGGAGGTGGGGGGGCATAGCTGGGGCAGCCGACCTGAACTAGCCAAGGAGCTATTCCATACCATGTGACATCATGCTCAGTATATAAATGGGGAGCGGGCCGGGGGGAGGGCTCTCGATTTTCGGTGGCGGAGCGTCGGGTTCCGGGTGGTGAGCAGTTGCACTGTGCATCACTCTTTTTGTATAGTCTTTCATTCGTACTGTTGTTGTTGTAACCTTTTTTTGTGTTGTCCCAGTAAACTGCCCTTATCCCAACCCTCGAGGTTCCAGTTTTCTTTTTTCTTTTCTCTCCTCCATCTCCTCCCTATCCCACCGGAGGGGGGCGGGAGGAATGAGCGAGCTGCTGTGTGGTCCTTTGTTACCGGCTGGGCTGAAACCACGACAATGGGTGACTTCTGCTCTCCTGTTGTGGGTCCCTCACTTAACTGTGGCCCCATTTCTCTTGGGCTGTAGGTGTTGCTTTCTTTCAGTGCTCCTTCTTAGTACCGCTTTTCACTGAGGCCTGAGGAAGCTGGTAGTCTTTAATAGCTCATAAATGAGCATTAGTTCTGGTTTCTGAGGGTTTCCAAGAGGCAAACTGCCAAAACTTTCAGTGATACCCAGGGATGAGGAAGGAGCACCAGCAGACCAGAACAGAGGTCTGTGCTGGGAGAGTGGATGGTACCTTGGGTTGTAGGTGCCTGTTTCTGTTCAGACCCTTCCCAAGGAGTGTGCGGGGGCTGCTCTCCGTATGTAGCACACAGAATGGGAAGCAGATGCAAAGTCCTTCACTCGTCCCTGAACTGCCCTCCTGTGCTCTGTCTGTATCCACAGAAACTTTGGGAGAACTGAGGTGATGATGGAAAGCATCAATAGAGTCTAAGTTAAAATGGTGTTAAAAATAATACGGATTATCTTTCTATATCTAATTGAAGACACGGGCCTTCTGACTAAACAAGCTGAAGCAACTGTTGCTACAGACTGGAAAAAAAATTTGACTCCAGAGCAATTCTATGTTACAAGAGAAAAAGGAACTGAACCGGTAAGCAAAAGCACTAATGCTGGCCAAGATTGAGCCACCTCTTCTGCCTGCTGGCAGAAAAAAACCTGCTTTGGAGAGCTGTCACCACTCAGTTGCTTTGCAGGTTTTCCCCCGCCTTCCTCTGGATGAAAGTTAGACTCAACATACTGAACCGGGTAGATTTTGTTCTGACCCAGACTGGTTTGCAGATGAAAAAACATTCTGCATTCTTTTCATATTTTGTTTTTTTTCTGGGATACTTTACTGCCAGCTCAGCCATCTGTGTGGCAGTAGTGGAGGCCCCTCCAGAGGGGAGGAAGATCATATTTTTGTCCTGTAGTCTCCTTTTTTTTCACCATATGTACATTAGCCGTGGAAGTCTTATACATGGCACTCCATTCAGGAGCTGGGTTATCCCTCATGTGCCAGATCACCCACTCGCCTTGCCCCCACGCTTTGCTTCCTTCTGTGATGAAGGCCACGTAGCGTTGTGGGTGGAGTGCCGGCATCCCTAGCCCAGAGCCAGGGCTTCTGCACGTGTGGAGGGAGCATGTAGGGTGAGATTAAATCATGTGAACTGTGCCCAAATCCTTATCTGTAAAATAAGGATCCCAATTCCAGACCATGCAGGGAGGAGGAGAGTCCCTTTGTAGAGCCACTTTGAAGTTGTGGCACTCCATAGCAGAGCCCTGGTCTTTGGGATCCTGCACATTTCATAAGTTCCTCGGAGGTCACGACTCCAGCCCTGGTACCTGGGTGATTTATGCATCTGACTGGTCTCGAAGTTTCTGGGGGCAGGGGGTAGTCTTCACTATTAATCCAAAGGCATCCTCCCCTTCATTTCTTTAGGCTGCTGATGTTTGTTCTTCAAAGCCCCCCTGTGAAGCCTTCTTTTTATGGTTTTTCTCCTGTTTTGAATCTGATTCCTACATGCTTGTACCAGATGGTGAGCTTTTAAAGACCTGCATTATTAACTTCTCTTTTTTTCTTCCTTTTTAAAAAGCCATTTAGTGGGATCTATCTGAATAACACAGAATCGGGAATATACTACTGCATGTGCTGCAATGCCCCACTGTTCAGGTAACATCCTTTAGATTTCACAGCATCCTTAAAATGACCTAACTGTGGCAGGAGGGGCAGTGTCTTTTCATGAGAGGAATGGAAAGTGTAGGTCAGAAGAACAATCCTTTGGTGCCAGAGTGCAACATATACAATTTCCAGGATACCTGTGGTGATACAGGTACATGGTATGCCCTTTTCTTGAGCATATGAGGGTCTCCAGTGGCCAGCAGATGGTAGTTGCTACATAGAGTCTGCCTTTCTCTCCTGCCACACACACTGTCCTTTTTGGTTGATACTAATTCTCTGTTTAAGAGGTCCCTAAGCCACAAGCTGCCACAAAATACGTGTATTTATGCATGATCATAATCACCATATGTTTGCTCTGTTCTTGTGCTCTTCCATAGTCACCTTCTGCCACCCTTGCTACTGGGCTAGAGAGACCTCTGCTCTGCCTTAGTCTACCTGTTGTTGCGTTCTTAATGCTGGGTCCCTCATACTGGAGCTAAGACCTCCTCTTCACCGCCACCCCCTTCTTGTTCCCTAAACTAAATTCCATTTTTTTTTGCCTTTTTCCTTACATCTACTTTTTAAAACCCGACTGCAAACGACTGCGCTATTAACCTCTGTGCTCTTTACAATACTATGTATTTTGCAACTTCATTAAAGTCTAAGTAAAAGGAAATAGATTCCCTTGGAGTAGGATCTGTTCTGTGTAACTGAACCAGAAAAGACAGGTCCTCATATTTTTGATCTAGAAAATAGCCTTTATTTATTCCCAACTGAGAGTTCAATGGAGTACGGCTGATATGCCCGGTTTTATGAAGACTTTAAAGGATGCATCACAGATCAGAACTTCAAATGGGAAGTTAAGGAACAAGAGATCTGGATGGTAAGAAAGGGGGGAAAATGTAATGGCTGTATTAAAAATAAAACTAAACTAAGCAATTAAATGGTAAAATTGGAGGCTGATAGTTGTGAACAGTTAGTTTTCCTTTGGCCAAGTACAGAAAACCATTGTTATGCAAATGAACATTTGCTTAAATGTATTTTTTTCTGTAGAGGTTTGCTAATAAACACTTTTAAATAAATTTATTTCAGAAGCTAGTGCAGCATTGCAGAATATTCTGAAGACAAATACAAAACCTAAAAATACCTCTGGAAAATTCAGATAAATTAGATAAATTTTAAATTACTAAGCTGTGGAAAAGTTTCTTCAATTTCTTCAAATGTTCCTTCGGTTTAGGCATCCTTTATATTAGAAAATAGATACTGACAGGCCAACATGAAGAGAGATGAGCACTGGAGGGAATTGTGTCTGCTGCTAAACTAATAACAAAACAACAATATAACCAAACAGTCAGGCTGCTTTTGCAGTATCCAGCTCTCGGAGAATATAGGTACCTTTGTTTAAAGCATAAAATAATGCTGAGCCTTACAGACTGATACAGGAAAATAAAATAAACCCCCCAAACTTAGAGAAAAAACCTTTTAAGAAAATTGAAAATTATTAAATGTGCAAAATGGGCTCAAAATGTATTTTCCATGAATGCATTATGTTTGGAGGACACTCACAATGAGGGGGCAAAAAAAGGTATTTGATAAGAGATGGATTCATCATGTTTATTTCCTAGTGCATTAAAAATGTTCTCTCTTTTTCAAATGCATTAGATCATTAGCTACAGGTAAACATGAAGCATTTCCTCCTTTCTTTCAAAGTATATGTGTGTGTGTACATTTATACCAGAATTTATTACCTTCTGCTACCAAATATTTATTTGAAAGAGTTGGAAATACACGGAACAAACCCCTAACCTTTATAGATAGCAAATTGTGGTGCTTTAATGAAATCTCAAACCTTCAGCGAACCATAAACCTACAGCTGAGATTCATACAGCAAAAAGCACTTTTTAGAATTATCTGGATTCCATCTAGGACGACTGAAATAGGGATCAAAGTAAATGACATGTGCTGGAGGAATGGTGTGTCGAAGGCTAATCTAATGCATATGTTTAGGGAAAGTCCATTTATCCATAAATTAAGTGGTGAAATACTTCAAAGGACAAATATGATCTTGAACAGCAATATTTTTGGGTACTAAAATGTTTCTATTAGGGAATCTAAGTGATATTATTGTTAGTAAAACCACACAGAGACCATTTCTGTTGAGAGCTAGTTTAACAGCTCAAAAGATTGATCCTTTAGCAGTGGAAAACATCTACAATAAACTGAAGTATTGTGAGCGGCATGTAAAGGATGGAGTCAGGCAGGGTCAGATGCAAAACCCACATAGCATTGAAGACCTTCCTTGACTCTACAGGGTTTCAGAGAGGATCCTCGTATCTATATATGAATAAGCAGAAGGATCCCTGTGTCAAAAAATGAAGATTTCTGATTGAAATCTTTTGAAAATAAAAAAGAAACAGCACACGTATATGTCAGGGAAACCCAGAAGTCATGTGTGGACATTTATATTCCCCCAGGTTATTCTTTGGGACTCTGTGGCTGGTAGGCACAGTGTTTGTGTGGTTTTGTAGCAAGGAAGGCAGGGAGCCCTCTTTGGCTGGAAAGAAATAGGCCTGGAGCCCTAAATACCTTCTCGTGCAAATGCAGAGTCTACAAACTGCATTTGCTTCGGTCCAGCCTGCTTCTGTGCTGTGTCTTATTTCTCCCCAGTTTTATGGAGGGAAGGAGGTAGGAGAGCATTTCTGATGGGTCTTTGTGGATTGATGGAAAGGACTGAGCAACAGCCCCCACAAAAACTAGCCTTTGGTCATTCTGTGTTTGCAAATCCTCTTTTATTTCCACAGTTGCAATGCTCAGAGACAGCCCTGTAGAATTAATTACAAAATGCATGCTGAAGCATGCACTGTTCTTCTTTGGATTGGATCTTTTAAGCTTTTTGCCCAGCTTGTTTGCCTTGCCTTGTCTTTCTAAAAGGCACTGCAAGTAAGATTTTCAGATTTTTCTCCACTGTATTAATATCCCACCAAAATACACATGATATGTAGTAGATATCTTGCTTTAAATTCTGTATTGACTAATGGACTAATCCCCTTGATCACAGAAAAGCTGCTGGTGTTGGTGTCTCCATCCACCACTAGATGCCAGTAAGAGCATTTGGTTTGTGAAACTGGGATAAAACAAGGGAAATCAGGAGGAACCGGTTACGGTGGGTCTCCAGACCACTTACCCTAGTAGTATGAGAGTGTGTCTTCATTTCTCGCTCAAACTCACACTAGGTCGGTCACTCTTCGCTGGGAGAAAGTACTTACTGCTATCAAAGCTTGCACAACTTTAAATAGGAGGGATTGTCTCACTTCTGTATGCTAAATCCCCAAAATATTTTCTGATCATATTTTCCAATATGATCTAGGTTTTAATATGCAACTAAACAGGGTTGGTAATTCTGGATGTTAACAGGAGGCACCCACAAGCTGACAGTGTGTAGTACTGTTTCTGATTGCTGCAATTATCCCTTGCGAAAAGTAGATATTTTTGCTGTGAGGATTTGTCATTGGTTGATTGATGATTTGAGCAAGGCTCTATTTGATTTTCCAAACCGGTTTGATGGCTGACTGTAAGGCAAAGCCATCATTGGACGTGAGCCTGGTCTGGTGAGCCAACCCAGCCATTTTTCATACTTCGTTTCTTCCTGTAAACTCTCTTCTCTGAGGTTGCGCTGTACTGGGCCAGGCTTCGAACTGCAACTTTGCAGGTGTAATTCAGCTAAACAATGTGCTCAGTTGTTGGAAAAACCTATTTGCAAGCTTTATGAAATGCCAACCCATCAGTGAAGCAGAAACGGTGAGGCAAAAGCTCCTGTTGTGTGCTAATCAAGAATTCCCTTTGGAAAAGAGCTTCCAGCACAGTTTGATGCCAGTGAGAAAACTTCTACTGTGCCAAACATTATTAATAGTAGTACAAGACAGGGATGAGGAAAAAAGCCAATGTTCTTATTAAAAACAGACCTTTTTGTAACATCTCTGTTATTAATTAACAAGAAAATACGGTTTTCACTATAGCTCAGAAAAGAAGTACAATTCTGGGACTGGATGGCCATCATTTTCTGAGGCTTATGGTACTCGTGGCAGAGATGAAAGTAATACCAATATCATGAGACGACCAGAGAACTCATCGGGATCAATTAGAACTGAAGTCATCTGCAGACAGGTGTGTTTATTTTGGAGGTGATACCCAAAGACTCAAATCTTAACAAATAAGTTTTCCTTGTGCCCATGAATGAATCTACCTAAACACAGCAGTGAGAATTACAGTATCACTGGAACCTTTCTGTCTCACTTTTTCGTATGAAACACATGAGTAGAGTTCGAAGTATCAAATATAGGCAGTCGGTTTGGGGTGAAGAAAATGATGTGACTGGGGAGAGTAGTTGTGTAAGTATAGCCAGGGGCTGGAGTTTAGACAGAAGATTTATTCAGAGGACCTCAGGTGAACTGCTGGATGTGGCAACAGATAGTAGAAGGGACTCTGAGATTTAGTTTGCACATTTGCCCCATCACAGGGGCAGTTCTTCTTAATTCAGTCCTGCTAAATGTTTACTGAAGCTGTTCTTAAAATATGTGGTTTTGGAGACTCCATGGCCTTACTAGGTAATGGGTTGTAACCTTCGTGTCTTCCTACTGTTGGTTAGACACTGGGGAAAACAAGTTTGCTTTGCAGCAGTTAAAGCTTATTACTACTTGCCCTGCACAGCAGTGGTGGTGCCCCGCATATTCACAGCTATCTTCTGTGGGTTCTCTTATTTGACAGAAGCCACCCTTCTATTTTGGGTAGATATTCTGACTCCCTCAGTCAATCTCTCTTCTAGACTAGAAAGGCCCAGTTCCTTCAACTGTTCCTTTTTATGCGGTGGTTTTTAGAGCGCTGATCGTCTTGTTGCTCTATTTTGCACTCCTTCCAATTGATCCTTTTCCTTCTTGAAGTACAGTGCAAAGCTGGACATAGTGCTGCAGGTGGGCCTAGCCTGCATCAGAGATTAATGGCTGTTTAGGTGCGTTATAGATAGCGTTCCTGTCCTTGCACCTTTACCTTTCCACAGCCTATGACCCATACTTGTTTTGGGACCTGCTGTAATACCCAGGTCCTTTTCTAAAGAACTGCCACCCCTAACCAGTTCTTTCCAACCCAACATCTGTGCTGTTTATTACATTTGTTAAGATATAAAAGTATGCAATTGAGCTTAATGAATTGCATCTTGGGCTCTTTTTGTGTGTGTGTGTGTGTGTGTGTGTGTGTGTGTGTGTGTGTCTGTTTTTCCCAAACTGTTAAGATTGCTAATACTGTCCTCCAGTGTGCTTGCAGCCCCTTCTAGCAGGATTAGGTATTATCTGCAAACGTAACAAGCATTTGCTGCAGTCCATTATCATGGTAGAGATCATGTTTGCAGTAATTTCCAGCAATCACCTTTCAACAACGCCAGCTGAAGACAACCTTCCAATTTTATAATGAGCCATTGATAGCTATTCTGAGTCTAATTTTTTCCCATCAATAATTTTGGGGGCGAAATCCTCAGTTGACCTGTGAGAAGGACCTATAGTGACTGTCTCAATTAACCTGAAATTTTCATTATATATTGAGATGTCTAGATCCCATTTATTTCCTATAGTTTCTGGCATTAGTATCTTTTGACTTCCTCTTCTGGGATCTGCTTGTTTGGGGGCAGATATTCACCCGCTGGCCAGGGGTGATTACTGCAGGATGTATTTCTAGTCTCTTCCCAAGACGCCCCCACCCACCCAACTCAACAGTGAATTCATCATACAAGTTTCTTAATTCAGGATAGCACGGTAGATACCAGCATGATGTTGGTCCATAATTGCAGTGGTAATAATGGTACATAATTTCTGTTGCAGTGTGACGCCCATCTAGGCCATGTGTTTGATGATGGTCCCACACCTTCTGGGCAGAGGTTCTGTATCAACAGCGTTTCATTAAACTTCAAACGAGGCTCTGGTCAGTGAGACATGGATCTCTGTGGCTTACAGAACATCCTTTCACTGCTTATACAACAGCCTTGTGAAAAACTCTCGTGCTTTTAATATAGAACTCAAATTTTAGTACTTACACCATTGCAGCTTTGCTTTCCAGCTGTTATCAGTGTTGACAAAATACATATATTTGTGGTAACTCTTTGGCAGTCTGCCTTTTCATGGTTAGTGTGATGTAAGTGTTGATCTGTTTATTGTATTTTTTTAATTAAAAAAAATCTATGCAATAGTACACATTCATAACTATCATCATTAACTGTATTGAGGCTGCTGAAATGAAGTGCTCTTCTGCACCTGACTTTGCCTATGCTGAACAGTAGATGTGGCACCCAGGAATACAGAGGTACAGGGCTGATCATGCCGGAGCTTTTACTTCTGTAAAATCATCATAGCTTTCTAAGGGGAAGCAAAAATAACATGAATCTCCAAATAAGGTTTGAGGGTTGTTTTTTTTCCCCTGATGTGAGAGACCTTTAGCCAAGCCAAGTGACTTTTCTGTGAACACATAAAAGCAAAGTCCTGAAGGAAGGCCTAATTAAAACTATTTCAGGCAACGGAACCAGTGGAGACTTGGAGTCTTTCTTCTTTTAAATCAATGACTTTGATTCTGTGTCCAATAGCAGAGCTGAAGAAGGGTTTGCTCCAGGAACTTCCTCTTACAGAAATAATATGATAATAATGTAGCGATCTGTGTAATATCTCCAGACTTCTGTTATCACTTGTGTATTGCAGAATCTGAAAATAAAAATGAATGTGAAATTTAATGTATTTGGGGGGGGAAAAATCAGCATCAAAAAACATGTTCAGTAAAGTGATGCTTTTGTTGAAAACATGCCTTGTCTGTTCTTCCTTGTACAAGTTTGTAAATACTTCTATATTCTCCCAAGCATTGTCACTATGGTTTGCTGTAACAGAAAAATAAATTGTATGTTTGTGAAACTGAGCTTTCCTGCTTTCAGATTTTTTTCCAGATAAAATAATCTCTGAGTCAGAACATCAGCTTCACTAAACTGGCTGATTTTAAATGCTTCCCTGCTGAGAGTTACTAGGCAACATCTCATTTGGCTTTACCTATAACAGGCTGTTTCCATTCTGCCCACTTTGGTTGCCTCAGTAATAAAAAGGGTGTGTTCATTTACTAGTGTAGTCTTAAAACTGTTTAATGTCTTCAGAAAATGGACCTCTATTGCACTGAATTTACTTTTGCTCCTTCTGTCTTGGAGCTCTGCAGTTTTTCATCCTTCTGTACTTCCTACAGGAGAACTCTACAATCTCTTAACTTTTAAAAACATCATAGGAAGACAGTGATCACTACAGCCAACCTAAACCAGAATGGCACAAAGGCTACCAGAGATGTGAAGCAGCATGAATGAAGCAGACGCTGCTGCTGGTTTTATGTAGTGTCATAGATGGTGATGGTCACATTGTCATCAGAGGTGTCTGTTAACAGCACCAGCATGCTGCTTGTCGTGTCTGTGCTGCATCATGCTCTGCCATGCAGAGATGCCCTTGCATGACCTATTGCTATCACCTGCCTGCTCTGACCAGGATGTACATGCCCAGCCTGCTCAGGTCTCTGCTCCCAAGAGTCTGCACAGGTTGTACAGAAATCACCATCCTCCCGTGCTCTGAATTCATTACCCCCCTATCCTGATATACTTTCATTCACTGGTGGGGGGTTTTTTCCTTAAAATCTATCACAGCTACTGGAAAAGGGGTTTGGCCCTTACAGGCATTCTTTAGTCAGGCAGCCCTCTGCCCTCTCCTCACCTTTCCCATCAGGAGAGGGTTGTCTCAGAAAGGAGCGTGACTAGAAGGTGTCCCCAGCTGGACTCCTGTATTCAGCCAGGTGCTGGTGGAGAAGCCAGCACCTGCCTCAGTACAGTGACTTTTGGCTGGGATACAAAATTGAAATGCTCCTTGTTTCTGCAAATGGCAGAAAGTAGGAGGACAGCTAGAAAAATACCTGTTTCTTGCCTGTCCCCACAGATAGCACGTCTCACTGACACCTTCTACGGATGAGACCGAATGCCGTACAAACAAAACATACCATGGAGCTAAAAAAACAAGTATCCATACACAGACTTGTGTGCAAACCACACTCAGTTTAGCACCTTGGATGTACATGGTTGGAGACCAACTCTCAGTGAACCGGCAAGTTAGTAACTGTTACTGACAGAGGAAGTTTGCCTGAGCAGAGAGCGCATTTATTTTACACCTATGAACATCATTGTATGCAACTGGACATTTGGGCTGAGCAGCAGCTGGTCCTTCCTCACTCATACAGCAGGATGACCTGTGCAAAGAGACCTGTAAGGCCCCCGTTTAGCTCGTGCAGTGTTAATTACAGATACGTAATCATATGAACAGACCCGTATCTTCAAGGACAGTACCTGACCTGCACTACACTGATGTGTCACCAAACAAACAGCATAAAGCACAACTCTACTGCCCCAGAGAAACCAGACACTGAGCTAAGCAACCCTGTTCTGCTTATTCAAATTAAAATGGGGGAAAGAGGAAGGTTTGGCTCTCACCATGTGTGTAAAATCAGAGTAATGGCACATCACCTTTCAATGTGGCTGTGTATCCCACAGTTTGGAGTAGCTATACTGAGAGGACTTTGAATATCCTGCCCCTTACACTTCACTGTAAATCTAAAAGTGTTTAGATGTCTGTATGTACCCATGTCTATGTATCAGTAGGGAAACAATTTTGCTTTGCAAGCATGGCCAGTAGTCAATTTGGAATAAAACCCAAAATCAACAGAAGCCCTCTTATCAGTCCCAGCTCTCCCCATTGCGGGCAGTTTGCACCTCTTCTATTAAAACACAGCCATGCAAATGAATGATGGAGGACTGAGCAGAGGAAAAGGGAAGGGGGTAGGTAAGGGAGGAATGAGTGGAGGAAATGGGTATGAACCTCTTGAATTAGCTCTTCTGATGCTTTTTTTGGCAATGTCTGACTCTTGCATTCTGTGCTGTATCAGATAGTGGCTGCAATCTTGAGTAGTGTAGTGGAGATAAGGCAGAGATTTTTTCACTGATCCATCTTTTTATTACTTTATCACTTGTGAAAAATGATATGGATCAGATGGGTTACTCCTCAGTGGTCCTTTATGAAATGGCATATTTGACAGCCTTGTTTTCTATTGTTTGTCTTACAGTGCAAGATGGGGGAGAAGGGCCATGTTCATTTGGATGCAAGTTAATTATCTCTTGAGCTGAGCATTACTGTTGTTAGGTTAACAATTAATTTTGAGGATGTGCCAAGATCCGCCTGTATAAAACTGCAAGCTGTCTGTGTCTTTGGTTTTACCATTCCCTCTGCTGGCTTTTTATTCTCTACAGAGGAGAGAGAGAGAGAGAGAGAGACCTTATCGCTCTCTACAACTACCTGAAAGGAGGTTGTAGTGAGGCAGGTACTGGTCTCTTCTATCAAGTAACTAGCGATAGGATGAGAGGAAATGGCCTCAAGTTGCACCAGGGGACGTTTAGATTGGATATTAGGAAAAATTTCTTTACTGAAAGGGTTGTCAGGAATTGGAACAGGCTGCCCAGGGAAGTGGTGGTGTCACCATCCGTGGAGGTGTTCGAAAAATGCATAGACGAGGCACTTCAGGACATGGTTTAGTGGGCATTGTAGTGTTGGGTTGACGGTTGGACTCAATGATCTTAAAGGTCTTTTCCAACCTAAATGATTCTATGATTCTATATCAGCTCAAACTTCTATTTTTCATTTTTAAGATCTATCACAGCTTGGTCCCACCTTGTGTGTTGTCTCAGACATGCTGATGGTACTGGCCTGTGCTCTGATGGTAGTGTCTGCCTTTGAAAATTTAAGGTCAAGTTTTCTTCAAATACATTTGTGCTTGTATTGGCTTTGTGTGGCAAGGTTTTGGTAGTGGGGGGGGTTACAGGGGTGGCTTCTGTAAGAAGCTGCTGGAAGCTTCCCCTGTGTTCGAGAGAGCCCATACCAGCTGGCTCTAAGACAGACCCGCTGCCAGCCAAGGCCAAGCCAATCAGCGGTAGTGGTAACGCCTCTGTGATAACATTTTTAAGAACGAAAAAAGTTGGGACGGAGGAAAATGGCAGCCGGAGAGAGGAGTGAGAACATGTAAGAGAAACAACCCTGCAGACACCAAGGTCAGTGAAGAAGGAGGGGGAGGAGATGCTCCAGGCGCCGGAGCAGAGATTCCCCTGCAGCCCGTGGGGAAGACCATGGTGAGGCAGGCTGTCCCCCTGCAGTCCATGGAGGTCCACGGTGGAGCAGATATCCACCTACAGCCCGTGGAGGACCCCACGCCGGAGCAGGTGGGTTCCCGAAGGAGGCTGTGACCCCGTGGGAACCCCCCGCTGGAGCAGGCTCCTGGCAGGACCTGCGGATCTGTGGAGCAAGGAGCCCACGGAGCAGGTTTTCTGGCAGAACTTGTGACCCCGTGGGGGACCCACGCTGGAGCAGTCTGTGCCTGAAGGACTGCACACCGTGGAAAGGACCCATGCTGGAGCAGTTTGTGAAGAACTGCAGCCCGTGGGAAGGACCCACGTTGGAGAAGTTCGTGGAGGACTGTCTCCCGTGGGTGGGACCCCACGCTGGAGCAGGGGAAGAGTGTGATGAGTCCTCCCCCTGAGGAGGATGAAGCGGCAGAAAATAACGTGTGATGAACTGACTGTAAACCCCATCCCCGTCCCCCTGTGCCGCTGGGGGGCTGGTAGAGAATCCGGGAGTGAATTTGTGCCCGGGAAGAAGGGAGGGGTGGAGGGAAGGTGTTCTGAGATTTGGTTTTATTTCTCATTACCCTACTCTGGTTGATTTGTAAAAAATTGAGTTAATTTTCCCCAAACTGAGTCTGTTTTGCCCATGACGGTAATTGGTGAGTGATCTCTCCTGTCCTTATCTTGACCCACAAGCTCTTTGTTATATTTTCTCTCCCCTGTCCAGCTGAGAAGGAGGGGGAGTGATAGAACAGCTCTGGTGGGCACCTGGCGTTCCAGCCAGGGTTAACCCATCACAGTGCTTTATCTTGGGCTGCCAAAACCAAAGAGGAGATCCATCTGAGACTCTGCAAGGCCACTTAGTCACCCTGCCTCTTCCTGGTCTCCTCTCTGAAATTCACATCTCTCAGTATGCACATAGAGCACATCTAAGCAACTGGTGTACTCCAACAGTTACAGCAGCCATAATGATGCCACTGTTACCTTGTGCTTCATGCATCTACCAGGGGAATCCACGTGATATTTCTTATCATGTATTTGAGCTTATCTCTCATGATGATGCCTTTACATGAACTAATTTTAGGTCTATCAACAGAGCTGTTGACATTTATGGTCTCATCCCCATGTGATGTAAACTGCTGGACATTCAGGACTTCTGACTGTAAGCTCTTTGAGGCAGGGAACTTCATTATCGTCTGTGTCTGTGGTATCAGCCACACCAGGACAGATCCTAGCTAAAAGCCCAAAGTGTTACAAGGTCATGAATAATAAAGACCAACAATAATGGAAGACACTATTAAAGAGTATCATAGGCTACAAGAACTTCCTTGTGTATCTGCACGGACTTTGTTCCACCAGAGCGAATAAAGAGCAGTTGCTTCTCTGAGCTGAATATACTCTGCCAGGCAACTGCAGATTTATGTTCCATCCTTCACATCTGAGAAGTTTTTCAACATTGTTATTTCATTAATTAGTTTCAATGATGATACTTTTTACCCCATTGTGGTTTTAAATAACCTTTTTATAAATTTTTTTAAATCCTAATTGAGGTTTCTACATCAAAATCTTAAGAGATTTTAACATCTTAAACTATTTAAAGCCTTTCTTAGTCTTTGCAGCATTTCTACAAGGCAAGTAATTATTCTCAATTTTACTGAGGGAAGACTTGATGAGAAGAATTTAACTGACTTGCTCAAGACTACAAATCGAATTTGCAGCCAAGGCAGAATTAGATTCTGCATGGCTCCTAACAGCCTCCAGTTCTTCAGACCCTGCTTTTTCTAAAACTTGTGTTGGTACTTGATTGCTTGGAGGGGGGGATTATCAAAAGAGAGGAGGTAAAATTAGTTTATGTTTTTCCAGCTATGGTATTAAAACCAAAGCTAAGCCAACTAGGGCAGCTTTGGTACATGAAGAGCAGTACCTGACCTCTTTGTCAGAGCAAAGGTGGTACACACTTGTTTAGGAATTAGGTCGCTGTATTCTCTAGGTGTGCTGCATATTGCCACGCAGTCTAAAATGAACCAATGTTCTTTATGTTCCAAGACAGCTTTAGGTAGAAATGACGCAAGGCAGCTTGCTAACAGTAACAACTTTGCCTGGGAGGCAGCATGGCTTTTTTGTGAGCACAGAGAGAAGATAGGAAAGAAGGAGCAGATTACTCTTATATTATTAGCAGCTTCACGCTCCTTTCACCAGAAATCATAATGCCCATTATTTTAGCCATGTATCCACAGAACTGCAGTGATGCTCTTTTCTGTTGCACCACACTGCAAATCATTTGTATTTTCTTTTAAGCTTGTTGACAACCTAGTCTGATTCTGGTCAGAACAAGAGAAGAAGAGAGACTTTTCTCTGAGCAAAAATAGGATTTTGGCACCCCAGAGCATCTCCGGTATGAGGTGGCTCAGGACGCAGCCTGCATGAGAAGGAACTGAAAAAGTCTCAGTTTGGGTTTTGCCTTTTTTCTGGTTTTGAACAAGATGGTGAGGACTTAGCTAGTACCCCTAAGCATGTTTATATTTTCTGGTCTTCAACCTTGGCCCAACTGTGTAGAAGAAATGAGTCCTGTCACCACACAACTGAACTGCCTCCTCTTCCATTCATTTAATGACTTTTCGCACTGGGCAGCAAAGTGTTTTAAACCATACCCCTGTGCCTGTCCCAGGTCCTGCTATACCCAAGGGATGAGCTGCGGTAACACTCCCCTCACAGCATGTCGTGTAATGCTCAGCAACCCATCAACCTCATGGATTTCACAGCTCTCTACACATAAATGATGCCTAGCCCCAGCCCTTTGAGGCAGTGGTGAGCCACATGTCACAGAATAGGAAGCTGAGGGACAGCTGTGGAAAGTGACTTGCCCACAGTCCCCTGGGGCAGGGCAGGGAAATCTGGTTACAGAAAGGGTTCTCAAAAGCTCTCCAAGTGTGAGCCGCTGCCAAAATTCACAAAGGCAAAGTAGTTTAAAAGCAAAGCTCTTTATTGAAGAAGTGCCCAGATTTTTTCAAGACTAAAAGAATTTGTCTCAAGGCAGGTGTGTCCATGGGGACTGGTTTTAGTAGCACTGAGGGATGTGTGTGGAAGGGATTGGCAGCTTGCCATGGGGCAGAAGAAAGAGAAATGCATGCCCATTATTGCACTCCCTTTTACTGTCTTCTCTTTTGTTGGGTTTTTTTTTTTTTTTTTTTCCTCCTTTGCTCTGTGGTATCCTTCCTCTCTGCTCCTCAGAATCCCTTTGTAATACCCCCCGGGCTCTGGCTTTCTTGACTGCACCCACCCTCACCTTTTGCCTGAACCCTCCTAGTTCCATACACTCAGCCTGCTTCCCTTGGTGCCAGAGAGATGATCAAACATGCAGTCCTGCACCCACATCTGAGTCAGCAGCTACCTGCACATGCTGGAAGTGACTATGGGGATCTGGCCTGCAGGCTCTGTGGAGGCTGGCAGACCACGTATCAGCTGTGCTCACCCAGCTCACCTCCTTCACGCACACAGTTTGCCAGCATTTACAAAGTGACTTCTAGAAAAACTTGTCAGGGACAGAGGAGCTACCACAGAAATCAGGAAAAAGAAAATAAAGTCATCAGGGATGCTTGAGTAGCCTGCTTAGTTCTGGAAACAAAGACTGTGCTGCCCTGCCACATTACTGATGTATGGGATGTAGAAACGTGGACCACAGCCAGGTCATCTTTGCTCAGGTGTCATTTTTGGAAGATCAGAAGATGGATCCAGACATTTTATGATAGGAGGAAGGAACAGGAAAGGACAGCAAAGTGTTTTGCACAACTGTTAGGAAAGAGGCAAAGGCAACACAGAGGAAGGTGCTGGAGTCAGAGACACAATGAGACTTTGTATTTTTCTTTTCAGAAGGAGTCAGCACTGAAGGATGAGGACACAGCTGGTGGACTGAAAGCATGTAGAGGATAGCAGCTAAAGAGCTGACTGTGAGCTCTCAGGAATGGGGGAGCTGAGATCAGTCCTCCCTGGTGTGACAGTCTCTTGGGGCCAGTTCTGACAAAGCCATGAGATGCCTATGCATTTTCTTGGATTACTGAAGGAGAAAGCCTTGTGAAGGGCTAGGATCTGAGCAGAGCTAGAAGCAGGTGTTCATGCTTGGGAAGTTCAGGAGATTGACCGCACTGTTAATCAGAATACCAGGTGCAAAATGAACCCTCACACATTCACTGCCCCAGAAATGACCCTATTTCCAATCCAGAAAATGTTCCCTCCCTATTTCAAGCTTTACATTACCTCCTAGTCCTGGGCCTCTCCTGAATGCACTTGGGTATTCACGCTTGGGTCCATTATGAACAAAGGTCATTAAACCTTGTCATGTACAATATGTCTAGCTGGAGTTTCCTTAGGCCCCCAGAGAAGGAAAAAAGGGCCTCCATCACACTTCTCCTTGGCAATAGCCCAAATAGCCTCTGCCTCTGGGCTTGGTCTGTAAGAAGGGCATTTTCCAAAACCGGATCACATGTAACTTTCTATGACCTTGTTGCCTTCACTTTACTTTTATGAATGAATCTCTATTAAAAGCAGGGGGTAAATGTTTTCCCTTTGTCCCTCTTTCAGTTTACAAATTTGTCTTCTCCTATAGCCAGCTGTTAAAAGATTTGTTCTGCCCCTGCTTTCACCTTTCCTGTTTTATCAGCTGAGACGTCAAACTGAGGGCCTGACCACTTCATGTTAAAGATCCATGGCTCTTTTTGTAAGGCAGTGGCCTGGCCAGCTCTAGACTCTAAATGCAGCCTTGTCTTACAGTTTGAGTTAGCCTCTCACACCCTAAATTGCAAGCCATCATTGCCTTGAGCAATGAACAGCTTCTCTGTCCTAATTCAGGGATGACAGCAGTTAAGCAATAGGTGAAAGAAACTGCGTATTTCTGACGTACGGGCACTGCTGAGAGGCTTAATTTGTTTAGCTCTTGCAAATTGTTTGACATGTACAGATGAAAAGAGCTGTAGAAATGCTTATGATGGCTTATTATTTTGGTCCTGTTGCTATTCTTATTGCTATTACCCCTGTGCCAATTTATCTTCTTTTCTGCAAGATTTCACTTTCTTGCTCTACACCTGCCTCAAGAATAGGCAGAAATTTCCAATTAAAAAAACATTGCCTAAAAAGGAGATAGCAGATGAATTGCTCCAAAGAGACACAGTAAAACTCCTCCACTCTGCCCATGCTAAGTCCATTAAGCACCTCTCCACAGATAACTACAGCTGATCAGAGGTGTTCAGCTGTGCTTGTGATGACTTCCCAGTCTGTGGCAGCCACAGCAGTGGCTGCAGGGACCTATCTGCTATCAGAACCGTTCTTCTGGCTGGAGAAGGACAAACAAGACTATTGGTTGGGACCAAGGTGGGGGGCAGCTTGTGGGTGCAGGGGAGATGTGATGCAGACCGGATGATGAGGTTGGGCTGCTCCACAGCAATAAGACCTCACAGGGTGAGGTGTAGTATAGGGAGTAGGTGGGAATATGAGTTGGAGGGTGTAGCATGAAGCAGGTGACATTCTGTCTGAGAAAGGCAATGGGGTACAGTTTTGGGATCCTGCTCTGTGGAGGTATGGCATATGGTTGGGTGGTATTGGAGAAGGATGGACAATGACTACTTAGAGTCACCTCAAAATACATTTTTTAAAAAAATCTACTTTAATATTCCAGAATATTTTGGCAATTTTCCCTTAAAACACAGAGCGGCTCAAATGGCTGCTCTGCAGTGACCTCTAGGGTATGTTTGCTTTCAACTTGCTGCAACCTTAGATCATCTAGAAAAAACAGCTTCTCCCAAATAGATTATATGGACCTTTCTCTTCTAAGACTGGCTTCTGCCATTGCCAGTCTCAGAGTCTTTCTCCACATAATGCCCTAGGTAGGGCATGTATGGAGAAGAGAGGCTTGTTATCTCCAGTTTGCCAGTGCATCAAAGGAAGTTGCAGATGCTCCGCATGGATCTGATCCAATACTCTTTGAAGTCAATGAAAACCCTTCCCTTGACCTCTCATTCAGTTCCCCTCTCTCAGTAGCTCCTTATGCAAATCGTAGTCTGTTCTGTGTGTGTCTCGAACAAAACCAACATGTTTCCTCCAAGCATATCCCTTTGTGGAACCTGATAGCAAACCATTCAAAATTCCTGGTGTTCTCTTTTTCTGATGAAGTGTGACTTGAAAGCAGATTAGCACTATCCAAAAGGGGGTAAGAAGCAAGCCCTGACCCTACAAACCTGTGGAAGTACCAATTACTGACAGCAATTATCACTCTGACTGCAGTAGGACTGCTCACCTGGGTAATAGCCAGGAGGAACAGGCCTCAGATAGGGACCTGCTGAAAATCAGACACAATGCGAATGAATGCAGGCCACTTGACAGCAGAAGGCTGTCAGGAAGCCAAAGTGGAAAGAGCTAGCCAAGCCTGAAATGAAATCATCCACATTTACTAAAATAAATAAATAAAATCATGGATGGAAGTATAGAGTACAGAAGTCCTAGAAAGCTCAGGACAAGACTGCTCAAAAATGAGACCAAAATTCAGAGTAGAGGCTAAAACTGAAAAATGGGCAGCCCTATTTGTGATGACTGGGATGCAATCCTAACGCATTGTGCCTTTTAAGATAGTCCTTATGTATTCATGTGCCAACAGCCTCTTCTTTTAACAATTAAAAATCTGGGATACAGATTAAAGCGATAGCAGGTGGCAATCTAATTGCTATCAATCTTACATCTGAACCTCTCATTTGTCATATAAACGCAACAACAGCTGGCTCTCAACCCTGGTTATCCTCACGGCTATTACATCAGGGTCAAAGAAGGTATGGATGTCGGGTCCTCATCTGCACGCTGCCAAGGAGCAAGGGGAGGAGAGGAGTGTACGGGTGCTGTGCTCTGCAGCAACGAGATGAAGGGGGCACCAGCTAAGGCCCCTTTTTGGCCTCTTCACAGGAGCCGTTCATGGCGGGACTCGGCGTTCATTACCTGGTACCAGCTCCAGTCTTCACACTGAATCAACGTGCGCTGAAGAACATCCACCAGCCTGGTCGGCAGCCAGAAACCTACAAGCCACTGAGGCAGTAGCACAGCAAATGGGAAGTGCCGTTATTAGCAACAATTAGCAAGACAGCAAATGTCAACCATTTTCAGGCCTGTTTTAGTCATATCGCAACGTTTCAGGCATTGCTGTGCCTTGGCAAGCCTGGGGTTTTTTTAACCCGTTTTGGTGTGCCACGCTGTGGAAAGGCAAGGGGTGGCCACAGCAGGTCGCACCACCGAGGGTCAGCACGGATGGGGGCTCACCAAGCGGCCCGGCTGCTGCTCTCCCAGCCCCGGGGGGGGGGGTTGGCGGCTTGGCGGGCACGAAGGCCCCGAGCCCCGAGCCCCGAACAGGGACCTTCGTGCCCGTCAAGCCGCCAACCCCCCGCCCGGGCCTGGGCGGGCGGCGGGAGCGCCATCACAGGTCCGTTCCCTGTCAGCGCCGTTCCGCGCGGCGTCACAAGATGGCGGCAGAGCCCCGGGGCCGGGTGCGCACGGCGACTGCCGCCTGGCCGGCTTTTCTCGTCAGCAATCACCAAAACTGGCAGGAGCTGGCCTGGAAAAAGGTGGAATAAACTATTGTTAGTTTGGGGGATGTCTCTGTTCACGCTCAACAGAAGTTTGGTCGATTTTGGCAGCGAGGTGCACCATAGTTTCCTTATGAACAGGTCACACTTCAGGACGGGAGTGCAAGGTCTAGGCACAAATTTATTTGTAGTCTTGAGAGGTCTCTGTGACATTGTCCTCTGGAGTTCAAAGGTGGAAGCCGGCAGTGCTATCTGTGTCTTCTCTGCTGGCATTTTGGTGGGAGACAGTAACGTTTGACTTGAAATGAAGAGAGGCAAAGCTTGGGTACGGAGAGAGAAGAGGGAGCAAAAGGAGATGGCAGCTCCAGGCGCCAGGAGATTAGGTGTCAAGGGCAGAGGGGAGTCTAGGGCAGGGGAGGGAGGGGATGAGGCACTCACTGAAGTGAGGTGGCATGGACAGGGGCTTCAGCAGGTAACTGGGTTTAGTGAGGGAAGAGATTGGGGTCGCATCATCTCTGAGCATTCAGTAGAGTGTATAACCTGGGTGTCTTTATGGCTCAAGCTGTCATTACTAACATTACACTTCAAAGCAATGGGGGTATGCTCACCAAGTAAACTCAATTTGCATTTGATAACGGGAAAGAACTGGTGATGCTGTAGCCAAAAGTATACCTTAAAATGTATTATTGTCCTTCAACTGCTATTCCTAAACAATTGCAGACCCCAAGAATCCAAAATATAGGGAGGCAGCATCTCTGCCCTCTAAAGAAAGGACAATCTGGCGTGTGAAATACCAGGCAGAAGCCCTGGGAATGCAGGAGTTGAGCCATGAAGACCTGCAGAGGATTTGCAATGAATGTTGGCATGGCATAAAGAGGGCACTGAATTCACACGCATTCCCCTAAGCCTTTGTATGCCAGTGCGCAGGGCCAGCTCTCGCTGCCCAGCCCCACAGCCGTAATTAAGGGATTCCCACTCGCCACGAACAGGTGCAGCCCCACCCAAACAACAAAGCTGCAGACAAAAGATTACAAATAAGGGCTAAATCCCTCTACTGTACATTGCAGTGGTGAGCAGGGACAGGTGGCCTAGGGTAATTCGGGTTCAGTCCTCATGCTGGGGTGGGAAACTGCAGCAGCTCATTTGGACTTGAACTATTATATGATAACTCCTTGTCGGCTCTGTTGATGGGGAAGCTGATGGAGGCATGGATTAAATCAAACAGCCTGTAAGCTACTGGCAGTGGAATTATTCCTACAAATTTCTGACAGCTTGCAAATAAAGGCACAGATGAGGGAGAAACTGCTTTCTCCAGCTACCCCTTCCTCACTGGTACTATATGTCATTCATTCGTTCAGCTAAAATTGATCATAAAGTTCTTGTACATCAGATGACCATGAGTGTATGCATGCAGTGGATTTACAGTGCGCATGTACCTTTGGGACTTGCTATGTCCAGAAGAGGTCTTGAACGTTTCAGTAACAAAAAAGAAGCAATTGTCATCTGGTATGATCTTTGATGTTTTCTTAATTTACTGCATTTGTTGTTGCGTTGGATGCGTCCTGCCATCTGTGTCCTGTCTGTAGGTCTGGAGGAAGGTCTTAACATAGCTCGGGGTTGTAGGCAGCTCAGGTGAATTTCCAGTACTGCAATCTGTAGTACATGGTGCATCAAAACCTTCTGCCTTGGGTGCATGTGGCTCTGTTACCACAGATCAGAGTGCCCTGCAAACTTTCATGTGGTTATCCTCACAACGCCTGAGAGTGAGTGAAAGGCTGGTTTTTGCACTTAATAGATAGGGCTGAGTTATAAACCCCTGGATTCCTCTCAATCAAGAAAACCACCCAGGCTAAGGTTTAATCAGTGCAGATTCTCTTGGTAGTTGTTAGAGAGCTATAAGCACGTAAAGAGGGCACTCCAGATTTCAGGAGGCTTTGGAGTAATCAGCTTCCTATATCGGGTGTTTTCGGTAGTGTTAAAAATCAGCCAGAATAAGCGTGGGCCTTGGGGAGTGAGGCACTCAGGTACTTCAAAACTCTTGCTAGGCATTTGAATCATTTAAATGTCAGAATGCCTTGAAAAACATGTAGCTGCCTAAATACTAGTCCTGTAACTTGAAGCTAAATTTTTTTGGTTCCTTCTATTGCCAATGAAATGGGAGTGGCATCTTCAAAGGCCAGCGCACTCCATCTTAGAAAAGTTCTCTCCTGAGGGTGGTTTGTTACATGCATCTTTTCCCCTTGACTATTAATGAACACGTTATGCTTAGGGGTGCAATTACTTTAACATAGATATAGATGCCCTATCCCATTCTAGATGCTCTCAGGTATCCCACATGGATAGCTTGCATGGAAGCTCCAGCTGAGTTTCCAGAATGGTGCAGGTCTCCTGGGGGTCCTGTGTCATATCTGCGAGCCGCAGGAAATGTCTTGGATACTATATAGTACTTAACAGGATACTAGACCATGTGCGTCATAGTCCTGTGTGTAAGGAACTGAATGCCTCTCCTAATTAGTGTCCAGCTTTTGACCGGCTGAAGTTTGAGGCAATGATCACTCACACCCTGAGTGACTTGCTTGAGGACATTGATGCCAGAGACATGTTTACAAGCCCAAAAAGAGCAAAGAAGAGGATCCTGGGAAGTATAAATCCATCAGTGTAACCATGATAATGAGAGTCAATTATTAATCAATTTGTAAGCACATAAGTGATAAGAAGGCAGTAGAACATATCAACATGGATTAATCAAGAACATATCACTTCAAATTAATTCAGTGTCCTTATTTGAAGGACTAACTAGCCAAGTGTATAAAGAGATAGATGTGATATATGTTGACTTTGTTAGTGTCGAAAGCCTTACTCTTCTTACAAACAAAACCGTGTAATGAGATCTAAATGAAATTGGGATTAGAATGAGCACATACTGTTTGAATCATACCAAAGCACTCATCCACGGTTCACTGTCAAAGCTGGACATGCCAAGTGGGGTCCTGCAGGCGCCTGTTGTGGCCCCGATGTTTTCCACAATGAATAGGCTACTGGAAAAGAGAGTACTTAATTCAACTCCTGAGAGCACTGGCTGGGAGAGGCTGGGAGAGGTTACTTTGGAGAGCAGGATCAGGACTCACATTGATCTTCACAGATTGGAGAGCTTGCCTGAAATCAATAAACTGCACTGTAATAAAGACAAATACAAAATGCAGTCTTGGGACAAAAGACAGATCAAATGTGTGGTTTGTGAAATGAGGAATAACCGACAAGGCAGCAATAGTGCAGGAATGGATCGACTGGCTGTTGTGAACCATGCAATAGGTAAAGTGGGATAAAACCTATGCAGAAAAACAAATGTCATTTGCGGATGTATTAGCAGCAGTGTTTTGGGTAAAACACTGAAGTAATTATTCTGCTCTACTTGGCACTGGTGAGGCTTAGCCTAAGTACAGTGTCTGGTTTTGGACACTACGCTTGAAGAAAAGCTACAGAGAAATTAGCAGCAAACAGCAAAAACTGTTAAGGTGTTTCAAAAGCACACACTTGAAGGGATATGGATTTGCTTAGTCTCAGGAAGAGGTCATTGAGAGGAGACAGGAAAACAATCCTCGTTGTGAGAAAGGTTCTCATAGAGTGGAATGAACAATGTTTTTCCCATGCCTACTGTAAGGTGAGTGTAGAAGAGCTACCAGGCTAGGTAAAACAGTACTTTTCAGGTGTGGACAACTTCCAAAGAAAATGCAGCATCTCCTTGTGTAGATGTTTTTCATGTCCCTGACTTGGTTAATAATTTGCCAGAAAGATAAAAGCCTCAGGGCTAAATGGATGCAGAGATGTGGTTTTGCAATGCCTAAATTGTAGGTGCTGGGCACCCAGCCCCAAGGCTCCTGGTATGGTGGGAGGCGGGTGATGAACAAAGAATGCAAGAGTGAGCCAGCAGGCTCAGCAAGGAGCCAACAAATGTAAGATGTCTAACCCTGAGCTGGAGAAAAACCTAACTGCACTTAGAAGTGGGGGTTGAGGGGAATCCTTTCCTGGAACTGAACCACCACAGCAGGTCCTAGTTAAAAATCATCAAGGTAGTTTTCATGTCATATTACAGCCAAGACTATTCATCAAAGCACCAACGATGTAGGATGTCTCCTTGGGAAAGACACTTGTGGGGTTAGATGGTAGCTGAGGAGAAGTTTTTGAGGAACATGGACCCCTAAGGTGCTTTTAAGCCTCTGGTTTTACCTGCATCTCTAAGTCTTGCACCTCTTCCCAAGACAGGAATTGTTCATTTAAAACTCAGCTCTACTAAATATTATCTAATAATTTTAATAAAACAACTTGCTGCTGGAGTTCTAAAAGCCATTAGACAAATTAGCGAAAGAGAGAGAGAAAAAAATGTATCAAGAGCTCTTAGACACACAGAAACAATCTCTGGCAAAACGAAGTCCCTGACCTCTTGCCACTGGCACAGGTGGGTAAAGGAACTGGATGGACCTATGCCATGGCCCAGGACAGTCATCTCTTTGCTCTTGTGGACTCAACAGAAGATTTTCATGAACAGTTTTAGAACAAAAGAAGGACTCTGCTAATAACACCTGACAAAGTCACAGAGCAGGAAGGGCATCCCAGCATAGAGGAGGCTTGAAAAATCATCAGGAGGAAGCCTAGGACTGTGAGTACCAGAGTGGCAAAGAAGGAATGAAATCCAGTGTTAAGGGGTCACTCATTTGGGACGTACAGTAAGAACGTGTGCTATGGCTGTGGTCTCAGTAGTCCTCGCCACAGAGAGGAGGAAAAAGACCTTGGGGCACTAGTTGATGACAAAGTGGTCATGAGCCGCTGAAGGAACATGGCCATGAAAAGGGTAAATACAACCCTTGCAGTACAAAGTGAGTGGTTCTGGCAGAAAGGCGAATGCTGACAGCATTCTCCAAGGAGCTGTGAGGACTCTCCCAGATGACTGTGTACAGTTACAGTTCTAGTTGTCCCAGCAGATTAAATCATATGGAGAAAAGGGCAGGGAAAGGCGATTTGGGTGATAAAAAAGCAGGGAGTCTAATCCTGAGCTTGGTTTGCTTGCCCTGGCAAAATGAGAGCTGGGAGGGAATGTGGCGACTGTATATAATAAACCTAAGGGAAAATCCTGTGGAGATTGAGATCATTCATGGGAACCCACACTCACAGAGGAGCAAATGGGCATAAACCGGGGAGGAAAAAATCAAGGGAGAAGGTTAGAAAACAGGAGTCTCTAACCCACAAAAAGGAACAGTGACTGGAAAACCTTATTTCTATTTAATCTAGAGCTGGATATGTTTATGGAGGAGACGATGTAACACTGTTGTCTACCGGAATGAAAAAGTGCCCTGTTGCCCATTGGGATAGGACTCTTGGTTGTTGGAAGTTGTCAGGAATAAAAAAATTAAAGCCAAGTCACAGTGCCTCCTGCCATCTGCTGTTAGGGAGCCTTGGTATCCTTTCTAAAACTGTACGGCGTGTGGCTAGCATCTCATCAACAGTCACCTGCTTTGCTTTGTTTCAGCTAACCCTTCTGCAGTTATGGTGACGGTCTTGTATAATTTTTCAAATGAGCGATCCTCTGGCTCAGAGCAGAGTGTTGTCAGAATCCGGTCTCAAGGAACCATTCCCCCTCCCCATGAGTGGTTTTGTGTATTGGAAAATAAGGGACTCCTTATCAAACGTGCTCTTTACATGCTGCTTTCCTCCAGCGGCCTTGCGTACAACCCCCCCCGCGGGGGAGCGGGGAGGGACAGCCCGCGGCCGGTGCCGCGGCGGGCGGGCGGCGCTGGGCAGGGCTCGCCGCGGCTGCCCCCGCGGGATGCCGCCGGGAGATGCGGGCAGCCCGGGGGAGCCAGCCCCTGCTCCCAGCGCCTTCTCGGCGGTCACAGCCCGTTTAGGAGCCTGTTCCCTGCGGGGGGGGGGCCGTTGGGTTTGTTGCCGTTTCATTCCGCTGCGGTGCCCTGAATGAGCCACTGCGCCCTCCCCGTCCGGCAAAAGCAGCACCCGCCCGGCATCCCGCACCGTGGCTGCCTTCTCCTCTGGCCTCCCCGGGCCCGGCAGGGCAGCCCCGGCTGGCCTCGCAGGCAGGGCACGGCCCGCCGCGCTCGCACCTGAACCGCTGCCGCAGGAGAAGTCGGGCGGCAGCCGCGGCCCTGCCGCCTCCGCAGCCGGCGGAGCCTTGAACTCGGCCATCTCCGTTGATTTAAATGATATTAGCTTTGAGCCCTTCTATTGTCGGGCCAATTTAGAAGCTGATGAAACAGTAAATTGTTGGTGGAAACGTAGGCAGCTTTGTGCTTTGCCAAGCAGGTGCCTGGCGGTTTTAGTCAAGGATTGGTAAATTTACAAGAGTGCAGTGGACGTGCCCTCCCCGGGCTATTGTGAAATTCAGGGGCGAACAAAGGAGAACGTGAATATTCACACAGCCTCCTTTCAGCGTGTGGCATTGCTCCGCAATGTTTAAAGCGCTGCGCTTTTTTTTTTTTTTTGTTTAGGAAGAAAAACCACCAACAAACACAACCACCCCCCCCCCCCAAATCAGAAAGTACCTGTTTGCGTTTTAAAGCACATGGAAATCATCCGTGAGCAACCATATAATTTGATTTGCTAGGCAATCTGCGAGGCGATTGCACATCATTTATAATGTTCATTGAGCATTTTGCTTAATTGTGTCTCTTTTTGTAAAGGAAGCACAGCCCCCTCCCGGCTGCGGCCGGCACAAGTGGCCAGATTCCCATGGACCCGCAGACAACCGCCGGCCTTGCGCGGGGTTTTTCCCAAGCGGGGCCGTCCCCACATGCACGTCTGGGGGGCGAGCAAAGGGCTCAGGTACGAGTTCGCTGTCTGAACCCCCTCTGCTCACCACCCGCGGATTCGGCAGGTGCTGCCCGTCCAGGCTGGCGGGTGCCCGACGGTCCTCTCGCCGGGGCGGTGCGTCCCCCGGGCGGTGAGCCCCGGGCTCCGCAGGTGCGGGACAGGCCCGGCGGCACCGATGCTGGGTCGCGGCCGCTTCCCTTTGCCAGCCCCGGGCCCGGGAGAGGAGCTCGGGGAGGAGAGCTGAGAGCGGCACCAGAAGGGGAGGAAAGACCTCTAATGCACGACCTCATTGGAGTCGTGTCCCGTCCCGTCCCCCCCCGGCGCTTTGCCGTAGCGGGTCGCGCCTCCGCACGCCGCGCAACCTGCGCGCAGGCCGGCAGCGAGACCGGGAGGCCGCGGGGCGCCTCCGGGTGGGGAGGCACCGGCCGGCGGAGCCGCCTTTAGCGGGACCCGGGGCGAGCCCCTCGCAGCCGGCGACCTGCCGCCTCGGCACGGCCGGCGCCGTTCAGGCCCCTCCACGGAGCAGGAGGCGAAGCCGAGCGGGCCTGAGCTGGGTGGGAGCGGGGCTGGGGCCGGCAGCCCCTCCGCTCCGCGGAGAGCGCTGCGGCGCAGGGAAGCCGGCAGCCCGCCCGCACCTTTCGCCGGCCGCGGCCGCCCAGCCGCACCATATAATTTGATTTTCCCCCGTGCCCGCAGATCGATTGCAGCTCATTTGTTACATTCAGCGGCTCCTCGGGCCGGGGGAGGGGGGGGAGAAGGGCGGGCCGGGGGAGCCGCCGGCACAAGTGTTGGGATTCCCATGGGCTGTGCCTGCTCTCCAGCTTGCCGCGCTGGCACCCCGGCCCGAGCGGCCGACAGAGGGGGGTTTGTAGACACGGTGACCTCCGCGATCTCGGCTTGAAAGAGCCTGAAAGGAGGCTCTTTACGGTGCATTACCAGCCCAGCGCCCAGGTACCAGCTCGGAGGGGAGGGCGCGCAGCCGGGCCGACCCCGGCTGCAGGTGCCTCCTCCTCCGCCGGGCGTGCGAGGGCCCGGGGCCGCCCCGCCGCCTTTGTGGGGCCGCCGCCCCGCCGCGCCGCGCTCTCCCCGGTAGCGGCACCGAGGGGGGAGCGCTTCTCCCCGCCTTATTTATGGACCTCAGGCGGCGGCGGGGGAAGGGGTGGGCTCGCCGCGGCCGGGCGGCGGCGGCGGCCGGCTCCGCTCCCTGCGCACCCGCCGGTCCCCGGGCCAGTCCCTGCTCCGGGGGAGCCGCCCGCCGGTCCCGGGCACCTGCCTCCGGGGCTGCTGGGGCTGCGTGGCCGGGGGGGTGCTGTGGGGCACAGCGCGCAGGCGGTGAGGGCTGGTGGGCCTTTGCTGGCCCGCGGGAAGCAAAAGAGCTCCCGCAGACGTCTCTGCAAAGCGGTTTTCGTCCTCCGGTGTCTGGCAGCGCGCCGACCTGCCCGGTGTCAGGCGTGCGGTGGGACACCCTGACGCCCCCAGCGAGGCCTGCGGGTCTCCTCCCCTCGCCTTCAGAGCGGGAGAGTTTATTACCAGGAAACACACAATCCGCCAAGGTTGCACTGAGCAAAGCTTGGTTTAAATTATGCTTTCGAGGGTAAAAAGACCTGAGAAGATGCTATATTTTTCAATTAAATAAAGTGCCATTTCAGGTCAGGAATTGCAATAGGGTTTGGGGTTTTTTAATCCTTTCCTGGTAAAATACTGTTTGCATAAATATTGGGCCAATTCCGCTCCCATCTTTCAAAAGCCTCCTGATTCCTTTCTGCATGAAATGTTGCATCTCTGAAAGAGTGCAGCACACCAAGGCATCCCAATAGGTGAGCTGGTGAGTTTTATAATCTTGAGGAAAAAAATGGCCATACTTGGTATTTGCCCCGCTCTGGCATTATGAGACCTCTTGTTTAACCAAACACTGACAGGGTGGAGGTGAAGATTTGAGAAGAATATTGGGTAGTGTCTGCATGGAGGAAGGGGGAACTCTCCCAGCTTGTCTTTCATGCCTGTGGTTTTGTGGCATTGGATCAGCAATAGGAGTTAGGAAAAATATGCAGGTCACATAAGAGTAGGGGCTGGATTTTAGGCCTGGATGGGAAACCCAACAGACCTGGGGACTTTAGGGGACCTGGGGTTTTACCTTAGCTTTAACTAACAGGTTTCGTTGTTCTGGAGTACATGAGTTTGGAGCTACATCAGAAGACTCTGGACTGAAAGGCAGCATGGGGGGTGTGGGCCTCACCCCCATCACCTGTGGCTCCTCTCCACTTTGGACCTCACTGCTGCTCACTTATCCATCTTTTATCCGTTTTCCGTCTCCTAACTGTTCAGGGTAAAACATAGCAGAAAGTAGAAGCTGGGGCATGTACAGATGGGGGGCGTTGAGGGCGGCGGCGGGGGAGCTTGGGGGCAGTGGGGGGGGCCCTGGCTGCCTCTTCCCATTAGGGACCAGTGCAGAGCCGCGGTCCCCACGCAGCATCCCCGGGGGCTCCGCGGACGTGGAGAGGCAAGGAGAACGAGCGCTGCTGCTTCTCACCGCGGGGCTCATGTCCCGGCGGAGGGGCTGGGGAGCAGCTCCCAGTCCCTTGTTCCTGCGCGGGTGCCTAGAGGGAGCCACTCGCCACCCGGCCCGCCGCTAAGACAGCCAGGCGCGGATAAAAACGGTGTTTGTGGGAGTCGGGGCAGACCCCTGGGAGGTGCGAAGCCCGCCAGGGCCCGATCCCTCGGGCACGTCTCGCTGTGCTCAGCGCCGCGGGCGCCGGGGCGGTCATCGAGCCGGGACTGGTATTCTACCGCGCTCCGTGCAGAGCATCGCCGGGTGTCGTGCGCGCTTTGCAGCCCCGCCGGGGCAAGGGACTGCTCCTGCTGCCCGGCCCCGCTCCGGCCCCGAGGGACCCCGAGATGAAACCTATCACCGGGAAGGGATGGGCGCCGGCGGGCCGGCAGCTATTCTTGCCCTACAGAAGCAGAGCCGCTGTGGATTCCCAGCTGTGCCGCGGTGCCCCTCGCCCACGGAGGTCTTTACCGCTTTCCCGAGCCAGGGTCGGGCCCCATCCCTCGCAGAAGGCTCGGTCTCCTCGGGCCGGGGTGTGTACAGCACCGAGCACCCCGGCAGAGGCAGGGCGGAGGACCTGGCAAGCCCGAGTGCCTCGGGTCCTCTCCGCGCAGGGTGCACGCCCTCCGCTTAGTCCCCCGGCGGGGGGCATTGCGTGGGCCCACGGATGGTCGAGAGTGGGGGCCGGTGGGCCAGACCCCGCACGCAGCCCTGCCCTGGCCCCACGTCCCGCCCCATCTCTGGACGTTTAGCGACTCCTGGTCCCCGTGAAGGTGGCTGCCAGCTGGACCTGTCTTGTGGTCACTGACTCTGGACGGAAGGCGGTGTGCCCCTTGGGGTCCGTCTCGTTGTCCCCCCATTGGTTCCTGCCCTCGGGCAATTGAAATAACGAAGTGTCAGGCGCTGGTCATACATTTTCTTTGCTGGAGGCGTCGTTCCCGTAAGCACGCCGCTATCCCTCCCGGCAGGCAAGAGGGGGCCGGATGAGACACCCAGGCAGGACAAATATTGAAAGAAGGGCGTTTGCGACACAGGCGGTGCTGGCCCAGGTGCGTTGCCGTGGCCCGTGCTGTGCTGGTACGGGCTCCTGTTTTTCTCAAGTTTCCTTTTCGTAACGTCTTAGGCAACCGGAGAGGAGTCTTCCCGCGCCTCAGGCGGTTCCTTCGGGGACGGTCATACTCATTTCTCAAAGGCAGATGTACAAACTAGAATCGTTCGCCTTTAAAGCCGTCATTGCCGCAGGGGCGAGGGCTGAGCTCGGCACAGTGAGGGAACCACTTCTGCCCCTGAGCCGGGCGTCGCACCGGGCACAGAGCGCCGGCGAGAGCGATGTTTCATTGCCTTCGCACCCCAGCGCACACGTAGAGCGCCGGCCGTGCCCGGCGAGGGGGAGAAGGGCCGTACGAGACCAGCCCCACGCATCGCTTACCTCCCCTGGGTGCTGCTCGCGAACTTTCCAAAGCTCTGCTGGGTCTGAACGGTTTCAAGGCAGGGTCCGAGTCCCCGACAGTTTGGAAACAGTGGATTCCCAAAACATCCTTCTGCTTTCCCCAGCAGCGCGCTCCCATTATCGGGAGCTGCCGGGCGGCCGCGGGAGACCCACTGCCCCAACGGCGCCGCGCAATGCCCGTCGGTCCTGACAGAGCTGCCTCGCAGGGACGGACAGACCGCACAGTCTGGCTTCCCAGACCACCTGCCCGAGTTTTGTGGCCCGCTGGTGTCGTGCCACCTCCACAGTGTGACATTGACTGCCCAGCGCTGTAGGGCTCACCCCGGCTGTGCGGTACCAACGTGCGCCGGAGCAAAACGGGCACCGCCGGCCCTGGGGAAGGTGGAAAGACTCTGGGCATGGTGAATGGGCTGGGCTCCCCCAGCCTCTCTGGGCACGTATTGTCCTTAGATCAACAGCAGAGATCCTGTTTCTCCTTCCTCATCACCCCCTAAAGCCTTCAGAGTTGGCCGGCGGGAAGATGCTTCACCACCACGTTAAGGAGAGACGCCCTAGTGCCTGTCTCGCGCTCAGGGACAGGGACAGACCGGCGTCAAAAAGCTGCGCTGGGAGAAGGCTGTTGGCAGAGGCTTTGGGGAAAAAGAGCCTGTTTTGGGGGGTTGATCCCACTCTGGATCTGGCGGCACTTGGTCTGTCTGACCATCTTGTCTGTAGGGGAAATGCTGCGAGGCGGGCCGTGGGTCAGCGTAGGAGTGTGTGTGTGTGTGGAGTGGATGCGGTGGTGACAGGGGCCACTCGAAGTGGTTTGCTCATCGGCTTTGAACTCCCCGGCTCCAGCCATCTCATGGGTGATGACTCCTTGGGCATGCAGGAAAGGGAACAGCCAGCTCCGTGGCCAGGAAATTCCCCCGAAATCACCTCGGCGTTGTTAGGATTTAGGGTTTTGCTTTCTTATTTTTCCGGGTGTTTCGGTGTAGGAGTGACATGGATCCGAGAGGATTTCATGTACGATATGTGCTGGATTTATACTTGTGCTTCTGTGTATGATGCCTTCACCCGTAACGTTCATTCCCCGGCTGCACTCATCCCGGGTGAGGCCGTGCCAGGCAGGGATGCAAGGAGCTGGCTCGTCGGCTTTCGGAAGACGAGATTCTCCAGCCGCAGGCATGGACCGGCGTGCCCGGTCCGCCCGGCCGCGGTGCGCGGGGCAGCCGTGGGGGAGGACCGGACACGCGTCCAGGTGTGCCCCCGCTGAGCCAGCGGTGACAAGAGGGGCCGCGGGCAGGGCTCCTGTCCCCCGGGGTCTGCACGGGACGGGGGCCCGGGCTGCTGGCAGGTGACACGGAACAGGGGCGCGGGGACGGCGCCTCGGCTGCGTAGCAAGACTGTGGGACCGGCTGTGGCTGAGCTGGCGGCTCCTGGGGGCCGTGGGGATGCGGGGACGGTCGTGGGCTCCCCCGGGCTACCTGGCCCCTCCACCTCCCCCCGGCAGCCTCAGGGGCCGGGCACGGCGGGTCTCTGCCCTCCCACCCCCGCCTCACGCACGGCTGCTGTGGGGCCGCCACGCATCTACCCTCCCAGCGCTGGGGAGCGCAAAGGGAGGGAGGGGGGATGCTCGCGGTGTCAGGGGGCAGCGCGGCCGCCCGGGGCGGGGAAGGGGAAGCACCGCGGTTGTCGTGCCGTGCCGAAGCTGCCTTTGCTCTCCCAGGTGGGTCCCTCGGCTCGGCGGGACGGGGCTGCTCGGGAGGAGCGGTCTGGGGGCGAGCGATGCCTCTGCCAAGCTACGGTTTTGGGCACCGAGGGGCCTCCCGCCCGCCGCGCTCCGTGCCTCCCGGAGCGGTCCCCACCGACCGCCCCTGGAAGGGCTGGGAGTGCTGGTGGGCAGCGAGCTGGGCGGGAGCCAGCCGAGTGCCCTGGCCGCACAGGACGCCAGCAGCATCTCTGGGCTGCACGAACACGATCACAGCTCAGGAGACCGAGGGGAGGGATTGTTCCCCGCACTCGGCATTCGTGAGACAGTATCTAAGTGCTGCGGCCGGTTTTGGGACAGCCGGTATAGGAAACAGACCCATGAGGGACGAAGGGCCAACGGGGCGGTGGGCGCTGGAGCAGCTGCCCGGGGCGGAAAGGCTACGGGAGCGGGGCTGGCTCAGCCGGGGGCAGAGGCGGTGTCGAGGGCACCCCGCAGCACCTTGCCAGCGCCTGCGGGGGTGGGCATCCACTGGCTCTTACGGCGGGGCATGGTGCGAGGTTGAGGGACAGCGAGCGTGAATGGAAACAGGAGTCTGGACACACGGGAAACCTTTTCCACCATGAGAAACAGGAGAGGTTCAAACGTCGTATCCGTAACGGAGCAACGCTCCCTTTAACCCCGAGGAGGGTGCAGCAGCAGCAGCGGCACAGGTTGTCCTGGGAGCTTGTGCAGGCTCCATCCGTGGAGGTTCTCAGGAGCAGACCGGATCAAGCCCTGAGCAACCCGGTCCGGCCTCGCAGCTGCCCCGGCTATGAGCGGGAGGTAGCACTGCAACCCTGCTCAGGTCTCTCCCAGCCTGGGTTCCCACTCCCACTCAGAGGGGAGTGGGCAGCACAGCAGGGCCCGCGGGGCTCCCGGCCGCGCACGCTGTCAAGCCACAGGCGGGGGGAGATGGAGAGGGGCCGGCCGCGGGCAGCCGGGCCGGGCTCTCCCAGCGCAGCGGAGGGTACCGGGCGGTGATGCCCGCCCCAGGGAGCCGCGGCTGGAGGTGCCCGTCCACCCCGGCCGGCGAGCGCTCCCCGGGCCCGCGGCCCCCGCCTCGCCCCCTCGTCCCAGCTCCCCCGCGCCCCCCGAGGTCCCCGGTCCCGCTCGCCGGCTGGACGTGAACGGGGAGCCGCTTCGCCGTCGCATCGCCCCTCGATAGGGAGACTCCGTCAGTCTCCCCGTCCCGGGGCGGTGGCAGCGGTCCCCCGGCCACGCGTGGGCGCGTTCCTGGCTTCGCGCGAAGGTTTCCTCCTTCCCTTCTCGGTTTTTTCGCGTGGTCCGGCTGCAGGCAGGGCTTTCTAAGAAGTGGTTCTTGCAAAGCTCTTTGTTCCCTCCCGTGAGTCACGCGTTTCCCCGCCGTTATCACGGCGTTGTCAGCGGCTTTGAAGTCGAGTCATTTATTACTTTCCCGGAGCTGGCCCTGTCTCGCTCTCCTGATAGAGCGGGGTACGTTTCCACTCGGGGTTTGATCTCTGCCCGTGCTGGTGGCACACTAGAAAGTCACTTTCGATAAACCTCGACAGACTCTGCCGGACAAACTATTGCAACGCTAATGACAGAGATAATCCTCCCCTAATCTGCCGGGTAATCCATTTCACCCCAGTGAGAATTTTTAAGGCTGTAATCAGTGAGAGTCAGTTAGGGAATTATTAACAGAGCCTCCGCCAGACGAACTCCTCATGAGAGGGCAACGGGAGTGGGAAAAGGAAAAACGCAACGGGGCCCGATGCGGTCAGAACCGATGCACGGCCGGGCGCAAGGAGCTGACGTGATTTATTTCGATGTTACGATAGAATTGTCTTCAATTCAAACGCCGCGAGAAACCCCGCGCCATCGATCCGCCCGATGCCCGCTCCGACGGGGCCTCCGCCGGCGGCGGGAGCTGGCGGGCCGGGGGAGCAAGAAAAGTGCGGGGGGGGGAATATCCGCGGGGGCGACTCCCCCCGGTGTCCGGCGAGAGGCTAAGCCGCTCGCTGCCAACGCTCGCGTTCCGGTCAGCGGCTCCTGGGGAGAGGTGGCGGGGAGGAGCGGGGCTGCTCGCCCCGACGTGCGGCGAGCGCCGGTCTGGGCGGCTCCGCGGGGCTCCGGGCCCATCCCTGCGCGGCGGGGCCGGGCGAGGCCGGGCGGGGGGCACCGCCGGGGCCCGCCCGCTTCCCCCCCCCCTCCCGGTCCCCGCCGCGGCGCCGCCCCTCGGCTGGCGGGAGCGCCGCCGTGTCCCCCCCGACGGGGGGGGGGCGGCCCCCCACCCGCCCACCCCCCCCACCCCCCCGGGCGCGCTGATTGGCTGGCGGCGGCGGTCAGCGGCACGCGCCCGGGGATGTCGTTATAAGACTCCTCGCGTGCCGGCCCGCCGCGCCAGCCGGCTCCGGCCTCCTCCCCGGAGAGCGGCGGCAGCGGCCCGGCCTCCCGGCCACCCAGGGGCGGGGAGGGCAGGGCAGGGAAGGGCAGGGCAGGGGCGGGGGCCCGGGCCCCGCCGCCGCCGGGGCGGCTCGGCGAGCGGGCCGGCGGGAGCGGCGGCAGGCGCGTCCCGGCGGGGCTGCCCCCCCGCCCCGTCCCGTCCCGTCCCGTCCCGCCCCATCCCGTCCCGTCCCGTCCCCGCCGGGGCCGGGTGCAGCATGGAGACGGTGCTGCTGGAGCACTTCCCCGGGGGGCTGGACTCCTTCTCCTCGCCCCCCTACTTCGACGAGGAGGACTTCTTCCCCGAGGCGCCCCCGCGGGACCCGCTGGCCGCCGACGGGCTGCTGGAGCCGGACGTGGACTTCCTCAGCCGGCAGCTGCAGGAGTACTACCGCGACGGCGGCGACCCCGAGGGCGGTTACCGCTGCCCGGCGCCGGCCGCCACCTTCCCGCCGTCGCCCGCCTCGCCCGGTTTCGCCTACGAGTGCTGCGGGGCGGCGGGCGCGGCGCTGCTCTCCCCCGGGGGGCGGCTCCAGGCGCTGGGCTCGGCCAAGCGGCGGCGGCGGGTGCGCTCCGAGGCGGAGCTGCAGCAGCTCCGGCAGGCCGCCAACGTGCGGGAGCGGCGGCGGATGCAGTCCATCAACGACGCCTTCGAGGGGCTGCGCTCGCACATCCCCACCCTGCCCTACGAGAAGCGGCTCTCCAAGGTGGACACGCTGCGCCTGGCCATCGGCTACATCAACTTCCTCAGCGAGCTGGTGCAGTCCGACCTGCCGCTGCGCAACGCCAGCAGCGACAGCCCCAGCCAGCCCAAGAAAATCATCATCTGCCACCGCGGCACAAGTAAGTGGCGGCCCGGCCCGGCCCGGCCCGGCTCCGCGCTCCGCAGGAATGCCGGCCCCAGCAGTAACCCCCTGCCTTTCTCCCCCCTGTCCCCCAGGATCTCCCTCCCCGAGCGACCCCGACTACGGACTCCCCCCTCTGGCCGGTCACTCGCTCTCGTGGACTGATGAAAAGCAACTCAAGGAACAAAACATCATCCGGACAGCCAAAGTGTGGACCCCCGAGGACCCGCGGAAGGTGAACAACAAACCCTCCCTCAACGACATCGAGAACGAGCCCCCCTTCGACTTCGTGGCGTGAGGCCCCCGGCCCGCCCTGTACATGCTGTATGTAGAGACCTATATTGTAAATGTAATTTAAGATTCACACTCTAAGGGCAATCAACTTTATTTATCTATTTATTACGGAGTAGTGATAATGAGGTAGAAACCTTTGTTTTGAATATATAATTTATATAATTTATCCTGATTTTTTTAAGATATGCAATAGGTTTATTCCACCAGCACCTTTGGGGGGGGGCAATAATGCCAGAACCTGTGAAAATAATTTATTGCCGCACGTGGACTCTTCCTGTGTTTGTTAATAATAAACCCGGATCGTACCTTGTGGAGCAGTGTTATTTGTGGGAAGCGGCTGCCGAGAGCCCCGCCGCATCCCAAAGAAGCCCTGCAGTAAACGCCCGGCCCGGTCCCCGGGCCGGCGGGGTGAGCCCCGGGACCCTGCGGGGCCGGGACCATGCCCCAGCCGGCACCCTCCGCCGAGATGCCGGCCCCACTCTGCCCCATCGCCGGCTCGGGCTGCTCTTATACAGCCGGGGGGGGGGGGAGACACTGGGGACGGGCGGGGGGACACTTTCCCCTTCTCTCCACCCCTTTTGACGTCCTCTCCTGAAGTGCTTCCAACTGATGTCTTTGTCTATGTCTAGGAGGTCTCCTTTCAGTGCCTCTGCTCTGCTTGTGGTTTCCAGCTGAAAGACCCGAGTCCCCAAACATCAACCTTGCAAGGGTGTGTGTCCCCCGCCGCTGCTTGGGACCCCCGGCCCAGCCGCCACGGGGATGGGCGCGCTAGCCGGAGCCGGACAAAGCTCTTCCCAAAAGTGCCGGGGAGGGGGGGACCGGGCTGGGGGCCGGGCAGGCTTGGCCCCTGAGGGTGCGTGGCCGCGCGCTGGGGCTCTGCCGGCTGCCCCCAGCCTTCCGCGGACCGCGCACCGCCCGCGCCTGGGAAACAGCCCCCGCACCCCTCGCCGTGGGGATGCCGCTGGGGGGGGGAAGAGGGGAGCAAAGCCATCGTGCAACTGGTGGCAGAGTCGCTCTGGTAGCCCCAGCTCAGCGTGCCCGGCTGCTGGGGGGGGCGGGGGGGCGGCTGGGCTGCACCTGCCCGGGGGCGAGGGGAGGGGGCGGTAGGGGCCGGCCGGGCCGGGGGGCTGCAAGTGCTACCGGCGGGGGCTGAGGGGGGGTCGGCTCGGGGCTGGGGCGGGGGGCTCAGCCCGGCGCCGCAGGTGCTGATTTTCCCGTGGCACCCGCGGCTCAGCCCCGACGGCTCGGCCCCCGGGAGAGCCCCAGATGCCCGGCCCGGCCCACGGCCGGAGCAGAGCTGTCCCCGCGCGGTGTGCCCAGGCGGATGGGAACGGCCCGGGTGAGCCGAGGTATAATTATTACTCATCATATACTGTACATCTCTCCCTCTCTCTCTCTTTTTTTTTTTTTCAAAGCTGCCGCAAAGTGGGAGCAATATGTTGCATGCATGCTAATTGCATTAACCTAGTTAGACACATTTAGTTCCCTAGCGCGGATGGCATGGATCTATTCCAATAGCAATTAGAGGAGCTACTTACCCACACAAACACGCCGAGGCTGGGCCGGGGCGGGGCGGGGGGCTTTGCTTATTTATTTGCTCATTTTTCGTCCGAGCCCCGGCTGCCGGCGGGACTGCCCGGCTGCGAGCCTCGCCCCGTCCGGCGGCGGGCGGGAGGCGGGCGGCACCGGTGTCATTGAACTTAAACGGGGCTCTTTGAGCGAGAAAAAGAGCCGACCCATAATTCGATCTTGTCCTGTATTAGGACCTCATTAAACACAGAAAGTCGCTTTTGCACAAATGCTTCCATCAGGCATGTAATCTCATTACACTCATTAGAAAGTCAAATGTTAGTCGGACTTCAGCTTAATTATAAGTTATGGAAGTGTTGTACCGCTTCCTTCTGTGTATAGCCCCGTCCGTCTCAATTGGCTTTGGTGATGCGGTCCCCCACAATTAAAACACTACAATCATTGTTATGTGGCACCTTTTCTTCGGCGTGCCACTTTTTTTGTGATTCAATGCTTCAACACATCCTTTAGTATGGTGCAGATGAAGCGGAAGAGCCGGCCTTCGCATGTAAAACACCAGGGTCTCTATCTTGTCACTCTCCCGTCTTGACTTGGCAAGTCCCTTTAAACGCAATCTTCAAAGAGACTGACAGCTCCTTTTGACCGACTCATCATCCATTCACCCCAGCGCCGCGCTCCTGCGACAAAATCCCGCCGCACAGGGCAGGAGGAAAGCGCCCGTGCAGGTCCTCCGGGCCGGAGGGACCCGGCGGGACCCGGCGGCTCCCGCAAGCCCGGCTCGCAGCTCTCGCGGCAGCTTCGGGGGGGTTTCGCCGGTGGGGAACACGCCTCGGCGCGGTACGGACCAGCGTGGGGCAGGTGTGACTGACAGCCGCGCAGCTCCGGTTCCCGGCCGCCTGGCCCCGCTCCTCCCCGCGGCCGTGAGCGGGGGGATCGCCGCCATGGCTGCACCTTCCAGTGCCCCCCCGAGGCGCCCCGGGCAGCGGCTCCCGCCTCCCCCGCGCCCCTGCCCCGCTCCCGGCGTCCCCGCCGCCCGCCTGGAACCCCGCACCGGCTCCCGCGGGGGCCGCCCCTCCGCGGCCGCACTGCCCCGACGGCGCCCCGGGGGGACGGGGGAGGCCCGCCGACGCCCCGGGACCGGGCATCCCCGCGGGGGCTGGGGGCTGCAAAGTGGGGCAGGAGAGGACAAAAGGGGGGGAAATCCCCAGCACCGCTTGGGGGAGGGGGCGGCGGGGGGGGGTGTCTGTGTGTGACACAGTGTTAGAGGCACTTGCAGAAGGCTCGCTTCCCGCAGGCTCCCAGGAGGGAGGCGCGGGCTCTGGGTCCGCAGGCTGATGCTGTCCGCCCGGGACCCGCGTCCCACGTGATGCTCCAGGTGAAAAGAAAATTTAATTGTCCGAGACGGACAATCCCCCATTCCAAAGAAGAAAAAAAAAACCCCAACCCCCCAAAACCCCAACCCCCCCAACCCAACCAAAGCCCAAACCCAACAACCGCAACAGGACCCCCACCCGAGCCCCAAAGACTGGAGGCATCAGTCCGCTCGCCTGCAGAGCCGGCGAGGGGCCGGGAAGGCGTGCGTGCCTCCTCGGCAGCGCTGTGCGCAGGCAGGGGCTGCCGCGGGCACTGTGAACCCGTCCCGCCGCGGTTCCCAGGGCCTCTCATCTGCCGGCAGTCGGGCGAGCGCCCTCGCCCAGCCTCCCCGGCCCGGGATCTCAGCCCTCTTTCATTCACGCATCTCTCGCTGGCACCGAGTACCAGCTGCGAGGTCGAACAAACACCAGTTGAGTGTCCCCTGGTAAACCTCCCGCTTTCCAAAGCATCCCGCAGCCGGTGGGAATGGTCCTAAATAACTCCACAACACCCCGCGCCGCCGAGACCTGGAAGCGTGGGCGGGAGGCGATTCCCACGACGGGGCCGGGGTCTGGCCAACAGGTGCTCGGGTTTGGCGGAGGGCGCCGGGGGAGCCCGGGGAGGCAGAGCCTCCGCTGCCAGAAAGCAGCCTGCTCCGGCGCCTCCGGCTTTACATGGCGTGGAAGCCGCAAACAATCGCAATGATATCTTTATTGCTAGGTTCATGTCCTGGGCTATAACATATCAATCCCTGTCGTGGTTCTCTCGGATGCACCTGGTATTTCAAACTTGTTCTTTTTGTGCTTCTGGGTCCTGGACTGCAGCTGCCTAAAGCGAGCAAAGAGAGAGGCCCTTACAATGTGTCCAAGACGTGTTGGCATGGTTTGCTTGTCTTTAATGTACCATTAACTATTGTCTTTACACAATATGGGAACTGTAAAGCATGACATGTGTTATAATAAAACACATTTTCAACGATACACTTGGACTCGGCGCTGGGATGCAAGCAAACAAACAGGCCCAAATCTTGTTTTGTCTCCCTCGCTAAGCCTACTGGCAATTAAACTTAAGACCACTGCTTTCCCCTGATCAGCCAATTAAATTTTATGTCTCCTAATTTTTCACATAGAAAAAAAGTCTCGGTGCCGGCCCCTAAAGACATTGATTTTCTTGCTATCACCTGGCGCTCAGACCTTAGTTCCATTTATCAAGAAGGGAAACGTCAGGCGTTACATAAAGTGACTCCGTTACCATAAGGCTCTCACCATCCTGCCCTATTGTTTTCCCTTGTTAATAACTCATTACCAGGATTTAACAAATCAACCATTACATATGTTTTGTGTCTCCATATTTTGATCCGTACGATTAAGCAGATGTTACGATTGAAAATTGAAAAGTCCAAGGCTACTCTCGTCTGAAAGAAAGAGGGCAGCCTCAAACAACGAGCTAACAATGAGATTCAGAAGATCTTCAGAAAAACATTTACGACCAATAAACAGACTCCAACCTGCTCCATTTCAACCATTGTGCGCCTTGGGGGAATAATTAAGTTGAATAGGAAGAGGTCCGCAGGGTTTTCAATGCCAAGCCCACAGGTGCGGGGTGGCACGATGAATGATCCGCCTGATTTTTGCCAGGCTCAAGGGCCCTTCTCCTGGCCGGGCGAGCAGATCCGAAATATTGTCATTTCTTTTAATTCACGGCGTTACTCTCAGGGCGAACAAAGGGGCGGGCGATGAATGGCCCCGGCTGCAGGCGAGGCGCGCCCGGCCGCCGCTGGCCTCGCCGGAGACCGCCCGGCGGGGACGAGCGCGCCGCCGCCGCCGCCGCCGCCGCCTCGCCCGGGGGCCGCCCCGGCGGGCACGGAGGGGTGGCCGCCCCCACCCCGGGCCCCCGCCGCCCACCGCCGCCCGCCCCCCCGCTCCCGCCCCCGCGCCGCAGCCGCGCCCGCGCGCGCCCCGGCCCCGCGCCGCCCCCGCGCCCCGCGCCGCCGCGCGCCTCGCCGCGGGGCCGGACCCCGCGCGGGCGCGCGTGCGCCCCGCCGCTCCCCGCGCCGCCGCCGCGGCCCGGAGGAGGCGGGCGGGGCGGCCCCGCGCCGGCGGCGGCTCCCGGCCGCCGCCCCCGCCGCCGCCCCGCCGCCGTCGGGGCCGCAGCGGGCGGCGGCGGCCGGCGGCGGCGGGGCTCTCCCGCCCGCCGGCCCGCGTTGCGCATGGAGGTCTCCAAGAGGGGGCCCGGCTGCCGGGCGGCCCCGGGGACGCGGGCGGCGCCGCCCCTGCGCGGCGGCCGCGCCGGGGGCGGCCCCAGGGGGGGCCCCGCGCGGAGCCGCCGCGTCGCGCCGCCGGGCCCCGTCTGGCGGCGGCCCCGCCGAGAGGAGCGGGGCTCCCCCCCGGGCGGCCCCTGGGGCGGCGCCGCCGCCGCCAGCGGCGCCGGAGACAGCGCTCGGCTCTCCGGCCGCGGGCGCGGCGCTCGCCCGGGCGGCGCGGAGCCGGCCCCCGGGGGGCCCCGCAGGAGCGCCCGCCCCTCTGCCCGCCCCGGCCCCCGCGCGCCCGGCCGCCGCCCGCCGGCCCGGCCCGGCGCGGAACCCTCCCCCCCGCCTTCCCCGGGCACCGGCTCCGCGCAGCCTGTAACGCCGAGTGTCTTGGAGAGGGTAGCGGAGGCCCGGCCCCGCCGCGCCGGCCCCGCTCTGGGCGCCCCGCGGGCCAGCCCCGACGCCGCGAGAGGCTCCGGCCCCTCTGCCCGGCCCGGCCCGCACGGGCCGCCGCCGCCCCGCTCCCGCCCCGACGCTCGCCGCCCGCGGATCCCCGGTTGAGGCGGCGCCGCCCGAGCCCGCGGCCCCGCCGGGTGGAGGCAGCGCGGAGGGGTGTCGCACGGGGGGGCGTACGCCGCCGCCACCACCGCTCCGCGCCCCCACGGGGCCCCGAGCCCGCTGCCGCCGCCGGCGCGATGAGACGGCCGGGTGGAGGGGACCCCTCGGCGGCGGAGCTCCGCACCCGACGGGCAGGCGGGCGGAGGCGGCTTCCCCTTCTGGGAAGTGTCGCCGCCGGGCCCCCCCGACGGCTGCCCTGCCTCCGCTGTGCGCCGCGGGCCGCGGCCGGTTCGGGGCGGCCCCTCGCCGCCCCGGCCTCCCGCGCTCCGGCCCCGGGGAGGGCGATGTCCCGGGCGAGAGCCGCCGCCCGGCCCCGGCGCGGACGGATCTTCCGCGGATGGCGGGCGGGGACGCCCCCGGGGCGGGACGGGCACCCCCGACGGCGCCGGCCCCCACCTGGGCGAGGCCTCGGGGAGCTGCCCCTGGCCGCAGAAGCGAGAAGTGGCCCGGGGCGAGATGGGGCTGGCAGGGAGCTCCCCTGCGGGTCCCGGCGCGGCTCGGACGTCCCCGCCGGTGCCTGCCCGCCGCCTGTGGCCTCGTGCCGGCAGAGTTTTCGGAAAAGGGGGAAAGCAACGGAGCCCTCTGGACCTGCCAGGACCGGGCGTGCCCGCCGGCAAGGGAAGCGGCGGTGGGCGCGCCCCGACGGCGCGGTCGGAGGGGCCGAGGGCTGCGCGGAGCCCTGCGGCCCCCCCTCGGCGGAGCGCAGCCCGCGGCACTGACCTTCCCGCGGGGGGGGACCGGGACGCGCCGTTCACGGAATTAGCCGCGCAGTCGTCTCGCTATGACTTTTGTTCCCCGCCACCGCCCGGAGACACCGCGCCCGCTCCGCCGCCAGCCCGTCCCGTCCCTTCCCCGACGGGTCTCCCCATGCCCTAACCCGACAATGCCGCGAAATGCATCACTGTCACCGGGCGCGGGTGACAGATGAGGCGAAGGCGCGGAGCCCTCGCCAAGGTCAAGTTGAAGATGCTGGTGGCGGTGTGGCCGCCGCCGGTTGATGCCGAACAAGGCCGGGCGCGGGGCTCTCGGGTCGGGGGGGGCCCTCCCCGACGTTGTATTTTTACCTCCCCCCCTTCCCCTTCTCCCCTTGGGCTTTGCCAGGCGATTCTGGGGGGGCCTGCGGAGGCCGGGAGGCGGCCCGAGGGGATGGGGCGCTGCGCGGTGCTACTCGGGGGGGCGCGGAGTGCCTGAGCTCCGGGCCCCGCGGGGCGGGCGCGGGGCCGGGCCGGGCCGGGCCGGGCCGTGCTGGGCCGTGCTGGGCCGGGCCGGGGCGCGGAGCTCCAGCCGCCGACGCAGGCACTGTTGCCGGCTTGAAATCAAGTGTGCAAAACGCTCCGGGGTGGGTTTTACCCCGCGTTCAGCAAAAGTTTTCCAAGGGGAGTCTGGTTAAACAAACACTTCGCCCTTCTACCGCTCCCGCTCTCCCTCGCTCTGTGATGATTGATATTTTTTATTCAGCCAACTTTTATTTACCTTGCAAAAATGTTGGGGACAAATGTGATAAATTACAGATATGCAAATTTCTTTGAATGGCGTTGTAAGTGTGTCTCGCTGGAGCTGAATAAGTCCTTGCAAGTCGGTCTGCGCGCACTCAGGACCCCAGGGAGCTGATCAAAGCACCCTTTCTCTTTCATCCCCAGTATTCTCCTCCAAACTATTTCGATACAATATGTTTCCATGATGCACTTAATGTGCTAGGGACACAGAACTCATTACAACCTAGCTAGTTCTGCCGACCCCTTTGTTCAGAGGCATAAAGTTAAAAAAAAAAGGAGGGGCGGAGAGGGGGGGAGCGCTGCTAGTTGCCAGCTTTCTGAAATGTTAAAGCATGCGTCATTTTTCACCAGGTCTCGTCTTGATATCCTCAAAAGACAAACTATGAAACCGGCCTCAGCCCTTTCTGGCATTAATTACACTGCTGTCCAGCCGATCTGTTTTTCCTATTATATGCATTTCTCAGCAGGGATTTTTTTTTTTTTTTTGCAAGACTAATGCAGCTGCAAGTCGAAGTATGAATGCGTTTTATCGGTATAGAAAAAAAATAAGTGGAAAGGCTGAAAAAGATGTCAAGGTCTATGCTGATGTTTTTCTTGCTTGCCCCGTATTTGAGGCAATGGCTTTGGAAAAGAGTTTTGGGTCGCCCTGTTACGTTAATTGTTTTTGCCTCGAATTATCAGCTGCTTAGAAGAGAAAAACCTCAGCCGGAGGCTGCTGAAAGCAGGTTACATGTTTATTGAATGCCGATGCGCCCAACAAATCTTTCCTTGCCGGGGATACACTTCCAAGTATTTGGGCAAATAGCTGGAAAGTAGGAGCCCCGAGTTCAGGGCGATGCATTTCCAACCCACTGCGAGGTGGCGGCTGTTTGGGGAAATGACTTCGGCGGGATGACAGTAAGAAATAAACTCTATTTCAGCGGATGGCGCGTTTGTTTACGGGGTTGATTGGTTGACGGAAATGGCTGGCAGCCAGTTCTGGGAAAGATTCCAGACCTGACTCCGATTAACCCTCTCTGGTGAAACTCTGCTGGAAACCAACTCACCAGCAATTGCCATTAATCTACTTACTAATTAAGCCAATTCATTTCTAAAGGAGAAAAATTCCTTTCTTTGGCCAAACTGATGGGAGGAAATTTGAAAGAAGCGCCAAACTGTGTAACTGTAATTCAGCCAAGGACTGCTAAAACAAGGTGTTGATATATAGCTGGAGATTTAAAACAAGTTTCTAGGGCAACAATCCTTTGGAGACGGTGGTATATAGTGCATAGTAGATGAAGCTCGAATAATGGTGGACTGCAGTGTGCAATTGTACGGACATTGGTTGGAACCAGGACTGCTTTTCCCAATTAAGCCGCTCAAGGCTTTTACTCCTAATAATTTATCTGCCCCGTTTAAACGTTTCAGCCTTGGGCGACAGCTACAAAGAGCATCTCTGCCGGGACCCAGGGAACACGGTTGTGGAAACAGCGTCAAACTTTTGCCCGGCGTTGGCGACGACGCCTCAGCTCCCCGCGCTCCGGGGTCCGGATCAGCCCACGAGGACACGGGGACCCACGCTGCCCTTGCAGCCCCCCGTGCTGCCAGGACCCGCCCGCCGCCCCCCCGGCGGTGCCGCTCCGGAGGCTCTCGCCGAGGCGGGGGCAGGTTTTACTGAGGTTTCATCTTCAGGCGTGCGACGTTTAGTTCCCAAACACAGGGTCTAGGCCGGGGAGGCGAGTCCCAGGGAGACCCGGCCCCTGGCCGAGGCCGCGGCGAGCTGGCCCGGAGGAGGGCAGGGTGCTGTTTCCAGAGCAACCCCACCACCTCTTGCGCTGCTGGCAGCAGGGCACCTGCCGGGCCGGGGGGAGAGGTGGTGAGTGGGGGGGCTTCGCCCTCCGTCCCGGCACCCGCAGGAGAGGAGCAGCTCCAGGCGGCCCGCCCCGTCTGCCGGCCCCGCCGCCAGCATCCCCGCCCGCCCTCGGCCAAGGGCGCCCGCCGTCCCGGGCAGACCCGGGGCACCTTCACCCCTCGCTTCGGCCTCTCACACGGCCCCCCTGCCCGTGCCCCCCCCCTTCCCTCCCCAGCGCCGTCCTCCGTCCCGCACAGCTCCTAGAGCAGCCCCGACGGGGCGGGGGGAAGGGGGGGCCCGCTGCCCCCCGCCTTGTCCCGCGGGTGCCACCGGTGACCGGTAGCGGCGGCACTCCCAAAGCAGTGCGAGGCCGCTGGCAGGCACAGGGTGGGGAAGGGGCAGGGAGGGACGGCCCGGTGCCCAGCCGGACCCGCGGACCCCGCGGACCCCGCTCCGCCAACCACCCGGCTCGACGGATAAAGGCCGCAGCCCCCCAGGGTAAATGGCGTGCGAGAGACGACAAATTCAAGGGCGGATAGTTTAAAATAAGTGCAATCGTTCCCTCGTGTTTCGGTTTCGTTTTTTTTTTTTTGTGGTTTGGTGGGTTTTTTTTTTTTAGGTGCAGGGCGGCGACGGACAATTGCAAGAGTAACAAATTAAGCGTTCAGTGAATCCGTCTCCGGACAAGGCGGCAGTGGTCAAAGCGCTCGGCGGGAGGTAGGAGGATGCTGAGCCCTGGACATGAACAAACCACCCTCCCGGAAAGCAGCAGCCTCACGTCATTTCGGTAAAATGACAAGATCTCGTGAAACGCACGGTACCGCCAAGTGCTGACAGCAGAACTACAAACACAGCCTGGAGAGGCGTGGGGAAACATTTCCTCCAGCAGCTGATGGCAAAACTTCGCACACCGCTATAGGTAGCGCGGTATGCGTTCATATCTCAAGCAAACGCCCAACTTCTTCATCTAAGTCTCTCTCTGAGATCATAAAAAATAGGATGCGATATCCTAAAAAGACTAATGACATTTCACAGGTAATGCAATTTAGAAAGAAACACTTCCATGTTTTCTTTTCCAACAATGTGCATTTTTGTAAACTGCTATAAATTGCAATTCAAAAGCCCTGATCTCGCCATCCCCAATCATTTTTTATACTGATCAAATGAATGCAGATACTCCCATTTGGGAGGGGCGACATGACATTTCACTTGGCAGTTCTAAACAGGTCACGGACCTTTCACAGACCCTAAGGCAGTGGGAGGGAGCTCTTTACGAAACCGTGTAACCAAATCAAACCAATGGTTACCCCTTTTCAATACCATTGGAATGGTTTGCACAATGCTATTCACATAGCAGCAGAGAAACTGAAAGGATGGTCATCCAATGGAAATTTCTTTTCTTTTGTTTAAACTTGCAGAGCTCCAAAAAAAAAAAATACTAGAAAACAATTACTTTTTGTATGACAAAAAGATAAACACTTCTACGTACAGCCGTACGTGTACACCACGGCCCTCGGCGCGCCTAGATGTTTATACGTATATAGGCACACATCTGTGTGTGGGGATGTACATTTATTGGAGATGTTGCTTTGTTTGAAACCATAGGCACAAAGACACAACATGGCTGCCCTGGAGATGACCTATTGCTTTCAAGTTGCTTGAACACATCAGAATTTCTATTGTTGAGGTTGATTAATTGAAACTGATAAGTTACCATGAATAAAGATTGTTTTTCTGTTTAATGTGGTGGGCCTGATTTGGTAAATGCTTCATTCATGTAGCCTTGCAGTGCAGCATATGGGCAAGATTCATTCAGTATCACAAACATATACAATTTATTATGCTTGTATGGTCACAACCAAAAGGCCTTTCTATTTTAATGACAAAGTTTGAATGAAAAATTCCATTTAAAGAGTCACTAACGTTAAACGTGGGTTTGTAATTTATTCCTGTTGCCGGCTGCCGGCGAACCGAGCGCCCTGGAGAAGCAGAGGCACGGCAGGCGGGAGCGGCAGCGCCCGTCCTGCGGGGCTGAGCGGCCGCTCCTCCCGGGCCTTGCCCGACCCACGCGCGGCGGGGACGCTCCGCCGCCCCGGCCTGTCACACGCGGCTGACAAGCTTCTCGCCGCCGTGCCCCGGGCGCGACACCGCCGGCGCGGATCCCGCCGCCCGCCTCCTCCGCTCCGCGCCCGACGGGGCGGACGAGGCTGGCGGGGAACGCCCGCCCCGGCCTCCGGCACCTCCGCTCCGGGCGAACCCGCTCGCCGGCCCCCAGACGCCTTGGGCGGCCGGAGCCAGGGCGCGGCACGCGTGGGCGGCCGGAGCGGCTCCCCGGGGCCCTGCCGCAGCCCCACGGAGCGCACCCCGGTCCCGGGTGGCGGCGGGGAGAGGAGGCCCGGCGGGGTGCGGGGGTCGGGTGTCCCCTCCGGGCCTGGTTGCCACCGCCGGGGCGGGGGCACGGGAGGGGTGTGGGAGAAGCAAAGGGCTTCCCCTTCGGCATATAGGCTGACACAGGGGTTGTGTCGGCGTTCAGGAGTGACGCTGAGCACCGCTGTGGCCAAGGGGACTTTCGCCTCAACGTGTTAAACCCGAACCCTTCTCCTTCCCCGCCTCCTGTTGGGTAATCACTGCTTTAAAAGTTTTCGGTATAGAGGACTCTCAGCCTTGACCTCACTTCTGCTTAAACAGTCCGTGACAGTTTCTGCATCCTCTACTCTCAAGCGAGGCAGCTCAAAACAACAACAAAGCCTCACCCAACAGGGAAAAATCAAACTCTAGATGGAGATGTGATGGAGACCTGGCAGGAACTACTGCATGAGGCGAATCACTACACTTTGGTCCGCGTGTAGGGGCGTTGATCCTCTTCCTGCCTATGTGAGGGGATTGGTAAAATGACATTTAACGAAATCAGCGTATTTGACAGGCAAAGTAGAGCTTATGCACCATCACAAATAAGTAATTAAGGACGGGGTTGAAATTTATGAAAAACCCCTTGAAAGAGCCCTTTCAAGCATTTTTTTTTTTAAATATGACCCCTTAACCTCTTCTTCCTCGATTGACAGAGTAATTTGAAACAGAAACAATGTAATCTATCAAAATAAGTTGTGTTACTTCTCTAAATCAGATATTTATGTTTGAGCTTTCTCTTACTGACAAGCTATAAAGGCTCACTGTTATTCCAAGGTTTTATCTCTGAGATTCTTGTCTTTTCTGCTCATTAAGAGCCAGTCTACAGATTACAAAGTCAATAGATGCAAACACTGGACTGTGAGAAAACTCTCCCTGAGTACATAAAAACCAACAGCAGTGGATGCTATACAATGGAAAGCATAGATGTTTTTAGGTGTTCGGTTTTATCATCTTTAGACAAGGAAGAGAGTAAATATTGTGGCAAAACTTCACCTTCCAGTGTTGCACGCTTCCTTTTGCCATTCCCAAAGGTGGATCTCAATACATCATCATTTCTTAGTGGCAGACTGAAGTGAAATACAGCTTACAAGTGTTCTGAGTGCTCTACCTGTAACTACAGCGCTAATTATCAGTCCACCTACCCGGTGGTGGACCTGGATGGGATGATTTTACAGCTACTTTTATGGATTTTCCTGTAAAGGGATGACTGAACCCAGTGGAGCTCTTTCACTTGATTAAAAGACTGAGGGATCCTGGGCCCTGGACAGGTCCCTTCTGTTGCTGAGAAGTGCTTGTAGGCACTGATTTTCAGTATTTCCTGCCCTAACACATCCAAGTTATTACGGACGTATTTTTTTACTGCTGCAGCTTATACGTTCCCAATGGTCCTCTGTGCTCGCCCGTTAAAGCGAGACTAAAGTCAAAAAAACCCAAACCCAGACAAAACTCTCAGCTTCAACCCAGTCCGTGTGAGAGGGCACTTAGGTATGAGCAAGCTGAAGCGCGCAGCTGGGTGGATGCGGCCAAGCTTTTAAAAATCGAATATTAATGTCAATAATACTCTTTTACGTGCCTGCAAGCAGTATTTTGGACCACCTTTAAGAACTGGCAAAAAGAAAAATGCTTTCCGAACCGTTCCCATGGCCACCGGTGGGTCCGTGGTGGGGGATTACTCACGGGGAACCCGACGTCTGCCCCCGCGCTGCCGCTGTCGGTGAAGGGCCCAGTCGTTGATGGCCGCGGGGACTTGGACCCTCGCTCCCACGCCCGTAAGGCCATGCCCAGCCAAGAAGCAGCAAGCAGGGTGCAGGCCTGGAGAGAGCATTTAGCCAATCCCGCTTACAGAATACGTCTGCTTATCGGGCCTTTTCAAAAGGAAAAGGTAGCCAAGTCTCGGAGTCACCTCGCCCCGCCGAGGCCTCGGGCAGCCCCGGCAGGGTGTCCTTCTGCCCGGGGCCAGCCCCGCTCCGCGCCCGCCCCCGTGCCCTGCGTTTCAGGGACCCTCGGAAACGGCGTCCCTCGCAGCCGCCGCCCGGCCGGGGCGGGCGAAGGACGGCAACGCCAGGCCTCGGCGTCCCACGCGGAACCCAAACCCACCCCGCGGCCCGCGGCCGGCCCGCGGCCCGGAGGACGGCGGGTCTCGCCGGGCCGGCGGTGCCGCCCGGGGCGCGGAGGCGGCCGCGGAGCGTGTCCGCGGTGCCGGGGGGAGGCTGGAAAGGGAGCTGGGCGCGGGCTGGGGGGCCCCGGTGCCGCTTCCCCCGCCAAGAGCCGCTGGTCGTGAGCACGTTCGGAGCGATCGCGCCCGGAGGAGACGCCCAGCCCGCTCTACACCGGGCTTCTGACGGCTGGGGCTGGCACAGGGCCGTGTCGCGCTGAGGTTAACTCGCCCTTGCCGTGCTGTCCGGCACGCGTCTTAAAAGAGCAATCCCGTTTCAGCCCGTTCTCAGCTTTCCCCAGCGGCAGGGTAGACCTGGAGTCTCCCCTGAGGTGCCAGTTCCCCCCTTTGGAGGGGAGGGAGGGAGGGAGGTGGCTCTGGGACAGTCTGTGTAACTGTCTGCGCCCGATGCTCTACAGCTGGCACCTCACTCCGCTCTCCTGGATTAACTCGCCCCCACTACCACTACACACCGTGTACTATTGTCATTCACTGTCCGCTCGGGTGTATGCTGCTTTTTCTCTTCGTGCACAATACCAGACAGTCCCTTCCCCAAAACCAGAACCAGCCTTCTCAGCGGCAGGGCTTTACACGTGGGCGTGTGTGACCAGCGAGGCTGTACTTGCAGCTTTTACTTGCAACCACTTTACAAAAGTAGCGAAGAATTCAAAAAGTTCTATTTGAAAAAAGAAAAGGATATAGGTAAGGAGGGGGCAGGTGCATGAGCTGGAACCTGTCTAGGATAAAGACGTTTAATATGTCTCCTGCGCATCTATAAAATATTTTGTTCTGTGGGAAGTTAAACTAGAATATAGTTTTCTCTTTTGCCTTTAGAAAGGCTTGACGTTAGACATCATAAATTTTAAATAAAATATATCTGCATGGAAATAAAGAATCTATATTGAAGCTAATAAAGCGACAAGTATTTTTACTATAAATTCTATTGTAATATTAAACTTGTATGTGGAGGCAGACAATTGGGGGAAGTGATGCAGCACTTGAATCCCAAATCCAGGAACTTCATGAATAGATAAAGGAAACAGTTCACTTCCTAAACCTTACTTGATTTAGATTATCATACATTCCTAAGCCCCTCTTTTTTCATGCCTTTGCTTAAGTAATCATTTGTTTCACTAAATGTCAGCAAACTTATTCACAGAAAAAGCTATGCATTAAAGCATTGTGTCATTTTCTTCTTTTAAGAACAACTTCCCAAGCTGAGAAAGTTCCAAACAATGAACTCACCTGAGATTTACTGCAATTAGTTCTACCTCAGTATACACAATTCACTGGATTTATCCATGGGTGCGTGGATGCAACCAAGAAATGATTTCACGGGTGCTTTGACGTGGAGCACTGAAGCTGTTCTCACTTCCATACTGTTTGCCAGTGTCACCAAAACAATGCAGTTCACCGTTTTAGAAAAGAAATTCACATTCATTTCACCAAGTGAAAATTTATGAACTGATGTCAATAATCTTTCCATAAGTTGACAGCTTGCAATAAAATCAAGGATATTTTAAACAGGAATCATGTACCTGAAGCATTTCTTTATGTTTGCACTAGTTATGAGGGCTTCAGTATCTCAAAAAGAAATTCTAGCTTGTTATTCTTGACATACAACTGATAATTTTAAAATCAATTACATTTGTACCATACAGACATTTCTTTCGTGAACTGGGTTAGCAGTGTTCCACGTATATTTCCCTGGAAAGCTCAAACATACTATGCTCAGTTTGGAACTTACCGGAGTTTTTCTCCCTGAACATCTGATCAGATGATTTGAAGCAAATCAAGCAAATACGTTCTATTATTGGAAGAGTAAACCCTTGCCCAGTTTTGGACAGACTATCTACTGTGTTTAAATCTTGTTTCAATAACCTCTGTTTTCTGACTGGTACTTATTTATTGCTTTTGTTTGTTAAGATAGGCTGTCTCTCTGTTATTGTAGATATACAAACCCAAGACCTCAAGACTGGGAATGTAGGGAAGCCCTTTCCCATCCTTGGCTCACACTTACCACAAGGTCTGAGAAAGAATATCCTGCTTGGGGTTTTTTTCCTTTTTTTTTTTTTTTTTAAAGTCTTCAGAGGACTGAGAAGGTGAGGTAGGAGGGCAGGGTGGACCATAGGCACCTGCATACGCACACTAAAGAAATTAATCTGACAACAGTTATTGATAACTTTCTTCTTTTGGTGTGTGCTTACATACACAGTCATGTGGTTCGTGACTCCAAGCAGTGCACCTCCTCAAACTCCATACATCCAGAGGAAGCTCATGCAGTCAGTATTGAATAAGGATGCTGGGACTGTCCTTCCATATGCAGCATCATGTATCAATAATTCAGCAATAACATAGGTGGAAATGAGACATTCTGCAAAGAAGCCACTTACACCACTTGAATTCTATCTGTACATACTCTGACAGCTGAATGTTCAAAATCTTCACAGAAAGCCGGTGGCAATAATCCCATGAGAGAGGAAAGGTAAAGCATTTTGCAAGTGTATCTTGCAATTAAAGCTAGGTAGGTCAATACTCAAAATGGGGGAGAGGTGAGAGAGAGTTTTTTTTTTTTCTTCTTTAAAAATTGTTCATTTTCTTAGTACCTTTTATGTCTTGTTCATTCCACCAGCAGCAGTATCCACGACAAGAGAGGGCATAGGCGTACAAAACAGAAAATCCATATGGCCAAATAGACTGGACACCTTCTAATAATTCACTCGGATATGGAAGCACAGATGAGGTTGGTTACTACAGAATATTCAACACAGAGTTTATCAGTTGTCAAGAAGGGACTTTGCAGGGCAGAACAGTAATTGAAAATATCAAAAGATTCCTTCAGAATATCCCATATCCTCTTTGAGGGGAACCTGTTGGGCAGGCATCACCCAGCGGTACAGGTCTATAACTGGAATGACATTATATAGCACTGGTAATTAGAACAATTATATCTGTAATAGCTTCAGTTATGCATGCAGACGTTACACTCTACAATTTAATCACATTAATTCATGAGAAAGATATGAAGCTCTATGCAGAAGACAAAACATCACTATATGTTGGAAGAGTCTTCTGTTGAGTCACAGTTTTCAATATACTCCTTCGCATAACTGAACTGATGAATTTAATCTATTTTTAAGTATCAGGGTTAGGATTGCTTTAAAGGAAATTAATGAAGAGCTTTGTTTCTAATAATTTTCTCTAGTTCAGGGAATATTTTCCTTTCAGTAAAATCGATGCTGCAGTGAATATTCTTGTTTGGCTAACTAATGCCTTTTTTTTTTCCTTTCAAAAGTGCTGAAAACGAAACACAGTCCAACATCAAATAAAACCAGTCCCTGGGGTGGCATGTAGAAACTCAATGTTTCTCAGACCTTAGAAGCATTTTCCAGTGAAAGAATTCAGGTTACAGGAACATTTCCCACTACACCTTCGTGAAAAATAGTTTCCTTCTTTAAACTAAAAAATCAGAGCAAGGCATACTAACATCTTATGTTCTAGACTGCTATGACACGAGAGGTGGGTCCTATGAACAGTGGGGTCAATTCATCCTCCACCCCAGTTAGTCACCTTGTGTACTCCAAGTTCCAAAAGTAATCCAACTCTTAACTTTGAACCTTGGTACATATGAGCTCTAAAATAGCTTAGAGCAGGCATTTACAAAGTATCTATGAATGCTATAAATAGCTTTGTATAATATAAACATTAAGCATCATCAGAACAGGATGAGCAGACAAGCTGGTCTTGTTAAAGAAACAATTGCTGAAGTATTTCAGAAATAGGAATATTCTCAATCACATTATTTTCCTGTGTGCTCCATGTTGCCCCGCTGAAGCTAGCAATGATTCCTTCAAACCACCAGCAAAACCTGATAGACTTGTTGCTGAAAGTGTGGTTTCTTTCTACTTCAACAGTCACAATTCAGCTGATCACCTTCCGGTATCTCAAAAAAATTCTAAATTTTTTTCTTCATTCAGCCAATAGTCAGTAAGAGTGATAGGTTTGAAGAATTAAAACAAGTCCATATTACTGTTCTGTAAGCTGAAACCTGCTTCTGCCTTGTTAAAAGAGAATGGAGAAGATTTTCCATGAGTTCTTGATGACACTGAAATGCAATTGCATTTATGTTTTGCTATGCTTTGTTTGAAGCCCCATAGCTTCCCTCTTCCCCTGACACTTTGGTAAGCAAAAGACTGTGAAGACTGCTAAATAACTTTTGGCACCTAGATATGGGATGGAGTCATAGATGGCACTTGGAAAATCAAAGAATCGCAAGCTCTGTTATGCCTGATTTTCCTCTGTTCATCATCTGTGAAAAAGTCAGGTGGAAATTACTGTAGTAATGGTGGTAGAAAGAAGGTAACAGCCAGTCAAGAAACTCTCCAGATCAGTCTCAAAAGACTAGCAGTTTGCTGTACATATTAGAGGTTGAAGAAAGGAGGAAAGGAAGAAAGACAGTTCAGAAGTCTTTTCACATAGATGAACTGTCTTTCTTTTTTTTTTTTTTTTTTTAGAGAGAGACAAAAAATGATACAACATTTGGCTCAAATTCCCAGAAACATTGGCAATTACCAAGACATGTTAGTAACAGTGCCTAGCTGGACAAATTCCTGCTTCATAGGTATCTGCAAGGCTTATGCATTTGTTAGACCGTCTTTGCAGAGTAAAGGAAACTAGCGTGAAACCTCCAGGCACTGAAGCAATCAGACTTTTGTCTGCATATCAAGAACAGAAATCACCTCATTTGCAACAAGTCATAAACACTCAAACATCCCCAAAATCCCTACTTACCTAGTCAAAATAAAATATCTTCTTATAGGCTGCCTCCAAGCCTTCGGATCCCATGTCTTGAGTAACAGAATCGTGTCTCTGAGAGAACCACGCTTTAACTTAAAATTTGGAAATGTCCTGGTTTTGGCTGGGATAGAGTTAATTTTCTTTGTAGTAGCTGGTATAGTGTTATGTTTTGGGTTCAGTATGGGAAGAATGTTGATAACACACTGATGTTTTCAGTTGTTGCTAAGTAGTGTTTAGACTAAAAGTCAAGGACTTTTCAGCTTCTCATGCCCAGCCAGCAAGAAGGCTGGAGGGGCACAAGAAGTTGGGAGGGGACACAGCCAGGGCAGCTGACCCAGACTGGCCAAAGGGGTATTCCATACCATGTGACATCATGCCCAGTATATAAACTGGGGGGAGTTGGCCTAGGAGGAATTGCCGCTTGGGAACTAACTGGGCATCAGCGAGTGGTGAGCAATTGCATTGTGCATTGCTTGTTTTGTATATTTCAAACCTTTTATTACTATTGTCATTTTATTATTATTATTATTATTATTACTACTACTACTATTATTATTTTCTTCCTTTCTGTCCTGTTAAACTGTTCTTATCTCAAGCCATGAGCTTTACTTTTTTTTTCCCAGTTCTCTCCGCCATCCCACTGGGTGGAGGGGAAATGAGTGAGCAGCTGCGTGGTGCCTAGTTGCTGGCTGGGGTTAAACCATCACAGGAAACAAACAACTCTTCCCTGCTCCCCAAAGACTCCTTCACCTGAAATCTGTGTCAGATAAAATAGTCACTGACAGCACAAATGCCACCAAATGTATGTAACCATCTCTGTTCTCTTTAATTTCATTTCTTTCTTGGGTTTCTGCATGGGGAAAAATTTTACAGAGACTGACACTGAAATCAGGCTCCAAAACCATACAGAGCTAACTTAGCTCTGTTCATAGCCTCAGCAAACAGCTGACTAGAAGGAAAAAGAAGATGGTTAATCAGAAAGGTAAAGTACCGTGACGTACAACTTATTATCTCTTTCTTCGTGGTTGCCCTTATCACTATTATTTATCAATCAGAGCACAGCCAATGCTAGCTGAAAAACAGCAGAGACAACTAAATGTTTCCAGGATCAAGACTGTCCCAGGGACCAAGACCGTCAGAAGAAACACCATACTTATGCTATCTCTAACTCATTCCAAAATAAAAGTAGCTTTTACATACAGAATCAGAAAAAGGGCTGGAGAAGACCTATAGAAACAGAACACAAGGAGTACAGCAAGGCCCAAGGTAAAGGCTTACATTGGTTAAAGTTTATAACAAAACCAAAGAGAAATATTTAAATTATATTTGTGCATTTAGAGATACAAATGTAGAAAATGTAGCAATTCTCTACATTTATGAAGTCAGTGAGAAATACACATGTGAAGAATTATTTACAACAAAACATTTAAGAGTGCATAATTGCTTTTAGCCATAAGAATAGACACTGGACTAAACCACACGTTTGATATTAAGCGGATGTTTTCAAACATCTTGCTGGAGAAGGAATCATAAGGCTTGAGTAAAGAAACAGTGACATCATAAGTCAAAACAAAAAACCTGCTAACTAGCATTCTAAGAGAGGTAGTGAACAGCCTTGTGCTTAATGGTTATTACGCTTTTTATTTTTTAATAGCAGAGATACTGAAAAGAAGACAGATTAGTGTTACAGTTTTGATGCACTCTTGTTGAAGTATGGTTTTAATACCTACCCCATAGCAAACAAAAGTAGAGGTTAAAAAAGTTCTCATAACGTTCTTCAAATACAGAGTTTCATGGTGATATTATTCGAATTCAGTATTGAAATGGAATTAAGATCAGCTGTGATTTCTCATGGAAAGAGATGACAATACATCAAACCCTTCTAAAATCTTACAAGAAAGAGAGATCTGGAGAAATACGATCATGTTCAACCACATGCTAAGCAGTTAGAAAGAAATACTTAAATTGCAGAGTAGGTTACTATGCATCACAAATTTCAGACTCACCATCTTCAAACACTTGTTGCATTTGGAAGTCTAAGAAATTAATCTTTGCCTTCTTTCTGCTCTTCTGTGGACTGGGAATATACTGGGGGTTAGTGGTGAAATATTTTCTTATCAAGGTTGATTAGAAGCTGTTGGTTGACTAAATAACTAGAAAGCCAAGCTACAATTAAGTTCATCTGAAATCGAGGAAAAAGAAGGAAAATGAAACCTGTTCTTGAAACAAAGAAACACTAAACCAGTATAAAATACAGAAATGAGACTTATATAAACAATTCCCATGCTTAGCTTAGTAATGAGTGCTTGAAGAACCCCCCCTGAGAGATATTTCAGCTACTAACATTTAAGCCAAACCTAATATGGCCTTAATTCTTGAGAGCCTATTTTAGGGCCTGATTAAATTTTAATTAAAATAAGCATAACTATTTCCACTGAGTCTTGAGAACTGGAATTGTTTCATACATGGCCTTTGTGCAGGATAGAACATGAAGAATTTAATATTTGCATGCATATTTACAGAAATGTATATTTATATATTTCAAATATATACAGGCAAGTCTGTATTTCTGTACACCTCTATCTCTATCTCTATATGTATTTCTGTAAACAAACCTGACTGGCAATTTGTTATGACATGAATAAGGCACATTTCTATCATCTTGCTTAAGAAACTAGTTTTTTTCACTTCAAAAATTTAATGAAGGTCATGTAATCATGGATACAGTGAATTTGACTGCTGTCAGAAACAGACACGCTAGTGTACTATGTAGACTATCAATACCCATAATTTTAAGCACTTAAGCATCTAATATTCCTTTTAAATAATTTCACTTTTTTAAAAGAATTGCTAAGATATTTTCATGTTCTTTTCTGAGAGAAGCATCTGAAAGTCAATTCACCCTTTGCTATTTGCAGAGACTTGTTTAGAGAATTGAAAAGAGATACTTCAGGATGCTTGTCACTGAAAATTGTTCTTTATTAACTTTATGTGAATTGATGGTTAAAATGGAAAGCTCAATTTTTGTATCCTTGGTATCTTTTCTGTAATTACCTATAGCAACCTGAACAATATCTTATTCTTCACTAGCCTTTACTTAAAGGTAATTTTTTTTCCACCTGAATATCTTCTGGTGCTATGTTGGCCCCTGGATCCCTGTCATTTTCTGTCATAAATAATTGCATCATATAGGCATTTATGTTCACATTACATTATATGTCAGAATTTCAAACAATAATCCCAGTTGAGCGACATATATTTCTCAAAAGATTCTACCTGTGCTAACAAATTGGGCATAGAATTCTCCATCCCCTGAAGTAATCTGATAATCTAACCACTGAGATTGAGTTATTAGGCTTAAAAGGTAGCAAGACAAATTAAACTCTGACAGGTTAGGCAACTGGTGGTGTTCATAACTTTAGAATCCCACTCATTTCTCATTTAAGTCATTTTGGTCTTCCCATTTATTTTAGTACTGGATGAATCAGGCTTACACTGGCCTTGCTAACCACTGAGACAATATTACTTCAGTTCATATGCAGGTGGTTACAATTGCAGCCACATAATTTTTTTTAATTTTTATTTTATATTGCAGCTGGCTTTAAAACAGAAGCTGGCATGCTTTTCACAAATACTTGTTATTGCAGGCATATGAAAACAAAAAACCTCAGAAAATATGAATATGTTAAATATTTCAAAAATAAATAATAATATAAATGCACGTAAATAATCATAGTTCATATTGTAGAGAAATGGAAAATTCCACATATGTCTGCAGCAAGTCATTGTATGACATTAAGCAACTCTCCCATTAAAACAATCTTCCATTATGCAAAAGATAAATGTTGACTCTTGGATATATAAAAGTCTTACCCTATGCTTCACAAAATTATAAAAAATGTTATCATTATTAAGTACAGAACATATGTAAACATTTATGTTTAGAAAAAAAAAAAGAAGTTACATACCAAATTTGAAGGCAAATATAGCCCAGCTCTGAATCCCTTCATATCTCTTGTATCATTTTCAACACAAACAGGACAAGCCACCTGTGAGTAACATGCTAGTCACATACTAAACATATTCCAAGAAAGTGTAGCTTAAGATATATAAGCTGATAAGTGAGAAAACAACATTAATAAAAGATTTTTAAGAGAATGTAACATTTTGTTGACTCTAATCAAATATGGAATTGCCATGACATTGCAATCATTCTTAAATCAGGGGAATGTTTTAACTTGACCATACCTGAATTCAACATCTTTTACATGGAAAGTTGAATATATTTGCCACTACATTTGATATATGAGTTTAATCAGGAAAAGAAAAAATCAATGCAAAGTACTATTTTAATGCAACTCTGTGTTTGAACATTCATTACACTAGTGATGGTAAACTCAAAATGGTTTCAGTTTGACAAGCTCCATCCTTGTTCATTCTCCCTGAAATTCTTACTATGCTGTCAGAACTGCACAAAAGTGGACAAAACACATACAACTCTATATGAAGGAAAAGAAAGAAATTAACTTTAGACATTTACTCCTCCCAGTTCTGTTTTGCCAAAATCATTTTCTTAGATTCCTCCAAGCATGGCGCAGTGTATGTCTAACTGAACAGAGATAGAGACAATACGAAGTTGCGCTAACGCATGCCCATCCAAAGGATTGATGTGAAGACCTTTCTGAAATCTAGAGCATTTAAATTAAATCCCAAAGGACTCTGAGTTAATATGGAGCCCTCTCCAGTGATCCAGGCAGTAAGCAGACTGTGCTAGTCCTGCACCTAGACTAGGGTATATCTTCCCCTATTTAACTTCCCTTGAAAAAAGGAGGACCCTAATTTCCCCCTTGACTGCTGTACCCACTTGCATAAGAGAAGGCTAGATGGCTTTTTAGGGGTGGCTCTCCCTGCTGCGTTAGGACTTAAAATGTGAGTAGCCCACAGGGCAAGTAATATGCCAAACCTCATAGTTCCTGATCAATCTACCTTCTGTCAGGTGGCTCCCAGGGGCAACCTACAACCTGAGTCAGAATTCACAAACTGACTGAACACGTTATCATTATGGTTCATCCATATACTGCAGATGGATGTTGTGTTTACCTAGTGATGTATGCCAGCGAAGGCAAAATTTATGTGCTATTTGTATGCACAAATTATGCACACAAGATTGTATTGCATGCGGCTGAGCATATCTGACTTTGACAATCTGCCTCTGTTGGACTTAGCATTTCATAATTTTCACTATCGTATGGCCTGAGCTGGCTTCTATGCCTTCTTGTATTAGAAACGTTTCTTCATTAAATAAAATGAACCAGTTGCCTTGTCTTTACTTACTGTCTCACTGAGAGATGTGTATTTAAGTGCTAGTAACTGGCATTGCAGGTTTTTTTCTAAGAAACATCTCATCCTTAATCGCATGCAGACTGAAAGGTTTTTCACATTAAATTAACCTACATTAGCTTGTTGTCATTCTTAAGAACTGCAATACATAATTAAAAACATACTGACATTGAATTTCCAAAATATCAAAATAACTGTAATGAAGCAGACATTTGATTCATATTCACTCAAGAGTTTTAAATATAAGAGACTTAAATATAGATGGAGTACATTAGTTCTGGGTAGCCTCAACCTATCTCGTATGATTGTTAATCTGCTGAATTCAAGTTCAGAGCACTTTCACCATCAGTGGCTAATCTTAGGACATTTCTTCCATTTACAATAACACTGAAGGCTGGGCAAAAACCCACTGCAGCTGAATTCCTCTAATTTAAAGAAATCAATCAATCTATGAATTATTACCCGTTGCTCTGCCCAATTAATATTTGCATTTATTCAAATTTTGAAAATGAGAAACTTAATTTGATTTCACCAGTAATGAATATGAGGTTTGGCTTTTTTCTCTCCTCACTAATTCACTAATCTTTGCCTGTTCTCTGACATATTTTCTACAAACTCCTGTGTATTTCCTGTGCATGTAATTTCTATGGGGTGTCAGGTACTAGAATTCTTAAATTCTATTCATTCTACAGTGAGTCTTTGCAGAGTTCCTTGAGAGTTTGTATTAAGGATGCAATGATAAAATGCATTTTAACGATGAATGTCAAGCACGTTTGTGAATATGGTATCTCTTTTGATGTGTGAATGTATGTTACATTTTTTAGGAAAAAAAATAGATACAGAGTAACAGAACAAGAATTAACAAACACATTCCAGTTTTAATCTGATTCCATACTACTGAAAAGATTGTGATAAACATGAATAAAAATAGCAGAAAAACAAAAATAAAAGATCAGATTAAACCAGAAAAATATAAATAGATGTGTTGATAGTTTACATTTCTTTAACTGTGTCATAAATAAATAATTTTACACAAGTATCACAAACACTGTCATACAGAAGAAGGTTAAGATATTGCAACCAATACTCTCCAGCACAACTTCAAAATAGCCAGTTACAAAGAAATGTACTTTTCTGGATCTTTTTAAGGCCTCAGGGGAAATAACTAAGCAAACACTATCGATCAGCAAAATTAGAACAAATAACCAGTAAGCGTTCAGCAATCCATGGGACATACATACATTAAAATGCCATTAATATATTACATTAAATGTATAAGTAAAGTAACAGACCTTATGCAGTGGAAAAATCTGTGAGGAGTAGAATAAACACTTTGAATTTAAAATACCATCCTTTTCCTGTCTGTAAATTTACTATAACTTTAACCACCGAGTGCTGATATTTTATCTAATCAATGAAAATTGCTACCTCATTTCTCAAGGTCCAGTTCATGAGGTAATTTGAACAGCTGTAAAATTTTTCCTCTTTCTTTACAAAGAAAGGTATTACACTGCAGAAACAGACCTTTTTAATGAAGGGAAGCAAAAAACCTCAAAAAAGATGAAAATTATTGTATCAGGTGATAAGAATTTTTCTTAAATAAGAGTATGTAGTTCAGGTGATTTGGATTATTTTCCTTTGAATTTGTGAGGAAAGAGTGATAAGTGGCAATGAAATATCATCTCTTCTGCCTCAAAATCAGCACAGAGTTCAGCTCCAGTTCAGTAATAACTAAAAGACAACTCTGACTGAAAGTCATGTTTGGTCCTATGACTTAAATCATTGATATGTAGAAGATTTTAAAGTAAAAAACCCCTGTATCATAAAAAAGATCTTCACAAAAAACATTTCACATTAGCACCTATCACGGCAGTTATACCACAATGGACAAAGTTATTAGAAATCTTGGAGTTCTGTGCCCTGGTTGTGTCTGGTAACAAACTCAGAACTTCATGGGCATTTTAGCTACAAACAGTAAATTAAGATGTAAAGGAAAACTTAAATGAATTGAGTTGTTATGACAAATGAAGGAGAACTGACATTAGAAGTACTAACTAAACAAATTTACATTCAATGTTCTCTAGATATTTTTCAGGGACTTAATTCACCAGACCACACAGTCTTTGATGATTTCGTAGGACACAGAGAAGATATTTTGGCCACAAGAGGGCTCCATATTTTATAGTTGTTTTTTGAAAAATATGAGTATAACAAAATAATAACAATACACAGGCTAAATTAAAGACAAATATCTGCTGCCCAGATAGTCACAGTGTCATGAAAAGATAATTTGCGTGGTTCTTTAATAAACTATCAGAAAAAAATGAAGCAAAAATAAGGTTGTTCCTGTAGTCTATTTAGATCTCATCATTAATTGGCTTTTCATCAAAATGAACCTGTTTCTATGATGTTACAAGGATTAGCTATGTATAAAATGACAAATTCATCTCTTATTTAAGCAAGTAATTTTAATGGGCTCTGTTAAAAAAATCCTCCAGTACCTGTGTATTCAGGTAACACAGTGTATACTCATTAAAGTAGACCTGGTAAGAATAATATAACTTTATTTTTCTATGGAGACTTGCACTATTACTAAAAACACTGATAACAATGTCATTATATTATCAATGTAGTCTATTCTCACCATTTTCAGATGAGAAGATAACTCGGGGCCTATTTCAATGAATGCTGAACTTAATGAGAAACTATCCATTGACCTTAGAGGTATTGTATCAAACTAAACAAGCATGAAGTACAATGCAGAGGATTTGCTGTGCAGTGGATGTACCTACCATTTGTAGGACAGGAATTACTGCATTTACACACCTTTGATTGGTGTTGTGTAGATTAAAAAAATACAGGAAAAGAACCGTCTGAAATACAGTAGAATGTGCGGTTGGTGGGAAATTTTGTTCTTTAAAATTTGGTATCAGTCCAGATAAATTTGAAGTAAACTTGAAATTCTGAAAAAAAAAAAAATTCTTGGAAAGAGCGAAATATGATATTTACATTATTAAATAGATTCCTTCAGGACTCCATGAATTTAAAGTTAAAGTGTGTCTGATTCATCCCTACAACAGTAGCAAAGATACCACCAAGAACATATTACAGTCCTTTGGCATCTGCTAGGGCTTTCCCACTCTTCCATTCCAGGCAACACTCACAAGCAAACTACCTCTGGCTGTAAACCCTACAGCTTCCACATCTTGTTCCAGAGCTTTCAGACTCTAGTTCCTAGATTCATAGCTCTGGAAGCTCTGGCAGCCCTCATTAGAATGGAGGCTACCAAGGTTTTCCACCCTATTTGCATGTTGTGGAGTTCAGCCTTAGCAAATCCTGCGTGTTTCTTCAGACAATAAAGATGCTGAGTGCACTACATAAGCTATGCACTACTAAAATATTTTGCTGCAGGGGGAAAATCATAGACCTAAGACATGCTGCACAACTTGTTGTCCACATTGATCAGTACTAGTGACCTCCAGAGTGGACTAGTCGTGCTCATACTGGGCCTGGCTGGGTCCCATGGGGCACATGTGTGGATTTTAGATATTCCTAGTTGGGAGTTTTTGACCTAAAATAGCACTGGGCTATGTCATGGCCTATGAGAGAGGTGTTTTTATAGCATGGTTCCAAAGACAGATGTTGCGTGTTCTGAGATGTGGTCTGATGTGACGTGGATGTACCATCTCATCTGCACTGCCTATAGGGAGCAAACCAGTACCAGAACTGCTCTAGGGTTTTGTCTTGAGGAACTGGTTGCCCTATTCCAAAAAAGAATATGAGTGAAGCAATAGAGACGCACCGAGGCTGATAGAGAGCCAAGACCCAAGGACAAATGTGAGTATCTACACCATTAAAAATTTGTTAGTATAGACGTAGTCCTAGCATATCTGGCTGTCCCAGTGCTACTTGCCCCCAAAACAGCATAAGGCTTTTTCAATGGGCAAGATTTATACTAGGACCAGCTTTAGACCAAGGGAATTCATAGCTTTACAAGGTTTTCAATCTCAGTCACAGCTTCACGGCAAATCAGAAAGCGACGCCCCGAGCAGTTGTGCTGGGGCTGTGTGACCTAGAAGCACTACAACTCTCAGCCAGTCTCTATGACCCTGAGCAGAGCTCCATGGGAGCCTCCGTGTTCTTTTGCTAGACATTCATTACATTTGATGATTAGAGGGAATTTGTGGGTTTCGACTATCAGCATTTTTCAGCCAAAACGTTTCTGAATGTAGAGAAGGAAGATGAAGATTCTAAAGAGGATGGATAGAGCAGAGGAGAAAACTGGCTAAGTAAAAAAGCATGCATAAAGGAGAACTGTCATCACATGAAAACCAGAAGCAAGCACTGTGATTCTGGGATAGAGAAAGTGTAGTGACAGAAAATGGTGAACTACGAAACGAGATGAAAAAGAATTCTGGGAAAGAGGGGCATTAGGAAAGAAGAGAAACAAATAGGCTAAAAAAAGAGTATTAACAGCTTAAAATCTCATTCAAGACTGCCATAAGAAAGACATTAAACAAAATGTAGTCTAACAGCACACAAAACAAGTTTTGTTTTTAAGAACTCTGAGTACTATTAACACAAGCCTACAAAATTACCTGTCTGAAGTGTTTATCATTGTTACAAGCAGGTTAACAGTATATTATTCAGTCCATTAATATTTAATTCCAATCTTTTAAACCTAGCTATTACATCCTCAAATGCTAATGACTAGGTAACTTAATAAGGTATATAACTACCTTAATTTTCACAAATATAATCTGGAAAATCTATAGGCCTGAAGTATTTTATCAATGCAATCAATGCAATAATATTAAACCTGTTGTGTAGAATTTGTAGTTTCTTTTTCCATCTTGTATCACTTTGCTCAGCTTCCTTCCTAAGATAGGAAAAAAAAAAGTGTAAGGAGAAGAAGTTAAATCAACACAGAGGCTTCTTAAATGTCTTCAAAGCACATCTTAAAAATTTTGGCCCCTACCTTTCTGTGGTTTGCCTTTCTTAATCTTTATGTTTCTTCAGTTTCTCTGTTTCAGCAGTCAGGGTTCTTTCAGCAGCTTGCTGCTCAGGTACTACATGTCATCTGAAACTAAGTAAAATAGCATTTATTTTCCTCACCAACTACGGAAAAACAAGTACAAAGTTCTGCTCATACACAGTGCTATTCTTGGAGCAAGTTCTCCTGTTTGGTGTTGTTAGATATTCCCAGTAACCTGTTAAAAAATGAAAGGTTTTGTAACCCTAGCCAGTAGTTCAAAGTCAGCTCATTTTTTTTCTTTGTTTCTAAGGATTGCGACAATTAGGCAACATTTTGGCAAGTATAATAAAAACAGCACTGTGGATAATTAAGCGCAATCTTGTTCTATGTATATGTGTCTGAACCTCATCTTACTGCTATCAATGGCAAAATTGCCATTGCCTTAAATGGATGAGGACTCAAGACCTATCATCATAAATTCCCCACGGCAAAAGCAGTAGTTTGTGGAAAGTATATGGCCAATTGATTAGAACAAAGAATTGAACTCCTGACTCAGACCAACTTTGATTTTCATGGTTATGTCCATACTTGGGGTCCAGGAATGCTTCCTAATCTTTGCTTTTGTGTGGATGCCCTGACTCAAATCAGTCCCATGTCAAGGGTAAGAGCTAGGAAAATGCAGGTACACAGACTAGAAGGGAGCTGTGGCACATTTCCAGACTGGATGATTGGATGGAAGCACCTATGCAGGTGCCCAGGGAGCACCCATGCCATACAACTTAGACACAGCCTGGGTGACTTTGGATCTTCACTCTCCTTTCTGGGAAGCTGATTCCTATGTCTCTCAGAGAAATGTCATGAGAAATTCTGTAAGGTCCTGGGATAAAGCTGCTACATAAATGTCTACTACTACCATTACTTTAGCAACTAAAATGTTAAAGATGCAGTAGTTCCGTGAGATCCATAGACTTTAAAAAAGTCTGTATATAAATATATATAAAATATATACCTAAACATATTAGCTTGTCATAATTAAAAGATCACCTTATCAGTAAGTACTTTCTTCTGTTTTATGTTTCTGTTTCATAAGATGTTCCTTTTCCAAGGGACATTATAATTTCAGTTTCATTTTGCATTGGCAGACTGCTCATTATAACCTCTTTTTCTTCTACTTGCAGTGCTGAAAACTGACAAATAGAGTCTAATGAGCCCACAAACCTGTGTTAGTTTCCTGCAATACTTTTGTCATTCAGGGAAAGAGAGCACCATTGACCAGGCATGCCATATCAGAAATCTGAAAGAAACTAAGCAACCTCAAATCTTCCATTCTCTTTCAGCAGGCTGTCATAGGTATTACTTTTCCAACTGTAAATTATATGCTACACAGGACAGAGCAAATCTGAAAAAACCAAAGATGAGATTCTTGTTCAGTCCTCTCCCCAGCCATCTCCTCCTGCTTCCTCACACAAATACATATTCCCTCCCCCAAGAGACATTTCATCCCTGTTACATTTCCACAGGTCTTCACACAGACACACTGGACTTGAATCTGGTAAATCAAATACACCACCCACCCGCCTGTTTGAACAGAACTTCCAAGCTTTTGGTAGTGTTTTGTATTAAACACTAGCCCTATCCAGATCAAGTCATCATTTTGTTTTTTCAGCTGCAGATACATTCCACTTTCTCTCCCATACACGTGCTGGTAGCTATGTGGCTAGTTCAGAGGTGTAAACACCAGAGTTAAAGAACAGATAGTATTGCAGATACATTGCAGTATCAGGCCTTTTTAAATAAAGAAAAGTCATTTTAGCTACATGCTATGAAAGCTGCAAATGAAATTCACTGTAAATATTAATTACTACTAAAGGACTGCAAAACCAATCGCATGGTCAAACTCTCCTTTCACACATGGATTTTATACTGGTGTAACACCCTAGATTTCAGTGGCAATATAGCTGGGTAAATGCAGAGTTTGTAAAAGCAGATTCAGGCCCATTGCAGCTATACACAAAATGGACTAGATCTCAAGCCATGGGATAATGGTGCAAAGCAGCTCTAAAAGCACAAGAGTTTATTCCCAGCTGATTCTTCTTATGGATTACAGCTGCTTGAAATATAAGCATAATAGGGCTTCCCTCACTGACTGCTGGGATACAACAGCGTTGAAAAGACCACGTCTAAAGACTTTCCACAGTCTGAAGATCCCTAGCTCTTGGGATGGTTCCCTGATGAACCAGTGGCACTTCCAAACTCCGGTTCAGTATGGCAGTCAAAAAGAAATGAATGACAGTTGCACCTGTCCTTCCTTAACGTTTTGTGTGAAAAGATGACAAAAAATCCCACTTTAATGCTAGTGTCAGCTACTTTCTAGGCTTCAACCAGTTCAAATTTAAACATAAATTCCCTCCATTATATTTTTCCAGCTCACTCCTTTTCCTCATTGCAAACCATTACCGTGTTTCTCATTAGATCACTTTAATCCTTTCTGTGCTTTGATATTCTTTCTACTTTGTTTTTATTTACTCCTCTGAAAGCTCTGTCATCACATGTATCTCTCAAAACTATGCTTTTCCTGGCTGAAAAGAAGAGCAAACCTCTTTTCAAATGTGGAAAGCCACCATAAACTGGATTAAAATTCAACTTTTGAAGACAAGTGAGACTCCTGCCCCTTTTCAAGAGCATCTCCAGCTGACTGAAGCATATTCTTAATACTGAAGGGGTCTTGATTAATCTTGTGATTAGAAGAGTCTTTGCTATTTAAACTGCATTTCATATCTTTCAGCTTTGAAACCTCAGGAAGGCCTAATTAAGATTTTATTCAGGTTAATATATAAAAGTGATAAGAAACACTAAACACTAATATAACAACCATTAGTGCATTGGTGCATTAACATTTTTGCTTTTCAAAGGCTGGAAATGTATCATTCTAAGTATTTATTACTGTCACTCATTCAACTCACTGCAGAATGGCAGGACTAAATTTTATACCCTCTTTAAGGTGACCAAAGCTAATGAATCGAGTTTCTGCCCCCCTGTTGATCTAGCCAACGAAACCCAGGTGAAGGGCTAAGAAACTCTTGCTTTCTTCCTTCCATTCAGTTTAAGTTCTCATGTGCCTTCGGTTTTTCACATCGATGTTGTTCAGAGTAGGACACCGGGACACCTCATAACCATAAGCCTACTGAATATTCTCCACTGTCAGCTTCAGCTCTCAGCAACCACCCTTGGTACATATGCACCCTTGGTCTTTGGACTGCCTCAACACATGACCATCTGTCATGATTGCTTGGTGCCTCTCCACAACTGGGTCGGATCCTTGCCTGAGGGCATTAGGTTCCAGACAATGCTGGTTTAGATGAACAGTTTGGTTAACACTACAAGGGCCATCTGTTCTACAGGAAATCCTTTCTCTGTGTCATTAATGAAGGATTCCCAGCACATAACTATATATTTGTCTACTTATGTAAGCTTTTATGTAATAGGAATTATAAGGGTATGTTGTTTGCAAATGAATAGTTTGCAAAAATACCAAATTTCATTACATCGGTTTGTACATATTAGTACATATTATAGGTGAAAACATACATATTATAGATGAAAACTAACCACATATTTGCCAGAGGAAGTAGTTGCCTAGCTAGTGTTTCAGCACGGTTACAGTACCTCAGGCAATGTAAAAGAACTGAACCCCAATCTAAACCTTGCAAATAAAGTCTATTGCCTGTAAATCAAAATATGAATCCTATTGAACAGGATATCAAAATTTAACTTTGGTAAATCCAGCTCTTCTGTAGCGTAAGCTAGGATGCTGCATATTAGCATGGTGATTATAAGAATTACATTTCAGGGAAGACCTTTCATATATTTCCCGTATGTAATCAAATACATAATTAATTTTTAGCCAATTAAGCATGGCCAGAATCTAATAACTACAGTTTTTCATGTTCACTAAGCTTTTCATCCACTGTTCAAATAGACTTAGCTTTCAGACACTGGAACTGTAACTTACTGAGTAGGAAGGAGCATTCTGCAACCAGTCTTTTGGTAACATCTCCCTCTCCTCCCAATCTCATTTTTGTCTTAAAAGGTGAAAGTTTGAAATACAACATATCCTACTTATCTCAGAACAAAAAGCTACTTATAGCTATATTACTAAAAAGTATTACTACTGCATTTTAAAATATGAATAGATTTCACCCTCAACAAGACTCCTAATTGCCTAAAAGGTTCTAAAATGAAACACTGTTGGCTGAATAGCCACGAAGGCCTGGAGGTGGATGAAGATACAGTGGGTTTATAGCCTTGCTTAGAGGGCTTGATAGGTTTTCACTTTATGCCCAATGTAGAAGAGTGTAGTAAATATCAGACACAGTGTCCTGACTGGGAATCTTCCATTTTGGGGAATTTCAGGAATACTCCTTCCTCTTTCCTAAGTCTTGAAATTACAATTACTTAAGCCATTTTAAAAAAAGTCTAGAACCTTAAGTTCTGTGTGCTAGCCAAAGGTTAGTTTCCTCATTTTTGGATATAGTTACAGCTTCCACTACTTGCAATACAAGTGGCATCAAAATGGCTTTATCACTGTCTGTTAAGATCATATAGAAAATTCACTCCATTTAGTCTACTTAAGTTCAGAAAGATTTGGCAAACTTGAATGAGCCTCAACAGTATTAATAGGACAGATTTCAACCCTAATAAATAGTTTTTCCCATTAATTATATTATTATAAGGTTTTAGGATAACAAGGAGTAAATCTTGAAGAATATAAATACTAAGGAAAAAAACCATTCAGTATGTACTAAACATTAGGAGTTAAGGGATGAATTTAGGGAAGTTAGAAAACAGAATGAAACCAAGAAATTGAACTACAAATAAGAGACACAAGGCTATGAAACAGATTTCAGGGGAACTGTGGCAATCCTATTACCTGTGACACTATTTCTGCTCTACTATTATACCCTTTCCATCAGGACATTACTTGGATATGAATTATTTGCTCTAAAGAAAGAAAGGAGTAAAAAACATTCAGTAAGAAAAACCTCCCCATTGACGGGACTAGCTAGAATGATCTAATATACTTTTCCATCTCTAGTCTCCTGTTTCTGTAATAAACACTATTTCTTATTGCCTGTATCTCCTATTTTATCAACAGTACAGTATGCAGTCATCAGCTACCCCTGAAACAGAGCATAAACAGATATCCTCTTGTTTTCAAAATCTTAATCTATAACAAAATGGATTTTCCAGTGTAAATATAATCCCTATCTAGATACATAAAAATTTCTAGAGGTGAGTGCAGGTGTCCCCTGCTCTATCTACAAAACAAAATTACACAACCAAATCTGCTACAGTACAAACACTGAGCAAAATATCAGCTAACACCATATGTGTACTTAATAGTAGTTGAATAGTAATTGAAAAGTAATTGAACTTTATTGAATGTGCTATTGTGTGTTTCTTCAAACCCACATTCAAAAATTAAAAACCTATAGAGCAGAACCTTACGAATATCATTTAGTGTTTCACTCATTAACAGCAGATTGTATCTTGAAAGCACTTCAGGCCGTGCCAAAATCTACATGGTTTCTGAGAGGCACTGTTCTCCCAGCACTGTAGAGCTATGGGCAGGATGTCAGGTTACACCTGGACATCCCCACATCCCCCTTGTGATGGCTGGTGAGGAGTGGTCAGGTCCGGGCATTTATCTGCTCGTTTAAGAGACTGAAGGGAATAAATGAGCTTTGCTCTTTTTAGAAGGGTGCGTGGAGGAGGAGGATTCATGTAGTCTCTTGCAGGATCAATACGGTATTGATCAGTATCGATACAAAACCACACAGCTCTGGGAAATGAATTTTTAATTCACCAGGTTAAAATCCTATTCTCTCTGATGTGTTTTAAAGCACAATAGCAATTATGAAGGTTTTAGGCACTAGGAAGAACAACAGTATAAGTACTAGTAAAAATGTAACAGAGCTACAGTTATTATGGATGGGATATTCTTAGAAATCCAGCCAACAGGAAAAAAGATTGTGAAATAGCGGCAGTAAATTGGTCAAACAATATTATGTAGCCAAGGATGATGACACATAGAACAGGAGAATCAGGTATTAAAGGAATACAGAAAAATGTTAGCAGTATTTCAAACTCCTCAAAACATTTCTAACAAGAGAAGAACTAGGCCAGGTCATTTTAAAGGTGAAACTATAGTCAAGTGCTCCTTCAGTTCCTTATATTCAGGTATATTCAGACAGGTACAGAATTGGTCCATGGATAGTGGATTTTTGACACATTTATAACAGGAAAATTCACAAAACACTGAAAGATGCAAGAGGAAAAAAGCATTTGCAACAACAAAAATGATACCTGATAGAATACTGGAAAACCTGAAATTCTTATTTTATCAAATTGTACTAGAATAAAAGAAGACATCTAAAGAATGATTCATGCACAAATGTTAAGTGCTATTTTTTTAATATAAGCTGGAATTTTCTTTTAACTTTCCAGTTTCATACCTTTCTTTCCCTGCAACTGGCCACATTACCTTTAGCCTAAAGCTCTACTCTTTTCAAACAGACCAGACCAACACTGGGAAAGGTTTGCTGGACAACAGCCTTCAGTAACAACCCCTCAGTAAGAGTCTAGGCATGCAGAAACACTTTGTAGGCTTTTCGAGTACAGAAATGACATAACTATTGCCTACAGCTCTTTATCCCCTATACCCCTCAACATCACAGCTATATGAGCCAAGTTTCTGGTGAAGACCTAGTTTTCAACCCCTACATAAAGTTTAGGGGGTAGGATGCGCAACTGTGCAAGACCAGGGAAAATTCTGTATCAAGACAGTTCTCATAGTGTCTAAGCATCTTTTTTGGCTTTGAACAGAAATCTCCTCCTGCCTGAGGAAGATATTGTCCTTAAAAGGATAGAAAAAGGTTTTGGAGGTAGTGTGGAGGCTGATTTTCTATCGAAATTTTATGTTGTTGATACTGAGATTTCACTGTATGATTAAAGATTCAGGGCAACTAGACACCTGGGTAAGTGTCAAAGTAGTACTTAAATGATACTGAATCCATTAAACATGAATATAAACAGAATTCTTTAATAAAGGATATTCCTCTATGCCTATAATGCTTTGAGCTGTAAGTCTAAGTAACAAATAGGTAATTACCAACAGTATACCGACATTTTGTTTTAATACAATCAAATACCACTTTCAAACATCACACGTATTTCAACTAACCTAGATGTGCTTCGGTTCAGTTTATCTCAGCATATGGCTTGTTCTCACCACGTGCCATAGATTTCCAAATCTAACTATGATTAATAGGATATGTCAAATAACTGTTGAAGGAAATCCAGCTTCAAAAAGTGAGGCTGATTAATACATTGATTTAGATATTAACTTCTAAACATTGACTTTTTTTTTCTATTATTTGAAGTTTTAGGAAGATCAGGGATATCAACAATGTTTACTCAAATAAAGGCATTGTGAAACCTAAATTCAATCTAACTTTAATAAGACAATAAAAAAATCCTTAATTCTTATAATGGTTCACTACATTTATTCTGTATTATAAAAATATTCTGCAAAAGTTAGAGAGTGTCCACAAATATATATATATATATATACATTTTCCCAGCAATTATTTTTCTTAAATGTTTAAAATATAATCCATAGCAAAAGAGAAATCCAAACAGTTTAACTTTCCTCACACCTTTCGTAAATGACAGGATGTAGTAGTAGGTACAGATGACAAATTACGTTTTTATTTGATTATGGTCACATTCAGAAACCTCATAGTAGAATGAGTTTTTAAATAGTTCAATCAACTAACAGAAATTGGTTATAGATTTGTAAGTGCTAATCATTCTTACAAAGGAGGAAAGAGCATTTTTTAAAGGAAAACCTTCAAATCCTATTAAAATGATAAAGATTTTTTCCTTATTACTCTTGCATGTTTTTCTACTTAAAGGATTCAAAAGTTGGCAAGTGTGCAGAAGGACTTACAAGAGTAAATCTTTGGAAAGGGAGGATGACTTATGTAAAGCAGATCCCACTTTCTCTCTTTCTCTCCATAAATCAAAGTGATTTTGATCATTCAGCATGAAAAAAAGGAAAGCATAAATGGAGAATTACTCCCTAAACATCAAGAATAACACAAAGACATATAATTTTCTTATTAAGTGAGTTAGGCCACTGCCACTGGAATTGCCTCCCATGACATTTCAAATGAAACTAGAATTTTATGAAGGACAAATGAATTGCTTCAATGAACTGCTTTGTGGAGTTACTACATTTACTTGACTGTGGGCATATTTTAAAGTGTTTGGGAGAGATGACTATTGGCTTTTGAAAATTACACTAAGCATTAAAACCAGATAAAAATCTAGTTATGTATATATTTGTAGACTCTTCTATACCCCAATAACATTTCTTGTTCTGCAATAACCTTTACTTTCATCTCAAGAGAATTCAATGGTTTCTTAATAACCTGAAACAGCCTTTGAATATTGACAGCTACAATGCAGTAACATCACTTTATATGTACTTATCTGTTAGTCAGATTTCCTTCAGCTGTATATATTTATGATGCATATATTATTGTTCCTTGAAGGCTGGGACAAATTAAGTGCATACGTTTGCAAGAATAAGCAACCATACCTCATATCAGGTGTAAAAATGTAGAGGAACTGGAGGACCTCCATGGCAGATATTGTGGTCATTTCTCAAGAGCCTCCTAGCACCACGTAGAACCTAGATACTTGGGATTTTCCTGCTAGTTACTAACTCAGCTGCAGCTTTACCCAAATGCCCTAGCAGCATTTTAAATTCTGCTTCTATTTCCACAGTCCCTTCAGGATCACATCCTACTTAGTTAATCTTGACAAACCAGAGGAAATATTTTTCACATGTGGATAAATATGGTTTTCAGCTTAAGCTTCAGAAATAAAAGTTTATTCAATACCTGGACTCCATTTTTTTAAGCTTGCTGTGTGAAGACACTGTTGTAGCACAGTAAGCTGTTGGCCTTCTGCAATACTATGGCATGCGCTTAAGGTAGAATTTGTGCTGCTTTTGGTCTTGAAATATGCAGGTATTATGTCAAACAGCAGGCATCCCAGTTTTCTGTCCCCGTGCTTCATGGCATTGTATTTTTGGTGCAGCATTGCTGCCTGTGGACAAAACTAGGATTTGGGGTCTAGCGTTTAAGTGTTTTCCAGTATTTTTAGCTATCTATAAGGTACAGTGCTAATAAAGAGATTTCTTGCATGAGACTCCTACCTTGTCAGCTGAACTGATTTCAGCCGGACAAACCCTGAGCTATGCTTCCCCACTAATTACAGCTGTCAAACATCATACCCTGTGATCTGCCATGTTCATTCTCTCTAGATTAAAGGGTAAGGAACAGCAAGTACATGTTTCAATTCAAAGGGGTAGTGAGTAGAAGATAAGGACCTAGTCTAGTAGTGATGTTACTTAACTCCATTTAGATTAAATGGAAAAAAAGACTGTTTAAAAGAGTATAGTTGTGATGAAAGTAGACTGTTACTAGTGCAGTGTAAGGGAAGTATTTCATTACTCAGTTAAAACACAAATGTAGGTTTAAGAGAAATCAGTTGAAAAAGAGAAACTAGACTAAGACAAATACAATAGAGGTATAACACAAGCAGAACACTTTGCAATATTAGCTAATAAAAACTATATTTTGCTTAGGAAAGAAAGTTAATTGCATACTTTTTTCTGTGCCACACCCGGGACACTTTGCACTTTTGTCTTGGTGTCTTCTGCTGCTGCTAAAAGGAATGACCAAGAAAAATGAACAAAACTATAGGCATAAACTTTTGGAAAAAGCCTAATACTAAGCAGTGTTAGAGATTATTGAAAAATTGTATTAAAAAGAGAAACGAAGAAGTCATCTGTAAATAGTATATTCAAAAGCATATGACTTTTTGCAGATTTAAAGCTACTTGTATTAGCACTTTGATCTATGACGGTGAAAAACTCTTTCAGTTCACCATCTGGGGACATAATAACTAGAGAGAAAAATACTTACACTTTTTCTTTGAAAACTCTGTTGAATATAAGCAGGGACTGTCAACAACATTAGAAAGTGACAGCAACTCCTTGGCTTGCACCGCGCTGTTAACAAAGCCAGTCGTTTCTGTGTTACTGCTCAGCATTGCTCATAAATTTGTACTACTCGAATGATGGGAAAGCAACAATGTTGTTTACAGACAATGAAATGAAACTGAATACTGATAGAATCATTAAAGATGGCAAAAGGGGAACATTTAACCAATTGACATTTTTGCCCCTAAGATTGATTCCAGCATTTTACTACTGATTCAGTTTTGAGTACTTTGCTACAGATTCTGTTTTGTAATTGTTTATTTTTCATCTAACATTGTTACATTTTCCAGGATTTAAACCATTAGGAAATGTCATTTTATATCACTAATTTTTATTTATTGTAATACAGTCCAAATATGCAGAATTGTATGGTAATACAGAAAATATTATATTTATGTAATAATCTTCATGAAATTGCTTTAAAACCTTGTTAAAAGTTAGAGAAGATAATTTGAGAGCATAAATGCTTTATTCCAATCATATGTCATAGGATTTATATTCGCAGATTCAGCCTTACTTGCAAATTACTTTTTACGTTCAGTGTTCATTCCTCTTTCTCTTGAGCACTATGTACTCTGAGAGTGTTTTTATTCTCTTGCTTGTCCATCTTTCATTTCCACATTTGTATGCACTCAGAGTGCCAACAAGAAGTCTCAATGAGCAAAGCATTTAAGTTCTCACTGACTCTACTCCTTCCTTGCTGTTTCCCAGAGGATAAGCATTCCACTTTCAATGTTATTTCCCATTCACTGCTCTGACTTACCTGACTTAACCTCGTTACTGCTGTATTTCTTTTGTGCTTAATACTGATTTGTTTGATAAAAGGCAGTGAAAAGATAAGGCCACAAAAAGTTGCATGGTAAATAATATTAGGTATTGCAGATTAGTTGAGGTATCTTCATTACATTTCACGATTAGTTGCGATATGTACTCTCTGTGTTTTGGGGCACTTAAAGACCTTAGAAACAGCCACCCAAATATGTTCTAGATATTTGACAACTGTGTGCTTGATTTTAGAATTAGGAGGAGATGGAAGAGTGAGGCCAAAATCGTGCTCAACAGCCTTTGCAAAGGTTGGACTCTAACGCACTCATCTGTTTTGAACTCTCACTATTACTACATCTGCGCAAAGAAAGGTTTGCCCAATTCATCCAAGAAGATCCCATTAGATGAAGCATTTCTAGGTAAAAATTGGAACTAACTCTGGGATAATAATAAAAAAGAAGTAAACATGTCTCATAATCAAAATTATTTTAAAAAATAATTTTATTTTGAAAACTTACTTTTCTTCTGAATTAATAAAAGCTTTCTAATGTCTGGATTTTTTTATATATATTAAGAATATATCAAACCTGACTACTTAAGCTTTGATGTTAAAGGTCCCACTGGGATTTCTAGAACTATCACAACTCAATTTGTGACTTAAAATGATTTTTCTAGGTGCCTCAGCTATGATCCAGAAGTCTGTCTGAGCTGTTTTCATGTTACATATCAGTTCAGAAACAGACTATGAAGGCAAATCAACCCTCAGTTATATCATCTTACAATAATGCTTTCAAATGCTTTTGGTAAATATACAAATCAGACTGTAATTTTTAGCATTAGCTAGGATTCCCTGCTGGTACATTCTTATCCCAAGAGATTTTCCTTGAAAGAGCAAAGTCTATACCCTGACCTAAAATTAGACAACCAAATTTTAAAAAATTTTATTTATAATTTCCTAATTCCAATACAGTCTTGCTTACATTTTCAGGTCAAAGAAATTTTCTTAAAATGTGATGAGAATTATAAACCATTTTCATCATGAAGGTGCTTATTACAATTAATTTAATAGGCAACTGATTATGTAGGCTTCTTTTTAACCTTCACAAACTGATTTGAAAGACCTACTCTATAGCATTATATTTTGTTTTTTCTCTAATTTTCAAAAAATGCAGTCCTACAGTACTTACCCAGACTCACTGAAACTGAAAACTGAGTAAGTACTGCAGGATTGGCCCCCTATTAAAAAAGCCCAAGACACATGGTGCTGAGATTAACAAAACAAAGTAAAGCAGCTATGACTTGGCACAAAGTTTGACAAGCTGCAGAAAAGCAAATGTTTAAATAACTGAAGTGGTACTGATTTTCTATTCACAACCTTTTCTCTTCTAAACAGTATCATATTCTTTTCCAGCACATTTAGATTGCAAGTCAAGCTGTGTTTTATTTTTTATTATAATAAACCCAGTCAGTTTACTGTAACAAAGACATACTAGTGGTGATCAGTGTGAAAGGCAGTACGAAATCAGGCTAAGGGAAAAAAAAAAAAGTCAAATGGTAAAATAAAGGACCAGCCGTCTGGAAAGTTCCTGGATCATGTAAAAAGAAAATAAAAGGCAGTGTTCTTATGAGACTAATGCAGAATACAAAAATATTTTAAGACAAAACTCTGTATCATTGCGTATGACATTTGTAAACAGCAGCAGCAAATCCTTTCAAATAATGTTGCATTTATTAAATATTTTCCAAGTCCTCCTAAAACAAAAAAGTAGCATTTTTAACAAAAATATTTCCAGTAGCATTGTTTACATCTGTTCCTCTCAAAATATGGTCAGAACAAAATAAAACTGTAAAGTATTTTTTCTATATTTTTTCACATGTAAAACAACTTCCTTACATAAAAAATAAGTTTATTCAATCTATGGGATATTAAAAGGGTTTTGTGTATTTTATTAGATTTGCAATAAATGATGGTTCACAAAAAATAATGTATACATAAGTATCTTACCAGATTTTTAACTCATGGTCTTTAATTTTCAAGTTCTGCCTTCATTTGTTCTTGAATTTCAATCAACTAAAATATAAACATGTGAGAATTCATGTTGGATTTCATACTACAAACAGACATACTTCTCTAAAAATCCTTTTTAAGTACAGACTAAGACAGATCAAGAGACTACACGTGGACATACACATATTTTTGTATTATAACTGGTAACAGAGAGACATTTTCACTTAGAGCTAGATACTTTTATGTGGAGTTTAATAATGTCACAGGACTCACACATATAAAGTTCTTTTGACATAAACAAAGTAAAGTGTGATGTCACAGCAGGTAGGAAGATGATGAAAACAATAGAAACAGAGACTTCAGTGACTTAAACTCTCAGAAAAGCGGGTATTTGTGGAAACCTATTACAGTCAAAGAGCAGTAGTGGCAGTTTGGAACCGCAGGGGCAATTCCACTGTTCTGTTGTAAATTTGTAGAAAGATGAGCAGACGTCTATATCATCTGCAGCAAGTTCTAACGTACCCTCACGGGACAAACATTGTCAGGCAAATTACACATCTGGTCTCACTGAGGACAAAGGATTGTGCCTAAAGAGCAATTCAAGCAGAATTCTTTTAAGAATTCTTCAGAAGTTCCAGAATCAAACTCCCTTAAACAGTTACATTGCATGGCAAAGCTTCCTTGGTTCTGCTGGGTTTGAGCTGTCTGGGACTTCTATCAGAGCTACTGTCAGTTGGGACTTATAAGTTAAACGTCTATATCTCTCAGTGTCACCAGAAGCAGAGTTTGTTACTTACCAAATTTGCATTTTGAACATATTTAAAACCAGACGATGTTGAGTACAACACTGACATTCATTTTCTTTCATAAAAATGGAGAAATGCTCCCCTTCAGTATAATAACCCAGAAGCTAGAATGCTCAGCCACAAATCAGGGCAGCCGACATTGTATGCTGCTGGGAGTTTTATGGGGCTTGATTACAATATCCCAAGTCATGGAAAAGTAGCCTAACTACCCCTCTATGATGAGAATAAGCCACCAGTTCTGTTCAAGCTGTGCCATTGGACACAAAGAATATGAAATTCATGAGACTAGATACAGAATACTCATGCACGAGCTTGACGACATACCAAAGCTGTGACTGCATGAGAACGGGACAACCTTGTGTTTTGACTTGCTAGATCATTTATCCATTTTACATTAGACTATGAATTACAGGAAAACAATATACAAAACACCCCCCCCCCCCAAACCCCAAGCAAAAATACTCAGCAAAAATCCAAAACCAGAATGAAGAATCTATAGAAAAGTCCCTTCCTCTATGCTGAGTATCCGAACATGTAGCCTGGAGATTATGGCTTTTCTCTGCTTGCTCTCCCTGTGTCCAGCTTTAAGAAGAATATTTTCCCACCAGAACACAGTGTAAACTAGCAGTTAAGTCATTGGTATATGGACCTACGGGTTCAAAGGTCCTCAAGTTCAATGATCAGAACCGTGGGCAAGTGCTCCAGTCCTTATGAAAAACTCAGTCCTTACCATCCCTTACAATGCTTTGAGAGCAATTAGAGATGCAATTGCGCACAGCTTGGCTGCTTGGGCACAGGAGGAAGATCCAGGCTTCAAGACCCATCTACAAGAAATCAGTAATTTCTAGCTAGTCCAGGTAAGAGACAGTTCTTCCAATGTGTTTCATCATCACTTATTACTGACTGTTTCTGCTCTGAATCCCGTTTTAAAGTGTTAACTTTTACTTACACAGTGTATGTTGGATACTGGTGTCTGTATCAACTTTGTGAACTCCATTTTTGGAGTGAAATGTCCGACTGCTGGGCACTACAGCAGTGTGCGCCTTCATGCCCAGCTCCTTGTTTTCTAGAAGCGAAGCTTTTTAACCAAAGAAGAATTTATGCACTTTCTGGCTATTGAGAGAACATCTTTCAATGGGATATGCAAAGGAGGGGGGGAGGTGGGGGGAGTCAGAAACTTCAGTCAATGTAGTTAATCTTTCAGAATTATAGTTTTTCTTTTGGGAATGGAAATATAATTAGATTCATTATCAGAATTATAATGAGAAGAGAAGGACTGCTCCAAAGATTTCTCACAGCCCTTTAGTCCTGCAGTTCAGCTCACTTGACAGCCTGCACAGTGACTGTGAAGGGCTACCTATACGTGTAGCTGTACTGGAGGCAGTTTGGAAGGAAGGCGTGTGATCCAAATTTACACAAATGCAGCGCTTCCAAATCACGAGAGGCATAAAGAAAAGAGTTCCTATGCTGCAGCTCAAATCCAGAGACTGAGGTGGTAGTGGGAAGACACTAGATGTAAGACAACGTCCTCCATTGTATGGAGATGAAGGGAAGGAAAGGAAAATATAGAGTGAGTTCCAGGAAAAAATTCCTGTGAGTGAAAGGATGAAAAAAATGTACTATTAAAAATATTCCTTGGGCTTTGCAAATGAACTAAGAAGAAACATTCAGTATAGGAACAGATGACTGGCCCTTTCTTTCCAGCATAATGAGACTTCAAACCTAAGCAGGATTCCTGACCACTGTCCACCTAGATAGAAAAAGACAAAAACTAGCAGAAGACACATCTCTTCTTTGATAGACTAGTGCATTAGACAGACCAATTAATATTCCACTTCTGATTTTGGATTTCATGTACAGAATCCTAATGAACTCACCCTTTCAATGCTCCTGTAAAGATAAGTAGGTATCACTATTTTCCAAGTGGGAAACTTGGTCATAGAAGAGAGATTCATCTAAGGTCACAAGGAAAGACAGTGAAAGGGATGATTCTAGAAATCCAGTGCCTCAGTCCCCACAAAAACATAAGTTTTTTTTAAAAATATGAATTTGCATGACAATTTAGTAATCATGGAATTAGCATATAGAAGTACTACTATTTCCCTTATATTTCACCACAAAGTAGTGAATTATCTACAAAACCTTTTGGAAATCTTTCACAGAAGAAATGTTTGCTATAGGAAGAAGTTCTGAGTCTATTTCTTATTTTCAGAATGAGAACTATACACTGTAGAAAAAAGTCCTTTGAGAACTATCACAAGATAGGAAGCCCACTAGAAAGATATCTAGATGTTATATCGGTAAAACACTGAGAGCTGTCAACCTTTTACTGACATCACTTATTAATTAAGAAACATTGGTGTTTGTTGGAAAATTTTTTTAAAAAGTTGACTTTTGTACCTTTTTCAGCTATTGTTTTGCTCAGATAGCATATAAAGAATAATTCACATATACTATCAGCTCTATCCAGGAATAGTGGAATATTTAACAAGTCACAGGTTACAAAAAATAACCATTTTCTATTTTGAAGTTACTAGCTCTTCACCTATACAAATCTTCTTTCCCTGCCTTCAAAAGCTTACTGAATGTGTTACTTTTTTTTTATTAAAGTATTCAATCATTTTACTGTAGTTTATTGAGATTCAGAATTTTCACTGTGTTTTAACAACATTATGAAATATGACAGGATGAGAAAATCAAAATCACGATATTGATTAAAGGAATACCAATTCATTGTTACTCTCCAGTGAGTTATACTACCATAAACCAAAATGTAACATAATTCAAGTTAAAGTCAGCTTTCTAACATTATTTGGACTATACACTGCCAACGGTCCAAGCTCGTTACTGTTCTGCCAAGAGCAAAGCTTACAAAAGTAAAAATTACAGTACCTTTTGAACAGCTTGCTGATCAGCTTCCATTTTTGATTGCATTCTTTGAACTTGCTTATCTGAAAACAAGAGGGGAAAGAGAAAGCCCATGAAATTACATGCCTACGTTAATGTATTCAAAATGTTTGCTTCAGGTCAGTCTCTAAACCCAGCGGAATGCACTGGGGAGGAGAGTCCTAGAAGAACTGTGACCTTCACCACCGCCCTTGACATTCACAGCCTTCTTCCTGCTGTTCAGCCGGCTGGTCAGATAGAGATGAAGAAGTAAGTTCAAGAGCCAAGTGTGACTGAGTGCCCACAGCTTTTCATTACTACTAATCTTGGACATCCTTGCTGTTAGTCACAGCCAGTACAAAGTGTTTTAGCAGCTGGTTCTTTATTGCTCGTACAAAACTACCAAAAGATAAGAAGCACCATTGAATGGGATGATAAACAGGAATCGGCAATATTGTCTGTGTCAAATTCATCTTGCCACTATTAAAGGTGATACTGGGTCTAATCTATACAGACATAACAAAGATAAACACCCAAGTTCTACTCTGTTGCCGTAGTTTCTAGTCCTCCATTAAATATTTCACTCTGGCAATATATGAGAAGTAACCCGCAGGTAAAGACTGTACATTGTACCTATCGGGAAGAAACCCCCTCCTTTTAAGAACCGTAACAAAGCACAGGTATCAAAAGTAGTGATGGCTTACTTGAGAGAAACTGATTCTGTTAGAAACTTTCACAGGAACACAAAAATAATCATATGAAGAAATGCACGTCCGGATATTTTGCAGAAGCTCAAAAACTGCTCTAGAGAGAGAGTAGGTTTTAATACGGTTCCCTTAAGATAAAATAGTAGACCATCATTTAAAAATGTAACTATCTACATATGACACTTTCCTATTTCAGTTACTTTACAGCATGTATCTGGCACAAAATATGAACTCTAGCCACATTGCTAGGCAATATTAGAAGTCTCAAAAGCCACAACAAATATTCCTTTGTCATAAATGAAAAATATGTAAATATATGCATTAAAATTAGAATAAATATGTATGAATTTCTCTGCAAATACATCCAAAATTAGCATTCAATACCAGAAAAAGACAGCAGTCCAGAAATAAGTCGCCATCCTTCTGAAGCGTGTTAGCAATTAATTCCAACTTTAGTGACACTTCTTACACGCTGCATTTGAACTAATAGTCTTGATCTAAGATCAGTTTAACGTTTTACCTAATAAATGCTTTTCTTTTTCAGAGCGTTTCAGAGCATTTTCGAGAGGAGAAATCTCATTGTGCGGTTTAAAAACCTCTTCTTTGAAATCCTCATTCTCTTTTTCAAGCGTTTTTTTTTTTTCACGGTCGTCATCTTCAAAGACAACCTGAAAGATTGCGATGCCTTGAATTTATAAGTAAGGAATCAGGGATTTAAATGTGCCGCACTGGTGCAATATTATGCAACGCAGGATCATATAATTTCTGAATTCTATTAGAGAGTCATAATATGCATAGAAAAAGTCGAGCCTCTAAATAGGTCCCCGCTAGAAGAAAGGCTGCAGTACATTATATACAAAGCCCATAACACATGGGGACATTTTATTGACAGGAATAATGCATATCATACTGTTTGTGTGCCCTCATCATTCAGGTCAATTTATTATGGAGGCTGTGTCCAGGAAGGCAGCTGGGGCCTATCCACCCACACTTCCCCCCGTGTTTATGAAGCGCCGTCCGTAACTAGGCAGGCGGGAGAGACCGTGGACAGGCAACACCAGGGGGTTGCAAAGTGCATGGCTAAGGAGGGGGGCTTGTTGCCTTTGTGCCATTCCTCAGTGACAGTGCTGCCAGTGTCATGAGGAGCACATCACATGTCAAAGCGGTGAAGTTTTCAGGCTGGGAGCCGCATGGAGTCCATCAGGCCTTCTGATATCAACACAGTTGGTTTTCCACTTGGTGCCGGAGCCACCCAGAGGCAATTCATATTCTGAACATTAACATGGCTTTGCATGCCTGTCACACATAGAGCGTGCAGGGGTTTAATGCTATTGAAGACTACGGTTTAAATCTCTATGCAAACAGTGATTACCTTGTAAGAAGGTTCCAGGATAACATGCAACAAAAGACTTTAAAGTTATAGTTTTAGTAAAGCAAACTCATTTACATTTTTATTATGCGTGGCCTTTGTTTAAATCTTGCCACGTCCATTATGGAAAAGACTTCTTATGCAACTGAAGCTTATTGGGACAGCTACTCTTTTTTTCTTGTTGGTTTCAAAGCTATTGAAAACATTTGAATATATTGTCTTATGGCTGTCTAGATTTTACTGCCACATATTTCTTTTAAAATTATAGAAAAGCTTTCAGAGCTGGCACAGATCTTTATAGTAATACCAGAATATTAACTAACTCCCGAAACCATTTAAAATATTAACACAAAAGAGAAGAGTCAGACAGCAGTCACTTTGCTTACTACAGGAAATTTAGGATACTATTTGCTTTGCTTGGTAAAAACATGGACCCTTTTTAAAAAATTACTTCAAAATAAAAACGTTAAAGACCTTCAAAAATAAAATTCCAAGGTTTTCAAATGGCATATAAACTTAAACTGTAATATAATGGTGGGTAAAATTTAGTCCATAACGATTTGTTTTTCCTCAAAAAAGACAATCTTGATGTCCAATTTACCAGAACCAATGATCAATGTACATAAAGTTTTGGCCGCAAAGTTTTCACTGATTTTATAAGAAATCATGTAAATAAAATGCCAAGTGCTTTGGAAAGTAATTCATATTAGTTCACGGTTCCTCTTCCTTTACTGAAGAAACAGCAGCAGTTTACATAAAGGCCAAGCATGATTAACAAAAATGTTACTTTTAATAATGTAAATTTTTTACAAATTCTAATGAAATACTTCAACAGTATTTCATTTTAAACAATCCTTGTGTAGTAACAGATTTAAAATTAATCCCCTGAGGTAATTATTAGAGAGCATGTTTTTACTGAAGACTTTTACCAAATCCTGTAGACAGAGGAGTACACCCTAGGGAAGAGTAGCGTTAAGAAAACAGCACGTGCAATATCTAAGTAATTAGCTATCACTCTGCTCTGGCAGTTGTCAACACTAAACTACTGCAAAACAAACTTAGAATTTCAAAAGACCTTTTAAGTAACTATTACAGCTCTTAATAGGCTTAAGTATTTGTTTCTTTGCTCTGGCTGTATTTGAGCGTCAACAGCTGATGCTCAAAGAACCTTTACCTAAAATAAACAAAAATATTTTAATTAATCCTGTGACTAAGTTTTAAACGGTATCTCAAATATAAGTGTAATCATAATCTTTTACTCTTTTAAGGAAAGGATGTAAAAACTACAAAAGACATTTTCTTCACAAACTTGTACTTTGCCCATTACTTAGATAACCTTTAGCTCTAGCTCCACCATCTGCTAAAACCAAGAACTGCAAGTAATTAACTATTCAGTCTCCTGCTGCAATGAGGACACTCATTAGCAAAATGAACAAAGGAACAATTTTCTGTAGCTACAGTCATCTGTTACACTTTGAGTGGCAGGTTTTGTAGCAATGTTCTCTCTACCATCTGCCCACAGCGGTAGTGTTTGGCTTGCTTAAACTAGGGAACTTTTAAGTTGTAAGAAAAAAGGGCTAGAGGTTGGAAGGCGATTATAACATGGCTTGTATAGGAGGCTTCAGTATTTGTCACCTTTTCTGTTTTATTGCCTTCATCCTAACAGTTTTATTACTTCAAGTAAAAAAAAAAAAGTATTTTTTAGCTTTAATAAATTCTACTATATATTTGCTAAGATTATGTATTGCAGACTGTTATGATTGCTTTTCTAATAATACTAGACAGCTATGCATACCTAATTTTGGACTATAGCAAACTTCAACCAGATTCATCCACCTATACTCATAGTATTCTAGCCAAAGAGGTAAAGGTGAGAGACTACATCTATTTATTATGCATTTGAGAAACATGCATTTCTGTTTGGTACCCTGCAGTATTTAATATACACTCACGATAATCAATTGGCCTTTTGAATAACAGCTATGATTTTTGCACTCTTATTGCAAAGAAACACGATGCAATTTACTGATGCTCTTCTATGACACGAAAGAAGAAAATATTTGAGCATACTCTAGTTAAAATTATAAACTGAAGTTGTTACTGTTGTTGATTTATTGGGAATTTGCCTTGAAACCAAATCCATTCTCGAAAAATCTGTCATCCAAATTATTATGTACCTTTCCATTGCTAAGCTCTACTTTGGGTACTTCAAGCCGGCGTTATGGACACCACGAGAGGGTGCAATTGTACAAGCTGTCACGAAAAACACCACTTTACAAATAGACCGGAGTTGAGTGGCAAGAGAAATGAGCATTTCGAGATTTATTTATATTTCTTGTTATTACCCATAATATGTTACATTCGTCTGTTTATAATTTTAATTCTTTCACAGTTTATATCTGTACCTTTCAGAGAAATGCGGTTTAAGGTTGAACATGGGAACTGCTACTGCTAGTATGGCCACTGGTTGAATACAAGAAGCCTTTACTTTTAAGTCAGTCACCCTGTTGTTACACGCGTTTCTTCAATTCAGCTAATGCATATATTCTGTAAGGGCTTCCAGGCTTGAAGATTTCAGGAGATCAAGATGCCATCATTCCTTTGACAATATGCTCTAATCAGCAGTCAGTCTCATAGTGGTTTCCTCTTGTAGCTGCTGTATTTGATTTTGTCATCTAGGGGGAAGTCTTTTAAATGTAACAAAATGACACCAGCCAGGAAGAGACTAACAAGTTACTATTGGCCCAAATAGCTCCATTTACCTTTTCAAGGCATGTCAGAGCTGGAAAAAAGATTAAAGACAGCATAGCTTTGGAGGGAAAATAGGCATTTCATTGTGAACTCTTTGACAGAAGAAAACACTGACTGTCTCGTGTTTCTATTTTGTATAAATGCAGAACTCTCAGAGAAGAAGCTGGTGATGACAGACTTTTGTTGTATGGATCAGCTACCGATTGCATAGGTACTGAAGTAGTCCTTGAAGTGCAGCCTAAAGATGAAAGGGTTTGCCAGCCAATTGGACACTAATTATTTATTCCAACCAGCCTTCTCCACTTTCCCCTTTTTCATCTGTTCAGAAGCATGTCTGGGACAAAGATCAGTTAGAGAATTTTTGTGAACTGTTGTTAGACTACTTCTTGTGACCCGGAGAGAGATCGAAGTTTTCATGTACAGTACCTCTTAGGAGAATGCTGTATAGATCCCAAACCCTAGGCAAATATCCCATAGTGCTCTCCTTGGCAAGGTATTCAGATTCTGTACTCAAGTAATCTCAAACTATTTGATAAATGGATTTAAGCCAAGTTTTTCAACTTAGGGCATTTTCTCGAGCTCTTAAAAATGTTTTGACTTTTTCTTGCTCGCTTCCCTAACTGTGCAGACTAGGACTAGTACTCCCAAGATTCCAGAGATCAAATAGCTCCTTACACTTATCTAATCATTGAAGAATTATACCAACCCTTTCAAACACTGTTGTAAACCAGGAATCTGTGTTCAGTTGCCAGGGTACTCTGCACCCCCCCCCCCCCTTCTTTTTTTTGGTAGATACCAAATTCCTGAAGATAGCTCCCCATTCCGTAGTTACGGGCTGCATTCCTTGCTTCTAGAGGTATAACTAATAATTTGTTTCAATGGACCTAGTTCACAACAGGTTGCTATGACTGCTGTGTGCTGTCTTTACCTACCTATCATTCGTGTTGCCTACAAGTTTAATCAGCAGTGTTTAAATTTAATTCCAGGTCACCAATTAATAAAGTGGAACTTTTATTATTAATTATTACAGAACTTTACTAAACAAACAAATGAACAAGACCTATACAATGTTGATTCCTCATTTACTGGTATTTTTTTAAATCTTTCACTGTTGAACAGGAGCTTTGCCCAAAGAAAATGTCTTTAGCTGGATCATAAATTATGCGAAGTACAGGACCTGGACAGCATCCCATCTTACTGGAGTTAAAAGGAGAAATGGCAACAGTAGATATTTACCCTGCAAGATCCACAGTCTATGTAATTAATGTAACTTTGACTGAAGTTCTTGAACTGAAGAGGAAACTTTGCTGCTATGCTTCCTGGTAGGCAAAGGTCCTCATCCATGTATGCCTATCTCTACCTGAGGTCTGAAACTACAGACTTCTAGGAGCTTCCCACCCCTTAGTGGAAGATCACAAAACTAAATTTTAAGGCATGACATATCTTAGCATTGCATATTGAATATTATATTTTAAACAGTGCTATTAAATCTAACTCCTTGCAAAAGTCTTGTCTTCACAGATACCGCTCAACCAAACTTGTATTCTACTGAAATAATGAAATCAGCTTTGTTGGAAAACATATATTTTGTATAAAGCCTCTAGTGTTGATTAGGAAAACCCATATTAAGTTTGCCATTATGTTAACATAGCTAACATAAACAGGGCAGCAGTCTCTGGGGGACCCCTGGATCTAAGCTATCTGGGTTTCCTCATCTAGAAATATGTACTCTCTGTAAACATGTAAAATCCTTTCTGGAAGTTAATAAACCAGAAAGTACTTGTTAACCTGGGATACAAGCACCTTGTTCTCCCTCCTCCTATATACAGGACATGCTTTTTTAAATTGTCCCCAGGATTTTAATGTTATTAATAATTCTACAAATTTTACCTAAGAGTAAGCTCATACAGTTGCAGCCACTTCCTTTGCTCCCAATACATTATTTTGTCCTTAATGGTGCCATTTATAGTTCTTTCCTTGATACATTGTTCATTTTATACCCTTCAAAAACTTCTAATTATATTAATTGCTGTATTTTTTTCCCTTTTTCCACATTTGTTATATGTTGCTTTAATGTCTATCATTTGCTAATCTCACCTTGCCATGGAACTAAAACAGGACTTTAGTAAAAGCTGTTCTCTTCCTTGATTATGAGACTATGTCTTTATGGTTACATACTACTTCTTTTCTTAGAGATTTCAGCTTTTTTGTTCATATTATTGTGTTCAGATTTTAAGCCTCAGTCAGTTTCCCTCACGAAGGTAAATCAAGCTTTTGAAATATTGCATGCATGTGCATAAAAACCCACTTGCATACACAAATGTGTTCATATACTTATGGCATAAGTTATTAACTTATAATTCACCTTGGCCTCACCTTGAACACTGTGTGCCGTTCTGGGCCCCACAATTTAAGAAGGACGTTAAGGTACTCGAATGCATCCAGGGGAGGGCAACAAAGCTGGTGAAAGGGCTGGAAGGAATGTCCTCTGAGGAGCAGCTGAGAGCTTTGGGCTTGTCTAGTTTGGAGGAAAGGAGGCCGAGGGGTGACCTCATTGCTCTGTAGAGCTTCCTGAGGAGGTGGAGAGGGAGGTGCTGAGCTCTTCTCCCTGGGATCCAGTGGTAGGAGGTGTGGGAATGGTTCAAAGCTGCATCAAGGGAGGTTTAGACTGGACATTAGGAAGCATTTCTTTACCGAGAGGCTGGTCAAACACTGGAACAGGCTTCCTAGAGAGGTGGTTGATGCCCCAAGCCTGTCAGTGTTTGAGAGACATTTGGACAGTGCCCTTAATAACATGCTTTAACTTCTGGTCAGCCCTGAAGTAGTCAGGCAGTCGGACTAGATGATTGTTGTAGGTCCCTTCCAACTGAAAATATTCTATTCTATTCTGTTCTGTTCTATTCTATTCTATTCTGTGCTATTCTATTCTTTCCTTAGAAAACTACTATCAGCAATAAATTAGGAGGTCAAAAGCAGCATTTGGTTATGCTAATTTAAAAAGTTTTGATAGAAAATTCTCATTTTCTGAATATACTTCAGGAAGAAAAAATTTCTAACATACCACCTGTGTCTTCACATGATATGAAGGAGTGCTTCAAGAATTACTCATCCTCTTCTCCAGTTTGCCACTTGTAATAGAACCTCACCCGAGGGTTATGCTAGCACAAGTTCAGCATTACAAGAGTCTTAATGTACAGTTACCAACAATTTAAAAAACAAATTATTCTTTGATGTTGAATACCACTCCTCTCATTTTTTATTTTTTTTAACTACTTCATCTTTTCTATAAAACTGTTTTAGTCAGATTTCAACTTTACAGGTACGGTTCTACCAGATAGATGGTTCTTGATGGGAGTATGACTACGCCCACTTCCACTCCCCCTTGCTTAAATCCTATAATTAGTATATAGTCAATTAACATTTTGCTTCTCTCCACACCCTCTGCCATTTCAAACTAATGTAATTTGTTTGTAACATAAAAAGTTGGAATACTATTTACCTTCTCAGTTTATGTTATTAGTGAGAATCTACAAGTATGTTTTTTTTTTTTTTAAAGGCAGAACTCAATGTTTTACATACAACGCGTGCATATATTTTAGTATACTGTATCTGGCTCCAGAATGACCACCAGCTGGCAGCTTGGGTGTCTTTGCAGTGGGTTTCACAGCCATTACAGTGGGTATACACATGCCATTTGGTTAAGAGGCAGAGTCCAAAATCTGCATCAAAATCCCTGATGATGCACTAAAGAATTCTGTATTACAGGCACTAAAATCTACAACTACCTGAACTTGTACTGCTAAAAGCTGCAAGACAGTTTAAGTACTGCTGCCAAACTATTTTGAACCCTAATAGCAACGAAAGGTTTAACATCTAATTTCCAGTGGAAGTTACAAAGGATTCTTTACAAGCTGCTTTCTGATCCAGCTAGGTGTTCTAAAGGTACTCCTGCCAATTTAGAACTTTCAAAAGATAGTGAGGAGGTGATTCTGTACCCCTAGAATTCCATAGCCTACTGTGATAATGACAACCCCTGTTCACATCCAGCCTTCTTCTCTTTTGGAGAAGAAATGTGAGCCATAAAGAATGCAATGGCAGCCTCTTAGTATATTCACATGGGAGCCTGGATTGCAGCTCTCGTTACAGAGAACATTTAAATATATTTATTTTCATAAAGTAAAACAGCCTCATCGGGGCTTACCCAAATGAAGCAAAAGAGATATAAGCCGTATCACTGTTGACTGTTGTAGCTAACAGTTTGCTGCAAGAAGGAACTACTATCACTTCCTTCCGTATACAGGAATGACTGACCTGGCTTAATGATCCAGTTCTAGAACAGGTTGCATAGCTATGAATTCCAACTGGAGAGAGATACCTCGTTTCCTCAGAGGGTACATCGTAGACCCCATATTTGTCCTTTACAGGCCATACTGTCTACCTTAGGTGGCTGCCAGCACAGTCAGATGGCATTTTCAGATCTCACTAGTACTACACATTTCAACGGTGCATAGAGAGCAGAGATGAAAAAGCAATGCAGTGTCAGGCTTAGAGCCTGAGACTGCTTTTTATCAGCCTAAAGCATATGTGAAGTTTTGAAAAAGTGTTACAGATTTCTCATACTTCAGTGAAATGCAGATGAGTATAGTTAATTTGGGTAGGAGAAGGACATGTTTACATCCCTGTTACAGAAGGGATACAAAGGTGATGTTTGGACATATGAGACGGAACTGCGTTTCCTATTTGAAGACTACGGACTGAAGAAGTAGGACGGTTCTCAGCCATTATAATTAGCTATTTATGTCTGCATTTGGGTGGGGAAAAAGATTCATAATTGAAAAGGGCTTCTCATGTCTATTAATGGTTGTACCCAAGTAGCTGTGATACTCCATGAACTTCTACTCCAGGAGTTAAGAAAAATCAAACATGAGGGATTTTGTATTTTATTTTATATTTTAAATGAAGATATATCTTCAGTGAATACTCAAAATGCCGACTTAAATGATTAACAACACAATTCTGAAGAAAAAAAATATTTATTTTTGAAGTTATTTAGAGACAGTAGGAACAAAGAGAAACACGAGAAGATGTAATGTAATTACTTTGTAAGTAGCAGTAGAACAGAGGTGGAGTTTTCTGTAACTGAGATGTTCATGCATGGAATAAGAATAGCACTGAGAGCAATATTTTATAAAAGTTTTTTAAAACTTTTGGAGTTGATTTTTTTGTTAAGTTTTTACAAAAATATTTTATAAAATATTTATTTTATTAAAACAATAGATCTAAAAAGGTAGTACAACTACCAACTCTTGGTCAGACTATCACTGATATAAATTTGTGTGACATTAATAGAGTACTATAAATTATTTTAGTCAAAATACTTACGATAGCACAGGATAATCCCAAATAGTGTTCTACTACCTTCCCAACCTAATGTTTCCTATAAAAATAATGGCACTAGAAATACACTTCATTGAATTTGTTTAAAGATTTCCACATTTGGATAATGAGTTTATGATCTTTGACAAAACCATACCATTTTAGTCCTTCCCTTTTTTTTGGTATTCCTGCAGTTTTCTCTCCAGATCTTCAATTATGGACTCTTCCTTGTGTAGTTTGTTATGTAAAAGCTTCAACAGTTTTCCTGGTGAACGTGCTGTGTCTTCTCCATTTATGTTGTAATACTTCTATTACAAGAAAAGATTCTTCAGTGAAACTTTGCATAAGCCTCATAAACCTTTTGAAAGCTACAGAATATTTTTTGTAATTTGAATACATCATCATGCATATTTTACATTCGAGAGTTCTGTTCTAGTATCCAAAATAAAATTTTACTGTATCTGACATTTCAAATGCTTAAACAAAAAGTGTGTTATATCTAATACATAATCTATAATACTAGAGAATTCAAATGCACAGCAAAGAAAAAGGAAATTTGGAAAAAATTTGCATATCCTATATATTTTAAATCAAAGAATGTGTTTAAAACATAAAAGAAATAAAATAAGGAGAAAATACAGCATAAGTACAGAATGAACAAATCAACGATTAAAATAGTATCTTTGCATTACTGGCATTTATTTGTGCATCTTCTTGATTGCACAAGCAAAGTGTTTAAATTACTTTAAAGGATAAAAAAAGAGCACCTACAATAGATTATTTACTTCTTATGTAGTCAAAAAATAAAAATAAGACTTTCAAAGAAAAACAACATGTGCAGCCTCCCTTTATACAGAACTATGTCTCCAAGGTGGTGTACTGCCAACAGCTGGCCATTAGGAAACACTAAGCTCAAAAGTGTGTTTGAGCTCTTCCTTCAGGAGTACCAAGATACCTATTTTCCAAGGTTAGGTGATTAAGTATCAGTCAACTTCTTTAAAATATTAATATTAGCAGAAATTACTATCTCTTGTGTAAGACATTAACATCTGTAGCACTCGCTGAGGAAGTAGGGTTCAATTATTTCCTCAGCCACAGTGGACTCAACCTCAGTTAGTTCTCCTTTCTCAGAGCATCCTACCTACGAAACTACACACGTGCCTGGGACCAGGCGAATCTCTACCTGGTTGCTGAAGCTGGACCAGAAGAATCCAAGAGTAATGCAAGACCTTCCAAAGACAAAGCAAAGCAAAGGGAACCTGACCCTGCAATCCCCTGGTGAGAAGACTGCTACCATACGCTCCATGGCATTCATATGCATTTTTCACCACGGAGTGATTACAGAAGCTGGACTTGGGAAAGAACACTTTTCACACACAAAATGAAGTTTGCATTATTCTAGATGGTCTGTGCAGCAGTACTTGATCGCATGTAGACACTCACATTTTAGCTAGTCACGCTTTGCTTTTTTAATAGTCCGTGGAGATTTAGTTGAAAGTCAGATGAGTCCAGAGGACAACTCAATTCACCCTTAAGTAAGTATCTAACATTGATCAGATGAACTGTGTCCTAAAAAATACCTATTTCTCTGCCTTGACTATCAAGAAAGCAAGGTCAGCACAGCTGCATCATAAACATGTCTACATTATTGAAGAAGTGTTCCAGGAGACAAATGCCATTCCCTTAATTTTTCTCAGAAGTGACTACTTCCCAAAAGGAGTGTTTCTCTATCTAATTTTAAAAGGAACATAGTTTTTCTTCAAATAGTCTATATAGTCTACAGCGCTCTTTTAAACCAACTCTGCTTAAACCATTAAAGTCATTGCTAGGAACATTCCACAATTCTCACAACGCCCCCCCCCCCCCCCCATTTTACACTTGGTTTTGGAGCAGAATTTCTTTCTTCAAGTGATGGTGCTACATATCATTATCCAGGAATGAAGAAGAACAAATGTAAAAAATAAACATCTTTACTCTCTGTGAAGTCTTAATAAATCTTGTAGTTTCTTTCTTTACAGAAGCTACCCTTTCCTTCACTGCTAAAGCCTAGCTTTTGCCTTCTAAACACCCACTTTAAGCTATGCAACATTCTTGAAATGCATATCATCTTCTGTCACTTGCTCAGTGTTTTCAGCATTCTGATTTCCTCTCACATCTTTCTAAAATTCCTCAGCCTCACAGTTCCTCATATCTTTTCCGTGAACTTTCCTCCTTTGCTTCACATTTCTCTACCCTGTTCTCTTGAAACATCCACATGATTAATGCTGGTTTGAACTCATTCACCAGTGCACCTGTTGTCCTGTCCCTTCACATGTCTAGCAGATCCTTCATTCTGTAAAAACAACACGTTCTTTTCTCCTTCCAGGATTCTCTATGATTTTCTACATACTGTATTATACAGTATATGCTGTTAATATACTACACACACTTCCCACTATACATCTCCACTTGACTGGGCTATGTATAAACAACAGTAGAATAATTATAGCTAAATTTTTTTACCCACTACCTTTCCCAACTATCCATATAAGTGGTTTTTTTTTTTTATTTCTTCCTTCCTTTCTTTCTTTTCTCTCTTTCTTTCTTTTAAATACTGACTTTGTTTTGTCAATAAGTACAAACTTGCATGCTCCATTTGCATGTGGGGGAAGAAAGATGAAATTTAAGTTCTATATTTTCTAATTTGGATTCTTTTTACTGTTCCAATTACATCCTGAAATCTGTTAATAAGTGAGTAGGACAGTCCCTAGAGGGCAGTACAAAGCCACCTGGAGTGCCCACAACTGGTCACCATTCTCTATTAGGTAGCCTTAGAGTTCAATTACCAAATTTATCAAGACATTTTCATTTTTTACTGAACCAAAGAGCATTTTATGTGATTACTATGTTTCTGCCTCCTAACAGACCCAATCACAGACTGTCAATTAAAGCAAGGTCCCTTCATTTGCTGTGAATTAAAGCATGCTCATCCCTTCATTTGATTTGACTACCCTCAATAAGATGGAAAAGTGTGCACTGACTGCATATTTGGGTCTAATCCTACACTGCTTGACTACTTTGTGGTCAATTGTTTTTCACTAGTCAGGAAATTAAAACCTGTAATTTTTGCTTTTTTCCACTGGTATCTACTAACATACCTCATTCATGTTGTAGTAACTATGTTATTTACCTAAACCTGTACTTGACTATGCTAAACTGCATAAGGGGGGAAAAAACAATACTTGTAAAAACAACTATATTTTTGTGTTAATTATTTTGTTTCTATTCCATATAGTTTAAATGCTTAGTCTTCACATAAAATCCAAATACACCCTTCTCCAGATTTTGAAGTGCAAAGCTATTCTCTGTAATTAGTTTATGACATATTAATACTCAGACCAGCAGTCTGCTACCACATTAAGAATTAAAGCCCACCTCAGTATTTGCACTGAGAACAGCCAGTGCATCACCTGACTGTTGTTGGTAGCTTTGTTGAATTTGAACCTTTCTGCAATTCAGTGTGTAACAAATTACCGAGAACTTTGATGTGCAACAAAAGGACACAAGCAATTACAAAACCAAACCAAACAACTTTTATATATTCTTCTTTTTCATTTAAGAAAATTAAATGCTATCCAAGCTCTTGAACTTAAAAAAAAATACTAAGCTCATGTTCCTTTTCTATAACTTTTTTTTTCTGTATTGATTTTTTAAATATTTGGGTTTTTTATGTTCATATCAGAAGCTTGAAACTGAGGCTTTATGCATATTTCTCCCTTGCAGGGAGTGCTCACTAGCTGCAATATGATTGCCTGGGAGTGTTAATGCTGGCATGGGCTGTGATTTACTACCTAAAGATCATTGACTACTATTTTCAAACAAACACATGGGACAAGAACAGTCAATAATTTATACACACAGGAAGTGTGCTATGTTTCTTGCCTATTAAAATATTGTTATAAAGTATTTTACTAGAAATAACCACACTACAATTTAAGAAGTTTTCCCAGATATAGTTGTTAATATGCCAAGTACAATGTAATCCATGTTCTCTTAATTGCAAATTTGCAAAGACACCTTAGATAGTCACTTTTAAATCTATATTAGCACTTTTCTTTATTTCCTTATTTTCAATACTTCTGTGGATTACTTTTCATTAAGTAAAATATTGTATCAGTCTGCACAAAGAAGTTATATGAATGAGAACTGGCATCTAGTGAAGATTAATATGTAAGTGAACAAGGATTTTTCTCTTTACCCATTTATGTAAAAACTCAATGTCTGTCAGTTGATCATTTATGTATTTACAAAGATTTGAAGCCTGATCTTCAATTTTTAATTCATATTGTGCTTGAATGATGCTTTTGTAGATGAACAAATCTTGCTGGAGGGAGTGAACAAGCTCAGAATCAAAATCTTAGTATTATTTATTTCTATATACAAAGTAAGCTACTCAAAAGAAAAGTGCGACTGTTCCATTACTCTGTTCCAAGATGCTGATGGCTAGATTCATTCACCTAAATACAAGCATCTAATGCATTTCTATGCCCTACAGTATCATCTTTGGTCTATAACAGTCACTTGGGCAGGGGTCTCAACACCTGTCAAGAGTTCACAGCTTCGCATCCATGCTTTGGACTTCTTAGGCTGTCAGCAGGAGTTTCCATCTGCAGAGTAAATCACCTAAATTTAGGTGTCCACATAAGAAGTAGGTGAGGAAGTTTCTGCTACAGGCAATGAAGTCAATGGAACTTGACTCAGTTGCTTGTGCACACATGGTTTAGTGTCAGAAGAAATGAGGTATGAAAGACATCTTACGCAGGGCTGGCAGACATGACACAGGGCTAAAGGAAACTGTCCCTTTCTGAAACCAGAGACAGAGGCCAAGTAGCATATCTTTAGACATCTCCACTGACTACAAAGACAGATTTGCACCAACTATATGGGAAGCTTAGATGCCCTGCTCAGACAAAGATACCCCCATGAGACACCTAAATGTAGGTTTCTTAATCTGTGAGCTGATTCTCAGCCCAAATAACAAATTTGACTGTTAAATAAAGTCTTGGGGAGCCTTCTATAATGAAAATACGAAATATTGCACCATTATGTTCTCTAATGAAATTAAAAAGTAATTATATGAAGAAAACTGTAATTACTTCTGCAGAACAAAACATAAATTATAAAAATGTGCCAAAATGAATATATATTGCCATGTCAGAAGCATCAATGACATCTTTGTAACGCTTGTTGTAAGCACCGCTCCATTGTATCACTCCTGTGGATGATAAAATTTTAAAACTGACATTAAGGAAACTGTAACTCATGAAATGAAAGATCTGAATATACAATATTAAGCATCTATTTCAGTAGTCCCAGGCAAGGAAAGCATGAGAATGGACCCTCAATATAAATACACTTTGTATCCAGATGTACAAAGTGTTCTCTGTTAAAGTAAAAACTCCCCCTCCAAACCTGCATATTGTAAAGAGATTTGGATTCAATATTTGACAGGCAGAGAATATTTATGCAAGAAAAATATCTAGCTTTCTCAAAAAATAACTAATTTAGGAATACACAAGTATCTGCCAGATGGTAACTAGTCAGATTCTGCAAAGGAGACCCACACATATGTATCAATACAAATAGCAAAATGTAAGCTCAGAAAGTGGTCAAAACTTGTTTATAAATCCTAATTCAACACTCTGCAAAGTATTTTTACGGTAAACCCTAATTCAACACTCTGCAAAGTATTTTTATGGTAAAAAGAATAAAAATAACTGCATTTTAGCAAGAAGTGACAGAGGAAGTGTTAAAGGAAAAGCATTCTGCTTGCCAGTGGCTCAGACAAGCAAAATACTCTGAAGTCTTTCAGGGATGTGAGGTAGAATGAGATATTGCTTCTAAAAATAGTACCAAAAGCATTTAATTTTAGTTCTTATCTCTATATATACCATCAAAGAACTAAAAAGAAAAGGTTTTTTTTCTAGGAAATTAACTTTTTTGTGCATTTTGTAATTATTTTATATCCTGAAGCACCTTCCTTCATAATTTCTTACACAGTAAAGGGACAGAAACACCTCATTCTGATGGAACAGATCTCCCTCTGCAGGTCTCTAGAGGCACCCGTCTTCCACCACAAGTTGCTAAGGCATTTATGTTAAGCAGACTGCACTGTGCCTCCTTATGGACTGCACCCTCCCTCCCAAGTCTATGCATTAAATTTCAGTGAGACACTGCTGAAGATACACATATAATTGTGCAAGAGTAGATAATACATTTGGATCTTCCTTCTAATTTGCTTTTTTATGTGATTTTATTTAATCTCCTTGATCAGATGTGTGAGATCTCCTTAGCCATACTCATAACTGGTATCAGGCAAGTATCAATGGAACTGACAGGCCCACATTTAATTCCAGACTCTTAGCCACTATTAGATAAGTTTAAACCTTCAGAATTTTCACTTATGTTTATCTTTTTTTGTACATTAAACAATGTTAATCCCTACATAATTTCCTCTGATTCAGATAGCCAAGCAATCCAGTCTCTAATTCATCTATCAATACTTGTATATTATTCTATTTTGAAAACAGAAATTTATATAATTTAGCTGAAATAGGTATATGAAGACAGAAGAAAAGCCAAAACAGATTCCTTAAGAATTAGACAAAACAGAGATGACAGTGACAAAAGTACACGTTCTAGAGCATGAAGACGACTCTGTATGTACAGGAAGTATCTGTTATGATACTTTCCAAATCTACCTTGATTAAAGCTTGCGTAGCAATAGCTAGCTCCTTTAATTCTGGTATTTCTTTGATATCTGTTTGCGTAGCATGATCTATGCTGTAATATCCTATTTTTAGGTCATCTGAAATGCAAGGCCTCCAAAACCAGACAGAATTGAAAAAAACCCTTGCAATATTACAGTACTTGCATTAATCAAGTTAATGAATCTTCTGCTAATAATGGAAATTCAGAGGCAAAGTGCCTATATTTTTTTTTATCATGTAACTTGTCTGACTTTTTTAAGATAGAGGGGAATTTAAAAAAGTGTAATAAACACATTAACAATTTGTATTTATGTTTGTTTCATGAAGACAATTTTTTTTATTCAAATAACAAATAACAAAAAGTTAAACAACACTAAACATTATGCTGAAGAACATAAAAGAAAATGCTAAAGAAAAGAATGTGTTCTGTCAGTAAATAGATTATATTCAGTGTTCTGCAGAGAAATATATCAGTCCAGAAATCCTGGACTGTAGATTCGGTTAGGAGCTGGATTTTCTGTCTCACTGATAAATTTGATTATTTTCATACTGTTAACATAGTCTAAAAGACACTTAACATTGTTACATTTTTAATAAAAAGTTAGAACATCGGATTGTTAAAAACATAATACTTTGACTTTGTCAAAATTCCTTTCTGTTAGAAATGGATGGTGTCAGAAAATTCTTGCCCAGGTCTACCTAATTAACAAGTCATTCCAACTGGGCAAATAGGTTTAAGATTTTAATAGCATTCAATTGGAAGTGTTCTGAAGACCTCTTTACTTTGTAAACATTCAGATATAGTCCAAGTATTTGCAGCCCAGAAAGCCAGCTGTACCCTGGGCTGCATCAAAGAAGCATGGCCAGCAGGTCGAGGGAGGTGATTCTCTATTCTGCTCTGGTGAGACCCCACCTGAGCACTGTGTCCAGCTCTGGAACCCTCAGCACAGGGAAGACATGGACCTGTTGGGTGCGTCCAGAGGAGGGCCACAAAAATGATCAGAGGGATGGAACATTCTCTCCTGTGAGGAAAGCCTGAGAGAGTTGGGGTTGTTCAGCCTGGAGAAAAGAAGGCTCCAGGGAGACCTTATAGCAGCCTTCCAGTACATAAAGGGGGCTTATAAGAAAGATGGGACAAACTTTTTAGCAGAGCCTGTTGCAACAGGACAAGGGGTAATGGTTTTAAACTAAAAGAGGGTAGATTTAGACTAGATATAAGGAAGAAATTTTTCACGAGGGTGGTGAAACACTGGCACAGGTTGCCCAGAGAGGTGGTAGATGCCCCATCCCTGGAAACATTCAAGGTCAGGTTGGATGGGGCTCTGAGCGACCTGATCTAGTTGAAGATGTCCCTGCTCACTGCAGAGGGATTGGACTAGATGACCTTTAAAGGTCCCTTCCAAGCCCAGCCGTTCTATGATTCTATGTGAAACTCCCCACTGAAGCAGCTGCGATCCCAGCTGTAAGGCTGCCCTGTAAGATGCACAGCGCAGCCAAAAAGTCTGAATTACCATGGGCTCTGTTAACTTTAATTTAGTGCACAAATAGATTACTTTCAATCAAACGTAGAGGCAGATTCTTCCAAAACAGAAGAGGGAAGTGTACACCAGATACGGTCTTATCCCTGCCGGTCCCCAGAACAGCAGCAAAATACAGGGAACGTTGTTAAATAGGTAAGACAGAGGTATTTAGGCGAAAGATCGGCCTGTACTCACTCCAGGAGGGTTACCGACAGCCAAATTCAGGATGCGTGCGGTTTCATGGTCGAAAGCACCGTGGAGCGGAGTCCCGTTAACACCGTCCGGGAACGGCCCTCGGCCCCCGCCGTTGTTAAACCAGGCGCGATCTCCACGGAACGCGGTGGTACCCACAGCGCTCGGACAGCGACCCGCCGCCGCCGAGGGCCGCACCCGGCGCAGCCGGACGCCGGGTCAGGCCCCGGGCCCCGCCGCCCGCCCCGCCCCCGCCACCGCCCCCGCCCCCGCCCCTCACCGGCGCTCGGGCTCCGGCTCCAGCGGGCAGCACACGGCGGCGCCAGCAGCTCCGGCGTCTGCGGGGCCGGGCGGAGGGCCCGGGGGGGGCCTGCCCGCCCTCCGCCGGGGGACGCCGTCGGCGGAACCGTGGCAACCGGGCCCCACCCGCCAGCCCCGCACGCGGCGGCGGTCGGAGCGGCGAGGGCGGCGACGCTTCCGCCCGCGGGCGGCAGGAAGTGACGCACGAGGCTGGGTCCGGTGCCGGCGGCGGAGTTGGGGTCCGCTCCGCCGGCGGCGGCTCCGCTGCTTCCCCGGCCGCGCCTTCCCCCCGCCCCGGCCTCTGCCGCAGAGGCACGGCCTCCTCCCACCGGCCCCCGCCCGCCGGACGCCCCGCCGGCCCCGCCGCCAGCTCCCGCCCCGCCGCGGCCCCCACGGACGCTGCTGCTGCCGCCAGCAGTCGCCGAGCAGGCCGCCCGCCCGCCGCGGCAGCAAAGCCCGGTGTCTGGTTCACCCTGGGAAACCTCCCCGAGGGGAGCAGAGCCGTCCGACCCCAGCGTCCCATCTCCCGAGAGGCAGAACGCTTTTCGTCCCTTTCTCCTAGTTGCTGCCGGTCCGCTGTTAGTCCGGGAATCATCTCGCTTTCCTTCGCGATGTTTTTCTCATCCGACACGCGTTAATCTACTTCGGTAACCTCTTCCCCACCTTCAGCCAACCTCCTCGCTGTTACAAGCATGTGAACGCAAGACTTCCTATTTAAGCTAAAAGTGCTGTTAAGTTGAGAATACAAATGGGTAGATACTCACTGGAGAGTAATTGTCTGAGGAGACTTCATGCACTCCAGGTAAATTATTGTCAGGTCAAGAAGCCTTTTCCCCACATCGTGGCATGTCTCAGAGAATATTGCATGTAGTGTGGGACCCAAGTGCAACGATCCCCACCTCATACTGAGCTTCACCCACTTCCCTCTCCTCCAGTCTGTTTGAAAACAGGTGAGACGTTCAGATGGGCATTTTAAGCTACGTAAGAATGAGAAGGAAAGGTGGAGGAAATACAGAATAGCGGCTTAGGTGCTGGAGGTGGAAGAAGAAAAAATCTCTGGCAGTTTATGACTGCAGGCTAGAAGATGGTGATGTCAAACATGAGTATAAGCCATTATGAGTGGTCTGTTTGCTTTCATTGTAATAACAAACTTACGCTTTGACGTTCTAGTTTTCTCATGGTTAGGAGACAGTAGTGTGATGACCAAAAGCTATGCATAATTTTCTCATAACTCTCCCTTGATAGAAGTCCATCCGAGAGTGTGGGCTAGCTGGAAAAACTCTAATGTTATTAATCTGTGTTTGAATGCACTATTTGATCTGTAGTGCTCTTTGACCTCAATAGTTATTAGCATTTAGACTGAAAACCACTTCAACTTCGCTTGAACTCAGGTTACACCTAGAGAGGTGGCGAACATTTAAATTCAAACATCACATCAACACGGCACAACTCCATGCAAAACAATGACTTATCTAATAGAAACTGTAAGGATTTTTAAATAGGATGACTGCTTCTAATAGAGTTGAATTCTCCTAGGATTAACACCTATGTCTGTTCAATGTGATACGTAATTTTTCTGGACCAGGTTACAGAATCAGTTTCCTTTGTCCGAAAGAGTAAATCACCATTTTCAGTATTTGGAGTGATTAGCATGGATAAAACCATTCCAACTTCTGTGAATCCACAGAAGTGTCAAGGATTCATATGGCGTGTAGAAAAAATGTGCCTTTATTTTCAAGAATTAAAATAACTTTATTAATTGCACCTTTTCAGCAAGGTCAGGACTCTATCTCATTTCATGCACAGAAGAAATAAGGAAAGTGATACAAACTGCCAAGGTAAAATTAAGTGCTAGATTTGTTCTCTTCCTTGAGTTCAAACTGAAAAAGGGATAAAACAGCAATCTCTTTATATTAGTGAAATGTAACATTAACATAAAAAGGGAGATTTCATTAAGTCACATGTGCTGAGTAATAGTTTAAACTGATACTTGTAACTCAGGTGGTATATTCTCAGATGTTTTCTTTCAGTTAGAAAAATTATAAGGGTAACTGAGTGAAAGGCAGCAGTTTTTACTTGGCTTAAAAAGACCATTTGTAAAACCTGTCTTACTTTTAGGTCACCTTCCAACAATAGTAATGTAGAGAAGAGTGCATTTTGGTTTGGGAAAAACTCTAATTTGCCATTGGAAACAGAAGAAGTTTATTAACATAGGCTGTAGCGTGACATGGCAAAAACTGCCAAAAAATTACATTAACATTTTTACGACATGTAGGAATCAGATTACAGGTTAAGAACACTTGTTTTCTTAATGCCATAGATTGCTTCCATACATATGAAAGGAGCAAGTTGTATTCATTAGAGGATCTGATCAGAAGATTCACATTTAAATCACTGATCAGAGGATTCACATTTATTTATTAATACTGAAAAGCATTGAAAAATTCAACACTTTGTTTATGATATATTTCATCCTGTGTTGGTTGTTTTCTTATTTTTGATTACAGTCTGGTCTTAACTATTATAACTACTATCTTTATGTTAAGTAGCTGGACGCTTCACACCCTAATTACCTACTGCAGTCATAATAATCTTGTTTATTTAGAAATGTCTTTGGTCTCTAGCCTGGGCAAGGCCAGCTATTGGTTCTTTTGAGATAATAATCAAACGTTATTTGTTTATAGTCTTCATTCACCAAATTCCCTAAAATGGACTTTATGGTATTTTAACCCAGTTAGGAGCTGCTGAAAATGGATTTGGATTGTTACTGGTTCCAAATCTTAAAGAATAGTATTTATGGCATAATAAAATACTGGCTTTAACTTTGCAAAATGAGTTTAGTTGTAATCTTTGAAAACGGGATCCTACTTGCCTCTGATTTGTGTCCCATCTCTCCAGGAGCATTGCTGTTTCGCTGGCCGGGGCTTCTGCTTTCTGTGCAGGGAACACTGTGGCACCACAAGCGAGAGACTGAGCTTCTGCATGAGCTCTGCTCTTTCTCACCATGGCTTCCCACACAGCTTAGATGAACTTGACCTCTAAGGAACTGATATTTACAGTTGCACATAAGATCTTTTTAAAACAAGATACCCTTTTAGTGCTTAACTAAACCACAGTATTTAGGGTCCATTATGTTAGAATGGAACAACAAAGCTGCTGTGGCTGTTCGTGATGTGCCTGTTTGTCTCTTTGGCCTGGAAATGTTCAGTTTCAGTGACAGGATGGAACTGGCAATGCACAATAAAGCTCCTCTCCCAGCTACCTCAGGTTTTTGCTTCAGATTCTATTTGTGATCATTTTACACATTGAGTCTTGTTTGACCGAAGTCATCAAGAGTTAATGTCAGCTCATTAATTTCTGACCGAGTCTCCAAGGTAACCAGGTTCATGTCCTAACAGTTCTTGATATTTTTTCTTACAACCCAAAATTTTAGTCCTGTATTTCAGAGAAATAAATAATTTTCTAACTTAGAGTAGGTCACAATACAAGTATGACAATTAAAACCATACACATTTCCTATTTTTCCTCATTATCTGAGCCATGTTTGTTGACCTAAGAGAATACAATATATCTATTTTATTCTCACTGGCTTTGTTGGAAAAAGTGAACAGATCTTCAGGCATATAGATCCTTCTGCAAGTCTGAAAAAGCAGCAGCAAACTTTACAAAAGAGAGTTGCTCTTTGTTTAAACAAATTACACTAATTCCTTGGACAATTTGGAAGAAAAAAGTGTAGCAGCATTTTCAGAAGACAGCTGTATTTGCATGGGGAGAGAATGACAGATCATAAACCCCCAGGAAACAGAGATAAATGGAGCAAAGAAGTGGGACGAGATTTGATTGCACATTAAGATCAAAGTTTTTACTAAGCTATTGCCCTACTGTTATCTTTAAACCATAATGGTCCTCACATTCATAGGCCACCCTGATTTCACCATGCTGCTGCTAGTATTTTGTTACCAGGACCCTTTCATAAAATTATTTGCAATTATGTCATATCTGAAAGCCAAGGCTGTGAGTGAAGACTAAATATATTCATTGCCAGTTTGTATCCATTTCTTTTTGGCCAACACTGTCCTTTAACTTAACGAGCTCTTCTCACTCCCTAGTATTTCATCTGTGATGTATTTATAGAGATCCCTTCTCAACCTTCATTAGGTAACACAAGCCAAGAACAGTTAGTCTCTTCTTGTTAGACAGTCACCCGTGCCCTGATCATTGTTAATTCCTCTTTGCTCATGTTCCAGCCAAAATTCAACATCCTTAAGCAATGTTGACCAGAAATACAAATGCAGACAGTATTCCAGATGAAGTGTCACAAGCCCTTTCTACAAGAAATACTTATTTATTTTGGATACGTTCTCACCTGCTGTGTTTGAGGATTCTATTTGTCCCTTTGAAAGCTCCATCACATCAGAAACTATAGCGATTCAGCAGTTGAACAGCATGTGTGGGTCTTTCCTCTGTCCTGATGGTTTCCCACAGATGAGATTCTGCTAATAACAGAAATACTGACCTGCCAGCAGGTGGATGATGTTTCATTTTGTGCTGTTGAATTTTATCTAGTCACATAAGCAATTCCGTCTCTAGTCTTCAGAAGTTTCCCATACGATGTTTCAAAAATCTTCTTTATTGCAAAAATGCTGCTCAGCTCTGAGTCATTAGTGAAAGTCAGTAGCGCACTAAATGCCAGTGTAATTAATGAAAATACTTAAGTCAGTTCCGAGAAAGATCTTTGAAGAACTCCACTAGCAAGTTTCTTTCAGTGTAACAGTTCCTTTAAATTGTCTTCAGTTGTCTCTCCCCCAGCCAGGCCCATCACCACCTTTTATTTCTTGTTTGAATCCCCATCTTCATTGGTTTGGTAATGCCTTGTACTATGCAGTATCAGAAACTTTATTTAGATACAGCAAGATTAGATATACTAAATTTCCTATAGTAACTTTATATCAAATTCAGATAGACATGCACAAAAACCTCTGTTCAGTTGAAGGGCCCAGGTCTGATATAGTAACCTCATTATATTTGGGATTCTTAGTCTGAGTTACTAACTGATTAATGCTTAATTTTTGTAAAATTGTGCTTGCATATAAATCACAGCTTGAAGATGTTTATATTTTCATGTACAGATAATGTAACTCTTACAACTAGTGCTTCTTTGTAACAATTTTAATGTTTCAGTTACACTTGAATAAGTTCTGAAACTCTCCAATTGCTAAAATATTATATTAATCTCTCTATAGATACTCAAAGCATCAGGAGCACTACTTTGCATTTCAGGCTAACTAAACTGAGTTAAGATTCCATTCTGATTGGAGTTACTGGTATAAATCCACTAACTGGAGCATAGCTGTTCCTGACTTCTTCCAGTGAAAATTACTTCAGATTTGGGCTCATTGTTATAAATGCTCTTTTAAATTATCTCTTGCTGTAGTAGAACTTTGAAAATGTCAAATCAGAAAAATAGTTCCATATTGTACATTTAGGTATGGTAAACTAGGTTAGGAAAGGTTTAACTATTTACACAGAGTAGGACATCTGTCAGGATGAATTGATGTCATCCCTCCTCTCTAATGGGTCTACCTGTGTTATTTTTTTCTTGTTAGACAGTGGAGTTAAATAGCTGTGATCTGATCTTGCTGTAACAGTTAGCTCTGCGCTACACAGGTGGAAACAGAACAGGTTTTTAATTGCGATGAGGTAAGTTCTCTCCCTACATTTCATCAGGACTAGGACATGACTTGCTGAGCTGGTTATGTAGCCCATAACCACAGCCCTTTCCCACAGGAAGGACTCGGCAGTGGAACAACAAAGCTGGTTAATGTAATTACATGCTATTCCATGACTCTCAAAGCACGAATGATGAAATGTGGTTTTCTGCGACACTCACCTTTTTCCTCCTTTTGCTGCTTACTGATGGCAGAAAGGTGGGGAAAGGTGTGCGTTGCAAGGTTGTGGAGGATAGAGGGGATGACACTTCCTGTTGAATCCGTCTGTTTCCAAAGCCTTTCTGTTGCGAGGCCACACATGGAAGTACTGGCTACTTGCTACCTCACTGGAGTATTCTTTCACTTCAAGAGCAGGCAGTATTGCACCTTCTTTTCTACCACAGTTATTTTATGCTTAACAGTTTTTATCAAGATTAATCTATTAATAGTATTTCCTGTAACTGTGAGTGGCGATTTCCTGCTTCTGGTATTTCTGTATTGCCCACTTCCCCTACCTCCTTCACAGTCTGTCCTTGTCAGAACTCTGTTCTGCTCTTGGTATTAGTCAAAATACCTACTTTCCTCAACCCTAAATTTGCCATTAACCAACATGAAAGGGAGAGAAGGTGACTATTTAATTTCCTATAACTGATAACAAAATATAGACATTGCAAACACTTCTATATCTTGTAAGGTTTATTAAAATAGAGGAGATAACCCTTTCTAAATGTCATACACATTATAAAGCTTGTTTACATCATATTATTACCACTAGGTTTTTTTTCAGAGGAAACAGCATTGTAGATCCCTTTTTTTCTGGTAGCATCTTAAGGCTTTATGCACAATGACCATCACAAATGCTGTCTACACTTCTGAGCAGAAATGAGAGACCTGACCTGCGTCATCACTCACATTTAGAGACTCACTTATGAAGTGGAATACCACCTGAGACCTTGAGATATGAGCAAATGTCTATATTTATCACCAACAGCCCTTTTTCCACAAACTCTTGCCACATGATGTCATAGCGTGGGTTACATCTCTAATGACTAGTGCACCCATACAGTGAATAAGATTTTAATTTTAACGTGACAGTATAGCAGAAGCTGAACAACAAATTGTGAGGCAAAGCTCTCCGAGACACAGCACTTGTTTTATGCAGCGTATTCACACCTCAGAAGTAAGTGAGGATACACTTTCTCTCCTTTTTATGTTAGTGGTACATTTAGGGTTGAACAAGTAGGTAGTCTAGTTAATACCAACACTTAAGCCAGCACAAAGCAGCTGGCATCAGGAGAAGAAAAAAGAGACTGGGAGAGGGAAAGAGCAGAATTTGTTCTTTTGGCAGTGCTGTTGGTTCGTGACATCTTCACAGGTTCACTAACTATACCCTGAATAAGTTAGCTGTAACTTGGTAATTTTATGAAAGGAATGATACGCTATGATATGATCACCTGCAGGCAACAGAGGATAAAACTGATGGTTCAGGAAGTTCCTTCTAGTTCCAGCTTATATGTATTTCTTCCCTGTATTGGAAGATCCCTGATACAGATTTCTATTTTCTATTAATTTTTAAATTTTGTCCTTGATATACCACTTCAAATTATTAATAAAAATTAAACATTTCATTTTCCAATTACATACAAAGAGCTATTAATTCATTAAATACTTCAGCCAGAAATATCTTTGGCTGAAGGGCTGTAATGTTGGCACAAAAAAAAGCAGCAGTGGAAACGCTTATTCAGTGTCATTCAATACATCATTTAAGCTAACTTCTTCCTTCTTCACTAACAAATGTTCCTGGTGATGTAATTAATTTGTTCCTTCTATGCCAATCATGTATCTACTACACATTAAAGCTAAAAGTAGTTCCACTCTCAGGCATCTAGTTTTACGTCAGTGAATACCGCTGTTGTTCCACAGCTGTTTTTGTGATCGTGGTTTGCCTTCTAAACAATCTAAACAATTCCTGGAATGTGCAGCATAACCAGTGGTAACAGTCACCTCAGGAGAAACTTTAACCACAGGAGATGTTTATGCTTTATTACTACAGAGATTGTTTCAAGATCTGTATTAGCAAAGGACGGTACATTACCTTATAATGAGTGAACCAGAAGCCCAGGAACATTAATCTACGGAAGATGGTGAAAGGCATCTCCATACTGTGTTCTCCTCGCTTTCCAAACCCCTCTAGTGCCTGTGAGGCCACAATATGCAGGCAAAAGTGACAGAAGTGGCAAATGCAGGAATATTCTGGAAGCAGTCAATCTGTGTGTTGTGTTTTATCCAGGCCACACTAAAGCAAAGTTTAGTTTTTCCCTGGGATCAACAGCAGGTCTATATGCAGCTCAGAGAAACAGCAAAAACCCATCTTCTGGTAGCGAAAGGCACTAAAGGCACAACCACGTGCCCCTGGCTTTTATAGATACCTTGCATTGAAGACACTCAAATTCTTTCTTGAAATTTCTTTTTCACAAGAACTGTATTCATAGCACTTGAACATTCCTCTCTGGAACAAACCACGGTTTAGGACATTATTGTTAAAACCCTATGTCAGACATCTAAGAAAACGACCTTTTAGGTAAGTGCTAATTTCTGTTAACTGCTAGTATGAAAGCTGAAAACTAGCCATGAAATGCTTGTGCGCAGCAGTTCCAATGGGATTTTTGTCACTGATCATCCAGAGAGACTGGATTCCCCCCAGGCCAAGCACGTGTGACTAACACTGGGTGCTCAGTTATAGAAAATGTTGGTTACATTACATTGTCAGTGTTTAATAACACCACAGGTAAAACACACCAAGGTGAGATTCTCTTTCCATTTACTTCACATGAGAGGTAATAAATATGTTAAATGTAGTATACTATTAACACTAAGTGGTATAAATGTTTGTTGTGTCTCTCAGTTACCTAGCAACAGATTTTGATTATATTTTAACCTTATTAGCAAGCTTACTATGTGCATTTTAACTGAATATATAGGTAAGACATTATATGTTTATAAATGAAAAGAGACTAAAAGAACAATCTATCTGCTACCATTACCAAAAACTGCTGGCATATTTAGTGTGTATTTCAGGATATTCCTTGGATTTTTGTTCAGAGATAAACAAGTTTTTTTTGTCCAGAACATGCTATAGTAGAGCATCAGAATACTAACACGACAGTAATTTGGGCATACGTAATAAATCTGTTTCTTTCCTCCAATGAAGCACCACAAGCGTTGTAACTCATTGTAACTAACAATCAGAATCAAACAGCTGCCCATCCGTTAATGTACCACTGTTCCAAACAACCTATGGTTTTGGACAGGCAGAACAGGCATTAGCGGGAGTTTCCGTAATATCCTTGAAGAAAGAAAACTGCAGTATTGAGTATTCAAAATGCAGCACTCACTTATGACAGAAGTGCTCTTATTCTGCTGGATCTATTTACTATTCTCTTAACAGAAAGAGCTGCCTCTCTCTCCCCCCCTCTCTCTGTTACCAGACTATTTAAGACTTTAAACCCACCACCCTGTAGTCAGCTCTGGCATTTACTAGCAGACAGAGCAGCAATTCACTAAGCAAAACCACAGAGATACCTTTTTTAAACTAAAAAGAGTAGGCAGAAGGGCTGGTGAGCATGAAGTAATGTACATCTTATTATAATAAACAATGAACAAACCCACAATGAACTGCTACTGGCACATTTAAAACCCCCTAGGAGGGGGCAACTTCCAGTGATTTTACATTAAATCACCTATGAATATACTAGAACACATTTTAACTTGGAAATGCACCTTGTCAAGTTTTGACTAAGAAGTAAAACTAAACAGGAGTCTTTCCTTTGCTCCAAGCCTTCATTTCAAGGAGGGAAGATTTCAATTTACCACTATTTGATCAATATATATTCCTCCCTAAGCAATGATTAGTCCAGAAATAAAGACTCACTGACTGATATCACAAGCTATATTTAAAACAAAGTTCTGAACATTCTGAAATACAAGAGTCACTCGGTAATTTCAGAGCAGTTGTAATATCTTATCCCCCTGTAACAGGCTGCCAGAAATGCTCCTGGCTAATGCCCATCGCCAATTCTTCTAAAGATATCAACTTTCTGGCTGTAGCAGGTAAGTCAGGACATTTGGGCTTTGATTCATACCTGATACACCTCTTACAGTTCAACTTCGGAGGCAGTAATTTTGGATATATATTGACTCTGTAAATTTTTATTAAGAGGTTCCCAGTAATGCATGGAATTAGCTGCTGTGTTTTATCCAGAATAAAAAAGCAAGGTGGATGTGAAAATTGTTCCCATAAATATCCACAGTTTTTAGCATGAAGGATTTTAGCAGTTTTCCTTCGATACGCAAGTTAGCCAAGGGGATCAGAACACGTTTTCTGTGTAAAGAGAATGAAATTCCATATTGTGTTGCTGGTAGCCCTGGAATCAGCTGCAGAGATTGAAGATCCCTGGACGTGGATCCAAAAGACAACCAAGGCTCCAAAGAAACAATTATTTTTGACATTGCAGTCTGTTGCAAGTGATCCTCTTGGTTACATCTTTTTAATTAACATAAATGGAACAAGGAAAAAATTTTCAGAATATCCAAATAGAGGATTTTTTGTTGTTGTTTGGTTGTTTTTTTTAAAGTTCTGCAATCTGCTTGGATTACTAAAGCTTTTCTGAAGATATTTGAGACTCTGGGATGGAATCCAGAACATTTTTTAAATATCACTTTGAAATTACATATATCGATACCTTTTTTTTTTCCATTTTGGTAGGAATCAATGTCTGTGTTAACATTTGATCATAGTGTAAACTGGTGTTTCTCGGTCAGCATGCCTGTCGGAACATAATCAAATCCAGTGGTATTTGTCATGGACAAAGGGTTAGATACAACTTTATTTATACCACAGCTAAGGCTAAAAGATGTGGCTTAATTTTAAGACACTACAGGCATTAATAAACCAATTATCAATGATCCCTATGAGACCTATATTTTAAATCTGGTCTCTCCTGTTATTATGTGATGATTTATATCATACTTTTTCAGTATGCATGCACTACATTTTCCGAAGCAGGACTGCAGGCGGGCAAATACCAGCTTGCGCCAGTGACTGTCAGAAAACTAATGAATGAGTATTATTCCTACCCCAGCTGCAGATTATGAATCATGACACTGATTACAGGCAGGCAGAAGCATCGTTCCTTTTCAATAATAGCATGGATAGAACACCGCAGCAGTCAACTGTCAGCAGAACATCTCCAATAATTTACACTTGACGGTCAAGCCCGAAAATCGGACTGCTTGGCCGACAAACTGTCTCAAGAGAAATTCCTTTCGCTGCCTTCTCTGGCATTTCCCCGGCCGGCCCCCAGAACACCCAGCGCCGCCGTCCCCTCTTTGAAGCTTCCCCAACGCCTCCCGTTACCAAACCATCTCACAGCCGGTGCCCAGCCCAGCGTAGCCGAAGTTCCGTGCCGGCAGCCCGACACGGCAGAGAGCAGCCATTTCTACCCGAAACGCTCCTCAGACGGAGGCACCCGTTTCCGCCAGCCTCCCCGCGCCTCCCCGCCACAGCCTCGGCTACGGAGCGCGGCTTCCCCGGCACCGGCTCTCAGGCGGCGGAGCTGAAGCAGACCCAGGGAGCCGGCCCCACACGAGAGAGCCCAGCCCAGGGTCCCCACAGACCGCCCGCCCGATCCCTCCCCGCCAGGCCCGGCGCCGCTAAGGGGCGAACCGCCCCGCCCCCTGGCGGAAGGGGACGCGGGGAGGGGCGGGGCGGCGCTCGCTGAGGTGACGCATCTCGGCTGGGCTGGGCTGGGCTGGGCTGGGCTGGGCTGGGCTGGGCTGGGCTGGGCTGGGCTGGGCTGGGCCCGGCCCCTCCTCGGCCCCTCCTCCCCCCCCTCCCCCCCGCGCATTCCAACGTGCCTCAGCCCTGAGGTAAACACGGGCGCGGCCCCGCCCCCGGGCCCGGCCTCCAGCAGCTTCCAGAAGGGCCGGAGAGCGGCGGCCGCGCGCGCCCGCGGAGGGGCGGGGCTGGGCCGGGCCGGCCGGCGGCGGGGCCGCGCGGCGCTGGTGGCGCAGTCGGAATTGCCGCCGCCGCCGCCGCCGTGGGGCCCAGCCGGCAGCGGGGCGCGCAGGGGCGGGGCGGCGGCGGCGGGGGGGTGATGCCCTTGTTTATTTTTACCCGGGCGGCTCATCCTCTCCGGCAGCCCCGGCGCGGCCCCCGCCGCCGCTCCCCGCCCCGGCTCCGACGGCACCGCCTATAAAGCGCCGCCCGCGGGGAGCCGAGGATGCAGCTCTACAGCTCCGTGATCACCCACTACCCAGCGGGCGGGACGGCCGCCGCAGCCGCCGCCGCCGCAGCGGCCTCGCCGAGCGCAGCCGGCGTCTTCAAGGTCTCCCTGTCGCCGGGACCCCCCGCCGCGGAGGCACCGAGCGCCGCCGACGCCGCGGGCCCGAGCCCGGCCGCCGAGAGCCCCGCCAAGGACGCCTTCGCTCCCGGGGGGGGAAGCAGCAGCAGCAGCAGCGCCGCCGCCATGCCCGCCTTCTCCTCCTGCCTGGAGGTGATGCCGAGCGGCCCCGCGGCGGGCCCCGGCAGCCGGCCGGCGGGCGGCCCGCAGTACAGCTCCTGCGCGCAGGTCACCGTCAGCCGCCGGCGGCCGCTGGAGCGGATCGTGCCCATCCGCATCGTGCAGCGAGCCGAGGCCCCCGGCGAGCTGGTGCCGGCCTCGCCGCGCAGCCGCGCCTGGCTGGAGGGCATCTTGGAGAGCATGCGGCAGGCCGGGGGGGACGGCGAGGCCGCCGCCCTGCCGCCGCCCGCCGAGGAGCCCAGCAACCGCAGCCTCCGCCTCAGCGAGCACTGCCAGGCGCTGCAGGCGGCGGCCGCCGGCGCCCAGCCCGGGCTGCTCCCCGGCCGTCGCCCCGCCGCGGAGAGGAGCAGCGGCGGCCAGGCGCAGCCCGCCGGCGGCCCCTCGCCCGGGGAGGGGCGGGAGGAGGAGGAAGAGGAGGAGGACGGAGCGGGCCCCGACGCGCGCAGGGGGCCCGGCGGCAGGCCGGAGCGCAGCGAGAAGCTGGCGCTGTACCTGGCCGAGGTGGAGAAGCAGGACAAGTACCTGCGGCAGAAGGGCCGGTTCCGCTTCCACATCATCCCCGACGGGAACTGCCTCTACCGTGCCGTCTGCAAGGCGGTCTACGGGGACCAGCGGCTGCACAGCGAGCTCCGCGAGCAGACCGTGCACTACATCGCCGACCACCTGGACCACTTCAACCCCATCATCGAGGGCGACGTGGGAGAGTTCCTCATCGGCGCCGCCCAGGACGGGGCCTGGGCCGGCTACCCGGAGCTGCTGGCCATGGGGCAAATGCTGAACGTGAACATCCACCTCACGACGGGCGGGCGGCCCGAGAGCCCCACCGTTTCCACCATGGTTCACTACCTGGGGCCTGAGGACCTGACACGGCCCAGTATCTGGCTGAGCTGGCTTAGCAACGGGCACTATGACGCTGTGCTGGACCGCCTGTGCCCCAACCCGGAGTACGAGGCGTGGTGCAGACAGACTCAGGTACAGCGCAGACGGGATGAGGAGCTGGCCAAGTCCATGGCAGTGTCCTTGTCCAAGATGTACATTGAGCAGAATGCCTGCTCTTGAGACCTCCGGGGCCTCAGGCTGGGAGCTTTGCTGCAGGGACTGAGACAGACAGAAGGTGTGCTGGCTGTGATGGTGATGCCTTAATCCTTAATGAAGCAGTGGCACCCCAGACTGAGAAGGACCGTAGATCGTGGGGGATAAATACAAACGTGTTTGTAATATTCTGTTGTAAAGACTTAGCCTTGGATTATTTGCAAGCAGATTCTCTGTGTGTGTTTGTGTCACCCCTCTCCACTCTCTCTCTCTATTTTCTATAAGAATGTATTTTTTGCACAATATTTTTAAACTGTTACCTCCATCTTCTACATCTTGCATTAGTATATGGCTTTCAGCTGTACAGCCAAAAACGTTTGTAAACAGTTTTTGTAAATAAGGCTTATGATGTAACAGCTGTTTTTTGCTGTGTTTTTTACCCATAAACCTTATATTTTTACCAAATGAAGTTGATGTCAAACTGACCCTCCCTAATTGATGAAAGCACCGTGGGTATTTTCTTGCAAAACTAAAACAATGGGTTTTGTAAAAGTGCAGCAAAGTATGAACAGACTGCTTTTCAGAACAGTTGCTTTCTCTGCCTGGAGCACAGAACAGGTCCTTTGAGCCAGTTGGAATGCAGCTACACATGAACAGTACAGGGAGCAATTGACTCTTCTGTATTTAATTACTGTTTTGAGTAAACTGGCCTCTTGTTGCCTGGTTGGCTCACCCTCTGCTCCATTTATATTATTTATCTGTAATAACAGAACATTAACTTGCAATAGAATGTTGTGACTAGATAATAGTCTCCTGCTTTGGCAATAATTGCCTTGGCTGCACCTCGGTGTTTGTGTTCTTGTTTCTGGGGTTATGGTGTCTTTTGTATAAGCCCTGCTTCTTTTTTGGCACTGGTGTTGCACCAACAAATCATTATCTGATCACAACATTTTATTCACTTGACGCTATTTTCTAACCAAGAAATCAGGAATGGTATTCTACATTATGGTTAAAAAAAAAAAAAAGTATTTAAATTGAGGTTTGTATGGTTTGCTGGGTCAAACATTTAAATGTTTCCAGTCTGAATTCTGTCTCTTCTACTTTCTGATTAACTTGTTAGATATATTTATTAAGTAATGCAGTTTGTACTTTTTTTATTTTGTAATATATTGTGATTTTGGAATTTATACTGTATTTGTATAATAGGAATATTCACAGCTAAAATGGAATGAATAAAGAATGTAATTTTACTTCTGCTCTTTTTTTCCGCCCTTTGCATTCCTGGTGTGGTGAAGAACTGCAGGTGCATTCCCAAGACCCTTTATTTAGCTTCTCTGCCTTAGATTCCCCAATTAAGAGGCGGGAAGAAGGGGCATGGTACTTTACAAGTGTGAGCCACTGATAATTCTGGTGTCTGAATATGAGAAAGAAAGGCAAGCATTTAAAGACAGTTGAATATCTAATTCTTTTGTAACTGTGAGAGATCCTAGCATATCTCTTTGCCAAGGAGAAACACTTTTGTATATTAATATGCCTTAGAAGAGGGGTTCTCGAGCATAGTACCTGGGCTGGTAATGCCAGTGGTTGTGATGAACCAGCTCTCTGCTGGGCCGTGCACACTTGGGTTTGGACTTTGGTAATTGGGAATCTCCATTCTGCAGCCAGTCCCAAACTAATTTTAGATTGGCCCTGTCACCAGTGATACCTTGGCAACCCGCTTGTTACTTGAACAGAAGTAATGTCATAAGGAAATACAGCTTTTTGCTCCCCTTACAAGGTGGAAATGCCTCGCAAGTTGTTGAACAGTACTCTGTGTGTGCGTGCATGCATGCATTTACAAATCTACCCCTGATCTCTAAAAATACTAGAAGGCCATCCTTAAATGATGGAAGGGTACCGGGTTAAAATTAGATTTAAAAATGAACTAAATAGCTGAAGTGCAGCAGTCTTAATTGAGCACACTTGTGATAAAGAGCTGCAGGTTTGACTGTGTGTATATTTGGTACTGTTTCACAAGATGCAAAGAGTAGATTTAAATAAATTTAATATGTTATTTCTGAAATACTGGTAAATGCAGACTATGTTTTTCCCCATTTTCTTCACACACAATCATGCTTTTTCTTTAAAGGTTAAATAATGGTGGAAAAAACCAGTCTTGCTAGTCCACTATTGCTTAGCTTTACTGAATCTCTTGAAAGCTGAGTTCTGAGGTAAGAGCAAGGCAAAGATGCAGACATGGATGTGTTCATGAGGAACAGAGAGAGCTGATGAGAAAAACGGCTACTCGGGTGGCTGTAAGCAAAAAAATCCAGCATCACTAAATATCAGTGATGTGCTTGACTGATTAAAAACTTTGTATCCCAGACTGCTTAGGTTTTGGGTTGGATATGATGAATTCCTTCGAAGTTGTCAATATTCCAAACTTTTAAAACATTTCTTTTAGGTCTTCTAAAATTACCATTTTCAGCTATATCGTGAATTGTGATTACAAATTTTGTTTGTGTTTTGTGGCACAAGCCTTACAAAACACTCGCAGAGTAAGCTAAGCGAAGAGGGATTGGTATTGTATAGTGTTCACTCTCTGAGGTATAACTTGTATTAAAATATCAACAAAAAAGTAGTGTTAAAAAATAATAGCGCCGAACCCTGGGATAAGTTCCCACAGGGTTCCTTAGCAATTTTGATGCTACTGCATGAGTCACAGGGACATGCAGATAACTTTAAGGAATTTGAAAAAACTAGGTTACCTGTTGAACTAGTTTGCAAAGACATCGAGGATGTATCGCTGCAGCATGTAACAAGGCACTTGTTTTTGCAGCTTGCATTACATACTGTATCTGTTCTAGAAGGAAACGACAAAAATGGCATGTCAGACATTTCAGGCACGTGGAAAGTGAAAACTTTTTTGTAGCTCTCATGTTTAAAGTTCAGCTGAGACGCTTGGGTTCAGATGCAAGCTAGTGGTGTCTTGCTTGAGTAGCAGCAGTAGAGGCAGTTTTGTGGAGTAGTTGTATAGAGGCAGTGATCCTAATATGGACAAAGTGTTTCAAAACTGCTTTTAACATTGTCGCTTGCCCCCAGCAAAAGCACAAGTAGATGCAAGTTTTCAAGTTTTCCCTCACTGTCCCCGTTCAACAATTCCAGTGACGAAGGAAAGGACAGATGTTGTCCTTGCTCATAATTTCAGTACCCGATTATTTTAACCTTGGCTAATCACTTGCGTAACCCAGCTAATCCTTAGACTTGTCTGAGGACGTTGGTGAACAGACTCCTTGTTATTGACGATAGGTGAGAAGGAGAGCTTGATTTTCAATACTCAGTTGTATGGTCCTTTAAGCCAGGTAGAAAACGCTTTAATTCTAAACTGAGCAAATGTGAATTGGAGTCTGTGGGAGCATAAACTTTGCAGTGCCATCTTTGCTTGTATTTTATAATACAATTGTGAATTAGTTGACTTGTTGGATGGTTCATTTCAGGAGTTTCTTAGGTTGCCAAGACTATGGCATTCTGTCACTCAACATGCAATGGATATGTTAGAATTTTTCTGTGTGTTGAACAGGCTCTGTTACACAAAGCGAGGTTTGCAAGAACTGAATTGGTTTGTATGTACAATGAATGCATCCTAAAATAAGGGTAGTGGGAAAGGGAAGATTTGTGTAAGTGTCATTGTTCTTCATCTCAGTCAATGGTTTTCTTTTTGGAAAGTTCAGTGGATGACACTTCATGCTTAGTAACTTACTTGGGATGCATAAAAGTATAAAAGTTGCCTAATGCCAGCTACTGGGTTTATCTGTCCTGTTCTACTTGGCTGGTACATTACATGTGTACAAGGTAAATCTGCTACATTAATGTCACTTGTAATAAAGGTGTATTTCAGTACTCCTTGTACATGTACAAAACCGCGTACATCCAAATATTTCTTCTCTCTGCTTTTGCTTTTATTATGTCAGAATTAGTTGCTAGGATTTTTGAAGATGAGATTCTAATTTTGGTTTAGTGGTTTGTCAGTGCGCACCTACATGGCTTCTGAATCTAAGCAGAAAATGACGATGGGTATCTCACAACAGGGACAAGTACCTGGCATTAACCATTTTTTGTTTATACTCTTTCATACATATTTAACAGTTTATTGATATGCATTGAAAAGTGTTCCTAGGATGTTGGTGCAAAATGGTGCAAAATGAAAAAAACCTCAGCTTTGGTGTTAAAAAGATTGTCCCATTTCTGAATGGCATGGTTATATGAAAGTATGCAGCATGCAGAAAGGTTGTGAGTAACCGTTTGAAAGGACATCAGCTCTGCCAAATGCAATTCTGTAGTCACCGGGACCTTTTTAAAGAAACATAAAAAATTAAACCTTGAACTTTTTAGTAATATACATGTGCATTTTAGTTGAAAAAAAGTGGCTTTCATGTTTCCTGTTCAGTTTTAATTTATAATCTGTCTTTTTAAAAAGAAAGTTTATAGTATTAATGGATAGACAGATATAGCAATGCAGTAATATATTGTACTTCAGTCATTTTTTCCCAGAGTTAGTATTTAAAATATTTTTTATACAAGGAAACCCATTCATGGTATTCAGACTGCAAACTGATAGAAATAAAACACTAGCAAGTTCCAGGTTTCTGTTGCACGAGTGGTTATTATTCTGTCTCCTCATATATTTATCCTAATTACTGAATAAGATCAGGCTTCTCTGGAGAAAACGTGAGCATGCAATTGTAGTAGCATGATGCATGTACACACATAGAACTAATCTTTCCTGTGTGATCTGAAATTTGGCATTTCCTGCATTTTTAGCATGTATTTTTAAACCATTATGCTTCTAATGCATATTTTATTCCCTACAGTTTTTACTGGAACTTGTAGAAAATAAACTGTTGCGTCCTTCCTACAAGGCACGTTTAATAGCGTTTGAACCTTCAGCACTGTAGCACAGTTAAGCTGCGTAAAGAATGGCATCTGCAGTGAAGAAGACTGTTGAAGGAGGGGAGGGTAGCTGGGCGAAAGCTGGAGCCAGGAGATGGTTGCGAAGGATCCTGGGTTGTCTTCTATCCTTTCGTCTCCCGTGTTCACCCACATCCCAAGCACGGGGAGATCCCGACTCGCTGTGATGGGCAGCGGGCCTGTGCCACTGGTCTGGTGACAGTGTGCATCAGGCTCGCTGTTGTTGCTTGTTGGTGTTTAGCTATGAAGTTCTTATCCTGCCAGGCTTTTGGGGCGCTGCAAATGAAAGAAGGGATGCAACACTCTATCTTAGAAAAAACTGAACAGAATTTCACAAAGACGTGGCATTTTTCTTGCCTGTGAACTTTTTTTGCTAAATATCAATGAGTTAAAGCATGGTTGAATATCCAAACAGTTTGCAAGGACCAACATAATTTAAAAAAATCACATACAGCGCGTTAGCAGCTTTTTGAGACTCCAATAATGCTTGAAATACCTTTTTTTACATTAATCTGTAATTTCATTAGACCATATTATTTTCACAGGTACAAGGATCCAGCATTTTTCTTGCACAAAACTTCTATTTTTTTCTGAGCGTAAGACTTCATTTTTCAGCTATTCAACTAACCGACATTTCTGGGCAAGAAAACCCATGGTTTCAGATCTCTGGGTGGGATCTGGAACTTGGTAAGCTCTGTCAATTTAACCTGATATGGCTAAGAGCAATACTTCCCATCGTTGATGCTGTACTCAAGTTTAGATGGCTGCTTTTAGAAATAACATGATCTTTGGAACTCCAGCTGAGCTGCTTCTGATATTTTTTTAGAGAGAGTCTGTGGTCAAAATGTACTCCTTTTGTAAATAAATAATACAGTACAATTTATATCTAAATTGCCTGTCTTCCATATGACTTAAAGATTGAGCTTTCACTAAGCAATTAAGCAATTAACTGATGTGTTTATATGACTTGTTTGCTTTCCTACCAAACTTCAGCTCCACTGGATTAGGTTACTCCCACGGACTGACCTTGCCTTTTGTGGCTTAAGGTAGGAGCAATGATAAAATTATTGTCTCATTAATTACAGACACAATTCCTATTACTTCTGCAAACCCTACCTGCAATCTTTTAATTTAATTTTAGTTTTTGTTGATTGTCAATTATATGTCCATTCAAGTTCAACATTGGAAACTAGTTATGCTGTAAACCAAAACCTAATTAAATAAGACAGTTGAATGAGTTTAGGAGTTGACAGCTGTTTTGCTGCTTATGTATAATTCAGGGAAAGGTGGTGCCCAAATTGAAGCAGTTGTGAAAGGACTTGTTTTGCTCTGAAAGATGGTTATGTCAGCTTATGGATAGATCAGCATTATGACTGCTGATCTAAAAGCTTTAATACACTTGCCTTTGTTATTTCTTGATAAAGGAATAATGTTATCTTAAAACGTGTTGCATTTTTGCTAAACTGAGAATGGAGACACAAGAGACTAACACTGCTAGATTAAAAAAGAAAATAATGTCCTGCTATTACGAGCCAGGAAGTAATTGTTTTTTTCATTTATTTCCCACCATGTCTAGCATCCAGTGAAAGAAATCTTTGGCTTTAGGTAAGGAATGTTTGTGCATGTGGCGTGCATCTTTCCTGAGCTGGTAAGTTGAATACATGTAGAATAAGATCTTTTACTTCAGATTTGTACCCATAAAAGTGGTGAATAAGAAGTTTCCTTGGCTAAACGACGATACTTTTATACTGTAGAGCATTTAGCACAACAAAGCTGCAATCCCACTGGGAGTTTGATGAGAAGCAGTATTACTAACAGCACACGCTTTGCAGATATCTGGAAACTTCATCTCCATTTCATTTTTTTTGGCATGCAGCTTATCTTACTTATCAGGAAGTAAATATTTATGGATGTTTTCTCAGTTAGGTAGCTGTCCTTTTGTATATACTGAAAGTAATTCACGTAAAACATTTGTGTGAATGTGATTCCTAGTATATTTCCATTTTTCAGCTAGTATTTTACAGCAGTTGCCCCGAAAAGGCCCTGTAACATCTGAAATTGCTAGAAATTATATCAAACAGTAAAAAATTCAGTTATTTGATTATGTGTTTGATAGCTTTTGTGTAGTCAGTTTCCTCTCCTTGTAGAAGAGTTTTATATAGCTCTGGCCAGAGATAAACTTGTTGCGAAATGGACAAATAAGATAAATCTGGCCTCTGTTATGTAAATTAAAGAATCTTTTAATGAGAAATAGTTACTGTGGAAAGCTTCACCAAATGTGTTATTGCAAAGGGGGCTATTGGGATACCCTAGTACTTATATTCTTCAAAACACTTTATTGTCACACTGAAACTGTTTCAACAAAAAAGCAAAAGAAAGTAATCTTTTACAACAAAATGTTGCCTAAAATGACTGGACAGGATTGCAATAATTCTCTGTTCTATCCTGTATGGCATTGTCACAACAAATTTCCTGCTATATTTGCTGCCAGGAGTCCTTCAAATGATCAGTTATGTGATAATTAACATATAGGATAACATTTTTCTTTAACCTTGGCAGGCTTGGTGTGTGGAAGTGAGGGGGCAATATGATTCCTGAACTGACTAGTGCTTGTTTGCCCATACATTAGCTTTGTCTGGCTAACACCATTAACACATTCTGCATTAACCAGGGTCCAAAAGCTCAGTGACACTTAGGTTTATCTACCTATCACAAAAGCCTCCATAATTTCAATTAAGAAACTTGGCAGAGATGCGTGACTAGACTAGAACACCACCTAAGTGATGCAGGTTATATACCATATCGGGTATTAGTTGTATGCTGTCCTGGTTTTGGCTGGGATAGAGTTGGGGTTTTTTTGAGATAAGAATGATTTAATAACTAAAGTACAGTAAAATATGATAATAATAATAATAATAATAGCCATGAAAAGAAATATTAAAAAAAAAAGAAAAAAGAAAGAAAGAAAAAGAAAAATACCCCACAAACCCAGGAAAAGACAAGTGATGCACAATGCAGTTGCTCACCACCTGCTGACTGATGCCTGAGCAGCGATATGCCCCTCATGGCCAACTTCCTCCAGTTTATATACTGACCATGACATTCTATGGTATGGAATATCTCTTTGGTGAGTTCAGGCCAGCTGCCCTGGCCATGCTCCCTCCCAGCTTCTTGTGCACCTGCTTGCTGGCACAGAATGGGAAACTGAAAAATCCTTAATTTAGGATAAGCGCTACTTAGCAACAACTAAACCACCAGTGTGTTATCAACATTATTCTCACACTAAATCCAAACCACACTGTACCAGCTACTTAGAAGAAAATTAACTCTATCCCAGCCAAACCCAGGACAACGCTCACACCTGAAGTTGCAACATGGACCTGAAATGCACTTTGATTGCACGTAAGAATCACCAGGCAATTTCAGCATTTATCTTTGCAGCTGTGTGTCCTGGGTGACCTCGGATTTCTTTGGGCTGGTTTGACCCAGGTTCTCTCTGGCCAAGCTGTCTGTCCCTGGGAGCAGTCAGGCACGTGCCTCCCTGACAGCCGGTGTCCCGGGCTGGTGTCTGCTGGCTCAGTGGCTGGGATGGGACAGCTCGGAGAAGGAGTGGGGTCAGTGAGCCCTGAGCTGGGTGGGTCAACACCACTCCTTGAATTCCCCTTTGGAACTACTAATTTCTGTGACATTGCTTGGTGAGTAAATAGCAATAGAGTAAATACCAGAGAAAATCTGACTTTTTTTTGTTGTTATCTGGAAGCACACATGATGTATTGCACTAGACCCATCCGCAGGTGACAAAAGAGAAACTGCTCCAGGTAGGCTGTATTTGAAAGGAACGATGGCATCCATCATCCCAGAGACAGGTTATAAAACATGAACCTTGGCAGTGGCCCCAGCCTTAACATCTACAGCAAATCATTCTGCCAACTAGGCTTCTAGCCTGTGAGACCAAGTAGGTAATAGTAGATGCTCTACTTCAGTCAAGGGATTGAGTTAATCTCTGCTAAGACTTTTGGTGCTTCCTCAAGCCTTTGAGCTTTATCTCAGTGCTCTCTGGATTGAGCTCTCACCAGCCAGCAGCTACATCAAATCTCTTTTGGTCACTTAATATTGACAGAGGAGGTAGACAAGAAGCAGGTACTGTCGCTCTGTAGGGAAACTTGTGCTCCACCATATCTCATTGGTTCTCCTAACGGTGCCTTCTATCGCTCCTGTCTAGTATCAAGTGTGAGGAAAAAGAAATTATACACCACTGGAACACAGAATCAGTTCTCTCTCACTACTCACTTAAGATCTCTCAGATAAAAATCTTCAAATCTGCCAAGCTAGATACACTTACTTTTTTTTTCTACAAACTATAAATATATCACTAGGAGTTTATAGCTAGCCATGGAGGCATTTTACAGCTCTGAAAATGCTACAGACTTTTGGTCACATGGAGATCTTCAGTGGGATGCAATCAGTTTTCTACCAAATTCAACGCTGGATCCAGATTTATCTGCTGCTCAGATACTTGTTTTGGTCTATTTACTACCACCATTATGTATTTAAACCCCTCATAAACTTTAAGTGTTTATTCCCATAGCATAGGGAGGAAATGTTGGAGATTGTTTCCAGTGATAGTGAATACTCTCAAAGCTAGGAAGGAGAGGAGAGTAGCACCTTATGGTAGGGAATGTTCCATGACTGCTTAAAACCAAGAACCCTCACCCCCCTGAAATTCATTCTTGACATGGGCATTTTAACGTCTAGTCGTCTTTTTTTTTAAGTGAAGCTGTGATATTAGGCCAGATCTTATGTATAGAGCCCTTTTCCATGCAGATATCTGTAGTGATTGTGGATGAGGAAGGAAAAAGTCAATAAAATAAATGGACAAAAATGTTTGTATACGTACCAAAAAGATTAGGAATGGATTTCTATCCTCTCACTACTAAAAAGACTAACACTTGGAAAGAATCGTTTCAGACTGAAAGCCTTCTTTAGAAAGCCTTATTCTTGCTAAGTATTCGTCATTTAGAGTGCATGCTTATGCATTTACTAAACACTCCGAAGAGAGGATCAGGACTGTGCCAACAAAAATGAAAGTGATGTGTCTGTCTCTGAGATTGAAGTGCAGCTTTTCAATGGCCTGACCTGTGGATTTTGCATCTCACTTATAACTTTGCCTTCATTTCCTTGGCATAAAAAATGCTTTTCACATATTTTGCAACACATTACCTTTTCCCACCCAGAGATTAAATATGAATAGACATCTTGGCTCTTGGAAGTCAAGTCTAAAATATATTTTAGTAATTACATCTGGTAAGATTTGATCTATGTGTTGTTTTCAATTTCACAAACTTTATGGTGTAATTCAAGCACACAGCTGTGAAAAGTAAGTTTGTAAAGAAGTATTAGTTCCACCTTTATAGACTTTTTAAGTAAGTGCTTACAGCTGTGTTGTTTGATAAATAGTAAGGGAATTCTGAATGGGAAATATTATGTGAATAGGATGTTATAAAAATCTGACATTTCTTGTTCTTATGTACTTTATTGTAAATTTCCAGATTTAATTTCTTAGGGGGAAAAAAAGAATTGAGAATGGAGCTTATTTGGGCTCTTTGCTGCTGTGCTGATAGGCCCACTCATCCCAGCAAAACTCTGAACCTTGTCGCCTTCCTGAAAGAACAGCCTTTACCTCTAGCTATTGCAGATGGGGAATTCAATGCAGAATCTGTTTACACAGATTCTTAAAAGAAAATCTTTGCAGGGTAGAATGTAATAGCCACGGCTGTACAGAAGGTCAGCATCATCACCTGTAAGGTATTTGAAATGTCGTTTCCTGACTTTTCTTCCTTCTGTGCTGCCCAGTGAGATGAAGAAAGAAAATTACTCTGCTAGTCTTTTGGGGTATGTCTGCACTGCAAAGCACAGTGCTGTGCAGGGACACCCCATCCAGCTCAGCAGGGGCAGCAACGTTGCAATGGCAGCACGCTGCTCGTTAGGTAGAAGGAAAAAGCAGGTCTCTGAGGGAGGTTAGTAGGATCCTGAGCCACAGGATTCTTTTGCTGTCTCTCCCGGTGCACACACAGGGTCCTGGGCACTCTGGTGAGGTTCGGTGTCAACACGCGGGAGCACAGGTAAGCCTTCAGGGATTTAACTCGATGGACTAGATTTCAAGGTATTCTTACTTTGTGCAGAGCTGCCGTGCAACAGTCTTGCAATACCAAGCTGCAATAATTGTATGAGGAGTATGTAGCCCCAGGAGACAATTGAAGATACTATGTTACAGACATATAAAACTTCCATATATAATCAAATTGCCATTTAATAGGAAGCTGTGGTGACTACAAGCAGGAAAATGGTATAACAGTTATAAAATAACATAAACCAATTCTCAGCAATTCTGGTGGAGAGGAGAGGGAATTACATGACAACAGCTCATTTCCAACCCCAAGCTAATATGACTTAGCTGCTTTGCCAGTCCTTGGGATTCAAAGGTCTGAATTGCCTCCTCCCACCCCTCCTTGGACCCCACTTACAACGTGCTATTGACTTCTTTTGACTCCCCTTGTCTCACTATGCTACAGCTGCAGAGCTCAAAAGAGTGGCTTAGAATAACAAGATGTTCTACAGTCATACTTCTGTGAAACATTTAAACTTTGTTCTGTTTTTTCTGAAGGTTTAGGAGGAAGCTGCCTGTTCCTAAATCATGTGCAATCTTTAAAGGTCAAAACACAGCCCCTAATGCACAGGCAAAGAAAAAGTTTCTTTGCTCTGGCTACTTGAAAAATAAGGCTTTCACTGTCCATCATCCCAGGCAGGGCTGTCACTGTCCCACCAGCTTGTATTCCCATCTCTGTCTCCTGCATTACTTTCAAGTTTGCTTTTACCCTCTCAGCCCCTTCTCCCTATCCTTCTGCTAACCTCTCACTGTCCTCTGATCCTGATGCCTCTTCCCTGTCCCTTGCAGTATGCATCACTTGCAGTGGTGAGGACCAGTTTTCACAGCATCTCTTCTAGTAACGTTGGATCTAATCCCCCTGACCCACAGAGTGACAGCTGTTTTTCAAGAGGGCATAGCAACACTGCTCATATGAATAGCAAGCCTAGTTTTACTGGCGATATCCTGGCAGGAACTAGATCCCTTATTAACAACGGGATCTAGCGGCCATTTGGAACAAGGCAGTCTTCCTCTTGTTTTCATGAGAAAGCTAACCAAATCACAAGTTTGAATGCTACCACAAGCCTTCACAGCACTGCAAATCCTGGAGCTGTCAGCAGAAATGCTGTTGTGGAGGGCAGGGAGCGGGGCAGAGCAAGGAGCCGCTGGGGCCAGGGCTGGTTCTGCACAGGCCCTGGCAAAGCTCAGCTCTGTCCTGATCCAGGGGTGAGGAGGCTTAGGTGGCAGCAGGAAGGTCTGAAGACTTTGTTGTTATTTTAAGACCTGCTTTTTCTAAAACTCTTTAGTTCTCAATAATTTCAGTTCATTGTATAGTTGCTGGTAACTGCCAAGAGCTGTAACAAAGGCTATTTTACCATGGTGCTCTGCTTCGCTTGCATTGCTGAGAGATCAGAGCTGTAGGCACTGCAGACAAATCAGCCCACTGAGAGGGCCACCAGCTATCCTGATGGACCAGAGCCCGCAGCTTGGTCTGAAAGTAGGTGAGTGAGGCCCCCAAGTAAGCAGAGCAGTTGGTTTGCCTGCTAGTGCCTTAGCTATTGCTCCCTGGAAACATGACGTCTGACAGGCTATGGTACCTCTCCACCCTTTGAAAACATGGTGTTTTGTGAGGTCTGTACTATTTTACGGTTTTGAAAAGCTGTGTTAGACTGCAAATTCTTCTGCCTTTGGGTCATCTTGTATTCTACATGGCACCCTATAAAACTGTCACCTTGGTTGGGAATTGTAAGTTAAAATCCCTGCAATAGCACAGCTTTACCCATAGCTTCATTGGTGGCCTGTGGCTGTGACAGTCATGCAGCTGCTTTTGCTCAATTTCTGCATATCAGAGATGAAGGAACACCTTTCTTACAGCATTAGCATGCCATGAGCTACAACTAACGGGCTTTATAAACAGCAGAATGTACAATAGAGCTGCTATGAGTCATGGTAGATTTGATACATGCACTTTATTTTTCCTTACTTTTCTACGCTTGTAAATATGTAATTCTTGATAGATGCGACTGAAACATTTGACATTTCTAGTCTTCTTAGGCTCCTTTCGCTGTTTTCCTTTAGGCTGTAACCCTTTTCTGGCAAACTTGCTTTGAATTTGTTTTTGAACAGGTACATGTGCATATGTCTATTTATATACTAAAATATAACTTGTATTCTCAATGTTTTAGTAGGAGAGAAATATAGCACTTATGCATCTGTAAGTATTCGCAGATTAAACAGAAAACTCACACAATAGATCCAGTTATCAACTGTTCTGCTAAAAACAGTCTTTATAAAAGCCAAAAGAAGTATCTTATGTTCAAATACGTAACAATTAAAATCCCTTAATAAGCATATCATTGTAATGCTAGTCTTAGATTTGAACAGAATGATGTCTCTGACACCATTTCCGTTTAAAAAAAATACATAAATTTCATATAGCTATCATTAAAACCACATTTGTTTCAGTGAAGTTCACAACTTTCAAAACGACAGAGACTTGCCATCCATTTCTTTGTATGTACAGCCCTGGTAGGACCAGTAATGCTGTTTGTACTTTGGCCAAGGCAGAACACCATGCCAGCTCTTTGATTAATAATAATTTGCAAAATAAGTTCCATCCTCTCAGGCTATTTCATATAACTAATTTGTTTTAATTTTCTGTATGAAAGATTTTATCTCTATCCCAAACATGACTAGGGATAGAAACACGTTCACATAGCTTTTTGTTCCTAAACTTATGCGTTGTTTATTGTAGTATCTCTTCAATGCCTTTAAAAAACATAAGAAGATTAAAAACCTCAGTATGTTATATTCCACTGACAGATGAGATTGAGTCTTTCTTATCTTATATAACTGGATAAACGATTTTGTAGCAAAATAGCATTACCATCATATGGCCTTATCTCAAGCAGTAGGTGCATAAATAATCTCCAACAGAAATGCCTTTAAAAATAGAAAGGGAAAAATGAGTTGTACTGCATGCCTTTGGCTTTCAGTTCTACCAGTACAGTTATATATTGAAATATTGTGATGCTGTGCTATTTCAACCGTGCAGAAAATTGGTCCCCTGTAAATAAGTGTCACGCATCTGGGTGTGTATCACTGTAATAATAATTCGTGCTTACTTCTCCAGCGTTCAGAACTCTTTTTCCTTACAGTGCTGAACCTGTAAATAAATGAATCAGACACCTAAATAATGGGAACGAGAATAATAGTTATGTTGTTCGTGATGTGTCTCGTGTTTCATTACTCTCTGCAGTTCCTCACAGGTTTTAGTCAAGCAGAAGTCTAGCTCAATTGTAAAAGCCAGTGTGAGCTAAGTGTGCTTTTGGCTAAACTTCCTTACCTTCCTTTTTCGTTGCTTTCAGTTAGCATGCCAGAAAAGTTCACCAATCTTGAAAAGAGACACCATCTTAATTTGTTACATATGTCACTACAAACAGATGCTTATGATGGAGGAATTCAGTAGCTTCTTAAAGAGATTAACAGATTACTTTACAGTTTGAAGGGAGCATTATTAGAGGATTAGAAACCTCTCTTAATGACTAAGATTAAAAGCACTAGCAAGCTAAGGTGTTACATTGCTTGATTTGCAAAGATATAGGTATGTGGGTGTGCACTTTCTAACCTTATGAGTAGATGTGGTTTTGGCTGATGTGGAAAGCATTATTGGTGCCAGAATTCCTAAACACACCCAGAACACCTATTATAAACACACTGAGAGCACCTACTGTTGCTGCTAGAGAGGGGAAGAATCAAAGTTTAGTTTTACAACACACTGAAAAAAACCTGCTGATGTGGTGAACTATTTTTAAGTACAATGTTTATTTCAGCAAAAATTGGAATCTACATGGAAAATATTTTTGAAGTTATTTTCGATTGTATGTTAAATAAACAATGCAATAGACTTTTACTGAACAGTGTGCTTTTAATGCTGTATGTATAGTGTGGTTCTTAAAGCTCATGAATTTGTTAAAAGCTGTATGAAAGTGTGCTTCTTGTAATGTTTGCAATGTAAAAATTACATTGTAGTGTAAAACTGGTTATGTTTTTAAACTTCTTATTTATACAGTTGAGACCAAGCAACTCCATTCCTCTCATGATGGATAAATGTGTATGGATAATGGCAGTCATTGTGGCAGTGCATGCAAAATAGTTATTGCAACAGCCATCACTTTGAAGAAACCTAACCTGTTTGCAGCATACAGCCGGGCCCCTGGACCCAAGTGAGTGCTACCTGAGCTCAACATTTTCAATATTCAGTTCTACAATGTAAAAAAGTTTTCACCCTGTAACAATGCTCCTCTGAAATGATTGCATTTTTCAGAGCTATGGTTTCAATACAAAACTATACCCCTAACAATTGGACACTCTTGGTAGCTGTTCAGAAAATAATTTAAGGTTTATAACCTATGTCAGAAAAAAAGTCTGTTCCAGGAATTTTTCCAGTTTTTTCAAGAAATGTCCCTTCAGCTTCGAACACTCCTGTGTCACTTACTTGCCGTTAGGAAAAAGAAATACCCGCAGTGAATGAATCCACACTGTGCCTCAGCAAAAAAAAAAAGGTAACACACCTCCACAGCTGTGGGAGTCGGGATCCTACATCTGCTTTTTGCAGAATAAGAATATAGGAGCAGCTGGATTGATTCAGAGTGAGGGGTCAGCAGCGCCTGGTATTCTCTCTCCTGTAGTAGCTATAAGCAGACACCTGGAGGGAGGACTAAGAACAGGCTAAGCATATGTGATATTTCCCCCTAAAATTTTGCCCACACCTGACTACTCACAGCTAAGGGGACTGACTGTTGTGTCAATCTGTTTGGTAGCCCCTTCTCCTGCAAGCATGCCCCAAGCAACGGGCATTCTCCCTTGGTTTCCCTTGCACCTATATTTCCTTTGGCCATGCATGGCACCCTTCGAATGTCTGGTATCTCACCCCATGTCCTTGGGGAAACCGCATGGGTGAAGCTGAGCAACTCCCGCCCTCTGAACAGGCAGTGCTGGCGGGGGCAGGAACACCCAGCTGCCCATTACCAGCATTTCACACCATCAGCCACTGCTGTCTTGGACCTCCCAGGCCTCAGCAAGAAAACCTGTTAAAACGAGGAAGCTGAACCTTCCGAAGATGAACCCTAACTGCCAATGTAAATAGAGAAAAAGGCTTCCTTCAACTTCCAGAGACAATAAATGACCTGTTGCTCCTGTTTCCCTGTAGGAGATAAACATCTCACCACCTCGCCTTGCTAACACTCTGTCCTGGAGACTCCAGTTACCTTTTCTCTCAGGTGATTAGCATACCTAACTCAGCTCAGAGGAATTTCTTCAGCTTGTATTTAGCTTTGAGTATCACTGCCCTGTTTGAAGAAAGGTCTGCATGCCTGCAAGCCCTTTTCCCCTCTGTATCAGCTGGTCTATGGAAGATTTTCCTCTTCCCATAAACTCTTCCTTTCTCACGCCCTTGGACATTCATGGTGGTAACAAGTACCGCCAAGGAGATGGCTATCAAAGGAATGGTATTGTTTGAATTACTGCTCGCTCTTTGTTTCATTTTTAGGCTGTATTTAGTGTCAGTAACAAAGACTTAGGCTTTACTAGCACTGAATCCTGAGCGTAGCGGAAGTCAAGGCTGTGAGGTTAGGATAACTGGGTAAGTAGGCCAATAAGTAATTATGATAAGAAGGTTAGGATAATTAGTAGCAGCAATAAATGGCCAAAGTTATCCTACTTGAGTTCTCTGTTCTACATTTTGTCAGTGATCATTTTCTTAGGACTAGTTACGAGAAGCAGCAATAACTTGTTAAACACTGTTGCAGTCATAGAAGTTAAAATTAAATGACGGTGATGGGGAGGGATTACTGTTGTTTGATGTAAAAAGGATAATGTAACTGGTGTAAGTAAAGTAGAATATTTTACATTGAGTGATAAAGTAGATGGACATTAATGAGCACTGAAAGTTCAAACCCGAAGTCAATGCAAATGGAAAGATAAGAAAGGTTTAACCAGCAACACATTCAAAGTGAAATAGCCTGCCGCTGGCAGGACTAAAAGGGATATTAAAGAAAAGCACATGGTTAGCAGTTTGTTGCATCTATGATTAATATTTGCACACAGACTGTGCTCAGCAGTGGAGATATGAAATTCCAGGTGAAATGTAGTTCTTGGCTTTCTTTCAGTGTCTTTTCTTCTACTACTTTTAGAGTTTATGTCTATTGCGCCTGGCCTTTTCACTCCAGCTCCTCTTAGTATTGAAGTCTGGATGACTTTGGGTGTAGGCCAGCGTACGTGGAACAGACTATCCGCTTCCAAGTAGGATACAAGTCAGATCGTTCATGGGCTAATAATTCTGCATCTTTCCTGTAGTTTGCCTCAAAGTGAAACGTGTTCTTCCCTAAGTGTCACTGTTACCTGGTGGAGCATGTAAGTGCAAAGAACCACAGACACACGTCGGTTGAAAGAGAAGTGACAACTACACAAAGGATGCAGCTTTGCCATGAAGTTGCCCAGTTGAAATGCCAAAGGAAACCTTCAGAGAACACGTCACAGCTGCATATTCTGCTTTCTTGCCATTGCTGTTTTCTTTTTCTGTCCACATTATGCTAGAAATTAAAGTCAGTAGTAAAGGCTATATCCTTGTCCCAGAGATTCCGGTCTGAAGAATTTACAGCTTGAATAATAGTCTTGTAGCCTGCCAAATGCATGCCAGCTTTTGTTTTCATCTATGTTAGTAGAAGTCACTAGGCAAGGGTTACACTGTAACATTTTCTTAAAAGATAAGGAAAACAGTGATCACTGAGTTTGTTACTACATACATGTCTTTCTGAATATGCTCTAACAACAGTTCACTTGCAGCGGGGATGAGAGGACCAGAGGAGAGAATATTACTGTAACATGTCCTTCAGCATCTCCTGAGTTTGCAGAAGTGCAGTTTTTTTTTTTCCAAAACAAAACAATCAGCTTCAGAGACAGGTCTAAATTTAAGGTTTGCAGTTTGCCTGCAGCCTGGAGGAGGAACTGAGAAATTCCCCTTGCTGAAAGGGAAAGCATCGGTGACAAGATGATGACACAGCTCTTGAATTCCTCATGCTTCACTCTTTGGTCCCATGTGATATAGTGTCGTGGTTTAACCCCAGCCAGCAACTAAGTCCCACACAACCGCTCACTCACTTCCCCTCTGGTGGGATGGGGGACAGAATCGGAAGAGTAAAAGTGAGAAAACTCATGGGTTGAGATAAAGACAGTTTAATAGATAAAGCAAAGGCCACACATGCAAGCAAAGCAAAACAAGGAATTCATTCTGCACTTCCCACCAACAGGCAGGTGTTCAGCCATCTCCAGGAAAGCAGGGCTCCATCACGCCTAATGGTGACTTGGGAAGGCAAACGCCATCACTCCAAACTTCCCCCCTTTCTTCTGCCCCAGCTTTATATGTTGAGCATAATGTCATATGGTCTGGAATATCCCCTTGGCCAGTTGGGGTCAGCTGTCCCAGCTGTGTCTCCTCCCAACTTCTTGTGCCCCCCCAGCCTCCTCGCTGGGAGGGTAAGAAGCAGAGGAGGCCTTGGCTCTGTGCAAGCACTGCTCAGCAGTAAACATCCCTGTGTTATCAACACTGTTTTCAGCACAAATCCAAAACATAGCCCCATACTAACTACTATGAAAAAAATTAACTTTATTCCAGCTGAAACCAGCACATATAGTCACAGTCAAGGCTTGGGAAAATCCACTTTCTTCTTCTGCCCTTTCAGCAGTGAAACTTATTTTACCCAGTTAACCATTGCCTCTGAGGTTCAGCAAGAGGCTGGTGGGTTTCCAACAAGGCTTGTAAGTTTGCAACATGAACTGGAATTGTGCGTCCATAAGGTGTCTTGGGGCTTCAGTCACCTTTGTGTTGTCCTTGCTTCAAGAGTTGGGGTTGGGGTTTTTCGCTTCTCTGCTGAAAGCTTCTCTTATGCTCCCATTTAGAACTTTCTGAGAACCAAACATTCTTTAAGGAAAGTGTTGAGAAAAAACCCTACTTTTCTTTAAAGGAAGTTTTTTCCTCCTTTAAAAGAAAAAAGGTGAAGAATACTTAATGAAATTACATGTGTTAAATGTTACCACTCCTTTATGTAAAAAATAAGAAGCATGGTGGTCAACCTGAACAGGCTAGATGAGGTTTCCAAAATGATTTGAGACTGCTAGGGAGTTAAGGTAATTAATAAACTTAAGTGCTGGTGCTATTGCTTGGATAGACTCTGCTTCCTACTAGGTGGCTCTGCATATCACTGTGGAAATAAACCATTATAGTGGGAGTCTTGTTTACTCTTTGGATGACTCTTCTCCCAGTGACTTGTAATCTCTAAGTAGTGGGATGCTTCACTCTAACACAGGAGTAGCACACAGGGCAAATCGGCCAGTGATGGAAGGCAGACTCATTTAGTTTGTCATACTTTTGTCTTGCAAAAGGCATTTTTAAAATCTTCAACTCTCTGAATGGAGAAATGACACCCAACAGCTATAATTCTTCCCTAATGTAATGTCAACTTCATATTTTCCAAGCTTTCTTTTAAACTAGACCCTGACCCTGCCAACTCTCCGAGTGCAGTCAATACTTTGTACCATCTACCCACTACACATTTTTGGGGTTCAAAGTCATCATTGTGCGGCTTTGAAAAGTACAGACAATGGCTGCACATATTTTAAGCTGCCCTTCCTTGGCTGATTCTTCCTGCATATGCAGATGAAGTTCCTGTATTTCACTGAAAGAAGAGATATTTGAGTTTTTGATGGATAGTTAGAAAATTAAATAGGAGGAAGGAATGAAAATAGAAGTTCCTCAGAGAAAGAGAGTAACATGGCTGTTATATAAAGCATGAAACCATTTGTCACATAGAGAAATCCAGAGCAAGTGGAGGCAGTTAAAGGGTGGCTGGAGAGCAGGGTGCATATGCATCTGTGGCAGAAGGAGCTGACTCCAGCTGCATGCAGATTGCAAGTGTACAGTTGGCACCATTTGTTGAACAGAAGCAAGACACTGGCATCAGGTACAGGTGGGAATCCACGCAGATGATAAACCTGATTCCAGTTTGGCTTTATTTCATTTTTTTTGCTTTGGATCTTGGAAATTCTTTTCTAAAACAAAGATGATGGCATTTTGCATTCAGCAGCAGTGTACTGGCACAGCACAGCCATGACTATCTTCCGCTAACACAGACTAACAGCAGAGCAGTATTGTCATCTAGCTATCTGCTTTTCTGTCCATCTATTTATTGCTTCTAGATAGCAGCCCACTGTTGTGCCTGTATAACCTATTTAACTACTCCACTTTCCTCACGGGTTCCTCTCAGCCCCGTGTGCAATGCCCCGTGCACTCTTGCTGCCGCTCCATTTATGCCTTCCTTGCCTTCTCCATCCCTTTTGAGCAAGCCTGAGGTGCTGCCCATGGGACTTGGTCCAGAAAGCACTGGTACACGGCTGGTTGTTTTCAGTGTGGTAGCTGAGAATTCACAAGCCTATATGGTTGGGTTGTGTAAAACATCTTATAGGAATGGCTGAAAGACAATTATTTTTAAACTTTTGGTCAAGATAATGTATTACAAAATAGTTACAAAAACTTAGCTGCCCTTACTGCATTGGATAGATTTTGTAGGTCTTTCAGGCTACAGCTACATTAGTGAACTAATTAATGCCAGGATCTAAGCCCAGGCTAATAACCAGACTGTTAGTTCAGTTCCTGGCACAGGTTTGGCCTGTGCCCACTAGCATTTTCCCTCCAAATTCTTGGATCGAGTCCAGAGCTCAGCTTCTGCTGGAGCCTATTCCCAAATGGCAGGACCACTCTCCTTCCCTGGAAGTGTGAGAAAGTTGCAGAGATGCAAGCTGGGCCATGTCCCTTGATCTTAAGGCCAGAGGATAAGCTTGACCTCTTCTATTTACTAGTGTAGTAGTGACCTAATAGTCTTAATGTGCTTTCCAATGGAAATTGCCAATGTCTCCCTGTCAAAAGAGAATAGCTCAGGATTGCCAGCATAGACTGCAGCAAATGGATGAGACCCATATTTGTGAGGAACAGACTGAGCATGCTTTCTATATTGTTATAAAAAATAACCTGTGTAAAGGTCTCTCTTTGTGTAACTGAAGCTTAATGTGGAATTATGCGAAGAATTAATGATGGAGAAAATATTCAGCATAAAGGAAGTCTCATACAAGAGTTGGCAGAGAAGAGAGTGAAGGGAGGGAAACATTTCTGAAGGCAAAATGATGGTGCTCGCTGTATGGCAGCTAGCTCCTGGCCGTACCGTAGCTGCTGGCTGCTCGAGGCGGTGGGGCTCCCAAGCTCCACGGGGCAAACGGTGACCTGGAAGCAAACCCTGGGTAGGGATGAGATGTCAGGGCCCTTTGGGACCTGCCTTGTGACCACCCAGATGCCCAGCTCTGGGGAGGGAGCTTGTGCTGGGGATTGCAAAAAGGTAGGGAGCTGCAAACACTGCAGATGCGGTGCCTGGAACAGCTGCAGAAGCGCAACCATGGTGGGTCCAGGCGGGGCAACAGGAGAGAGGAATGGGATTCTGCAGGTCCATTGCCTAGGGTAGTCATCCGAATCCTATTGTACGTTGACCTGGGTGACTGTGGACAGTGCAGAGCAGTTGGGAGGAGTAGCTGGGGATGGTATTCCCCTGCTTGGCTGCCCCTTGTCACAGCAGACGGACAGTCAATCCAAGCGCTATAGTGGAGGTGAGCAAGAGAAAAGAAAGAAGAGTAGCACCAAAATCAGGGGAAATGATACAGCCTCTTCTCTCCTTTTGCTGCCTCTATTCTGACTCCATGATTGATGTCACCACTGGGAAACCCATGACTGACTGTAGCCATGTGTTGGGCTGGGCAGATCAACCACACTCAGCAGCTGGACACCGTGCAATGAAAGTGCAATAGTGACTGCTTTGTGAATTAAACTTGTTTCTTAGCAAGTTTTTTCATAATGTTGCCAGAAGTGATCTAATGAATCATATTTACCACCCAAAAAAAATTGGACCTAAGCTCACCATAAAAAAATAATATTTTATTTTCTTTATTGCACTTACATACCAAGGAAGGCTAATCCTTATAGGATAAGTGAGTTTTTGGCATGTCTGTTCAATTTAGAGGACTCTGAATTGAAGCCTGTGCATATTTGCAGACTGAACGAGGACAAAATACTAATCTGGTAAAAAAGCCTCTTATTCTTATGTGTACACAAGAGTCATAATAAAGGTCTGATTACAGAAAGTAAAAGTGTTAAGGTAACATATGATTTAAAATAAAGAAATAGTTTGTTGTATTTACTGGATTTTGAACTGGAAAGAGAAAATACACAAAGCATATTGTATCTAAATCTTAATTTGATGGAGAATGGTTTCAGGCTGTTCTCTTCAAGGTGGCCAAGTGTATTTCAACATTTGTGGCATCGCTAACTACCAAAGTTATGATTTGGAGTTTAAAGTCAATGAGTATATGAGGGAATTTAAAAAGTGCATCATAAAAGATCACATCCATGCAAAATATTTTAATAATGAGCAATATTGTGAGAGGAAAATAATATGTATGACAACTTAATGTGATTTTTGGTAACCCAATTACATTTTCAAAGTTTGTATAATGCAGTGAGAGCTCTGCAATCTGCCTCTGCTCAAAAGGTTGCTTGACTCATTATCATTACCGTTTTTTTTAGTAATGACAATAAACCATTTGTCTTCTACATACAAAGTGCTCGTGAAAATTGCTGTTGCTACCAAGTGTATATGGAAAAGAGATTCGTTTGTTTTTATGTGGTTATGGGCAAATACAAAGAAAAATTTTGAACATAAATGTCAACATTAACCTTTAGCTTGAAGGTCTCTCTCAGCCTGGAGGGAACGTTGAATAAAAGAGAAGTAAAACTGAAATAGAATAGAAATTCTTCATAAAATGTAATTTTTTAATGTAATAGTATTATAATTTAAGACACTACCAAAAGCATACAAATAAATTCCTATTAACATTAAAGGTCTCTCTAACTTAGCTGTTAAACAAAAGGCCACCACAGACACACAGAAGTGCTGTATAATGAATTACTGTTGTGAAAACTAAGGTCAGTCTCTCAGATTCAACCTTCCCCTTCAAGCAAAAACATGCAACAAGAACATGAGGATCAAAATAAATCAGTAAATAGAGAACTCAAATTTAGGAAGATATAAGAGGAAACATTTTTTTTCCTGCAAAGAAACAATTCCATCTGTAAAAGAAGGTAAATTGTTAGATTGCCAGTCTTATTAGCTGTTTATCGTTGCATTATCATCATGCTTAAGAAACCCGGTCCTAGAATCATTCAGATACCGTAGAGACTTTATTTCTGGATGTTCTTAAGCTGAATAAATCATTAAGCATTGTATAGAAAATCCACAGAATAAAAAATTTACTATTTGAGTTAATTTTTTAATGGAACATTCAAGGCCTATTAAATTTATGAGCTTTTAGGGTAATGTAAAATGCTCTTTAATAAGCTGTAGCACATTGTGACTCCCTGTTTTGTCTGTATTACTTAATGGTCTTAGGTCTTGCTACCATTAGGCTAAATTGAACAAATGACTGGAAACTTTGTTAATTGGGAGGAAAGTGGGAAATGTCAATCATTAGTCATTAATCATTTTTCTTTTCATATCTGCCTTTACAAAAGCACTAGCAGAATGTACTGGACACTAAGTATGTTTTAATTAGAACAGAGCAATAAAGCCATAGCATCACGTTGGAAGAGAGACATTTTACCTGGACTTTTGTGAACCTAGGAGTAACAGGGCATTAAGACAATTTGCGTTAGGAGCACCCTTTTAAAGCTAATATTCTTAAAGCTTTCAGCTGATCAGCAGTTGTCCTGTGTGAACTACTTGCACCACATTTAATGCCAGCTTGCTTGAAACAAAGAAGTTAACATTAAAAGCAAAAATACCACAGTGTTTATAAAACTAAATCTGTTACCATCCTTGCAAAAAAAGCAGCTTCACTGTGTTTCCTCAACTGCTGAAATACTTGAAGGTTCCCAGGCTCCTGTAGTGGCTTTAGCTCATTGCAGATGGTAGAAGAAATGGAGATTGTAACACAGACACCTTCAGGAAGGTGAGATTTTGCAACACAACTCCTGATACTGCAACCACTGCTGTGTATGGTGGTGTATGCAGACAAAAGTATTATCAGGATCTGGTTACAGTGATAAAAATCCCACCCCCAGTCAATGTCCTGCCTTTTATTGCCTGTCCCAGCAGCGGAGCTGTGCTCTGCAAACCTCTGTGCAGAGAGTGGCTGGTGTAGAAAGCAGAGCAAAGTGTTTGGTAGGAAATGAATGATAGAAAATAAATCTCTTCTTGTTCTTAATGATTATTCGTTCTTTAGAGTGCCTTGATTTGGCAGCCTGCCTACTCATTGGCATTCCCCAAGAGTGCTGTGTGCTCTACTCTGTGGGATGGGATAGTGCAGGATGGTATGAGTGGGATGGGATACGATGGGGCGAGTGTTGGAGTGGACTTTCTCATCCAGGAGCGCTGGATGCTGTTTGTCCTGCTCCCTCTGATGGCAGCTGCTGTCTACTGCCTACCACTGTGAGAGGGCAACTTGTGATGTCCAGCTAGATGTCCTGTGGTGGGCTGTCACATTACTTGTTAGAGCAGTCATTTATTTTGCCTTGTTTCATATTTCAGTAATGAGACAATACTAGAAAACTTGAACAATAATCACCGCCTGAGTACTTAGGCGTTAAGACTGTGGTTCAAACACCTTTCTACTCCAGGAGATGGATCCTCAAATGACAAATGTTAAAATACATGTTTTTATTTGTGGCCACTTCCCTGAGAAATGTGCAGTTTGCATTTCTTTCTCAAGCAGTACTGAGCCTGAGAATCAAGCTTAATGTTGTTTTTAATAGAAAGGTCAGTGATGGCTGGCTGTATTTCAGAAATTCCTACGGGAAAGGATGCAGCTTGTCTCTCAACAGAGCTGCAGATGAGCAATGATCCAAGCACAAGGGAGGTCAGTTCAGCTGCCCAGGGTATCAAGATGGCTCAGATTGTAACAGGGATTTCTGAAAAAATGAGCTGTGGCTTCCTACAGATCAGTCAGCCAGGCCTGCTGTCTGTGGAGAAAAAAGAGCATTATTTGGAGTCTGAGATTTGGCACTGGATTTTCTCTAATGCTCATTATGCTTCAGCTACTCTTGAGCACCAGCCACTGCACTGGCGTTTCATCCACACCTTTATCTTGGTGCAAGCACTGCTTCAGTCCAGGTCTGCTTCACCCATTGGCCACCAGCAAACTGAGTGTCCTCAGCTTTGATTTGGCTAGAATTCACTCTGAATTCACTGTGATGCTGTTTATAACTATTCTCTTCCAAACAAACACCCTTAGCTCAATCCATCTTAACTTTTGGGGACTTTGTTTCACTGGAATCTGGAAATCTCTATGCAGTCATCTTTGACACCGAAGCTCGTGGTAACAGTCATAAAGACCGCTGCGGCTCTTTGCAGCAATCCTTGCTGACACTGACCTTTCTTCACCAACTGAAATCAGAATCTTACTTGAGATGTCTCCTGTTGAGGAGTATTTTTATTCCACTTTTTGATTGCCTCCACTTAATAGAGGTCTTTTCCCAGCATTTACTAGTTTTTCATCTGGGGAACAGGCATCATATTGCCTCACCCCAGAAAGTAGGTTTCAGATAGGTGGGAGTCTCCTCCTGGGAGAAGGTCTTTGCTATATTCTGTTCAGATTAATTCCACCAACCTCCCACCTTCCCTGCTGTTGCAATATCCTGTTTTGGATTCTAGGCAATAAAGGAACAACATTAGTTTCAAATGTTTTATTCCCAGAAAGGCTTAGATGAACACAAGGGCATGCAAGGTTATGACCTTGCATGTGGTCCTGACAGAAAGTGCTAGTTAAAGATGCCAAACTTGCACGGGGAGAGCAGAAACCCAGTGGGTGTTTAGAGAAAAATCTTCCCAGGGGAAAATTGGTTCTTGGAGGGTAAGCAAGTGTGAACAGATTCATCTTTCTGTGGATTATTTTCTTTTCTCCCTTCTCATTTCCCCACCTCTAAAGAGATTTTATTTCTCTGATTCAGTCATCATGGAAAGCTGTAAGGCAGTGGAAGATAAATGTGTTGTCTATTGAATAGTAGCTAATATTGTATGCCAGCCAGGGAGATGTTCTGTAGCATCGGTTTGTCCTATTTGATTTGACATAGGGACACTTCAGTCAATCAAGCAGTGCATTATCATTTCAAGCTCAGGGAGAGATACACTATTAATCTAAGTGAGCTGCAGTCAGACTTGACAGGCAGGGGACAAATCCTTAATCAATCTTTTAATCACCCACCTGGGGTGATTTGAATGAAGTCAATTAAGGGATCTTTCATCAGCAGAAAAAGCTGTACTCAGCTAGTTGAGGAAACATATGCAAGATCTCCTTTGTGAAGATGTCTTTAGAATAAAACTCTGTGGGTATTTTTGTCTTCTCTCATTCACTTAGTGGGGAGTAAGGTGGATGAGAAAGGAAAGATGAGTGTCGGATGATTGTATAAAGTTTCAAAATTATATAAACACACATATGTATTTGGAATAAATTTCCTGATTCTCCAGAAGTGCTGCAAATATTCCAGAAAATGCCAAACCATAAAGAAACAAAAATACCAAATATTTATTTTCATAGACCAGCTCTACACAACATCATGGTCAAATAATTGGATGAGGTGTTAAAGGAGTGCTTTTGCTATTGTAGATAGTGAAGAAATGCATTGTATAGAGACTGACTTTTATAATTTACTTTTTCTCTGTTGGCTTCTCTGATATAATTTGTTACTAATATTTTGTATTCAAAACTCCTGCCAGAGCTAGTGAAGCACAGGATATCCATAGAAAGCAAAACTTGGTTGTAATTTCTAGACAGAGATAATTATATTTTAACTTGTTGGGATATGCCATTAAGTTTTGAGCAGAGGGTGATCCTTTTCCATTGAATCTTGAATTGTGTGATTTGCTTACTGAGACTTAATATTTACAGATCTTTGAACATGTGACCTGTTGTGCAATCAGTTTGCTTCTGGAAAAGGTAGGGCCACAGTGTTGTAATCTGTAGTGTTTGTCATTCCTGTAGTCACATAGATTTGAAGTTCAAAAGCAGCTTAATCTTAAAACCACCTGACAGTCTACCCGCAGCATGACCATGAAAATGTGATTAAAACTAAAAAGTACCTTCTCAGGGCATCCCTAATGGAGCCTCTATTAGTGGGGGAATAAAATTGCTGAGGAAATTTTCAGGATAAACATGTTAAAACAACTCATCTGTTGTGGTTGCTAGACTTCTTACTCAGCCTTTTTTTAACAGCTTTGTTGGGCAATTTTTCCTCTTCATTCTTGTTTGAAATACATCCAGGATTAGACTTCTGTCACGTGTACATTGGGAGAGATCAAACCTCTTCACTTCTGTGATAGTGTTTTTTTCTTCCCCAATGGAGTCATTTTATTGCTGCATTAGGGACTTGGTGGTAAAGGTTGAGCTGACACTTAAATCATAAGTTTTTATTTTCCTCTCTACTTAGATCTTAAACTGAACAAAATCGCCAGCTCCTGGTAATGTTGTCTCCCATTCTTATCTCTGCAGAAGTCTGAGATAAATTTCAAAAGACACAAACAAAACCTACTTGAGAGGGACCTGAGGGAGGTGCAGGATTGCAGTGACATTTTTTGTAATCCGCTTTGGCATGCTTTTGATACTGCCTTGTGTGAGCAGCTAAAACCACTTCCTTTTTGAATTGCAGGTGTCATTGCAAACAGAAGCTCAGAATCATGGGGACGCTTGGGAACCTGACTCGGACACCTGCAAATCAATCACATAGCTGGTGGGAGTCACGCTCCCAGTTAACATGAGCCACCTTTATGCATCTGGGAAGAAAGAAACAGACCTTTCTATACAGCTGGACCTACATCCTTGCTTCTGTGGTAGTTGTTCTGGTTTGGATATGTTAATTTTGAAATAAAAGGTGGAATTTGCTGGTTGCTGCACATGGTCAGTGGGGCATTAGCTGTGATTTCATATTTTGTTTTCCAAAGGAAGGCAGGAACCTGCATACAGGATTTGACTCCACTTGTACTGAAACCATAGGAGAAGACAGAGACCAGACCACCATGAAGGACAGCTGGCAAAAACCCCACAACCAACAACACACCACAAAGCCCATGGGAGCCATTAGCTGCATGGAGGAAAGGTCAATTAAGGCTTATAAAGGTAAAGTCACTTTTCAGTTCTCCTGGCTTATCTGTTTTTACTTTCACTGATTTCAGACAATTTACTTCATAGTTACACCAAAGTAAGAAGGAAACTGGGAGTTTGCACAAGGGTTCACATATGTAGGATGCATGGACCTGAAGGAGCCATGAAGCCAGTGTGTCTCCTCACTCAGGACCACTTTCAATGCAAAGGCTCTCCGGGTGTCCTCGAGCTGCTGGTGTGACCTCTGCTCTCCCTGCAGGGACACATACCCCACGCCTGGGGGCAGGATGGTGGATCAGTGAGTTGGGCTCCTTTTGCTGTGTACTGGGTGAGCGATGTTCCCCGGCTGTTCTGTAGCAGCATGACACGAACTAGAGCAGCCCCAACCTACCTTTGATCCTGGGCTCAGGTTAGGTTAAAAGCACAGTACCTGAGAGTGTCTTGCAGCACCTGGGACCACCTATATGCCCCAGCATATCCCAGCATCCCACCGAACAGAGATCCAAGTGTGTACCACCCCTCTGCAAGGTCTGGATTTCCACAGGAAGGCGATGGAGCCCATGGGCCAAAGGGTACCTGAGCTACACCTCACCCCCTTCCCACTACAGTCACCTGGGACACCAGGGCATGGGTGTTCAGATATATCCTCAGCCCCCCACTCCCTCCAGACTCAGGAGGCAAAAATTGCATTTTACCTTTCACAGGCAGGGTTCTTACAGTCAGAACCCCAATAGGCAAAACTGAACACCTCTACGATTCCTATTCTTCTGTAGGATGTTGTTACCCTCCATTTGTACAACAACTCAGATGGCAGCTGCCTTCATGCAGGCTAGGAAAAGAGTCACGGGAGTGAAAGAGTGGCCTGATTAAACCTTTCTTCTCTTATAGTCCACACCAAGTTTTTGAATCCTGAGGAGATGATAATTCATGCAGCTTTTTAAATAGCTACTTGAGAGAAGCAATTCGGGTTGCATGTAGTAGACACAACTTTCATAAGTATATAGAAAACAGATTTAATCTTTAGAAGGCGGTTAAATTTCATTCTTAATTACAAATGTCTTTCTTTTATATAACAATTTTTTAATTACAATTCCTTGAAGAATGAATATTCCGTAAGGTTGGATAACAAGGCTATGCCTAATTTATGCCATTTAGATGCAAATGATTATTCTGCTGTGTAAATACACAAAATCAAGTGGAAGGTAGGCAGACAATGAGGACACAAAAGAGCATAATGAAAAAAATCTTATTTTTTGATTAGGGTGAAAGTTTACAGGGTTCTGCTCCTCAAAGCCCTTTCTCATGCTAGTCCATTAACTTCACTAGGATCCTCTCATAAAAGCCCATGTCGCTGGGGTCATTCCCATGAGAAGATGTTGTTTCAAATTAGTGTAGCTTTTCTGTTCTTAAACAGAAAATCTGAGATGATATGTGCAGCTGACTTAGGATTTTTGGAAAGTAGAACTGCAATAAATCAGTGAGATAGTACACAGGAAACCAGAAGATTAAATAAACCAGGAAAAAGTGTGTTGGCAGCATGGAGAATACTTCAGAACACTATTTTAGAAGCATGGAGTAAGTGTATACCACCTACCAGAGAAGATTTTTTAAAGGACTGAAAGGAAAACAAAATGTTGGCATGGTCAAGCATCAAGGCAGTGGAAACTACTAAATGCCATCAAAGGCATCTTTTAAAAAGTTGAAGTCTTATCTGAACAAGGAAAATAGAAAAGATCATAAACTGTAGCAAGTTGAGTGTCACACTGCAATAAAGTAGGCCAGTGAGGATTTAGAGGGACAACCTAGAAAAAGCGTGAAAGCTGCTATGAAACCTTTTTCAAAAACATCAAAGGAGGAAGCTGACCAGAAAGTCAACCAGGCCAATACATGATGAAGGTGTAGAAAAGGCACTTTGTGAAGACAGGACCTTGCAGCAGAGCTAAATGATGTGTTTCTATTAGTGCTGGTTACAAGAGAGGTCAGTGAGGCTCCCACTGGAGTCACTCTTCACAGGAGATGAGTTTGAGAAACTCTGATTGGAATAACCTGTAAACTGAACCTAACCAGTTGCCAGGACCAGAACAAATTCATGCAGGACCTTCAGATGTACTCTGGTGTGAAAGTATGGAACCGCAACTGTCCTGTTTGAGTTACTGCTTAAAGCACTTAATGACAAAAGGTGGAAGGCTGCAAATGGGACACCAGTCTTTAAAAAAGGGACTGAGGAATAATCTGAAAAACTGTGGACTAAGAAATCTGACATCCATACCAAGGGCATTGGTAGAAGCTATTGAAAAGATAGTGGGAGATCGAAGGAGCAACTTTCCCACTCATATGGAGGCTATTTCCATGGATCCGTGTCTTCATCAGTGGCCAAAGACAACAAAACAAGGACCTGATACCAAAGATATCCCTAAGTACAGAGACACAAGGGACAGCCAGAGTGAAGTTCTCCCCTCTCTTTCACAGACCTGATGCAGCTGACCTGGGCCAGCTTTGCCACCATCTCCTCAAGCTGCTGGTAGGAAATGTCATGGGTGTAGTTTTAATGTATGTTGATGAGGGCTCTGGGCCTCAGCTCACTCTGCCCTGTCCCCCTGTTTTGCACAACACCATACCCAGGGGAGAAGATAGTTTCACAGCCTGCAAGAAAGCATGTCGCAAAGGGCAGGTATGGTGCATAATGTGGAGAAGCATGTAGGGTGTGAAGCTTCTAGAGGAAAACTCTGACAGAGCCTGCTTCATGTTCAGGCGTTTCATGACTGTATGTTGGAGAAAATAGGAAGTTATTTGTGGGTTATCACCTCGATTTGGGCTTGTGACTACATCATTTAAGACATAAAGGATATGATAAGAAGAGGTGAATAATGAAATGAGTGACAGTAATGCAGATGATAAACCAGAATATTTTCTCAGAATGTTCTGATCTTGAGTTAGTTGAGCAGATTTGCAGACTGATTAATGAAACGGCACATGAAATTCAATGTCAATAATTATAAGGTAATGCATACAAGGAAAAAAACATACCTCTAAGTATAAACATAGTCAGTAAGGGATTTAATTCCCTAGCACCACTCAGAAAAGAGGCATAAGAATTAATGTGGATAGTTTTCTGAAGGCATCAGCTCAATGGTTGTCGAGAGTCAACGGCAGATTGAGTCAGACAAACCTTTAGGAAAGGAACTCACAACAAATGAGAGCATATGATTATGCTCCAGTGCAAAACTGTGATGTATCTGCACTTGAGTGCTGTGGGTGAGACCCCAGGACTGGGAGTACTGGTCTGCAAAGCCTGAGGGGTGACAATGCCGAACCAGGAGAAGGGTGCATGGCTGCCCATAGGGAACAACTTGCAGATTCAGTTTTACATAAATGTCTTTGGGCTCTTGTATCAAATACTGCATATGTGGCTGATTTTTAACATTGTTAAAATTTGTGGAGCTGGTATGTTTGAGGCTCTGTCCCAGGAGAAATACTGTATGCAGAGTGCAGTGGCCAGTTTAACTAGGTGCTGCTATAGGAGGGAATACAGAGATAGTCCCCCCTTCTAAATTGACAGCTCAGTTACTACTCAAGCCATAGTCAAGCCTTTTACATGCAATTGCTGCTGAGGCCTGAGAAAGTGGCTTTTTGGGGAAACCTTCTCTCCTCAGCATGTGGTCTTCTGATCTCATCACAGGATGAGACATTTTTTGATGTTTCTCTTGCCCTGGGGAGTGAGAGAGGGAGGACAAAGCAATCTGTCCAGCGTGTACTCATTTCCTCCTCCCATCAGGGTTAGAGTCCTGAGCCATTTGACCTCTGTCAAAAGGGATGAGCTGGGCTACCAAATCCAAGTTAACAGTGACATTCAAGTATTTCTCTCACAGACTTCCTGGAGCAAAATTGTATGTTCATTTTATTCTGCTGCTGAGTGCATACATCTTTCCATATCTCTCTTTATATAAATATAATGGGCTTTGCAGGGAATATTTCTCTGGTTGCTATTGCACAGAATATAGACAAATTACAGTAAGTCTGTGCTGTATACCCAATATTGTGCCAGAGTTTTTTTATTTTGGCTAGATTATTTTCCTTAATCTAGAGGGTTGAGTGAGCGTGCTTAATTTTTATATTAGTATCAGTGGCAACCTCTTGCAAAGGCATGATAAATAGAGAAATATTAGATTGCTAGTAGTCCAAATGGATGAGCTAGGTGAACGTAATATAAAATTGCTGCAATAAGGTAAATCTGTGTGGTATCTTACACTATGCTGTTTTACCATTAGTGCTGTGTTGTCTGATACTGTGATTGGTATAGAAACAGAATGCTAAGTTATGTTCTGCTGGACAAACGTACATTTTAAAAATGAAGAACAAAAACTCTATTACAAGTAAAGATGTGGCCTATTTTCTCTAACAATAATGAAACAGGCAGCTTCATCAGTTAGTTTGTCCTTTGTGAGTACTTTAAAATTGTTGCTTATATTACATTGCAGCAGGTTTGAATTTTGCAAGCCAGGGACTTTTGTTGAGCCCTTCATCTTCAAAAATTGCCCTTCAGCTGAGCTTTCAGCTAATCTCTGTTGAAACCCAGCTTCGATTACATTTTGAGAGATTAGGAGCTGTTTGTGATGTCTTTGGGAACACCACCACCAGGCTGTAGCAAGGGTGTAAGTGTTCTCTTCTTGAGCGTGCTGCTGTCTCTCTTTGCTGAGGTAGCTGTGTTTTGTGGGTTTGAATTTGTATAAAAGCTGAAGGGATGCAGACCATTGCTAGCCCAGCTAAGTGAGCAGACCTGCTCACAGGAGTAAGGACTGCACAGCCTGACTTAGCAGCCTTGCACAAATGAGATTCAGCAATAAGGCATATCCATCCATTAGATCTTTATTTATCAATATCACCTTGTTGCTAAATTATAAGCAAGAATGTATTTATTCTCCATAAAAATGCTAATAAATTCCTCTTGCACTCATTTAAGAACTAGACAGATAGCTTTACGTTCCACAGGGACACTTAACATACCAAGGTAATTGTTTTATTGCAGTGTGTTTTCTACACTCTGAGCAATCAGGTTTGCCCCCTACTTGTCACTTGCTCAGCATTTTGCTACACTGAATGAACAGGATGTCACTGAGAAACCTGGGAACATTTAGAGTGTTTTAAAAGACTTTAGGTGGAGGAGCTTAAACTCACCTTTGTATCTTTTGGTATCTGCCTGTTCTTGTTTTTTGCCCTGGAGCACCAACATTCATACTTTATTTACAGATCTCATCAGGCTTTGCCTTGTCAAATATTTTGAATTCCATAATGAGGTGTGTAATGTCTCTTATATAAGCTCTGGTTGGTGCTCTCCTAGGGTGCTTTGCCTTTGTGCTTAAATGGTTTTGCCTGTGTTCGCTTTACTCATTTTGCTTTCACTGAGGAATTTTTTATCGAGGAATTAAGAAAATAACATTTGGCTTCTCCCATCATGTCCTACCCCGCCCCCCCCCAAAAAAAAACCCCTCAAGTAATGACCTTGCTTCAGATCATCAGTTTGGTTCTTTGGAACTAATATCAGAGATTCCTTTTTTGATAGTAAATATTGTCATGGGGACAGAAACTGTACATCCGAAAATGAACTGTGAGCAGATCATGTCACGGAAGTTGTCAGTCAGGCGCTATATAATGCTAACTCTCTCAGTTACTCTGTTGAAAAGAGTCTGAGGTCAGAAAGGACCTTTTTGAACAGTAGGTCTGAACTGTTGTAGTGTTGTGCCAGCGGCCACAGGACATCGCCCAGTAGCAGCAAGCCCGTACCGCCTCACCGGCGCAGAGCCTTTCCCAAAGTCTTCCAACATTAATGTAAAGGCTTTGAGTGGTGGTGGATCCCCTCGCAGGCAGCTGGCGTGTGCAAGGTGCAACAGCCCTAGCTGTATCTACAACTACATGTGCACGGGCAGGGGCTGCCTCTTCGTGGTGTGTGTGTGGACCGGGGGAACGGGCATGGGGGGGGTTCACGGCTTGTGTTTGGGCCATCTGTGCGGCACATGCATGCTGCAGCCAACGGCGCAGATCCACTGCGTGTGCCTGATACGTTTATCACTCCACGAATATGGCATTTCTAGCTTTCCCAAAGTAGTTTAGATAGATTTTGCCTTGTAACTTTGTCAACGTGAGCTAGTATTGAAATATATAATCTCAGAAGGTGTTAAAATCACAGAAAATGTGCAAACCTGTAAGGTATTACTGAGAGATAGAGTCACAGTTCCAAGATGCAAGTGCGCTGAGTTGAAGGTGGATGGATGTTTCCAGCAGGAAATGGGTGCAGTATTTGTCCTGGATGAAGTCTTCATTAATACTGTGATGGACTAGATACACAATCTAAGCAATTTCTATTTATGGACTGGCTCTCCAATTCATGTTTTATGAGTTTCCTCCCAGGCAAAGCTGTTCTGGTTGGTTCATTAGCGTCTTGTCAGAAAAACAATTGGGAGGATATTAATCTGAAGCTCAAATACCATGTCAATTAGCAGGCAGGGGTTTTGTACTGTGGAGTTCAGAATGTACTTGGCAGAAGAAATGCAAAGAAATGTTTTATCAGTGAGAGAGCCTTAAAGCAGTAGATACAGACACTTCAGCTCCTTTTCTAAATATGGTCTTAAAATAGTTTGCACCAGATGCCATCTATGAATGACACTTTGTTAATCTCATGTTTTAGATAAAAATATTAGAACAGAACTGCACTTTCATAGCAAATATGTGGATATTTTGATGACATACTTTGGAGACAGAAACAAACAAAAAGTCTGTTCTACTTTATGATATAGAGAAGCAAATGAAGAGGATGGTCACTCCTCTGGAAGGTGATGATAGCTGCAATTTTTAGGAGCCACACCCTGAGTGTGGAACATATTGGTAGCAATATGCTGTGGGAGAGTCCTGTTTTAGTGGCAGGCAAAAAATCATAACTTTTTCATGAAATCATCAGTAGAATCCATGTGAAGTAATTTCCTTTCAGCACAATGGGATAAAACAGCATGCTTGCTAAACTGTGACAGGGATTGAAATCCAGGGATTACAGGCATGCGTGTCGGGGCTGTCTCACCTGGTGCCTTGGCTCTCGCTGCTGGGAGGAAACGACTGAGCCTCAGCGGCTCTTCTGGCAATATATGCCACATTTGGGGAAAGTGCTTCCATTTCTAGGTTCAGTTTCTAAATTTTTTTCATTAAAATAAATACTTCAGTGTTTCAGTCCATTAGAAGAAGCTGGCCTTCATGCAGTTGCATTAAAGCCTGAACTAACAGTGCCAGAAACCTTTTTCAACCACTTATGTTGGGTAGTGTAGGCATAAAATGCTAGTAAATAGAAATTGCAGTGTGTCACATTAATTTTGAACGTGCACATAGACATGTTAGCTTCAAGGCAGGAGACAACTAAGACATTAATTTCTTAGCTAGAAAAAACCCACCCGCATGAGGTCTGAAATCATGGTCTCACTGGCCACGTGTGTGCTGCTTTATCAGATTGCTCCTGGGGACAGACCCAGGAAGGCATCCCAAGCTGGAGTTCACATGCACATTTCAGGCCCTTACTATCCTTCCCAAATGCCCCAGATGTGTCCACACAAAGCAGCACTGAATGACCTTCGGATCTCCTATCCTACAGTGCTTTCAGCACTATCAGCAAGAGAAATCCTTTCTTTGTGACCTACCACGTAGCTCTACCTAAGTGGCCTTGCTTGCTTCTGTTCATGATTGCCGGTAGCAAAAGCAGGCAAAGAGCCTTTCTTTTGCTTGCCTGGACCTCTGGATTCCCAGCTGGTCCCACTGCTTCCCCAGAGCTTGCTTAAGTTTGAAGCAAGCAAAGCCCCCACCGGGTTCCTTGGGGCCAGGACAGGCAGCAATCCGTGCCTTCCCTCTTGCTGTTCTCATCTCAGGCTTAGTCTTTCCCTGGACCTTGGTTGCAGCAGAGGTCCCCAGCACCCACACTTGACAGCACAGACCCCTTGGGAGATGGGGAAGATGAGACCCTTCCTGTGTGGCTGCTGCAACTGGATTTTTTACAGCTTCCTCATGTAACTGAGTCATGAGAGAGAATGTGCGTTGCCAAGTGATAAACACTATGGGCAGGACTCAGCCTGGGACACTGAAATTAGTCATCTAATGTATGTGTAGATGAGATTTCTAAGTTCCCATTATTGATGATGAAGATCCAGTCCACAAATGTCAGGGGAGGCATATTCAGCAGAGGTGGTGGGGTCTGGAGAGCTAGTCTGCCCACAGTGAAGGAGACACTGAGAGGCTCCATTCAGTTGCCCTCTTACCAATAGTGATACCTGGTAACTCTGAGATGCCCAAGGCTATCTTAGGCATCCCGATGGGGTTTGCAGATGTGGCACAGGACCTACAGGAGACCTTAGGTCCTGTGGAGCAGCAGCTGGAGGCCAGCCAGAAAACTCCAGGGCAATTAGGTGCTTAAATTTAGTTACCTCAATCTCAGACTGAATCCCACCTTTTTTTCTGGCAAGAGTCAAAAGCCATTTTTGCACTCTGAATGAATTTACATCCATAACACACACAAAACATAGGCCAAAGGCAGTTCCTCACAGCTAACTCCCAAACAAGCATCCCCTTGGCCTCTCTCCCCTCTGGCCTTAGGACTGCCCAAGGCATGGGGATGCAGCCCTCTTCCTTCCCAGCCTCCTTGGAAGCCTCTCTAACCCATTATGGAGCAAAGACTATATGAAAGATGGGCAGCCTCAAGGGAAGTGTCTCTAGACATGGCCCTTCACAAAGCATTTGGAATTGGCTGTGCCCCACAGAGCAACATTTGGGCACGAACAGCACCAAATCCTCCAGAAAGGGTACCCTGCACCGCCCTTCCTTCAAAGCAATGCGGGTGAGAACCTGGCGGAGGGCAGCACTTGCTCAGTTGACTCACATGGAGCAAGGAACCACTGCCACCTCCTTTCCCCACAGGTGGGTGAGCAACAGGTCCTCTCCACCCTCGCCCTTGGTGTTTGACTGGGGGCATCTGACAGCCCTGGCCTCAGCCCCCGGTACCAGCACAGGACTGCGAGAGGACATTCATGCTGCCTCCGAGAGCTCAGGGTGTTGGAGAGGCAGCTCCTCTTATCACTCCAGGGAAGGCACGGGCTCCAGCAATGGTCAGCGCCGGGCACAAAACCTCCCAGTGAGGCTTTGCCATGAGATTTACCTATGAGGCAGGAACTTCTGCTTCCCTTACGTTGTGGCCTTTTGAAGGGCACATGGTCACCGTCAGCCATGGCCTTTGATGCAGTCGGTGGTTGTACCAGTGACCATGCACCATCACCTTCAATGCCTGGGGACAAGACCCTATGAGTGAGGCACAAAAGCTGATGTGAACATGCCTGTGGTACTCAATGAACTTCAGAAAATTCTGTCTTCTGAGAAGTTACTGCAGATACTCTTGGCAGCCTGTGATGTGGAGGAGAGTGTGACACCAGATTCATATCCTGGAAAAGTTAACATGGTACTTCTTTGACTTAAAAATAGCTATTGATTAGATATCCCTGCATAAAAAATAGCTCCGATTACAGAAATTAATAATAATGTATTTCACATTCCTTGTAGATTCTATTTATGCATTTGTTAACAAAACAATTACTATAATTGCACTGAATTAGCTGGATATAAAATTTAGTAGTACGAGGATAAGCTCATTCAGTGAACTGTCAAGCTGCACATGACCTTGCCAGTGTAACCAACATAATTTTATGTTTGTCACAATTGCATGATAACTCCATTGTTTCATACTCTGACAGAAGAACCTGTATTTGTTATTGCTTATGTTCATTCTTATTATCACAATAGACATTCAGATACATATCTTATATACAGCATACACTGAACCTACCAGATTTGTTTGGGAAAAAACCCCACCTTCTTAGCAGTACACCACCTCAATGTACCCCTTCCTACTCCTACTTACCCATTACCTTCTCAGCAAATGACTGACTGCCTTGTCAGTCCAGAATGTGCTCAGCTGCAAGAGAGACAATTAACACTGTTGAGAAATGTTCAAGTATTACCTCCTGGATCTCAAGAGTGTTGTGTTTTAGTGATACAAGCTACTATCAAAGAGAAGTGCATAGAAATGCTTTTGTTTGGGCCTTCACTAACAGAAATAGTAGAAGCTGTTCAGAAAATGAAACAGATTAGGTAAAATTGAGGTTATAAACTAGAAAGAACTGAAGGGGGCACTGTAGGAACAGACATTCCTCTTTTTAGAAAATAAAGATGGTAAATGCCTGCTTGCTCTTTCTCTTTGAAACAAGAAAAAAAAAAAAAAAAAGATAAGATTGTCAGACACAAACCATATTTTCCCTTAGCTTTTTCTCACTTTCTGCTAGTGAACAGTGAATTCAACCCCCTTCCCCAGAGTGGGAGGGCTTCGAGGAGAGCATCAGGGCACTCAGTATCCTGTCCTGCAGAACCGACACACGTCTGTACACCCCGCAGCATGCAGGCTGCTGGCACCACAGGCAGGGCGGTCAGCTGAACGTGGGAAACTGCAAGCGGTTTGATGCCAGGCTGAGGAGCCATCAGCTATAGCACTTTTCTTTCCCAGATGAGTCAGGCCTATGGCAGGATATTTACTTTCCACAGATCTACCCCTAATGCTCACTAAAAGGGCACAAAGAGAGGCCAACCAGTCCTTACGCAAAATGCTGAGGGTTATGACTCAGCCCTGCAACTCTTAATTCCAGTCAAGCCTTCAACTATCTTTGCCTAAAGTAATCCTCCATCCTTTTCTTTGCCCCTTTGCTCCCCCTCTGCTGCAGGTGGTGGCCATGCTGGGCTGCAGACAGGAGGGCTTTCCAAGAGCGACCCCTCTGCCCTGTGAGAAATGGTGGCTGTGCTGCAGAGAGGTCTGTGGTTTCAGAAACTATGGCCTAGAGCTTCAGAAGTGTCCAGCACTCACTCGGGCAACACACAGCAAGGACAAAATCCTGAATGGCTGCACAACCTATATAATTGTTTTGACCACAGAGTAAATGCTTAATTTTGGAAATATTATGGGCCAGATGCACACATCTCAAAAGAAAACTTGTGGATTATAGCCAGCATCTACATCTACCAGAGTGCTGCTTCAAAGTACTTGAAAGCTTTTTAAGACAGAGATCTGCCTTCCCGCTCAGCCACAAGAACCAGACTCCTGCTTTGGGAAGTGGCAGTGTGACCTGGTCTGGGAGTCAGCTCCAGCAGTGAGAGCACAGAGGTGGGTTTTACATTTCATTTGGATTTTGCAGCTAGTGGATATTTTTACTTTGTTTTGGACTTGTTTTGGCTTCTCTGAAGGTTCAGCCTTTTCTGGTCACAACTTTGCTCCTATTGATTAACAAAATAATTTTTTTTTTTTTTTTCAACAAGAAGGACAAATCATTTGTCACTGTAGGCAGAAGCAGATGTGGAGGGCTTTGAAAATCAGGAAAGGGACCTTGAAGTGGACTCTGCACCAGGAGCACGGGGCAGAGCAGTGAGTGCATCAATGCACAGTGCGTTGAAATGAGACAGACCTTCAAGCAACGGCAGCTCCAACACCGGTTAGCTGGTGGACAACCAAGAAGTGTAGCAAACCTGTGTGTGTGCACACATGCATATAACACAATGGAAGTTCAAGACAGCAATATCATACAAACCAAGAACACCATACATTATTCATTATCAAGATACTCCTGAAGACATGAGAATTTTTATATGTATATGCTGGAAACCAAAAAATACAGCCATTGCGTGGAGGATGTATGATTCTCCTGCATGCCCCTTTTGTGTTTGGCCCAGGATGCCCCATATCTGTGTCTGTGGACCTGTGGACAGCCAGTGACATCCCCACTGAGGACTTTCACAAATGCTTGAGAGCTGTGAAAGGCATTTAAGCAATAGTAAAACCAAATATCTAGGGAACTTAGAATCATAGAATCATTTCGGTTGGAAAAGACCTTCAAGATCATCAAGTCCAACCATTAACCATGCCCCCTAAACCATGCCCTGGAGTACCCTGTCCACTCGCTTTTTGAATACCTCCAGGGATGGTGACTCAACCACTTCCCTGGGCAGCCCATTCCAATGTTTGACAACCCTCTCAGTAAAAAAATTTTTCCTAATATCTAACCTAAATCTCCCTTGCCTCAACTTGAGGCCATTTCCTCTTGCCCTATCTCCAGCCACTTGACAGAAGAGACCGACACCCACCTCACTACAACCCCCTTTCAGGTAGTTGTAGAGAGCAATAAGGTCTCCCCTCAGCCTACTCTTTTCTAGACTGAACAACCCCAGATCCCTCAGCCGCTCCTCATAAGACTTGTGCTCAAGGCCCCTCACCAACTTCGTTGCCCTTCTCTGGACATGCTCAAGCAGCTCAACATCTTTCCTGTAGTGAGGGGCCCAAAACTGAACACAGTACTCGAGGTGCGGCCTCACCAGTACCGAGTACAGGGGAACAGCCACCTCCCTGTTCCTGCTGGCCACACTGTTCCTGATACAGGCTAGGATGCGATTGGCCTTCTTGACCACCTGGGCACACTGCTGGCTCATATTCAGCCGGCTGTCAACCAGCACGCCCAGGTCTTTCTCACTTGTTACTTGTAGCAAGTTGCTACATCTTGTAGCTTATTAGCTCTTTTAACAGGTTTGCACAAGGTCTGCAGTTGCCTCCTATGAGGTTGCTACAAGGTTTCTACTATGGAGGTTAAGCTCCATTTCATTTTGCCAGTGCTAAATTTCACTCTTAAGCAAAAATGCCAAGGAAACATTTTGGAGGGGTTAACAAAGCCGTAGGGACAGCCCAGCATCCCTGAATTAAGAGCCATTCCTACCTTCTTGCTTGTAACCTCTGTTGCTGAGCTGGGTGTTGTATTCAGATCCATCTAGGGTGTCTTTGGGCAAAAGCTTGGGCAAAAGTTCCAGGACCCAGAGTATGTGATTGTGCCATGCCTCTGAGCATGGGGGTGTGTGTGTGTGTGAAGCTGGTGTGCATCGTGATGACAACTCAGGTAGAAAGTGGGGTGTTGTCTCCAAAGGGCAACTTGCAAGGCTCTTGTGAAGATTTTGAAGGTGTATCTGATTTAACAGACTGATGCCTCCAACTGAGGGGTCTGTTGTAAGGGAGGGGTGTTATTCTGGGTGTTTCCTTCATGTCAGCATCACTGCTCTCTGAAGGTCTTTCTCTGTAGGAGGGAAAAGGCAAACTCCTTCCATCACTTTGATAGGAGAACCAGGAGCTTTCTTCTTCCAAAGCCCAAAGTGTGATGGTGTGTGCTCCAGGGAGCTCCCCTTGCCCAAGGAAATCTCAAGATGAGGTCATAGAATCATAGAATCATAGAATCATTTCGGTTGGAAAAGACCTTCAAGATCATCAAGTCCAACCATTAACCATGCCCCCTAAACCATGCCCTGGAGTACCCTGTCCACTCGCTTTTTGAATACCTCCAGGGATGGTGACTCAACCACTTCCCTGGGCAGCCCATTCCAATGTTTGACAACCCTCTCAGTAAAAAAATTTTTCCTAATATCTAACCTAAATCTCCCTTGCCTCAACTTGAGGCCATTTCCTCTTGCCCTATCTCCAGCCACCTGACAGAAGAGACCAACACCCTCCTCACTACAACCCCCTTTCAGGTAGTTGTAGAGAGCGATAAGGTCTCCCCTCAGCCTACTCTTTTCTAGACTGAACAACCCCAGATCCCTCAGCCGCTCCTCATAAGACTTGTGCTCAAGGCCCCTCACCAACTTCGTTGCCCTTCTCTGGACACGCTCAAGCAGCTCAACGTCTTTCCTGTAGTGAGGGGCCCAAAACTGAACACAGTACTCGAGGTGCGGCCTCACCAGTGCCGAGTACAGGGGAACAACCACCTCCCTGTTCCTGCTGGCCACACTGTTCCTGATACAGGCTAGGATGCCGTTGGCCTTCTTGGCCACCTGGGCACACTGCTGGCTCATATTCAGCCGGCTGTCAACCAGCACGCCCAGGTCTTTCTCTACCAGGCAGCTTTCCAGCCACTCTTCCCCAAGCCTGTAGCGCTGCATGGGGTTGCCGAGACCGAAGTGCAGGACCCGGCACTTGGCCGTGTTAAACTTCATACAATTGGCCTCAGCCCATCGATCCAGCCTGTCCAGATCTCTCTGTAGAGCCTCCCTACCCTCAAGCAGATCGACCCTGCCTCCCAACTTGGTGACGTCTGCAAACTTGCTGAGGGTGCACTCAATCCCCTCATCCAAATCATCAATAAAGATATTAAACAGAACAGGGCCCAACACCGAGCCCTGGGGAGGTCCTGCAGCCTGACAGATTTTAAGGCCCTCAGCTTCAGCTCCGCTTCTGACACCACAGCGCCCTAGGTCTCAGTGTGCCTGGTCAAACAGGAATGACAAGCAAAACAAGCACATGCTGTATTTTTCTAGAGATGCCAAGGAAGACTGTGTAAGTGGGAATTTGGTATCAGCCTGGATATTGTCCCCTTCTCTCTATCAGAAGTTCTCAGTTATGGCCATGATGAGCACATGTGGAAACCAAAATCTTCATCAGTGAGCCACCACATGAAAGCATGCTTATTGTCCAGGTGTATTTTAACTGCCCAGATTACAGCTTCTGTGAAAGTGTTTTATTTGCGTAGGAAATGCAAGGACCACTGTGAGGAGGTACTCATTGTGGCTCATACCCCTTCTTGCTTTGTGTGAGAAATGGGAGATTTGCATACAACACTTAGGGCATTTGAATTATGAGAAAATAGAAATCCTTTCTATGTCTCTCTCTCCCGACACCCTCCTGTTTAACAAGTCCTATCATCCTCAATAGGAGGCAATTCATATGTCAGTGGTAGGATAATGGTTGGCTGTAAGGTAGCAGATAACATAATCTGCCTCTTGAAGTTCTACAGAAACTGTCCTTTCTATTTATTTTACTTGACCTGGAAAGAGCAAAGTGCTGTTAAGCCAGCAGGTTTGATTGATTGCAGATATATATCTATACCCAGGAGTCTTGCCTATCAGTATGTTACTTTCAAGTAAGGACAGGTTTGATTTGCAAGCTTTGTCCTTAATCTAAAGCAATGTGTAACAGAAAGTTAGACCTCAAGTCATAAGCTGCTAACAGTTATAAATAAAGGTAAGCAGTGTGAAACAAAACAAGTTACTTGTTCAGATGATTTGTTAAAATAAATTAAAATATAATGTGGTGCTAAGGTTGCTCTTTTGATGCTTTTGAACATCCTCCATTGCTCTCTGTCAGCTGGTGACTTCACTCAGTAACAATTGATTTTAAGAAGGAGAAAAATACAAATTATTCATTTGGATGTTGCTCTCCCACACATTCGCAACCAACATCTGTCTTTAAGAGCTATAATGTGCCTGAGGCTATGACAGCTCCACTCTCTCAACTGACTACTTACCACTAACCTGGAGAGCTTGACAATTTATAGAAAATTTTGAAGTATGACAATTATGAGACAGCACGTAATAGTCTTTAAATTGTGTGTGTTTATTCTGATCATAGGTGGAGCAGTGGTGTATTTTGCTCTTGATTTTGAGCCACCTAGTGGTAATATAAAATGAGATGAGACTTCTGTGCTTTAGAGTTGTAAACCTTTCTCAGCAGCTATGTACAATTCAACAGGACTAAGCGCAGCAAAGTGAATTGAAACCTCAGTGTGTTGTCTCTTTTGCTAAAGAACACTTTTTTTGTTAGAAATACAGTAAAAATGTCAATGTTACCTAATAACGAGGAGTTAAATCATTCCCTCAGACTGATCCTGTCAATGGGCTGTTCCAGGTCTCTGCTGAGGCTGTTTTAAGTCACTTTTCCCTCTGGGAGCATTTCTGGGGACTCACCAGGTGTTTGAATGGTGCTTGGCAGACATGGCAGCAGGGTGCCCCTAATGTGTCCCTCACCTCAGCCCACTGCCCCTTTTCCACTGGTGATGCAAGCCTGTGCAGAGAGTCAGGCAGCCTTGGGCCATATCACTTTGTGGCCCTTAGGCAGAGATAGTTTGAGAAGATTCCCCAAAATATTGTTGTGTTGGGGTCAGGAGTGTGAATGGAAACCCCTGGCTCTGATCCTGGGCTTTGCCATGTGTCCTCAGCACTTGCTGCCAGCTTTCGTTCCCCAGAGCATTTTTGGCCAGTGTATTCTAATATCAAAATCCCATCTTAAAAATAGTGTTTTCCAAAATTGAGCAATTTATCCAAATATTACACCATATAACTGAACTACAATTACCAGGGAGCATTATATACCCATATATCCGTGACAGAGCTGCATTTTCCAGGCCTGTTGTCTGGATGATAATCAATCACATGTCCTTTTGCACTCAAAGAACCAAAGTTAATTACAGACCTGCTCAGTGGTCTATGACATACACTCAGCACCTCAGATATACTGTAGCTAATTTTAGGGTTTTCTAAATGGGAACTGTAGATCAAAGTATCTTTCATTTTGTCCGTGTTCTCATATAATGGTCTCAAGAGCATCCAGATCACTAAATCCTTATTGCTAGTCTTGCAGGTTAGAAACCACAGTCACCTTTCTTTTCTGTGCTGAATACTTGAAACCTTTGTAGTCATTGGCCGTTCTCTGATGCCATGTTGCATACATTTTCTTTTATGTTCATATATCTCCATACCCTAAATATAACTTCCAGCTGCTAAGAATATGTAGCATTCCAACCCCCCCCCCAATATTGCATCCTATATTCTCAGCTGGATTACCAAAATATGCTTTCAGAGCAATCTTAAAAAATAAATAAAATAGTTCATCCTCTGTTTTTAACATGCAGTCTAGAAAAGCAGGGCTCTTCTTTAGAGAGGAGAAAAGAAATTGAGTATTATGTCTTCAGTGCTTCCTGAAGGTTAAGATGTTCAAGTAGTCCCCAGAGAGTTAGCAAAGAGAAAATGCCTTGCCTTCAGTTACAGACTTCACTACCCATTTAGCATTTGTAACTTCTTCGTGATACCTCAAGCTTCTGGTATGTCATGTTTCTATGTAATTTTTTCCTAAATTGGGTACTGGAAGCACCGGGCCTATTAAGCTGAAAGATAGTTACAGGCAGAGTATGGAGACAGGTGCTCATTAATTCTTGTTAATTCTGAAAAACATGTAGAAAGGATTATAAGGATTCCTTGTAAAGTAGGAGAGGAAGGATATGTCAGCTGGGATGGGGAAGCCACAGGAATGGCCCAGATGGGAAGAGAAATTCAGCCACATGTTTGTTATCATGTTGAGCGCAATGAAGCCAAACACCAGGCTGAAGATGAGCCTGGCCAAGGAGAGGGATTTTCTCTCTTCTGCTGAAGGACCAGATCCAGAAGAAGATGTGTCATTTCCAGATTACTGCCTGTGTGGTCTGAAACGAAGCTCAGTGCTTACTGTGCCGCCTGTTTTCAAGGTTGGAGCAGGACAGCTGGGCTCCAGCTGCCCTCACAACCAGCAGGGACTGATGGAGGGGGTGCTGGAGACCACCTCCAGGTTGGGTCTGGGGGTGCCACCTGCTCTGGTGTAGTGTGCCCTCCATCGACGCTGCTCCAAACACCGGAGGGAGAGAAGCCAGGCAGCTGCCATGGCCCTCAGCCGAGCAACGCTGCGCCTGGGGGCTGTGGGTCCGCAGTGTACTCCTCCGGGCAGGAGGGTTTCTCCTGATCTCCGCCACTCCCAGGAGCTTTCTGGCTTTGCAGGGAGGATGAGGGAGAGGGGGAGAGGTGGGCATGGGAATCAACACCCTGGCTGCTCCCCTGAAGGAGGGGTGGAGACCAGCCCCTCTTCTAGTCCATATGGAAGTACTGAGCATGAAATAGCAAACCCGAAATCACCAGCAGTTAGATCCAGAGCGGGATTTGGGAGTGTAGTTTAGACAAACTTCCCAAGAATATGCAGGCTATCTACGTGACTGAGGAGGACAAGCCTCATCAATTTTCTGTGCTTGTAAGACAAGGCGGCAGTTCTTTAAAACCTGACTTTATCTCTTGCTAGGGCTTGTTTGCTCAGAGGAGATGGGAATTCCTCAACATGCTCCAGGGGTAGGCAGTGGGATGGAAACACCACTGCCTCCCTGGAAGGGAAGGGAGGTTTTGCAGTTGCAGCAATCCCAGATCTCACAGCAGAGCAATGTCAGCGATGGTTCCACCTGGCACAACTTCGGGATAAACTCTGCTTTTTTCTGACCAGAGAACATGGGAGCATCTGTGTAGAGATGCGTGCAGTGAGCTTGGGCAGGCAGCTATCAATGCAGAGGGGGAAAATAGACTCGGGAGTTTGCCGCCTGGCCCCTTTACACACCATGGAGGTGCATGCAAGAGACCCTGAGCAAGGACATTTGTTGGGGACCTCCTGATTTCTCTTTTAGAGCATTTCACCAGAGAAGGACTAGCACTGGTTTTAGGTAAGCCCTGCCCAACGAAGGTGTAGTGAAACCACTGGGGCTTTACACCCCTCCTCCAGCCACCTCCTCCCTGCTGTCCAGGCCTCCCCTGCTGCTCTGCAATGGAGGCAGCGGCGTGGGCTGGTGCACAGACTGGTACGGGTGCTGGGTGAGCCCTGGGGTTACAGTGGGGTGAGGAGACCCATGTGGGACCCACACTGCTACTGCCACCACGTCCCGAGAAAACCATCCAGGCTGCTCTCCCTGCATCTCCACAGCCACAGGGAGAGCTGTATCCACACTTTCGCGTGGCACCTTGCTGCAGGGCATGTCTTTGGCTCATGTTAGGCAGCTAAGTGGCACCAAAATGAACAGGCAAAACTAGAAAGGGGCAATACCTGGAACATAAGAGTAGAAGGTGTGAGACTGGGTCTGCCTGCTCAAGAAAACTGTGTGCTGATAGAAACAGCGTAGCAAAGGATGGGCTGTTTGAGGCAAAGCCACCGAATTGCCATATCCACGGGTCCACACAGATCTGGATGTACTTTAGCTGTGTTAGTCCACAACCAAGCCAGACTTGTGGCAGAGTTGTTATTGCTGTGCCAGCCCGGTGCAGGTGAACAGTTCTGGACTTGTGCTGGTAGCTGTGTAAGGCACCACCCCCGGCTTTGTCAGCTTTGCCATTGCAGGTGTCTTTCAACCCCATATGCATTTGCAAGGCACAGAAAGGTCATTTCCAAGTTGGGGGCTCATGAAATTTGTCATGCAGGACATATACTCAAACCTTTTAGATTTGAGGATGGACTTCTTTGGTAGTTACCAAGTAACTTCTATTTGGTCACAGAGAGAGCTGCACAGACACTCCAAATGTGTCTAGACAAGGAATAAAGTTCATATTCCCATGAAAGACTTACACAGACTCATAGGTATGTGTGTATTTATCAATCTAAAAATCACAGTGACACTTCAGATGACAATATATCACTGGGAGCTCATGTTCAATTGGTTATACACAATGTCCCCTGCAGGGCAATTATTTTCCAGAGAATATGAATGCCTAATACAAGCCACCTTTTTTATTTCTAGGTGTATAGTTTTGCTTTGGTCATATTCAGAATGTGTGTCGCCTGACACCACCTGCTTTATAAATTGATCCACCTTGCTCACTCTGCATTACTGACCTGTCCCCATTCTTTACTGCTCACTGATTTCTCTCAGCTGCAGGATAAACTTCACATTTTCTTCCCAGTCACTGATGATAGTGTACAGCAGCTTCTTGACCAGAGGGAAGGAACAGTCATGCCAGCCTGTCAGATCCCTGTTTATTAACTGCAGCAGCCAAAAGCCCACGTAGCTCTAGAGAGGCTGTCCGGCCTTCCCAGCACTATTTCAGCAGCAACACCCACTGTAAACCTTTTCTTCTCACACACTTTCCTTTCCCTGCAAAACATTGATAACGATGCTTCAATTCACAGTCCCATTTGTAGCAAAGTGATTAAGCTTAAAAAAAAAAAAAAAAGGAAGCCCAATTGTTTAAAGAGGGATTGATTTCATAAAGGGAGTCCACACTTTTCTGAACTGCATCTGAAGAACAAAGAGAAAGAAACAAAATAATGTGCAGCTAGTTAAGAAATAGCTTTCAGACTTTATTTCGTTGGGAAATGTTTTAATGTTGCTAGTCATGGTTAGACAATAGGGGCATGACCTGAACATCCTAGGAAAATACCAGCTGCTCTGAATGAAAAATATTACAAACATATGGTGAAACCAGTAACACTGAGGCCTTTAACTTGACAAATTCACATAAGTTAATTTCAGTGGTAATGTAGTTTCTTCCTGGAACACTTATTTATTTGCACACTATTTTTGTGAGTTACATCCAGGCTTCTTCATGGAGGTTCATTGTCTCTGGGGAATGTTATTCAATCTAATCTTGCTCAGAGTCGTCTCCAAATGTACTGCTCCAACTGTGTCTTGAACAGCACAGTTGTGTCTCTCTCCAACCAAGCCCTCCCTCTGCTCTTCACTGCCTCACTTTCCAGCCTGCACCAAAACCTTACTTTCTGAAGGATCTTCCTCCTACCTTAAACACTTTTTTGACTGTTTCCTTCTCAATAATATGCTTATTTCCTTTAAGGGAAATTTCCCTCCAGGCAGATATCTTAAGTCAGCTTTGACATTGTCTGCCTTTCTCTCAGCTCTGTCTGATGGGCTGTGAGTTGCTTTTACCCAGACCTGCACCAGCTGCTACTCTGTTGAAATCTTTAATCACATCCAAATCACCACAGGACCATATTAGGTAATTTTGTGTGGCCTTCATATTTTCTACCACAGATTAGTGGCTATGTCTTTTGTTGTAGACAGGCCCTGCTCCACAGTACTGTGGTGCAGTCTGTACAACGTTAGCCACCAAGTACTTATTGTACTGGGAACTAAAAGCTGGATTTATGCTGCACAGTTAGAGGTGATACTGTTCCCTCCTGGTTTGGAGGACTTGATATTGCTCTGCTTCTTGTGATCTGTCCTAGCTGGAGTTGCTTTTAGCCAAGCTGCTCCATCAGCACAGGGAATTCCTGTCTTCTGGGAACAAAACCTGCCTCACAAACCTCTTTGCTACTGTCCCCGCCTGTAAATCACACACGGTCACCTGCATATCTTTATAAGTTTGATACACAGGTCTCTACGTATCTGCCCAGCTTAGGAATGCATTTGTCCTCCTCTGTATAACGACATGTTGACTGCCTTCTGATTTTCTGAAATCAATCATTGAGATACTGAGTCCATCTATAACTACAATTTTGTTTGGCTTCTCTCCTTTCAAAATTTCATAAATATCTATATTCCTTTACTACCAAACACATTCTTAAGTTACAGAAAAATGAGACAGAAATTGGAGGTCTATGGGTAAGAAAGATGGCATAGATCCATATTTGTGTGTAATATATATCAAAAAGATGCCAGTGTAAAAGAAAGACCAGAAGTATCAGAGCAGAAGTTTATCCATTGCAGTATTTTTATACTGAACAGTCCAAAACTGAGGCCAGGAGAAAAAATAACGCAAGAAACATAAGAGATGGATGGGAAAGCAGGCGGGAGAGGCAAAGACGTGAAAAGCAGCAGTCCAGACAAGGCTGGATGGTGACTTTTCATCTCTTTTGGCCTGCACAACCTCTGCGATCTACGTGTGATGGAGAAGAGAAATGGCAGCCAGCCCCAGAAGCTGGGGTGTGACGCTAACACCGGGCTGTTAGGGGCCTCTGGGGTTTCCAAATGAAAACAAGAAGTTTAGCAAGAGTCTACCATAAACCTCCCTTAATCTCAAGCTATTTCTTTCAGCATATGGAGTGCATTAAAAGAGTATAAAACCACTCTCAACGGAGGTTTACTGTGTATTATACAAAAATTGAATTGTTGTAATAGCAACTGCAGCTGACTACCACCTCTAAAGATGTGGCATAAATCTGAGTTTTAGTGCCCCATATAGTAAACACTTAGTGGGTAACATTGCACAGTCTGCACAAACAATGCTGTGGAGCAGAGCCTCTCTGCTAAAACAAACACATTGCCACTAATCTACATTAGAAAATAGGAAGGCCACACAAAATTACTGAAAATATATAATACACAAAGCAGACCATTATCAGACATACAAATCTAAGTTGTTGTAAGATGTTGTCTCAGCTATAGCAGCATTGTAAAATGATCCTAATAGCCTATACAGCCATTTGGCTTGATATAAAAATACACATTCCTTTGACATGTATAGGAGTGGTGGACTGTTACAGTAATTACCTTAATCTGGCAATTGCCATAAATAATTCTCCTTTTCAACGATTTGAAGATGTTCTGAGTAGTTACTCTACTTTGTTCTTACTGTAGCATTTTTCTAGTTGTACAAGGCAATTATTTAGAATTTAAAGGTGCCTAATGAATCTGCTATATAAATGCATTTAATTGTGCATAAAGTATTAACTGTGGCTAGAAAGAGGAGAAATAGAAAAAATAGGACCCAACATACAATTGTGGTCATGTCTTATGTAATATCTAAGCATATATTTTTCTGGTTTTCCAAATTCTATGTCATTTTCCCACATTAAAAGTAGCACAAGATATCCTGATTCTTCTTGTATTTGGCGATATGTTTTTAACTTGTGATTTCTGCTGGAAATATACATAAAATCAAACATTCAGGTTTCTTTAAATTGACAAGTAAAGATAAATAGAGAAAAAGATTTTTCTTAAAAGTCTGATGAATGAAAAGAGAAAATATCACTGAATGGTAAAAAAAAATGTTGATGCACATAATCAATCTTTTTTAATCCAGCAACAACTAAAAATTTCATGAATAAAATAATGAGGTAAAGTAAATAAAAAATGTCACAGGCAGGAAATGCTTTAATATCAGGAAGAATCTTGCCATTCCATATCTGCAATATTAGAAACACTCCACTGTGTATATATGTGGTGATTCTGCAGACTATGAAAGCAGTGACTCCTCTGTCATTTATAATCCATAAACTGTAAAATAAAGTCTTTCTTATTTCCCAGGTGAGAAGTAATATTCAATATTTCACTATTTCAATACCTGAAGTTGTGACCCATTGAAAAAAGTGGAGGAACATTATGAGGGCTGAGCTCATGAGGAGGTGCCCGAATGAATGAATGAATGAATGAATTCAGAGTTCTCACGAACGAATGAATGAATTCAGATTTCTCACAAACAAATGAATGAGGATCTTCTGAGTGTGGACCTGAGTCATGGGTAGGAGGATCCAACCAGCAAAGATAAAAGTGAGCATCACAGTTATTTACAATTATTACAATTATTTGAACCAATATTAGAAATAATAGAAGACATTATAACAAATAACAAATAAACAAATTTACTGCTCTGAGGATGACATCATGCTGGAGCTGTACAATATACCGCTAACACAGTGTGTTCTTGCATGCTAATACCTGCAAGAAGTTTCTGAGGATGCTCAGTCTGAACTAGCTTCTAGGAGCTTAAGTAGAGCTGGGCAAATCAGAGCAAAATCAACCAATGGAATTGTTTCTCTTCTAAAACTTACCATACATTAAAAATAAACCATAGTAATAAAATGCCCACTAAGCATGAGGAATAGGGAATAGGAAGGTGACTGCAGTGTCCTGTACAAGCTATGTCTGAACTCATCAATCAAATGTGCCCAGGATGGTTCACAGGCACAGAGGGCAGCTGCCATGAAACGGCCCACGTCTCTGCTAAATTCCCCCAGCCCTTGGGATAAGGTGTCACATCTGACCTATCTGATGGGAAGGAACCCAGGCTTTGCTAACACCCAAAATGGGTCTAGGGATGGTTTGAGTGAGCGGCAGCTGGCACAGGCCAGCCTTGAGCTGGAGGCAGCTCTGACAGCTCCAGTGCCTGGGAATGCTCCCTTGAACTGTAATTTACTGGTATTGACATAACAAGAGAGGCAGTCCTAAAATAATAGCTGAGTATGTGTGTCTTGAAGTCTAACATTTTTATCATCCTTTTAAGTATACTTGTTTAAATCCTGCAGTCATTCCCTTGAACCACAGTCGCCAACAACCTGGTCCTACAGATGGGGAGAGTGAATCTCTCGAGAGCAATTAAGCGAGCAGGTATTTGCGGCGAGCGAGTAAGCAAGTGTCAGCAGGATTAATATCCAGGCACCTCTGCTCACCATGCCAGCACACTGGCATTGATTAAAGTCCACTTTTAATTGTCCTAGTACCTATTGTCCCCGGGGACAAGACTCCAATAGTGAACCAGTGAAACACAGACAGCTCAGAGCTGCCCTGCGTCTCTCCTGCTGAAGCTGGCCGGGGTCCCAGCGCTGCCTGCAGCCTGCCTGCCTGCCCGGCCCTGCTCCTGCCTGCCCGCCCCTCGCCTTACCCCGCTCCTGCTGCTGCTGCTGCTGCCGCCGCCACCCTCCCCATGCTCCCGGGGCCTCTCGGAGCAGCGAGTTGCATCTCCCATCACCCAAGTTCTGCCTCTCCAGCTGGCTCCTGCTCTCCCGAACTCCAGGTTAGCCCTCCCTCACCAATTAGTCACATCCTTCCTTCACGGTGCTTCTCGCCACAGACTGGTTTTCCCTCTGGCTCAGCCCCAATCCATTTGGGCAGCCAGTATCCTTTTCTCCTCCAGCACTGAGCCTCAGCCTTCGCAGGATCCTCGTTCCTCTCTTTCTCCTTCCTCTGGAATTTGAGTCATCTCTGCTCCAGCATTGAGAAGCAGCCGAGCCCTGAACACCCATGAAAGACAAAGCTGCCTTGGCTTGGCATCCCGGAGGCTGTGAGCCATGCCGAGGGGACAGTGCCCTCCCAGTCACCCGAGCGGCTTGAGCAAGACCAGAGAAAACGAAATTCTTGGAAACTGTGCTGAGAAAATAGAAGTCTCGACCCAACAAGAACAAACTGCATTTTTTTTACCCAGAAGCTTAAAAACCGGCAAAATCTGAGCAGGTTTATCACAGGGCAGAAAGAAGTGCAACTCAGAAGCAGGAATCAGGCATTGTGTCAAAACATGGTAACACCAGATTTGTCTCTTTTGCCATCAGAATTTTTAATGCTGGTAAAACAACAGATTTTTCCAAGTGTTGCTCCCTGAAATGATAGAAACATTTAGGCAGTGACACTCAAAACAGACAGCCCCAGTAACAAATACAGCCCAAAGCAAAAACCCAGCATAGAAATGTCTTTTAACTGTATGGACACACTTCTAGAAGAAACTGAAAAATAGGATATATCGGACTGCCAACCCCACCTTTCATATAAAACCATTCTCATAGTGTAGGTAATATGGATTATCAGACCTAATCCTGTTTGATATCAAGTGGGTTAGCTCAGCTGGTTCAATACGACATTTGAAATGTTTATACAAATGTTGGATACTCACATAATAAAGTTCTGTTGGTTTTCTTAGCTGATTCTCCCATACCAGTGCTGTAACAGCCTAAAGCAATTGAAATGATTGACTAGCAAAATGTGCTAATAACTTTGATTAGCTTCATTTATTTGCTAATTTCTCTGCAGTAATTAGGACTGTAGCACATTGCTGACATTACTTTTTTAAACAAGAATGCTTTTAGTAGTACTCAAACCTGTTTTGTGATTTCCAACCGATGTTTTCCATAAAAACAACTCACCTTCAGGAAAGATATTTCTGAAACAAATATGTACTTCTGGATTTTAAGCGATCATTAGAGAGAGCTTTTGCTATGAATGTACGTGTTCAAAATCCAGAAGACATTTCTCTTGAGGCTACAGCTCAGTCAAGATAGAACACTGTTGCCAGTCAGGTAGGAGTTGTTGCCCAGGAAATATGGAAATGACCCAAAGTCCTGCACTCAAAGCCCCAGATAGGTTGGAAGAAAATACTGGCAGAAAGTAATGCACTCCTGTAGTACCCCAGTAAATGTATTTCAATTTACTTGTGGTATTTAAGTAAATTTACTGAGGTTAGTAAATGACTTACTAATTATGCATATTGCATTTTGGTCAGTAATTCTCCCTGCCAAATCTTTGGTCCTTTCTGGGGGCTACTTATGATCATGCTACTCTTGTAAAAGTATTTAAATGCCTTTTTTTTTTCTTTTGCCATTTAAAATTGCATCTATACTGTGCATTACTGGGTCCTAGGCACTGAAATCTTTTTTATAGAGGTAGCCTAGATATTAGTGTCTTTTCTTATCTCTCATTAACATCAGGTTAGCATACAATTCAGAACCCGGTTTTGTGCCTATGTCCCTGCAAGACGGAAGAAAAAAAATCAAGGGCAAAAAAGCTGTGTTCTGAAAACCATGACTGGACAAATGCAAGCTTTCCTGAGTGCTTTGCCAGCCACCTGACAATTTTAAATAGAAGACAGTGAACAGGTGAAGAAAGCAATCAAAGTCAGCATTAATGCTGCTGCCTAAACAGTTTAGCTGTCTTTGCTCCATTTCTTCCACAGCTATTGCTGACTGTGACTACAGATAAGTTGAACAAGGATGGAGGTCACCAAAACAAGAAATGCCTTAATAATTAAGGGCTCAATATGTTTCACAAATGCACCTTCTACTGTGTCTGCTGCCAAACAGCTGTGGATGTGTGATATCTTGTAAAAATAAATCAAGAAACCTGAAAGGCTCTGCTCATAATCTAAATGTGGAACTAGAGATGCAGAATGAGGATAAAACTCCTAATCACTCTCCCCAAGCTCATACTTGCAACATAATCAAATCTGTCTACCAGGGCGATCTGCACTTAATCAATTGAAGTGTGATATAACCTTGCACTTCATGGTAACATGAAGCTAGAACTAAAAGAAACCCTGTCATTGTTATGAGCATATTTTCCAAGGCACAGAATTAGCAGGCTTTGGTCTCCAAAACGAGCCCTTCAACATTTAATTACCTGTAGTACGCTGCAAATGTTTGTTAAGGTCTGTGCATAGCTAACAGCTGAGCCTGCTGATGCCAGCAAGTCCTTCCTCTGCTGTCCTGAGAACGGTTTGCTATTGGGATACCTTGCTCCAGCATGCTTCTCTGTTGGTAAAATGTTAAGTACTCTGCTTGTTTTAATGCAAATGATGACTTATTAAGTAAGGAAGCGAAGCATTTTACATTTTCCACGTTGCCGTATCTTAATGCCTGAAGAAAAGGCTAATCCTGGAAAAGACTTTTTTTTTCCTTTTATAACTGAGGATATTCTGATAGCTGAGAACCTATGTATAATATCAGCAGCCACTTAAACGCTGTGTTTGGACAGATAGCAAAATTTTGTTGGATATGTATTTAAATCTCAGGGGAGCTTCTCTGCCTGTCACATCAGTAGCTGGCAGTTTGAGAAGCAGGCTTTTCCTTTAAGGATTCACTTGTCCTTTAATTGTGGGGAAGTGAAATAGCATCTGTCTGGGGGGTTTTATGGCTTCTACTTCCAGATGAAACAGGGAAATACAAGGACATGAAAAAGAGAGAAAGATCTCAGCTTTCTGAATCTGTAACACTTTGGTTAGAAAATTGAGTGAATATTCTGTGTCAGCTCTTGTTTATTCAGTTGTGCTTATGCTGCCCTCACAACCGGTATTCCTATTCCATGTCAATTTCCATGTTCCTTTCCAATCAGCATTTGAAATAGTCAAACAGTGGCAAAAACCACTTTACTTTTGTTTGACATTTCATTTTTAAAATTGTTTAACTCCCAAACTTTGATTTGGAAATGCTGAAATGAAGAAAAATCTTTTTCATAACATTGCTCTATTTTGAAATTTCCAAAACAAAGTTTAAGGATCATTCTCTCCCTAAAAAGGCTGATAACATGGCTGTTTGTTCTCTTCAAAGACTGAAAGAGAGATCAGACTGGGGCTGCAGGAGGTTGCCCATGTGCGGAAGGTCTCCTGTCCTGATGCTCGCAAGCCACCATCACTCGAGACAACTGTGGTGTCACCAAGTTTCTTCCCTCTGCTGGGTGCCTGATTTTTCTCCGTTTTGGCTCTGGAGGCCACCTGCTGTGGACATGGCTGTTGTCTCGACAAACTCTGGAGAATAACTTATTGCATGTTATTCGCATTTCATCACTTAGGGATTCTTTAATACACACTCGCGTTGATCCGTAATATTGCATCTTAGCTTATACACCTTGGGTTCTGGGGAGAGGAGAGAGGAGTTGATCCAGCAGTGTCACGGTGGAGAAATGAGGGCTCTGCCAGGAGGAGGAGCTGGGATCAAACCGGCTGTGCCGTGGGGCAGGCAAAGCGTGCTGGATGCAGTCTCATCCGCTGTTCAGGGTGGGGAATCACTTGCACCTGTGCAAAGCTGGAGCACAAGCCCCTGTTCTCCTGTTGTACCGTGTCCTGCTCCGCACAAGTATACATTACTACATAAAATGCAAGAGGGAGCATTTGCTGAAAACAAAATCTGTCCAGTGGTAAAGACAAAACACTGTACTGAAAAACCTTCACTTTTTCTGTGTCTGTTTATTGTGAAGTCTGTCTCGTAAAGAAAGGAAGGGCAACTTTAGGCAGAAATGAGCGAACTACATGTTTCTACTTTCCAAGCCCAGCACAGCCTGTGCTCTCAGAAAAATATTCTACCGGTAAACAAAATGTGAACACAAAAACGTGATAACTTTTCTCACTCCTATTTTGTCCTATCACCTGTCAGTCTCCAGACAAATGAAACAATCTTTGTAATTTAAAAAAAGAATACAATTCCCCATGTGCTTCCTTCCATTGAACAGGAGGATATTAGAGGAGGTCAGCTGTCTCCTTGACTTTTTGTCAGCAAAATAAGAACATCAGAATTATGAAAATGTCCAAACTCAACTGTGTCTTCATTAGCATTCTGGGGAGTCACTTCAATTAAGGAAAACTCTTATTTTGTCTGCCTCACTAGAGAAATGGAGACTAAAATTGGAATGTAAATGTGGCTATATTTTATAATGATTTAATGTGACAATCTTCCTATTTGCAAATGGCCCAGCAAAGGGTCACAGTTTAACATCAATTCATAGAGTAAAATGTAAGTTCAAAAACATGTCAGAACAATTTGCAGGATTTTTTTCAATTATTTGGCAAAGGACACATGGAGTTTTCTTATATTATTTAATTTTTCTCTGAGACTTTATGTGCTGCCAGTTCTGAACCACTAGTTGTTTGAATTTTTAAATTCCTGTTTGGGGAGTTTGCTAAAATGCTACCAAGAAGCTCTAGCAAAGTTCCCCTTCATTTCCAAACCACTCCAGTGTCTTTTCCCACTGATGGGATAAATGGACTGAGCATTTTCAGCTGCATCTCAGATAAAACTAACCAAAATCAAGCCCTTAAGGCTCTGATTTTCAGAGTGCTTAACACTGATGACTGTAGCCAAAGGTAATTGAAGCTGCTGGGGCACTGTATCCCTGAAAACTTGAAACAATGCTGTCTTTGTGATCAGGATGGTCCTTGGATTGTCAAACCTGCCCAGAGACATGAGGTAGGATGACTTTGCACACACTACTTAGAGCAGGTCTATGCTTTAAATTCTGTCTGGAATCTGGTTGATCACAATTTAATGGGCTGTACACCTCCGCTATGCAGTTAGGGTTAAGAAGGTGCTCTAGGTAGCCTGTGAATAGATACGGAGGTTCTGCCCAGCCTAAGGAGTTTCCCAGTGGGGAGGTCAGGTGGTAGGGACGGCTGTGCCCTCTGTCCCTGTAGAACCAGACAGGGTAGCAACCTGGTTGCCAGTTCCCTCCTTGCTTGGGGATGGGTGTATGTGTGCACACACGTGCGTGTGCCAGGCTCCTGTGCACGCAGGGGTCCTCATCTTGTGACACTGGACACGTTCCAGCCAGTCCCCACTTGCCTGCTTGGACAGAGAGCAGTGCCTGCTCCATCACACAGCATGCAGGAAGCAACAGAAGAAAAGCAAAGCCAAGCCAGGGATGTTTTGTAACTCTTAATTTCTTCCATGGGAAGACATTGAGAAGTAAGTGGCAGTGATATTCCTGAGGTCTCTTTTTTTGTTGTTGTTGGGGTTTTTTTTTTTTTTTTAAACCCCTCTAGATTACCCTGTCAACCCCCAGGACAACATGTATGGAGGTTTTTTTGCCAAGTTCCAGTGTAGCCTGGTCTATTTAACAGCAAGGTCTTGAAACTCTATTTTTCAAAGAGCTGAGAACTTTTTTCTGCAGCTGAACATGACAGAGACTGGTGGCCAAATGTGTCTCTCAGTCATGCCTGTTACTATGAGACCACTACAAAATCTCAGGCTTGTCCTCAGGCTCGCTGTACCTCTGCCATTGATGTGCCCATTCACAAACACCTTGATTGTTTCTCCCAGCTGGGGCTCCAGAAAAGGACCAGGACTCACTGGCATCAATGCCACCAAATAGTGCCACCCAGTATTATTACTAAAGTCAGTGGAAGCAAAGCAAGGTTCAAACTCTGAGCTCTATAACTGGCAGTCTGTGGTTACCGCAAAGTGACAAACCAAGAGTTAAACTACCATCTTGGTATCTGATGTAGTTAAAATTGAGGAGTATTGTGACTGAGATGAACTTCATTTGCACCTAAATCAGCATGCCAGGGTCAACACAATTGGCCATCTTCAGCTGTCAGGAGACATGCTATGGTTAGACCTCCTGTTGAAGCACTGCTCCTGTGTCAATTTGTTCACTTATTTCTTTCACAGCTGATCCTGTAGCTTTCAAGTGTGAAACTGTAAAGTGCCACTGAAAAAATATAATCATTTTCATAGTCCAGTGGGGCTCTGTGCTCACTGTCTGTCAGTGTGTCCCATACCAAATAGGTTTATTTTATTAGAATAAAAAATAAAAGTGTTTTATTAGCTGTCAATCTTAGAAGCTGGAGTGTCTTGATTAAGCACATGAGAACGTCTATGCCTGCGCAGCCAAAATATTCATTCAATCCATTATCTTCTCTCTGATAGCAACCAACTGTTGATGCACTGGGACGAATACAAAGCAAGGGAAGCCATAAAACCCTTCCCCAGCATAATGTCTCAGCTTCTGGTGACCCATAATTCCTGGGCTATGCATTTTGTCTTCATATTTAATAGAGCTGGATGGATTTTTTTTTCTTGCCCTGATTTGACTAACCACTTTCTGAAGCATGGGAAACTCTGGTGAAAGCCTATGGAAAGACCTTTCACAGGTGACTGTGTTTTATTTCTTCTGAATTTGCTATCTTCCAGCTTCCTTTGATACTTTCTGGTTCTTGCATTAGAAAACACAATGAGCACAAGGTCTTTATTTATGTTCCCTATACACTTGTGGTTTCATAGACCTTTCTTATAGCCTTGTTCAGTCATCTCTTTTTCAGACTGAAAAAGCCTAATCTTTTTCATCAGTTCTGATGCAGAAGACATTTGATACCTTTGTCATCCTGATACTCCATCTCTGAACCCTTTTTTAGATCTGCTATACGCTTTGGAGATGGGTGGACCAGAACTGCCCGCAGTATTCAAGGTGTGGGTGCCCCACATCTATGCAGTGTGGGATGATGTTCTCTCCCTTCTCTTTTCCTTTCCTAATAATTCCTAACATTCAATTTGCTTTTTTATTACTCCTGAGCATTGAGCTGACACTTTCATAGACTGTCTATTATATTTGCAAGATCTTATTCCTGAATGATAATGCTAATTCAAAGACTGTCACTGTGTATGTAAAGTTAGGATTGTTTTTCTCATGCATGCTACTTTACATTTATCTACTCTGAATTTCATCTGCTGCTTAATCATCCAGTCAGTCTGCTTCCTGCAGTTCTCTTTTTTTTTATTAATGATTACACTGAATAAATTCTTATCAACAGAAAACATTGCCATCTTACTGTTCACCTCCTTTTCCAGGTAATTTAGAAGTGTGTTGAACAGGGCAGACCTATCACATACCCCAGTAAAACTCTACTGGTACCTTCCCTGCATTGAGAAAATGGATTGTTTATTCCTACCCCTCAATGCCTAAACCTTAACTCTTTATTTATCCCTGAAAGGAGTTCCTTTCCTATCCTGAGGAAGCACAGGTTTTTGAAGAGCTTTTGGTGAAGGATGTTGTCAAATGCTTTTCAGGAATCCCAGGAGATTAAATCCCAACTATTACGTGCAGGATAGGGTGGGAATTTCTCAATCACTGTCTCTTCTTGTACATGAACTAGGGGACATTGAAGGACGCTACCAGAAGGCATACTTAGAACAAAAAAGCAAGGTGATTCTTCACACAGTGTGTAGTTAAGTTTCAAAATTCATTGCCATGTATAATGTGGATAGTATTTGTGGATTCAAGGGACAGACTGGGCTAGTTCACAGATGACAAATCCATTGAAGGTTACTAAGTGCATAGAAATAAAGGCTGCCTAAGGAGTTCGTGAAAGTCAAAATGATTAGAAGCCCTAACAGCACTCATCAGGAGCATCGTGTACATCTGCCGTGGTCATCTTCTCTTTCTCGGGCATTCACTTTTGGAGACAGGATTCTTAGCAAACCCAGCACAGCCATTCCTTTGCTTTTTTGTGCCCATGTTCTTAACTGGGTCTCTTGGATGCCTTCAAAGAACTCTGCCTTGTTTGCAAGGCATGAGTCCCCTTTTTGAAAGCTGCTTCTCCAGGGTACTACAGTTTCCCAATATCTGCTGATTTAGTTCCTACCAATTCTCCTGATACAGTTGTCAAACTAATAGGTGCTATAGCTCCTAGATTGCAGCTCTCCAGCTATACCTTGCAACTGTTAAAAATTTGTCATCACGTTTGCTATCCTCCATTCCTGCAGTACAATGGCAGCTCTAAATGCCTTGCAACTTCCTTTAGTAGGTCAGCTTTTAAATCATCTGGGCCTGACAATTTGTTATCTTAATTTTGACAATTTCTTCTATAGATTCTTCTAATGAACTCACTCTGAAATAGTTCCTCTGACATATCCCCTCTGATGTATGAAGAATGGTTCCAGCCCAGAAATTTCCCTAAACTCCTTCAAGGCTGCAGAAAATCATTTAATTTTCCTCCTCTGCTTTATCTTCTCTGAGAGCTCCTTTTGTACTTTGATCAATTAATGGGCCTACAAACTCTATAGCTTCCTGCTCCTGATGTGTTTGAAGAAATGATTAATTATGAGGTTTTTACGCCTTCTGAAAACTGTTCTTCAAACTCTTTTTCACTGGCCTGAAACCAGGAACAAGGGAACTTTGCTGAAGGCATTCATTTTGATCTTTTTTTGTATTTGTACTTCAGTAAAGAAAGGAAAATTCTTATTGATTTTCATAATCATGCACATATATGGATTTGCAACTGAATATACTTTTAAGCCAAATTTGTTTTGGCCCTACATACATATTTATCACAGCAGTTACATACCATAACCTGCTTTTTTCTGTAACAACATTTTTGCATTTTCTCTAACACATTAGTATATGTTGAATAACTAGATACCTTTTCCTTGTGATTGTGCCAAGTTGCTTCTGGATGGAAAGCGGATTTCAATTTAAAATGCACAAAAGTAGTGTTTTAGTGTTCTCTTTCTTTAGCTAAATAAAAATATTCAGATGCCTTTCCATTCATTTGCTTATGCCTGGCTGATCTGCGGCTCACTTTATGCTTATGCCAGTTTGTTGCTCTGTTGTTCTTCCATAGACCCCTTTTCACCTCTGTATTGGCTTCTGGTTGATATTTGCTGTTAAACCTTATGTGCTTCTGGTTTGGTACTTGCCCAGTCCCTGGTCAGTATGACTATTTCTGGTCATTAGTATCATCTCCTTTGTTTGTTCATGTATTTCTATGTTTGTAGCTTTACCACTCTGCTCAACTTTTGATATAGAGGACATTGTGAATTAAAATAAACTCTTGGTTCTGTCTTAAGATCATGTTGTGCTTGGGCACACTTCTGTTCTGCCTGCTGATGGCAATAATTCTCTGTAGTTGTATAGCTTCATCTTTGTACATGTTGACAGAAGGTTTCTATGTTGCTTTCCACCTTACCTGAAATGTTCATATTCCCAGAAACTTTCCCTGTTCATACTTTTATTTCTGCCTCTTTTTTGTTGTTCACAATGTAAGTAGATTTCCCAGAATTTCCTGTTTGCTTTTGGTTATTCACAATCATTCAAATTTTGCCAAAGTTGGTCTTCTTGTTGAAACACGTTGTCTTCCCTGTTACTCCTGACTTTGGAGGTTTATCTGCATGTGCACAGGGAGGAGGGTTAAGTCAACAGCAAAATACAGGTCTTCATGTTTCAGTGAAGGAACTTCACATTTCAGTCCCAGGAACTTCAGAGTGTCCTTTACCCAGGGCTGTCTCATGGGCCTGTCCATGGCCAGCCCAAAAAGCTGTGGCAATAACACACAACCTTGTTACTTTTCAATCCTGTTACACTCTTTTTTACTCCTGTTTTTTTCTGGCTGACAGCATCTGCCTCCTTACTAGAGGATTATTACCCCTATCTAACTCTAACTATCTTTTAAGGTCACTATATTCCATGAAGTGTCTGTTAAATGAATATTATTAGAGATATTGTGCACTTCTAGGGTTCTTAATGACATAAATTTTTGTTCAATATCTGATTTTCCTTCTCTGAAACCTGCTTGCTCTTAGCTACTTGCCTGTGTCTGATTTCATTTGCCATAATATCACCTGTATTAATATATTCTGGCACTGACACGAATAATACTCTATTTCTTACCTTTCAGATATTGCCATTCTTTTGGCAGTTTGACAGTAAAACCGTCTTTGACATTAGCAGAAGTAAGGCATCTAGCCTGTTGGGCACTTCTAAAAATTTCACTCTCATTCTTTAGTTTTAGTTGCCTAAATGTGTCTAAGAATTTGGTCCCTACTTTTTTAGAATTAGTAAATTCCATCTCCTCCCATCTGGTTTTACTTACTTCATTAGAAGGAGAAAACAATAAACCATTTTTTTTTAAAAAAGCAAATATGTCTAATGTAAATAATGAAGTACAATTTAAATACTTATCCATGTTTTCAATTAAAAAATTGTGTGTTTGCAATTAAAAACCCCCAAACAACCGTATTGGAAACTAAGCAGGGATCTGAGTGTCAGAGTGATATGTCTAACTTTTTCATAGGCACTGGCCATTGGGATTCTGTTGAACTTAAAGGTTCTTGAGTCAAGATGTTTCTAAAAATAAATCTGGAGAAGTTTAGGAGTGTGCTTTGAAATGTGTGACAACAGAATGCACTGAAGAAGAATTAAATGCACTGCCTTTACTCTTTCCCTTCTACTGCCCTTAGATGTGCTAAGCAGAGCTTGGGAGACCTGTGCTTCTGTGAAATGATGGGGGGAGATACTGCCCGTACAGCATTTCAAACATTGTTGGGTGCAGTCTGAGAATCTCTGCTGATTGCCTCTTAGGGGTGAGCATGTTTGCTCCTTTGCCTGTGTAACTCTGGCTATGGAGGAGTATTTTTGCTTTGCTCAATTGGTAAGCCTAGCAATGCCTATGCCTCGCAGTAAAAAAAAGCCACAACAAACAAAACCTGTTTGAAGGAATTAGCTTTAGTGTTTATTCATTGAGTGTTGATTCAAAAGCCAACCAAAGTGGTATAAAACAGAACCACCACCTCCGCAAGGCAGACAGAGTTTCAAGGTCAGTTGCTTATCTGAAGCATGAGGCGCACCGCTGATCTCTGTCTCTCAAAGAGATGCAGCCCACTTTCATCCTGGCTTGTTTTCCAGCCCCTCTCTTAGTGCCCCTTTTGCCTTTTGAAATCTTTGGCTGGCTCCTGGAGTGCCAACTGTCAGAGCGGCTTGGTCTCGGCTGGGAGATGTCTCCTCCTCCCGAGCCCCTGCTCATCGTAATGTTTTCTGACAGGGGGAAGCTGGTTGTGGCTCTCTCCAGACTTACCCATGCCGCTCTGCCTGTCTGCATAGAGCATTCCATGCAGTCATTTTCAGATGATTAAAGTTAGCTAATTCCTACAGCATGATCATTCGTGCCCTGCGGATGAGCTGTCTTTTACGGCTTTGTTCTTCAGCGTGTGTGAGGTGGCCCTGGAAGGACCAGGGTCCCATTAACCTGGGATCTGTACAAATCTAATGAGACGCAGTTCCCTGCTACGCAGCGTACAATCTACAAATGTCTTTTGACGTACAATGAAAACCAATCTACAGAATATAAGCAAAGGGATTTAATTGAATGTCATATCTGCAAAAGCCAAAGGACAAAATCCTGGCCTCACGGAGGTCACTGGCCAAGCTCCCGTGGGCTTCAGCAGTGCCAGGCTTTCACCAAGAGTCTTTGCAGCACAAGCATTTGTATTTCACACATGTTGACCTATTTCAGGTTGAAATTCCCTTTAGTAGGGCTCACTAAGCCATAGGGCTTGCTGGTAAACCTTAACATGTTTAGCCAATGCAAGCTGACAAGGGCATGACATCATTAGCCGAGTTTCACATCCCGCTGACCTTGCCATCATGACTTAATCCGCTGGGGTCTGTCATCCCTAATGGTTTGGTTTGACAGTGCTTTACTGCACTTGTGTATTCACCTTCTACAGTCTGTTAAGAAAATGTGGATATGCAGAAGCTGCTGTATGTCTCCTATGACATGTGAAATATAACAAAGCTTAATGATACTTTAGGTAGTTTGCTGGACTAGCATATTGGCAGCTCTGCTTTGTCTTGTTTTCTGCTATCTGAGTTACAGATTTTTAAAGCCTGATATTATGTGAATTGTGGCACACTGAAATTACCAGGTTTTGAGAAAAGTTGGTGTTTCTACTGAGAGGGTGATTTATTATATTTTCACGTCTATCATGTTTGTCTTTCAAAATGTCACACCATTTTATAGGCATCATTACCCTGATGTTTAATTTAGAGAGAGAGAAAAACAATGTTTCATACTGGCAGGTCTGATCAGAAACCATCATCTTCACTGGTTCAGCCTCTCTGTGCCAGCAGAAGGAAGAGTGAGTGCCACATCTCCACTACAGAGGTAAAGTATTGCAGGACCGTTCTGCAGATCGAGCACCCAGGCAACTCACCTCCCACTAGGAAAAACAGGAGCAAGTACCATAAATTCCAGAGCTTCAAGTGTACTCTTCTCTACATCCCATAAAAAAATTAAAACCAAACCAAACAAATAAAAAAAAATGGAAAAGAGAAGGATCAATACCACCTAAGCTAAATGATCTGGGCAGCTGGAGGAAAAGAGGGAGCATAGGGACCTGTACCTCAGGTAATCCTATTTGAAACATCTTTCCACGTTCCAAGGTATCTCCTCCAGTCCTACCCAACAAGCTGCACCATGGGAAGGAGAGCGAGCATTTTACTGCATAGAAGAAGTAAGCTTTACAGCTATTTTGCTGGACTTAAATTGCTTTCATTAAGAATTTGTCTGTGTGGGGGAGTTATTGCAGAATAAATTTAGGGGGTGAATTTAAAGTGCAACATCCAGTCTGTACTCGTTCCCAGTGTGGATTAAGCTAAACACACAGAGACACTTTCAGTATGGATTAAGAATGTCCGCCTGAAGAGTTAGTATGCAATAACTATTCCAGGCTATTTCCCCAGGTAGACAAGCCTAAACATCTGATAAATAGGCCTATTACTTTTTCTCTTAACCAATTAAGTACTTATTTTAGAAGGATAAAATGAATTATCACATAACTATTTCACTGCAATATGTCTTACTTAGTACATTAATGTCAGAAAAGGCAAACTACTGTCCACAGATTGGAAAGAAAGGTATTAGTGTTTTGCATGTACAAGCTTAGAGATGTCTCTTGACCTTATTATATTTTGGGTGAAGATTATGATGTATTGTTGTTTTTGCAACACTTCACATTTATTTCACAAAATAAATCACATAATGGACTGTCATAATAGCCCCAGTAGCATGACAGGAAAAAAGAATTGGTAGAGCTACACTTCAGTGCACAGTGAAATAGCTAACAATTTGTTAAATATCCCATGAGTGGATTAAATAGGCATATGATCAGTTATGTGGCTGCCAAGCCACAGCAGGAACCAATTACAATTCACGAAAAATAATTTAGATGAAAACTGATGAATCTATCAAAACCTAATTAAATTTATGGAAAAAAGCAAACATCTCGTTGACAGATTATATAACCAACAAGTTTCTCTGTAAACAGTCTACAAAGGGTGGCCGCTGAAAGTAGAGCTGCGTTACTTGATCTTATTTGGAGAGTGTTGGGATTTTTAACATATAATATTCTTCCTGTATCAGTTTCAGGTAAATCAGTCCTATAGAAGGGAGTTAGTCGTTTTTACATGAAGTAGCACAAAGTCATCCAGCAAATTGTAACTATTGTTAATTATTTCATGGCCTGTCTTACGTTAAACACGTAAGAGTCTGGGGAGGGGAGATTTGAGTGGAGAGAAAAGATGCTGTAGGCAGGGAGCTCTTTTAAGGATCTGACTTTATATCATGAACTGGAAAAGCTGGGAAATACAATTGTTTGAGCTAGAGCTCTTTAATCTTGAGGCATATTCTACAGTATAATTTTGGGGCAGGGGATCGTTTTTATTGAAATGCTGGGTATTAAGCCAGCAAATGGTGAAGCAAGCCTATGTGAGAACGAGTGCTGAGATATCAGTAACAAAACCCAGGAGGCAGAAAGGCAAGATGCCTCTAAGTTGGAGTTTTCAGCTGCAGTAAATAGATACGCTGTCTTCAGAACAAAAAGACATGGACTTGCATGGTTATTCTCATTGAAACCCTGCAAAGAATTTGCCAGAAACAGAGCTGCTGATCATCTTACTCCAGCAATGTCAGGATAGATATTTCTAAAATGTACCTTACACTCCAGTTGTTTCTCAGATTCCTGCACTGTTCATTCTCCCATGAAACTGTTGTACATTGTGAACTATAACCTGAGTTTTCTTTTAACAGAAATTCAGTTTTCCCAGTGCACCAATGCTTTTGTGCCGTATGTGTTTTGTATGACTAATCAATACAACAAAGATAGAGCTGAATATTACTTAAGACATGGATTCCTCCCCACCCCCCCCACCATGCTACTCAGAAATGAAGCTTTCAGCTGCCAACAGAAGAAAGGGGATATGTGCTTCTCCTCTATGCCTGTGCTTCTTTTTGGTGGCCACCTGGGAAAGTGTTAGGACACTGTCTGATTCACCTCTCTTGAAACTGGGAAGTTAGCAATGACTTTCCTTTTTCCTCTTCCCCAGATTGAAGACAAGTGAAAGATCAAATCCTTTAAATACAGGTAATATCATTCTTCCAACCCAAAGAAACTGAGTATTTACAGACTAGGTATGTAAAAAAATCAAAATACAGAAGAATATATGTTCTGTCATCACTGCATGAATGTTAACGTTAGCCAGATTCTTGCATTACATAAAGATGTCTGAATTATCTTGTATAAAACATTGTTACAGTCTAAGGACAGGTTTTAAAATGAGCCTGTCTTACTGCATAGGTCCATAATAAGAAGATGTGTTTACTTTCTCTGTGAAAAGGAGCAGTCACACATGCCCCATTTTCTGATTTTTCTCTCTCCTGAAATTGGAGTTATTCTTTGAAATGAGGCAAAAATAGAATCGGACTGTAAGATCTGAAGTCATTTATGTTCGTGAATTAACTTTAATTAAACTAAAGATAACCTAAAACAGTAAAAAATAAAGCAAATGGGAAAAAAAAAAAAAAAAGAAAACTGCAAGCAAGAATGAGGATGGCTTATTCAATCAACTGTTCTGTTTCCTCTGACTAAGAGATACCTTCCCGATAAGAGCACTGGGCTGTGTGACGAGGTCTCAGCATTAACCAGAGTAGTTTCCCTGAGACCAGTGGCTGTAGGTGAGGGTGAGAGGATGCATTTGCTGCTGCCGCATATATCTGTTTTGGGACTTTTTTTGGGGGGGAGGGGGGGCGGTTTGAATATTTTTGGGTTTTGGGGTTGTTTTTTTTTTTTTGGTTTGGGGGATTTTTTGGGTGTTTGTTGGGTTTTGGGGGTCTTTTGGGGTTTTTTGGGGGGTGGGTGGTTTGGTTTGTTTTTTTTTTTAGGGGGGCTAGGGTTTGTTTTGGTTTTTTTGGGGGGTGTTTGTATTTTAGTTTTGGGGGGGTTGTGGGTGCTGGTTTTTGGGGGGGGGATTTTTGTTTGTTTGTTTGTTTTTGCTTTTTGGGGGGAGGATTTTGGGGGAGGGGAAGGGCAAAAAGCAAGAGAAGCAGCTCACAGGGCCCTGAGAAGGGACCAAAAGACACGTTGTGGCTTTGGGCGCAGTACTTGCTGTTGGTGGTTTCTGTGGTCCTCTGGGGAGAGGAGAAGAATTTGGGCATGCATACCCCGGGCAGCACGGCATGTGCCAGCATGGTGGGCTGCAAAAATGATGCATTGGGTCATACAAATAGATGATACCCTGTGCAACTTCTTGGCATGCCTGAATAGCTGTGTGTGAGCTTCCTGTGGAAACTACCCAGCAGACAAGCTGTGAACGCATAACACTTTCTCAGCACTCAACAACACATCACCTTAGCTAAAGAGGACTGCTACCATTTTTCTTCTTGTTCAGCCCAGTCCCAAGCCATAAATAAGCACCTTACACTGCTGCAATGTGCTGCAATAAGAGGTTCAAGGACCAGGACTAATCGGCTTTTGCTCAGGACATGACAAAATGCAGGACCACAATCCCTCACTAGTAGTTTCCCACTGGTTGGTTTTTTAGGAGGGCTGGATAACCAAGTCTAACAGGACCTTCAGAGATCCTCTGAAAATGGGGCTGTTTGCTCCTGCACCCGAGACCCCAAGCTCCTCTTGAACAATCATAGCGTCTGTCCAACTCTGCTCAGATGTAAAGGACAGCCTACTTCTCTGTAACAAGTAATTAGATAAGGACTTGATGTGATTATGTTACAGCCCAAAACTAATTGCTAAAACCTTGTGTTCCTTGATGCATTTTGAATTTCTGAATATATGAAACAGAAATTTCAGACATTTTCGTTATCACAACTCAACTGGAGCTTAAAATATTTTTTTCACATAATTATGAACTTCTAGGACACTACTAGAAATATGTCCTTTCCAAATCCAAGGGTTAAATTCCATGCTCTGCTCCTAAAGACTGCAGCTTCAGAGGAATGTAAGAAAACTCCTTTAGACCCCTTTGAAACATGTATCACCTTTTCCTGCTGGGGCTGGTACAGGGAAGTGAATAAGGGCTAAGGCAGCAGCTGAAATATGCTCATATCTTGTGGTAGATTTCATATAAGATGCTGCCAATGTGTCTTACATTTATCTCTTGCCAAAATTTTTGATAGTTCTTGAAGACTTTGCAATTTACCTTGTTGACGCATCCCTCCTATTTTTTAGTATAAGCAGAGTGGATCTGAAAGCAACAACACTGCATGCTAATAATATTCAGCAGTTGCTTATTAAAAAACGTATAGCTTTGTTATCTGTTTGCAAAAGTAAGCAGGAACAGCTTGGTATGCACAAGTCTTAATGTAGAAAATTTCAAAAAGTCTCCTTGATAAAGGCACTACGTGGTAAGGTACAGGAATGTATTACAGGGCATCTTTAGATGAGATGGAAATTGTTCATTTTTTAAAATCGCTGGATATACTCCTGATAGGGAGCTTGATTCATACCCAATAACATCAATAAAAGTATAGTCATTGGCTTCATTGGAAGCACGCTCAAACTAATTATTTGCTGCTGGTTTTACATCTGCAATTAATTTTGGACTTAATTTTCAGAGGTATTAAGCACACTCCTATAACCCATTGATTTCAAGTCATGGTTTGGGTGCCTCGCACTTCAAAAAATGAGGCTTTGTTATCTACAAATTCAGTCAAATTGATAATCCACATTGGAAATAATGGAGTAAGCTAACAGAATCTGCAAATAAATTGGAAACACTGAATTAGTGCGTCTCCTGACGGTTGTGGACAGGTGCCTTATCTAACCAGCCCGATCCATTTTTTCACCTTCTCTGACAACAGGCTGCCAGGCGTAGGCTGCTCTGCACAGCAGCAACCTTCTCCTAAGGCACTTTATGTCACCTGAAAATATATTCAGTGCTTGAAACTAGCCTATTATTAATAAACACTGGCACATCTCAGGGGTGGTATTCATCTTAGCACTATCCTCGTATAAATCTTTTTACTTTTTGTGTGATACATTCTCAAGATATTAACATTTTTATACGGCTGGAAACAGAAGACAATCCCTGAATTTCACTCTGTGAACTCAAATCCAAAAGTGGCCAGTGCAGAAACTGTATAAAATTGGTTAATCTGATTACAGAAAGAGCTGGATGGGTAACGGAGTTGGCAAACACATTCAGCTTTTACATAATTGGCTCAAACACATTCCAAGTCAGTAGGGTCAGTGAGGCTTTACTGCCTGAAAGTTGCTTTGCAAAACCAATGAAATAAACTGCTCATCTGTCATGTAAGGGATGTTGCACACTGCAGGAAAAATACCAACATACATAATATTGGCTGGTATGATGGAAAAATTGTGAGGATTTAAACCAGAGGCAGTCAAATAACAAATGGGGTTTCACGTACTTACAGGAGCCTAGAAGATCTGGTGTCAAATGATGATTGGCCTCACTACCCTAAGTGAGCAACCAACATTTGGACACCTGTAGAGACAGCAATAACTACATGTTTTGTTGATTTATACAAAAAATAAAACTATATTTCAGCAAAAACTTGTGTATTTTTAATGAACTCTAGGTTGGAATAAATATTCCTTATTTTTAATGTCATAAACTTAAGTTCCATTTCCAACATCTCCTAATATTGCCGAATATTCTCCTAAAACAAACTTTAGCTAAACAATTTCTATAAGAGCTTTAAATTCCATATTTTAAAATATGTATGAATCTATTGGTATAATAAATGGAGAAACTAGATGGAGGCTTAATAAGGAAAGCTGAAAAGACATGAAGTTTAGAGTAAGGCCATATTTATTTTTCCTCATTGTTCTGGCATATTAAGCCACAGAACAGAAAAAAGCTTAGCCCATGCTATATTAATAACAGTTAACAAGACAAGTTACTAAGTAAGGACAGAGAATAAATGAGTAAAAGGGACAGAAATTGGCAAAATATAGCAACTTGTGTCTTCAAGTTAAAATGACAGCAAAGCTTTCACATGTCTGTAATTTCCCAAAATATTCTACAAGTGTAAAGAATTTGTCATTTTCTGTGCTCAACGTTGGGATGAAAGTGACTTAAAAATGGGTTTTGAATTTCAGAGGTAAGTGCAGGAGAGATGTACAACTTTCCAATTTCTTATTGTTGTTTTGCTCCTATTGTACAGAGAAAGGAAGCAAAATCCTTTGAATATTGAATATTCAGTTATAGGTCTTCCCGCAGGCCATTTAGCATCTTTGCAGCTGTGAGGGAATTGCACGCCAGACCCAGGTAAGCCTGGCTGAAACAGACTGCTCAGTAGGGAAGGGTCAGATGCTGGGACTTCTCCATTTGAGCGCTCGTAAGCTACAGGGTCATTTTTCCTCTTGCTTGTGCTGTTTCTGTCCCATACGCCGGGATGGAGAAAGTTCAGGCTGGCTTTCACTTTGTTGCATGTCCCATAGAGTAAGAAATAACCTTCCTGGACCCACTGGTCCCAGTGAGTCTCATCCCCAATGAGACAAGGATGGCCAGGGCTTTAGTTTCCACCAAAATCTGCAATGATGGTAATGAAAAACTGAAGGTATCCTATTGCCGGCAGCAATTACAGCTTGGGCATTGAAGCTTTTACACCACTGATATCTATCAGACATAGATAATTTTAATAGCAGTTATCAACTATATGTAGCCATTGTTTTCCTGTTTCTTACCTGCCTCATACCTTTAACAAAACCTGTCTGTATTTATAAAAGGTCCCGCTGAGAAAGTTCTGCTTAGCCATGACACGAGTAGTGACCTATGGACCTGAGTCTGGAGGGACTCTGTGCTTGGAACAAATGTTTGCCTTATCGGCAGTTGTCCTCAGACTATGTAGCAGATAAGCAATGGGATTTGGGCAGATTGGTTTTTTGGGTTTTCTGTAAGAACATCACCTCCTGTTGTGTTATGTTTTCTCTTCCTTTCAATAGTAGAATAAATATTTTTAGGGGGAAAGTCACTGTGATAGCATCCAAGTAATTTAGCAGGTTCCAAAACTCTGAAGAAATACAATATTTGCCCAATTTTTAGTAGTCTTATAAGAATGTTTGACTGAATTTGCAATGCATGGTATAGCAATGAGTATCAGTCTGTGTCTGGAGAGGATTTTAAATAGCAGAGTGCTACCATAGACAACAGCAAGGTGAGTTTGCAGTCAAAACAGTGGGACAGTGCAGTGAATTTTATCCTTTGCAAGACACTCCATAAGCCAATAGAACATAAACAAGTAGACAAATAGTTATGTCTCTCTCCTTTGTATTAAGCTATGTAGTACCCCTCGGAGGGCCCTGCAGCAAAGGATGATTGATGCACGTAACAGTGAATTTCATCCTGCACCCGGAGGCCACGAGCAATTGCTGTGCCTTTGCTCTTCATTTTATGCAGCACACCATACTCTTTGCTTCATGCTTTTCAAGTCCTTGAGCATAATCGAAATAGCGCAGACGGTCTGTAATCTTGAAGTAAAGCAGACAATTTAGAAAACGTTTTCGCATATCCTTTCTTCCCTGATTTTTTATTTGACCTCAGATTAGTTTGTTTTCTTCTTTAGGCAGCCAACATGTTGGCATCTAAAAACAAAGATTATACAGCCAAAGTCAGCCCCTTCAACAAGTATACGAAAGATAACACCACATTCTCAGACTGAGAAGGGTGATTGACTGGATGACATAATTTAAAAAAAAGTCTCATTTGCCTGCAATAAAATATTAATTCAGTATTTTGCACTAGCTGTTCTTATTTCCTTGTGTGCAGAATTCTTTCATGCAATTCTGGTATATTCTAGTAACTCTACAGACATGCCTCTAAAAACTTCTTGCTAATGGAATATTGAAATTACAAGTCAGTCATCTTAAAACCACTGAGTTACAGCACTTTCCTGTTTACTAAAAACAGTTTACTTTTTTTCAAATGGCTTTATCTTCCTCTGAGATTTTCCACCTTAGCCTGCTCTCCTGTGAAAATAAATAAATGAATATAATGGTGTGGAGTGGCCAAAACCTGGGTCTGCATTAGCTGCCTCTGGGAAGCCTGCACAACAGTTCAGTAGTACCAGCACTCAGGTACATCATCGTGATTTCAGTAGGGTTGAGATCATTGGTGCTTAAAGGATACCTATCTAGGTCACAGTATTATTTATTTATCCATAGCAATTGTTGTATGGCAAAACAAATCATGTGAGGCTTAAAAGACAGAAAAGCAGCTTGTGTGTCACCAAAGTTTCCCTTGAGAAACCTAGTAACCTCCACAGTTTAAAAAGAGCATGGCATGTACGCAGTGTTTCCACGAAACCAGGTGTGCACAAGAGGCTATCCCAGATGGCAAAAGCTTTTCCAGTCTTGGCAAAATGATTTGGTTTGCCAGGTGATGTGGGAGCCATGGCAAGGTAGGCAGACACGTGAAACTGCTGGAGTTTCTGGTAGCGGGAAAAGTTTCTTTCTGTTCCCTCTGCCACAGCATGCTGCTGCAGCTTTCAGCTGGAGGAAGTGTTTTATCTGGGTCCTGATAAAATTTTTATTATGCACTAAGTTTTAGAGCAGATATTCTAAATGGTGGAAAACATGGCCTTTGCTGCAAGTTTACAACTGGTTTGTTGGCTGCCTTCTGATTTCAAATGGTGTGCTGTTGGGCAGGGATGGTAACCAAACATGCCTGTGCAGTCTGGGCATCACTCAGTGCTGCATCTCCTGATTTCTGTGGATCAAAAAATCTAGGAACTAGTATAAACTGCAGACCGATACAAAATACAGTATAGTTATTACAGTGCAAGCCCTGTCTATGCAGTGCTTCTCTTTTAGCTCCAGGTGTAAACACAATTTAAGAGGCATTTTCTGCTCAGAACCTTCTGAGCTACTTCAACGTGTTACTATTTTTTAATATACAGTTTTTAGGCTTTGAATCATGTCATCGCTGTCGCCATTCAAAAGACAGCATGTTGTCTCGGCTTTGTGCGTGAATTATGTCGAAACATAGTTTTAGTACTTTATTTCCTATAGATATCACCTATGCAGTCTTGACATACTTCATGTTCTCTTTAGCCTTTTGGAAATAATGATCCCTATAAACCAAGCAGGTATTGTCAGTATTCATAAACTGTTCTGAAATGTTCATCAGTAATTCATCATTGAGTACATAAAATGAAGCTCTTACCACTAGCCCGTTTTACAAAAGTTTATTTTTTGGAAGCTTCAAGTGTTGATTTTCATGTTTTCATGATGGCTCTCCATCTTTGGATGTTTGCTGCACAGAGCATTAGTTCAGTTACTTGAAATATAAAATAGAATACTCTATAAATCTAAAAATAAATGTATAAGCCCATCATTTTATGCCTGATGTGTCTGTCATAGGTTTCCATAAGTCAAAAAAGACAACACCAGTTTTAGCACTTTATCACAGGTGCTTCTGTTTTGATGGGAACTGCTTAATCATAAGGTAAGCGCAATCACATTGGATGAGAGCAAAGGCCCACCTCACTCAATATACTGTCTCTAATGCTTACCAGTGGCAGATCATTATGAAGAAAGTAAGTATAAGCAAAAATGCAACCAATTTCTGTCAGTTTAGGGACTTCTATGCCAAACATTGCATCCACTGCACTGTATTCAACAGTCCTCCTTGGATGTTGGTTCTAAAAAACTAATTGATTTTTGAAAACATTTGTATTTCAGGCTGAGTCAGACATTGTCGTACTGAGTGCTTCCATTTCTTTATTTTAAACTTGAAGTTGGATAACTTCAACTGATGAACTATAGATCTTGAATTATGGGGGAGAGCAAATAATGATTTCTTATTTTCCATCTCCATATTTGTCCATGATTTTAATACCTTGGTTATATCCTCCCAGTTATCTCTTTTTCAAACTGGAGACTTTTGGTCATCTTAGTTTCTCTTTGCAAGAAAATTGTTCTGTCCCCAGTCAGAAGTTTTTCTACCAGAGGCATAATTCCCTGTGAGATCCCCGTGGAATCCCTGTAGGGTCATTATTACAACCCAGGCTCTAATAGGCTTCGAAATGTGTTACCTATCTACAGCTTTACTCAGCACCTCTAAAATCAAACCATTAAAAATAAAATAGTTAAAAGTGATTTTAGCTTCCTACCAAAAGTCAGCCATGGTTAAAAACCCATGGCTAAAAGACATGGCTCTTTTTCCAGGAGGAAATTTGGCAGCATAAGTATGGATTCACATGTTAGGCAGTTCTGGAACTTTTCTTAATCCCTATTGTAGAGGTATGGAGAGAGTGAGCTTCTTTTTTTGCATTGCTCTCCATAACCTTGTTTTATATCAAGTCTTTAGCTGCCCTT